>NC_064614.1:614677319-615302319 GCF_023898315.1 Schistocerca nitens | reverse complement strand
AAAATTGAAAAATTTTTGACCACCCGTAGTGGCTTCTTCGTCTTGGATTTTACTGACACACACATTTTTCCATTAATCAGTTAGAAGGAACAAGTCCTTTGTTTTCATTTTTAGAATTCGTGTGTAAGTTAAGGTTTACCTTCGTTACGTATTCTTCATACCCAACGACATGCATCAGCATGCAGAGAATACACCTGTAGCCGCTCCACTGCAGCTTGGTAAGTGAATTTTCTACCTTCTCCTTAGGGTAATGGCAACGACTACGTGTGTGCTACGGTTTTTAAGTATAAAATCTGAAAATGCACGAAATAATCATTTGTATGCAGCATAACCCAAATATGTGCAGTATTTTGTGCGTAAGCACATTCTGGTGTGCTTGTAAATCATTAACCATAATAAAACTTCCTACATCAACATGGATATATAAACATAAAACCTCGAAGTTCAGGGTGTAACTACTATTACTATGTACAGTGTTTCATAATAGCGGCACGCCCTTGTGTGCGTGTATCATCTTCAATTAAAGTGCGCTTATAGGCGTCTTGTGTTATCATGAGAAAAAAATTACAGACTTTTTAATCCATCGGTTATCATGAAAATCTATGTACACGAATAATCAGACTTTCATAGCTTCAGTGCAGCATGAAATTCTGTATGACGTTTATTTTTCATAGTTTATTTTATAGACGATTCCTTTGCTGTCGTCGGTCACTCTACTTACCTGTTTCTCGTATAGCGGCGATATCATTTTCATTCTTTGTGACTGTAAATCGTGATATGTATGAAAGATATAATTTTAACATGATTTATCCTTTCATGTTTCAAGTGGGTAAAGTAATTCATACCTTCCTTCTGTATACATGAGTGAAGCATCGCTAATGTTGCACTGTGTATCAGGTTTTTCGTATTTTCTCGTAAACTCGCAGTCTTACGGTTTTTATTGCGTTGTTTCTTGACGTTAGGTATACCTGTTTATATGAGGTTGTCTTAGAGTTTAATTTTCCTTATACACTTCTATGTTGTTTAGGTTCCGTACATGTACAGAGCTTCTTTCGCCTTTCACACATTCATACATACGTTTATACACACAAAAAATATCTAGCACTATAATATACACTTTGCTGGTGGGGCCCTTTTTCGGTACCCTGCACCATTCCCTCAATATTCCAAAATAATTCAGGGTGTGCTGAGCATCGTCCCTTATACTAATAATACTTACAACTAAATATTTCTTCTTACATGCATAATTGCCTTAAGGTCCATTAATGCGCAATCATTCCATATGTTCCTCCTTTGCACTTTTAGCTTTCGTACATGTACCCTCGTGTATAGCTTAGATATTCTACAAAGTTGTTTGCTGAGTGCTTTAGGTGTTTCCTAACGTTAATGTGTTTCTCCCTCTATAAATCCTAGTTATTTGTTTTGAGAGCGATTCAGTTCACTACTCACGTTGCATAGATCTGTTTACTATTTTCCTATTTTAAAGCTTGTGTCATTCTTTTCCTTAGTCGCAAAAATTCACGCGTTTACCTTGTTGTTCATTCTGAAACTCGCTAGCTGCCGTGTAATGTGAATGTATGCGTTATCTCTTTGCTTTCCTCTTTGCTGCTAGCTTTTACCTACATGTAATTGTGTGTTGTTCTCGTGTACATAGCCTTTCTTCCGGTTATATATCTGCATTTTTTTTTCTATTGTGCTATTTTCTTTCTCCTACCGTACAAGCTAAGATTTTACTCAATATAATATAATATAACAATACCGTCCATGACCAGTATGTACTTGTATGTTCACTTTTATTACGTAATACCAGCTTATAATTAAATTTTCTAAGCTACTATTTACAAGACTTGTGTACCCTTTTCTTTCTTGTTTTTGAATGGCTCTCGTCACTGTGTCTCATAGTAAGCGTGGTCTCAAAACTTTTAAACGTTCCGCGCATACGCGCTTATGTACCATGACTGGACTGCAGGCGCGGAGAAAACTCTGCATTGTTGGTGAACATTATTCGTGATAGCCGCCATTGTGTAATATGAGTCACGTGTCGTCTGGACTCGACCGCGCATGCGCCTTCGCGCTTTGTATACACTCGGCTGATCGGACAGGGAAGGGGGAAGATTTCTCCCCGGCTCGCTGCCTACAGCGCGGCCTATGCCCTCGTCTTGCCATGCCGCGATCGCGTGCTCGTCAGCTGAGAGTTGTATTGCAACTTTGACGCGTGGTTTGTTGCTCGTCTCAAGCGAACAAACTCTGACCATCGCGCTAATTTGTCTTTGTTCCTCTCTCTTAAATAACTGAGTAAGACTACAAAAGTACCGTATGGTTTATTTTATAGTGTTAAGACTCACAGTAACACATGTTTCATTAGGTGTGGTTAACTATGCGTTTTTTAGCTGGCATATGCCCCCAGTTGATTACTAGTTTCGATGTTTAACTGAAATTTCAGTTATGTTTTCTACTTTAATGCATGTTTTTCACTAACTGACTGTCTTTTGTTTTCGTGTTCGCAAGTTTCTTAGGTTAATCACAACAATTTTACTATATGATCCAAGGTCGTATAATTTCAATTTTGCTAAAATAACATATAACCTTTAATGAAAAAATTCCTTGATATCCTTGTGGGGGTATAACCCTTTCACCTTGCCCGTTCGTGTGTTACCTAACAGATAACATCCTGGGTGAGGTTTGTCTACTATAATGAAAGGGCCATCATACAAAAACTGCCACTTTTTGTTTAATGCCTTAATTTTAGAGGATTTTTGGTGGGTACGTAATAGTACTTCCTGTCCAATGTTAAATTCTGTAACCTTTCTTATCTTTCTGTTGAACTGTTTTCTCCTTATTTCTGCTTGTTTTTCCATCTGTAGTAATGCTTGACGTACCTTTTCGTCTAGTGTTATTTCCTTTGTGGCTAATTTAGGTAAAGGTTTAGCCCATTCGTCTTCTGTGCCTTGAAACGTTAACTCTGTAGGTGTAAAGCCTGTTGAAGTATGAATTAAATTATTTACAATATGCTGAAATGGGGCTATGTATTCCACCCACTTTGTCTGTTTATTTGGTATATAAGTTCTTATAAAGCGATTAAATTCTTTAAAATTTCTCTCAATCGGGCTCGATTCTGGGTGAAATTTGGATACCAATATATGTTTTATGTTTTGAGATTCGAGAAATGCTTTCCACTTATTACTAGTGAAGTTTGTTGCATTATCAGTTAATATAATTTTCGGTTTTCCCACTAGTGGTACGTAGTCTTCTATCATGCGTTTGATTATTGATCCCGACAGTACTGCTTTTATAGCATACATTTTTAAGTACTTTGTGAAGACATCATAAAATGCGATCACATATCTAACTCCTCCCCTAGCTCGTGGATATGGTCCTGTTGCGTCCACGGAAATTAGTTCTCTTTGTCTAGTTGGAATGATAGGGTGCAATGCGTCCAAACAAGATCTTGGTTCAAATGGCTCTGAGCACTATGGGACTCAACTGCTGAGGTCATTAGTCCCCTAGAACTTAGAACTAGTTAAACCTAACTAACCTAAGGACATCACAAACATCCATGCCCGAGGCAGGATTCGAACCTGCGACCGTAGCGGTCTTGCGGTTCCAGACTGCAGCGCCTTTAACCGCACGGCCACTTCGGCCGGCTCCAAACAAGATCTATTAAGATGTTTAATCTTCTGACATATTGTACATTTTTTTATTATTTGTTCAATCCTGCGTCTGAGATTCGGGAAGTAACAATACGTTGATATTTTCGGTGTACATTTTGATACACCATAGTGTCCCCATACTTTATGTGTGTGTGTTATCAAATTGTCTATGTATTCTTCTGGGATGCATACACACCGGGTGTTGGATTGTGGATTGTGCCTGTAGAAAAGAACATCGTTTGACAGTGTGTAATATTGTTTCAATGTACGATTGTCATCTGCCTGCAGTTTTTGTATAACTTGTCTCCATCTATTGTCTTCCTTTTGTAGTTTGCTCATGTCTTTACACATCTTTCTGTAATATGGTTGAAATGTGCCATCATGCATCAGAAAAACTCTAAAATCGGAAGTCTGTTCGATTAATTCATTGAACTTGCTCAAGCCTTGTGGCAAACGCGATAAAGCCTCGGCAATTACATTCTGTTCACCCTTGATATAAACTATCTCGAAATCAAATTCCTGGAGGAATAAACACCAACGTGCAATCCGTTTGTGCAACAATTTACATGTGAGTAAAAACGATAATGCTTGATGGTCACAAAACACTCGTGTATGCCTTCCCCAGAGATAGTATTGGAACTTGCGGAAAGCCCACACTACAGCTAACGCTTCAAGTTCAGTTGCCGAATAGGTTCTTTCACACTCCGTTAACGTTCTACTGGCAAAACTAATTATGTTTACTTTCTGTTCTCCATCATCATTTACTAATTGGAACAGATAAGAGCCTAATCCCTGACATGATGCGTCCGTGCTCAAACAAAAGTTGTAGTTCATGTTAGGATGCTTCAAAATGGGTGCGTTTATGAGTGCCTGTTTGATTTTTACGAAATCTCCCTCACACTCTCTGTCCACAACCATGTGTGGTTTTTCCTTAAAAGGTTGAGTAGGGAATCAGTAACAGTTTGGGCACAAATTTTCGAAAACATGACGTGACCCCCAGAAAAGCTTTCAACTGTTTACGTGTTTGTGGTGAGGGGAAATATTTTATGGCATCAAGCTTTTTTTGGATCTGGTTAAATCCCGCCTGGTGAAATAATGTGGCCTAAAAATTTTATCGCTCCCTTCCGAATTCGGACTTCTTAAAATTTGCTGTGACGTCATATTCTCGGAACTTTTGGAACACTTTGTGTACCAATTCTACATGCTCTTGCCAGGTCTCCGTGACTATCAAGAGATCGTCTACATACAACGTCACTTTGCTGATCAGTTCTGGACCCAATACTGTGTCTAAAGCCTCTATAAACACCCCAGCACTCACGTTGAGTCCAAATGGCAGTACTTGGAATTGATAGCTTCTGCCAGCATGAATGAACGCAGTATATTTTCTGCTATCACTATGTAGGGCTATTTGCCAATACGAAGCCTTCATGTCAACGGATGTTAAATACTTCACTCCATGAAATTTAAGCAATTGCTCATCTAAGTACTCCGGCCTAGTGCGTATTGGTACGATGATCTTATTAATTTCCCGCGCATCAAGTACTAATCTGACTGACCCGTCAGGTTTGCTGACAGCTAGGATGGGACTGCAGTACGGTGAATGCGAAGGTTCTATCACCTTCCACAGAACCATTCTATCTATTTCTTTGGGAACCGCTTCCTTCTTTGCCCATGGTATCGCATATGATTTAAGGCAGTACGTTTTATGTGTGTAGACTTCCATTTTGTATTCATAATTTTTCATTATTGTCGGCTGTTTTCTAAAAATGTCTCGGTATTCATAAATAAGATCTGCTAGTTCATTTTGTTGAGTTCCTGAAAGACAACTGGATTTTCCTACCTTCTCGTGGGCGGCCTGTTCGTTAATTATTTCCGCGTCTAATTGTTCGGGGTAAGGAATATCTATCACTAACACTTGTGGGTAAACTAATTTTACTTCAGCTTGTTTCTGTAATTGGCCATTACGCTCTATTGTTGACTTTACTGCCCACTCGGAAATAGCAAAGTCCACTGCCTATGTCGATGTTTACTTTATACTGCCGGAAAACTTCCATACCTAAAATACAATTGACGATTAATATGTCAACGATTAAGAATGTACAGTTTATCGTGACATCGCTCTTGGTAACAGGTATTTGCGTCTGCCACTTAATACTTTTTGAGTTGTTACCTACAGCTGTCAAGATTTTACAATTTTCCGTTGGCAACACTGGTAGTTTTAATGCTTTCTAAACTTCTTTAAATAAACAATTAGAAATAATATTACGTTGGTAATTATAGTTCCTATCTTTGCTGTTATTACAGCCTGCACGAAGTCACTTACCTTGTTCTGTGCTTTTATCTCTTCTTCACACAGATCTTCTTCTACGGTAGCATCCCGATCATATCTTAAAAATAATTGTTTAAGATGTAATGTGTGCTTGTTTGTGCCCCCTGTTGTCAAATCGGTCGGCCGGTGGGGGCTCATTGCGAACGATTGTTGTTTACCGGGGGAGACAACGGCGTTGCTTCAGTACTGTCCGTTACCTCTACGGAGTGCACTGAGTGGTTATTCTGTCGCCAATTAGTTTCCGGACCGCTGCGTTGAACATTTTCTTGCGGCCGGTCGTCGCTGTTTCTCCTTGGTCGGTCATTCCTATTACCGTAACTATTGTAATTTTCATTTGTGCGCCGCCTTTCATAACGCGGACCTGACCAATCATTCACGTGATTTCTATCATTTCCATACCGGCGTGGACCGTAATCTGTACTATATCTTCGGTCTTCACGTCTCTGTGGCGCCGAATTCCTCCGATTTCCGTAATTCCCGTTTCCATTATTTGGCCTTGTCGCATACGGAGGCCAACTGTGTTGCTTTGGTCCATTGCCATTAAAATGATTCCCGTTACCGTTGTTTTGATTGGTTACGGAGTGTTCATTCCGATTACTTGTGCTCGGCTCTTCTTCATATATTAGATCAATTGAGTCAAGCACGGAAAGAAAGTATTAAAGGTCGTTCTCCGGTATGGTTACCAATTTTTCGCGTAAATTCGCGAGTAGTCTGTTTTTCAGAATTTTGAGAACATCTACGTGCTGTATTGGATTGTTCCAATAGCGCGTCTTATTCAAATACCTTTCGAAATACTTTCTCAACCCGCCGTTTTTGAGGTTGAACGGTTGTGGGTTGAATTCCTCACGTCGCAGTCTTTCTTGGACCCCAGTAGACCAATATTTCTCCAAGAAAGCCCGTTCAGATTGTTCGTAGGTGACGCACTGTTCAGCCATGTCTGTGGCCCACAAAAATGCGTCGCCTTGTGTGAAGCCTACTACATATCTAATCTTCTGTGCCTCAGTCCAGTTTCTTGGTAAGACATTTTTAAATGCTCTTACGAATACGACTGGATGAGTTTTTCTGGATTCTGTGGAGAAAACTCGAAACTGCCTATGTTTCAACAGGCTCTCATCGACTAGAATCGTCGAGATGCAAGGCGACACGCCTACTGCCTGTTGCAGCACCGCATTTGGCGAATAGCCATTGTTTGCCTGCGCCGGTGCGTGCACGTACGCCAGACTGGGTGCGTGATGTTCTGCGTTATTGACATCGTAATCTGGCACGGGCGAATAAGTGTCGCGCTGCCTGTTGCTTGACGTAGGCAAGTCATTTGAAACATTCAGTCTACCAGCAATTTCCTTGCGTATTCTGTCCTCGGCTACTTTGATTTCATTACCTAATTTTTCAAAAAGTTTTGTTTCCCGGTCAGTTATTGATTCATTTACATTACCGTTTTCTAAAGTTTCATTTATTTTGATAATGTCCGCCTTGATACGTCCAGTCTCCTGTTTCAGAAGACCGACTTCTTCATTAACTTTATTAACTTGGTCAGGTATTTCTTCACATGCGGACTGTACGCTGGTTAAATTTAATTGAATAGCCTGTACGTTTCCATGTATTTCTTTTTGTACCGTTTGTGTTTGATTGTGTGTTTCTACGATTTCTGACAGTTCCTGTTCCTGTTTGTTTGTAAGATCTGACAATTTCTTTTCTAAATTATTTGCCAATACATTGTATACACTATTGACTGTTTTGATGACTTTGTCTTCGACCTTTTGATCGATTTCATTGGTGAGTTTATTTAAGCGTTGATCAAAATGTTTGTGCATATTTTCAAATTGTGTGTTTACACTTGAAAACTGCTGTTGGAACCTAATTTCCATGTTTGACAAATTTGTGTTTGTCATGTTGTGGCTGATTTCTAGATTCGCCAGTTTTGTGTTCGTTGAGTTGTGGCTGATTTCTAGATTCGCCAGTTTTGTGTTCGTTGTGTTGTGGCTGATTTCTAGATTCGACAGTTTTGTGTTCGTTGTGTTGTGACTGATTTCTAGATTCGACAGTTTTGTGTTCGTTGTATTGTGACTGATCTTTAAATCAAATAATTGCTCGCTCACGTTTGACATCAGATTATATAATGCCTCAAGCGTAACTGACGAAGCTTGTGTGTTTGTATTTATGCCATTATTTGTAGCCATTGTTTCTCTACCACGGTCTGATTGAATCGAAACCGGGCTATGTTCACTGATTTCACGCAAAATATTTTCATCTGATTTGGTAATCGATGCTTCATCTACTGTGTACAAGGTTTCATTAGCAAGTGGTTCGTTATTGTTAATCCCTGGAGTGCAATTGAATTGTATTTACTTCTACATTATGTTGTGCTGAAAAACTAATTGCGTCATCATTTACGTCACTATTGTCAGAATCGGTGACGTGTCCATGAACATTGGTCAAAATTCTCCGATTCCATTGTGAAAATATTATTTTTATCTGTACTTTATTGTTAATCTAAATCTTTAAATTCTCTCGCAGTTGAATTAATAAAAATATCTCGCGATTGTTATTTGTTGCGCGTCGGAAATTTACAGGATGGCGCACTACGTCTTCTAATTCTGCGATTGTTGAACATAAAAAAGTAATTATCAAAGTGCAATTGTGTGTTGCCACAAACACTACCAGGATTTTAATATGGAAAGGAAAAGGTTCTGCTTTAAGTGGAGCTAAGCCAAGGTGCAGCCGCTGCATGCGTTTTCGCTTTCCTACCTTGATTCCGGCTGAGCTGCGTCACTCACGATTACGTTAGTTTTTGTCCTTGTTCCTTCTGGTTATTGTGCCATCCGTTTATACAGTTAATATTGTTTCACCTTATTCGTCATTTTCCATGTGCGTCATGTAACAGAGAAACAGTAATTAGTACATTTGTAGTACAACAATCAAATACTTACTCTTAGTTCCACCAGCACTGTCCCTGTCAGCGATCGCCAGTGTGGCGAAATAAATAAAAAAATTAAATTTATAGATTTTTTTTTTGAAAATTATGGATATGGAACTGTAACTTTAGAATTTTTGAAAGGCTTTTTTACGGATGTATTGAGCGGCTTGAATGCGGACAAATTCAGTGCTGCGTGAAATATGCCTCTAATATAATTTACCATTCCGATTAATTACATTTTGAATTCTACGTCATTGTTGATCTAATCAGAGTTCTCACCTTAGACGTAGAATTAGTCCTTCTGCCACAATATTAATTCATTAGTCGCCATCGGTGTTCTTCACTTTGTTGACCGTGTGCATCTTCCTGAGTCGGCATTGGTTCACTTCACGAAGACGGTGGAAACCAAGGAATACAATGCTACGTCGCTTTAAACAATTCTCGTAACACTTCGATACAACTCACTATTTTTTTTTCACAAGACAATAAGACTTGCTCTGCTCGTCGCACAAACCATAATTACTAACTATATGGCTGCCTTTCCGCACACTCCAAAAATTACGTCCATCCTCCACAAGGCAACAATCGGAAGTGTCCCTTAGCTCCTTCTTGGAGTATGAAACAAAAGAGAATCCAATGTGAACATTACAAAGATTATAATCTACATACCTCTCAATTTAATCTTTGGCGCAGCCATTAAGGTATTGTATGTCTCTGCGTCGGAATGTGTCATTACACTGTGCAAGCTGCTTCATCTCCCAGTACGTACTGCAGCATACATCCTTCTCAATCTGCTTAGTGTATTCATGTCTAGGTCTCCCTCTACGATTTTTACCCTCCACGCTGCCATCCAATACTAAATTTGTGATCCCTTGATGCCTCAGAACATGTCCTACCAACCGATCCCTTCTTCTAGTCAAGCTGTGCCACAAACTCCTCTTCTCCCCAATTCTATTCAATACCTCCTCATTAGTTTTGTGATCTACCCATATAATCTTCAGCATTCTTCTGTAGCATCTATTCTCTTCTTGTCAAAACTACACTCCTGGAAATTGAAATAAGAACACCGTGAATTCATTGTCCCAGGAAGGGGAAAGTTTATTGACACATTCCTGGGGTCAGATACATCACATGATCACACTGACAGAACCACAGGCACATAGACACAGGCAAAAGAGCATGCACAATGTCGGCACTAGTACAGTGTATATCCACCTTTCGCAGCAATGCAGGTTGCTATTCTCCCATGGAGACGATCGTAGAGATGCTGGATGTAGTCCTGTGGAACGGCTTGCCATGCCATTTCCACCTGGCGCCTCAGTTGGACCAGCGTTCGTGCTGGACGTGCAGACCGCGTGAGACGACGCTTCATCCAGTCCCAAACATGCTCAATGGGGGACAGATCCGGAGATCTTGCTGGCCAGGGTAGTTGACTTACACCTTCTAGAGCACGTTGGGTGGCACGGGATACATGCGGACGTGCATTGTCCTGTTGTAACAGCAAGTTCCCTTGCCGGTCTAGGAATGGTAGAACGATGGGTTCGATGACGGTTTGGATGTACCGTGCACTATTCAGTGTCCCCTCGACGATCACCAGTGGTGTACGGCCAGTGTAGGAGATCGCTCCCCACACCATGATGCCGGGTGTTGGCCCTGTGTGCCTCGGTCGTATGCAGTCCTGATTGTGGCGCTCACCTGCACGGCGCCAAACACGCATACGACCATCATTGGCACCAAGGCAGAAGCGACTCTCATCGCTGAAGACGACACGTCTCCATTCGTCCCTCCATTCACGCCTGTCGCGACACCACTGGAGGCGGGCTGCACGATGTTGGGGCGTGAGCGGAAGACGGCCTAACGGTGTGCGGGACCGTAGCCCAGCTTCATGGAGACGGTTGCGAATGGTCCTCGCCGATACCCCAGGAGCAACAGTGTCCCTAATTTGCTGGGAAGTGGCGGTGCGGTCCCCTACGGCACTGCGTAGGATCCTACGGTCTTGGCGTGCATCCGTGCGTCGCTGCGGTCCGGTCCCAGGTCGACGGGCACGTGCACCTTCCGCCGACCACTGGCGACAACATCGATGTACTGTGGAGACCTCACGCCCCACGTGTTGAGCAATTCGGCGGTACGTCCACCCGGCCTCCCGCATGCCCACTATACGCCCTCGCTCAAAGTCCGTCAACTGCACATACGGTTCACGTCCACGCTGTCGCGGCATGCTACCAGTGTTAAAGACTGCGATGGAGCTCCGTATGCCACGGCAAACTGGCTGACACTGACGGCGGCGGTGCACAAATGCTGCGCAGCTAGCGCCATTCGACGGCCAACACCGCGGTTCCTGGTGTGTCCGCTGTGCCGTGCGTGTGATCATTGCTTGTACAGCCCTCTCGCAGTGTCCGGAGCAAGTAAGGTGGGTCTGACACACCGGTGTCAATGTGTTCTTTTTTCCATTTCCAGGAGTGTATTTATCATCCATGTTTCACTTCCATACATGGCTACACTCCATACAAATACTTTCAGAAACGACTTCCCGACACTTAAATCTATACTCGATGTTAACAAATTTCTCTTCTTCAGAAATGCATTCCTTGCCATTGCCAGTCTACATTTTATATCCTCTCTACTTCGACCATGATCAGTTATTTTGCTCCCCAAATAGCAATACTCATTTACTACTTTAAGCGTCTCATTTCCTAATCTAATTCCCGCAGCATCACACGATTTCATTCGACTACATTCCATTCTAGTTTTGCTTTTGTTTATGTTCATCTTATATCCTCCTTTCAAGGCCATGTCCATTCCGTTCAGCTGCTCTTCCAGGTCCTTTGCTGTCTCTGACCGTATTACAATGTCGTCGGCGAACCTCAAAGTTTTTACTTCTTCTCCATGAATTTTAATACCTACACCGAATTTTTCTTTTGTTTCCTTTACAGCTTGCTCAATATACAGATTGAATAACATCGGGTAGAGGCTACAACCCTGTCTCACTCCCTTCCCAACCAGTGCTTCCCTTTCATGTCCCTCGACTCTTATAACTGCCATCTGGTTTCTGTACAAATTGTAAATAGCCTTTCGCTCCAGGTATTTTACTCCTGCCACCCTCATAATTTGAAAGAGAGTATTCCAGTTAACATTGTCAAAAGCTTTCTCTAAGTCTACAAATGCTAGAAACGTAGGTTTGCCTTTCCTTAATCTATTTTCTAAGATAACTCGTAGAGTCAGTATTGCCTCACGTGTTCCAATATTTCTATGGAATCCAAACTGATCTTCCCCGAGGTTTGCTTCTACCAGTTTTTCCATTCGTCTGTAAAGAATTCGTGTTAGTATTTTGCAGTCGTGGCTTATTAAACTGATAGTTCGGTAATTTTCACATCTGTCAACACCTGCTTTCTTTGGGTTGGAATTATTATATTCTTCTTGAAGTCTGAGGGTATTTCGCCTGTCTCATACATATTGCTCACCAGATGGTAGAGTTTTGTCAGGACTGGCTCTCCCAAGGCTATCAGTAGTTCTAATGGAATGTTGTCTACTCCCGGGGCCTTGTTTCGACTTAGGTCTTTCATTGCTCTGTCAAACTCTTCACGCAGTATCATATCTCCCACTTCATCTTCATTTACATTCTCTTCCATTTTTATAATATTGTCCTTAAGAACATCGCCCTTGTATAGACCCCTTGTATACTCCTTCCACCTTTCTGCTTTCCCTTCTTTGCTTAGAACTGGGTTTCCGTTATCTGTTTTTATATCCGATTAATAGTCCTTAACACATAAGCAAAATGTTAATTTACCATCTTTGGTCACTTACTACTCACAGTGTTCCCACTGCAACAGATTAGGATATGTTACTTTCGCTTCTCTTTACGTGAAGTTTACTTACTCGCAACTTTTATTACATATGTAAGCGTACACGTTTCAGATCTTGCTTTTAATTCCGATTACGAAAAACATTCGCTTCTCTTTTTTAAGTATCTTTCTTTGGTGTATTGTGAAAATTATTTAGCTTCCACAATTTCTGTTTTGTAACACTGTAACTAGCACTGATGTATTAAAGGTCAAAGACAGGAAATACCTAAACGAAGAAGTTGAATAAGAGTCTAGAGAACAGCTTGTTTTTAACTAATAGCAATTCTATATTAGAAACGACGAGAACAAACGGATACCAGTTTGATATAGTAATTAATGCTGATACAATTGTTCTAAAAATTTTCGTGATTATGGCTTTTATAAGCCCAGTGAACTATAAGAGGACTTGACAGAAAATGCGTTGGTAGAGTACAAAAATGGAGCGAGTCGACATTCAGTGAAAATTCATGGCCTCATTTCTTAAAAAACTGAGTTGTGAATATGCAAATGGAATAAAAGCAAACCCATGGTTCCTTACAGATATAAGTGAAAACAGGATCAATGTAAGCGCTATTGTTTGAAATTTTCCTCAAAAAACTTCGAAAATAAATACACGGGAACATTGATTTTACAATAAAAGGAGGCAGAGAGCAAAACATTTGTCTTCAAAGAGAAATTATATTCAAAGCTTTCTGCCCGCAATGTAGGATTTCTTTTTCAACTTTTCGCTTAATGGGAAATACTGGAAACTTGTACACTGTGTTACGTTATATAGCACGTTGAGCCAATTAATAGGGATCCGTAGACATGGTCTTTTCAGCAGCAAATACTACGGTTACAAGCTGGAGAGAGATAAGAGAGGGCTTTCGTCACTCTAGGAAAACCGTCGATTGACGCAATTTTCTGCGGTATTCGTTAACAAGCAGGGAGTCCACTGCCTGCGCCCGTTGTTATCATTTCCAGGAGATTGATTCCTCGAAGTAACTTGAGCACCAAATTCATCAGAGTATGGAATTACGATATAATGCACAAAATAATCTAAATGACAGACCTTCTAGGAAGCAGATGTTTCAGCTGCCGTCCGCTCTTATACGCCTTTAGCACTAACAATTCGCACTAACAATTTGACATTTACTAAGAACAGGTTGTCTTCCAGTTTCTTGGAATATTTTTTTAACGAGAAACCATAATCTAAAACACGAATATGCTGTCTTCGTAAATAAACTGCTGCGGGTTCCTCAAGCAATTTCGTTTCACAGACCGGCTTTGAAATATAAGCGTCACAGTAGGTGACTGCCTGAATCACAAGAGCACCGCTCAGTCAAAGAGCTGATAATTACGATATCATGGATTTCTCAAGAAATGCTGAATCTCCTAAAGAGAACCGAATGCATTTGGAGAAACGGATCTAGAACGAATAAAAACTCTATAATTCAAACATAGCCTTATATTAACTTAGGAATTTCAATCGGAATATTATAGATTATGCCTAACTATGACTGATATTAATTTCAACCGAAATTCACAAATATATCTACTTCAGATTATAGTAAGAAGTAACATTTTCTTCGAATCCGATAAAGCTGTACATCGAGTGGAAAAATTTATCATACGATTACGTGAAGTATTTCAAATTACGCAAACAGAGTAGAAGTAGAGGATAATGCATTCCTACGAGAACCAGCTACCTGATTGCAACTCAGCGTTGTATTAAACAGTTCGAACAACAACCAAGCAATTGGAATAATATCCCTTCTCAGTTCGTAAATAACGCTGAAAATAAATTGATAGAACAGTGTTAGAAAGCTCTATACTACGTGCAGAATTTACCACAAGTAGAGGAATTCTCATATTTGAGAATGGAAATTCGAATCAGTCTTATAATTACACAACCATGGCCTTAATATCCCATTATTCAATAATTCTGCTTAGCGTTCATAAGGAAAAATTGAAAGGTAATATTGAGCAGAACGTAGACAAGTTTAAATTTTGAAGGAAAGGAGAAACGTGAGGAAGCAAGAAGGTTTGCATCTCATCCTATGTTTGCACCGTGCTCATAAAGTCGGAATTTCAATTAAAGAAGAAAAATTAAGGCAGTACTACGAATTATTTTTTGATAGTAAAAACAACCTACGGAAATTCAGAGACGAGTCTCATTAACCTAGGACAGGCTTTAGACAGAGTGACATCCTATTTGGTGAAGCGAATAAAATTAATATAGACTGCTGAGAGAAAATACTCGCTACCTCATCTCAAATAAACACCGGGATACTGAAGCAGTTACTAATGACGTTAAAATATATACGAGGGTAATCCCAAAAGTAAGGTCTACTATTTTTTTTTAAGTACATAGACCTGTTTATTTCTACAATGTTTGGGATGTGAGGTCCGCCAGTTACGGAAAACACCGTTTTTCTCAGTACCCAAACATGTTTCGGTACCACTGTGCCATCATCAGTGGGTTTTCGTTTTCATTTATTCTGGTGTAGTGAAAAGCGTTTTACTACGTTATTTGTGGAAAATACTTGTTATAGCCACGTATGCATCACAACATCTCAGTATGATGCGGAGAATGGAAGTGCTTGCCACACGAAAACGTAAGTAAATACGAAAATAGGCGCGAAAACATCGCGAAAAACTAAATTACTTTCTAGGAGATAGGTTAACTCTCAGCAAAAAAAAACTTTCTCATCGACATCGTTTTGTTGCAGATGACAAGCTACCTGTAATAATTAACACAAAAGTGGTCCAGAAAATTCGTGCTCACCAAATGTAAAGGTATTTACAAAAAGAAACGATCGGGTGTTTGAACTAAAAATGCACATAATTTTATAATCATGTAACAAAAATGTTCACAATGCAGAATAAATAAAAACGAAAACCCACTGATGATGGCACAATGGTGCCGAAACATGTTTGGGTACTGAGAAAAACGGTGTTTTGCGTAACTGGCGGACCTCAAATCCCAAAAATTTTAACTGCAAACACGGCCAATACAAGGAGCTGCAAATCAAAAGATTGATATTTCTACAATGGTTTACATCAGTTTACAGCTTGAACATTTAGCTATTTTTCGACATAATCACCATTTCTGTCCATGCATTTTTGTAGACGCTGTGGCAGTTTTTGTATGTCCATGTCATACCAGCTCGCCGCCATGCTGTTCAGAAAGTTATGAACCTCTTCTTTCACCTCGTCGTCGGAGATGAATAGCTTTCCGACCAAATGTTCTTTTAAACTAGGTAACAGGTGATAGTCACTGGGCGCCAAGTCAGGACTATAGGGTGGGTGGGTGATTATGTTCTACTGAAACTGTTGCAGGAGAGCAACGGTTTGCCGAGCGATGTGTGGGCGAGCGTTGTCATGGAAAACGTGTACGCCATTGCTCAACATTCCTCTTCTCCGGTTCTGAATTGCCCGTTTGAGTTTTTTCAGAGTCTCGCAGTACGTGTCAGCGTTAATTGTCGTCCCAGCGATTCAGCTCCGACGACGAGGTGAAAGAAGAGTTTCATAACTTTCTGAACAGCATGGCTGCGAGCTGGTATGACATGGGCGTGCAAAAACTGCCACAGCGTCTACAAAAATGCATCGACAGAAATGGTGATTATGTAGAAAAATAGCTAAATGTTCAAGCTGTAAACTGATGTAAACCATTGTGGAAATAAACAGGTCCATGTACTTATAAAAAAATAGGAGACCTTACTTTTGGGATTACCCTCGTAGCAGAATAACAAGAGATGTCAGTTGAAGGCTCCCCCCCCCCCTTTCCCCTCTGGTTAATGAAAGTGCTATGAAAACAAGGAAAAATAGAACAAAGCAGTAATAATTAACAGCAAATAGTTACATTTCTTAAATTTTTCCGGTAACCTTCTACTTTTAACAGACTGAGAAGAGGAGAAGGACTGAATTAGACTGTAATGGACTAAACAGCCGACTACAGTTCTGCCTCCACTACTTATTTTCATGCGCATTTATCAGCATCAGACAGCAGTCAAGACATCTTATATTTGGTACAGCAGCACACGAGATGGTATATCTTCAGTACGGACAATTGAGGGCACCGACCCTTCACATTTTTAACTGTTATTGATCTTCATGGCGAATGTCCAGGTGACACCGGCTTACCTGTAGCTATTGGATAGAATACTGTATCATACAGAGAATATCCTCATTGGCCCATGCTACTAAGTCATATAGACAAAGTAGTGAATGTGATGAACAGACCGAATAAAGGGAGGGGAAGAATGACGTCTATGAAATGTGGGTGCAGAACTGTTATAAGAAGCTTATTAGCCAATGGTGAGAGAAATAATAATTGGCTGCTACTTTAATAAGGGTGAGTAGTGGAATTGTATTTGGTCATAAAGGACTGTGCCAGGATTGTTTGGTTGGTGTTTATTAATGCCTATATTTTCAAGGAACATTAATTTTCTCTCTTTAGTTCCTTGTGACACAGTAGCAAATGCCATTACTCACTTGTAGAATATTTCTATTTTATATACTCACATAGTTTTAGTGTTTGAATGTACTCTAATCTAAGATTTATTTGTTCAGTGTCTCCTTAAGTATTAGAACATGCTTCTGTTTTGTATCGATATAGTCAGAAAAAGCCACATACCTATATACAGCATTCTTTGTGTATCTTTAATACTCGCTGAAGTTGTATGGACTATCTGTTCAACATTAAGTTACCTGACGATAGCCTAAGAAGTCGAAAGCCGGTTCATAGCGAACTAATAAATATTACTGTGGAACATTAATCCGTTGTATTCAGTATATTAATATGAAAAGTAATTCTACTGCTGAACGCAGTAGAGAGAGTGTATGGGTGCAAAGAGTACGTTGAAGGCTTATTCCAGGGAAAAACTGCAATAATGTAATGGAAACCGAAATACACTCCTGGAAATTGAAATAAGAACACCGTGAATTCATTGTCCCAGGAAGGGGAAACTTTATTGACACATTCCTGGGGTCAGATACATCACATGATCACACTGACAGAACCACAGGCACATAGACACAGGCAACAGAGCATGCACAATGTCGGCACTAGTACAGTGTATATCCACCTTTTGCAGCAATGCAGGCTGCTATTCTCCCATGGAGACGATCGTAGAGATGCTGGATGTAGTCCTGTGGAACGGCTTGCCATGCCATTTCCACCTGGCGCCTCAGTTGGACCAGCGTTCGTGCTGGACGTGCAGACCGCGTGAGACGACGCTTCATCCAGTCCCAAACATGCTCAATGGGGGACAGATCCGGAGATCTTGCTGGCCAGGGTAGTTGACTTACACCTTCTAGAGCACGTTGGGTGGCACGGGATACATGCGGACGTGCATTGTCCTGTTGGAACAGCAAGTTCCCTTGCCGGTCTAGGAATGGTAGAACGATGGGTTCGATGACGGTTTGGATGTACCGTGCACTATTCAGTGTCCCCTCGACGATCACCAGTGGTGTACGGCCAGTGTAGGAGATCGCTCCCCACACCATGATGCCGGGTGTTGGCCCTGTGTGCCTCGGTCGTATGCAGTCCTGATTGTGGCGCTCACCTGCACGGCGCCAAACACGCATACGACCATCATTGGCACCAAGGCAGAAGCGACTCTCATCGCTGGACGACACGTCTCCATTCGTCTCTCCATTCACGCCTGTCGCGATACCACTGGAGGCGGGCTGCACGATGTTGGGGCGTGAGCGGAAGACGGCCTAACGGTGTGCGGGACCGTAGCCCAGCTTCATGGAGACGGTTGCGAATGGTCCTCGCCGATACCCCAGGAGCAACAGTGTCCCTAATTTGCTGGGAAGTGGCGGTGCGGTCCCCTACGGCACTGCCTAGGATCCTACGGTCTTGGCGTGCATCCGTGCGTCGCTGCGGTCCGGTCCCAGGTCGACGGGCACGTGCACCTTCCGCCGACCACTGGCGACAACATCGATGTACTGTGGAGACCTCACGCCCCACGTGTTGAGCAATTCGGCGGTACGTCCACCCGGCCTCCCGCATGCCCACTATACGCCCTCGCTCAAAGTCCGTCAACTGCACATACGGTTCACGTCCACGCTGTCGCGGCATGCTACCAGTGTTAAAGACTGCGATGGAGCTCCGTATGCCACGGCAAACTGGCTGACACTGACGGCGGCGGTGCACAAATGCTGCGCAGCTAGCGCCATTCGACGGCCAACACCGCGGTTCCTGGTGTGTCCGCTGTGCCGTGCGTGTGATCATTGCTTGTACAGCCCTCTCGCAGTGTCCGGAGCAAGTATGGTGGGTCTGACACACCGGTGTCAATGTGTTCTTTTTTCCATTTCCAGGAGTGTAGATATCGATTTGGAGGACATAAGAGATTCAGTAGTAGACTCGGAGTTTAGCACAGATTTGGAAGATTCACAACTAAACAAGGCAGAAGGGACAGATAACATTCCTACGAAATTGCTGGATTCATTGAGGAAGTGATAATCACGAGATTTTTCAAATTGCTGTGAAGAATCAATGGAGTTTAAGACGAGTCATCAGAGTTACGGAAGAATACTATCCAAACAGTTATAAAGATTGCAAAGGCATATAAATGCAAGAACGAACGCACAATGTTGTTGCTTCCTTAGCCGGCCAGAGTGGCCGGGCGGTTCTAGGCGCTTCAGTCTGGAACCGCGCGACCGCTACGGTCGCAGGTTGGAATCCTGCCTCGGGCATGGATGTGTGTGATGTCCTTAGGTTAGTTAGGTTTAAGTAGTTCTAAGTTCTAGGGGACTGATGACCTCATAAGTATTTTTTTTTTCTTCCTTCACTCTAAACAGAGAGGACTTTAACTGTCAGTTACTTTGCAATGGATCAAAAAAGCTTTGTTTTCAGACTACCTTTCCATTCAGCTGTGGTGATTGCTTACTTCATTTGCAACCGACTGCTTCATCTTCAGGCACAGAAGTACAGCAATCGAAATGGCACAGAATTCTTTATACGGTGAGTGCACTGGCTGACAAGGAAAGTGGAGCACCCACGAGAGGAGCACGGAACGGAATGAAACTTCACGAGTTGAGAGGGCATGTGAGGCTATTTCAGCAATTACATAATCGAGTCAAGTATACCAAGTCAGTATGAGTCAACATACCAGAATAACATTGCGCCCCCTCTGTCATGAATACGTTTATTCGTTGGGGAAGGGCGTCATAAATCAGTCGTATTCTCTCCTGTGGCAAACCGGCCTATAACTGTTGTAACTGCTCCTGGATATACTGGACACTGGCACAGGGACGCAGTTGACGTGCGAGATGGCTACACACAAGTTCTATAAGGGACAGATCTTGCGGTCTTGTTGGTTACGGGAGTACCTCCACGTCACGCAGACAGTTCATTGTCTTGTAGACAAATGGTACTACCATACTGTCACATGAAAGGTAACACATGAGGAAGCACGGTGTCCGCGACGTACCGCTGAGACGTCTGAGTTCCCTCAATCACTAGCAGCTGTGTCTAAAACTATACCCTATGGCTCTCCACGCTGTGACAACAGCAGTAACACCGCTGTGCCTCACTAAAACATTGCAAGAATGTGTCCTCTCCCTATATTGCCGCCATACTCGCCGACGACAGTCACCTGGGATAGTGCCAAAACGCTATTCATTGCTGAACACTATGCGATGTCATTCATCAGCCGTTCATGCTTCCCGACCACATCATCACGCAAATGCAGCCTTATGTACTGTGGCGTTCACGGGAGCCTACGCTTGGGGCAGTAATTCCAAAGTCCAGCAGCTGCTAGTCTCCATCCAGTGGCGCGGAATGACACAGGGTGTTGCCAGGACTCCATTCCGTATGCCTCCCCTTAGGTTCCCATGCAGTCCAACATCTGGCAACTCTCACACACGAATGCACCACAAATCTGTATATTGCACGATTCGACCAGCAGGCCAAATGGAGACCCACACTGGAAGCCCTTTCGAATTCTAATAATTCTGCTCTGTCTCACACGTGTACACAGCATCTCTGTGTCCTTCACAGTAGTCACTCAACATCGACTATGTTTATGCTTGGCATGTACCCTACCAGGTTTTGTAACAATAGTAAACAGGAACAACACTAGTGGGCCGTAATACCTGTCAGAGAACTGCAGCTCTAATCTCCTGGTTTTATACACTGCTTGACAAAAAAATGAAGCACCCATGAGGCCTCATCGGATGCCTACACACCATCGTACAGCGTATCAAAACGGCTACGATCCAGAAATTGTTGACGCAATTAATAGAAGTATAATGAAAAAGAAAAATACTGCTTCCCTTAGCGGCTCAAAGGCAGATTTTATAAAGCGTAGACTAGGCGAGCAGTCAAAGGAACGCTCCATTGTTTGTAGATTACCATATCTAGGTGCAGTATACGAAAAGTTGACAAGTGTTGTTGTTGCTATGGTCTTCAGTCCAGAGACTGGTTTGATGCAGCTCTCCAAGAAAGCGTCTTCATCTCTGAGTAGCCACTGTAGCCTACATCCTTCTAAATATGTTTATTGTATTCATGTCTTGGTCTCCTCTACGATTTTTACCCTCCACAATTCCCTCCAATACTAAATTTGTGATCCCTTGATGCCTCGAAACATGTCCTACCAAACGGTCCCTTCTTTTGGTCAGGTTCAGCCACAATTTCCTCTTCTCCCCAACTCTATTCAGTACCTCCTCATTAGTTACGTGATCTACCCATCTAATCTTCAGCACTCTTCCGTAACACCACATTTTGACAGCTTCTATTCTCTTTTAGTTTAAACTATGTATCGTACATATTTCAAATTCATACATGGCTGCATTCCATACAAATACTTTCAGAAAGACTTTCTGACAGTTAAATCTATACTCGAAGTTAACAAATTTCTCTTCTTCAGAAAATCTTCCCTTGCCATAGCCACTCTCCTTTTCATATCCTCTCTACTTCGACCATCATCAGTTATTTTGCTCCCCAAGTAGCAAAACCCCTGTACTACTTTAAGTGTCTCATTTCCTAACCTAATTCCCTCAGCATCACCTGATTTCATTCGGCTACATTCCATTATCCTCATTTTGTTTTTGTTGATGTTCATCTTATATCCTCCTTTCAAGACACTGCCCATTTCGTTCAGTGCTCTTCCAGGTCCTTTGCTGCCTCTGATAGAATTACAATGTCATCGGCAAACCTCAAAGTTTTTGTTTCTTCTCCATGGATTTTAATTCCTACTCAAAATTTTTCTTTTGTTTCCTTTACAGCTTGCTCAATATACAGATTGAATAACATTGGGGATAGGCTTCAACCCTTTGACAGACTATGAGAACTAAAAACATTATTCCAGCGTATTTTACATTTTCGGATCTAGGCATAAAACTCAAGCACATAGAAAAAGCCGTGGTAAATAAATGTAATGAAGCATGTGAACACTGCATTACGTGCAATGACTGTCCTAAGAACCCACCCATCATTTTGCACGACAATACGCAGGCGCATACAGCGCAAGCTCTGGCTGCTCTGTCCGGTCGATGGGACTGGGAAATACTGTACCATCCACCATACTCCCCGGACTTAAGTCCTTGTGACTTTGATTTGATTCTAAGATGAAGGAACCACTTCGTGGCATTCGTTCCAGAACTGTTCCAGAGATTAGACAGGCAGTAGACCGCTCCATTCGCACCATCAACAGAACAGGCTCTGCTAACGGTATACTACACCTTCCACATCGGTGGCAACGAGTTCTACACAACACTGGTGACTACTTTGAAGGACAGTAACAGGTGCAAACATGTAAATCTGTTGTATCGGTTGTGAATAAATAGATGCAACTATTTAAGTTCCAACCCTCGTATTTTCGGATTTCAGTGAAAAGGGATTTTGGTTTCATGAATCTTGGATCAGGTTAGGATAGAAGGACGGTGTAAATTTGTGATGGTATGTGATCTGGTCTGAAGTAGGGAGGTATTCTATACAGGGTGGTCCATTGATAGTGACTGGGCCAAATATCTCACGAAATAAGCATCAAACGAAAAAACTGCAAAGAACGAAACTCGTCTAGCTTGAAGGGCGACACTAGATGGAGCTATGGTTGGCCCGCTAGATGGCGCTGTCATAGGTCAAACGGATATCAACTGCGTTTTTTAAAATAGGAACCCCCATTTTTATTACATATTCGTGTAGTACGTAAAGAAATATGAATGTTTTAGTTGGACCACTTTTTTCGCTTTGTGATAGATGGCGCTGCAATAGTCACAAACGTATAAGTACGTGGTAGCACGTAACATTCCGCCAGTGCAGACGGTATTTGCTTCGTGATACATTACCCGTGTTAAAATGGACCGTTTAACAATTGCGGAAAAGGTCGGTATGGTGTTGATGTATGGCTATTGTGATCAAAATGCCCAAAGAGCGTGTGCTATGTATGCTGCTCGATATCCTGGACGACATCATCCAAGTGCCCGGACCGTTCGCCCGATAGATACGTTATTTAAGGAAACAGGGAGTGTTCAGCCACATGTGAAACGTCAATCACGACCTGCAACAAATGATGATGCCTAAGTAGGTGTTTTAGTTGCTGTCGCGGCTAAACCGCACATCAGTAGCACACAAATTGCGCGAGAATCGGGAATCTCAGAAACGTCGGTGTTGAGAATGCTACATCAACATTGATTGCACCCGTACCATATTTCTATGCACCAGGAATTGCATGGCGACGACTTTGAACGTCGTGTACAGTTCTGCCAGTGGGCACAAGAGAAATTACGGGACGATGACAGATTGTTTGCACGTGTTCTATTTAGCGACGAAGCGTCATTCACCAACAGCGGTAACGTAAACCGACATAATATGCACTATTGGGCAACGGAAAATCCACGATGGCTGCGACAAGCGGAACATCAGCGACCTTGGCGGGTTAATGTATGGTGCGGCATTATGGGAAGAAGGATAATTGGCCCCCATTTTATCGATGGCAATCTACATGGTGCAATGTATGCTGATTTCCTACGTAATGTTCTACCGACGTTACTACAAGATGGTTCACTGCATGGCAGAATGGCGATGTACTTCCAACATGATGGATGTCCGGCACATACACTCCTGGAAATTGAAATAAGAACACCGTGAATTCATTGTCCCAGGAAGGGGAAACTTTATTGACACATTCCTGGGGTCAGATACATCACATGATCTCACTGACAGAACCACAGGCACATAGACACAGGCAACAGAGCATGCACAATGTCGGCACTAGTACAGTGTATATCCACCTTTCGCAGCAATGCAGGCTGCTATTCGCCCATGGAGACGATCGTAGAGATGCTGGATGTAGTCCTGTGGAACGGCTTGCCACGCCATTTCCACCTGACGCCTCAGTTGGACCAGCGTTCGTGCTGGACGTGCAGACCGCGTGAGACGACGCTTCATCCAGTCCCAAACATGCTCAATGGGGGACAGATCCGGAGATCTTGCTGGCCAGGGTAGTTGACTTACACCTTCTGGAGCACGTTGGGTGGCACGGGATACATGCGGACGTGCATTGTCCTGTTGGAACAGCAAGTTCCCTTGCCGGTCTAGGAATGGTAGAACGATGGGTTCGCTGACGGTTTGGATGTACCGTGCACTATTCAGTGTCCCCTCGACGATCACCAGTGGTGTACGGCCAGTGTAGGAGATCGCTCCCCACACCACGATGCCGGGTGTTGGCCCTGTGTGCCTCGGTCGTATGCAGTCCTGATTGTGGCGCTCACCTGCACGGCGCCAAACACGCATACGACCATCATTGGCACCAAGGCAGAAGCGACTCTCATCGCTGAAGACGACACGTCTCCATTCGTCCCTCCATTCACGCCTGTCGCGACACCACTGGAGGCGGGCTGCACGATGTTGGGGCGTGAGCGGAAGACGGCCTAACGGTGTGCGGGACCGTAGCCCAGCTTCATGGAGACGGTTGCGAATGGTCCTCGCCGGTACCCCAGGAGCAACAGTGTCCCTAATTTGCTGGGAAGTGGCGGTGCGGTCCCCTACGGCACTGCGTAGGATCCTACGGTCTTGGCGTGCATCCGTGCGTCGCTGCGGTCCGGTCCCAGGTCGACGGGCACGTGCACCTTCCGCCGACCACTGGCGACAACATCGATGTACTGTGGAGACCTCACGCCCCACGTGTTGAGCAATTCGGTGGTACGTCCACCCGGCCTCCCGCATGCCCACTATACGCCCTCGCTCAAAGTCCGTCAACTGCACATACGGTTCACGTCCACGCTGTCGCGGCATGCTACCAGTGTTAAAGACTGCGATGGAGCTCCGTATGCCACGGCAAACTGGCTGACACTGACGGCGGCGGTGCACAAATGCTGTGCAGCTAGCGCCATTCGACGGCCAACACCGCGGTTCCTGGTGTGTCCGCTGTGCCGTGCGTGTGATCATTGCTTGTACAGCCCTCTCGCAGTGTCCGGAGCAAGTATGGTGGGTCTGACACACCGGTGTCAATGTGTTCTTTTTTCCATTTCCAGGAGTGTAGCTCGCGTGCGGTTGAAGCGGTATTGAATAGCATGTTTCATAACAGGTGGATTGGTCGTCGAAGCACCATACCATGGCCCGCACGTTCACCGGATCTGACGTCCCCGGATTTCTTTCTGTGGGGAAAGTTGAAGGATATTTGCTATAGTGATCCACCGACAACGCCTGACATCATGCGTCAGCGCATTGTCAATGTATGTGCGAACATTACGGAAGACGAACTACTCGCTGTTGAGAGGAATGTCGTTACACGTATTGCCAAATGCATTGAGGTCGAGGGACATCATTTTGAGCATTTATTGCATTAATGTGGTATTTACAGATAATCGCGCTGTAACAGCATGCGTCCTCGGAAATGATAAGTTCACAAAGGTACATGTATCGCATTGGAACAACCGAAATAAAATGTTCAAACGTACCTACGT
The DNA here is from genome assembly GCF_023898315.1 of Schistocerca nitens. Classification (NCBI taxonomy): domain Eukaryota; kingdom Metazoa; phylum Arthropoda; class Insecta; order Orthoptera; family Acrididae; genus Schistocerca; species Schistocerca nitens. The sequence continues at coordinate 615,276,684 of NC_064614.1, read as the reverse complement.
TCTGTATTTTAATTTAAAAAACCTACCTGTTATCAACTGTTCGTCTAAAATTGTGAGCCAAATGTTTGTGACTGTTACAGCGCCATCTATGACAAAGCGAAAAAAGTGGTCCAACTAAAACATTCATATTTCATTACGTACTACAGGAATATGTAACAAAAAATGTGGGTTCCAATTTTAAGAAACGGAGTTGATATTCGTTTGACCTATGGCACTGTACTTGAGGACAGTATTATGGAAATGGAAGAGGATGTAGATGAAGATGAAATGGGAGATAAGATACTGCGTGAAGAGTTTGACACAGCACTGAAAGACATGAGTCGAAACAAGGCCCCGGGAGTAGACAACATTCCATTAGAACTACTGATGGCCTTGGGAGAGCCAGTCCTGACAAAACTCTACCATCTGGTGAGCAAGATGTATGAGACAGGCGAAATACCCACAGACTTCAAGAAGAATATAATAATTCCAATACCAAAGAAAGCAGGTGTTGACAGATGTGAAAATTACCGAACTATCAGTTTAATAAGTCACAGCTGCAAAATGCTAACGCGAATTCTTTCAGACGAATGGAAAAACTGGTAGAAGCGGACCTCGGGGAAGATCAGTTTGGATTCCGTAGAAATGTTGGAACACGTGAGGCAATACTAACCTTACGACTTATCTTAGAAGAAAGATTAAGAAAAGGCAAACCTACGTTTCTAGCATTTGTAGACTTAGAGAAAGCTTTTGACAACGTTAACTGGAATACTCTCTTTCAAATTCTGAAGGTGGCAGGGGTAAAATACAGGGAGCGAAAGGCTATTTACAATTTGTACAGAAACCAGATGGCAGTTATAAGAGTCGAGGGGCATGAAAGGGAAGCAGTGGTTGGGAAAGGAGTGAGACAGGGTTGTAGCCTCTCCCCGATGTTATTCAATCTGTATATTGAGCAAGCAGTAAAGGAAACAAAAGAAAAATTCGGAGTAGGTATTAAAATTCATGGAGAAGAAATAAAAACTTTGAGGTTCGCCGATGACATTGTAATTCTGTCAGAGACATCAAAGGACTTGGAAGAGCAGTTGAACGGAATGGACAGTGTCTTGAAAGGAGGATATAAGATAAACATCAACAAAAGCAAAACGAGGATAATGGAATGTAGTCAAATTAAATCGGGTGATGCTGAGGGGATTAGATTAGGAAATGAGACACTTAAAGTAGTAAAGGAGTTTTGCTAAAAAAAAAATGGTTCAAATGGCTCTGAGCACTATGGGACCCAACTTCCGAGGTCATTAGTCCCCTAGAACTTAGAACTAGTTAAACCTAACTAACCTAAGGACATCACAAACATCCATGCCCGAGGCAGGATTCGAACCTGCGACCGTAGTGGTCTTGCGGTTCCATTCTGCAGCGCCTTTAACCGCACGGCCACTTCGGCCGGCGAGTTTTGCTATTTAGGGAGTAAAATAACTGATGATGGTCGAAGTAGAGAGGATATAAAATGTAGACTGGCAATGGCAAGGAAATCGTTTCTGAAGAAGAGAAATTTGTTAACATCGAGTATAGATTTAAGTGTCAGGAAGTCGTTTCTCAAAGTATTTGTATGGAGTGTAGCCATGTATGGAAGTGAAACATGAACTAGTTTGGACAAGAAGAGAATAGAAGCTTTCGAAATGTGGTGCTACAGAAGAATGCTGAAGATAAGGTGGGTAGATCACGTAACTAATGAGGAGGTATTGAATAGGATTGGGGAGAAGAGAAGTTTGTGGCACAACTTGACTACAAGAAGGGATCGGTTGGTAGAACATGTTTTGAGGTATCAAGGGATCACGAATTTAGCATTGGAGGGCAGCGTGGAGGGTAAAAATCGTAGAGGGAGACCAAGAGATGAATACACTAAGCAGATTCAGAAGGATGTAGGTTGCAGTAGGTACTGGGAGATGAAGAAGCTTGCACAGGATAGAGTAGCATGGAGAGCTGCATCAAACCAGTCTCAGGACTGAAGACCACAACAACAACAACAACATGGCACTGCCATCTAGCGGGCCAACCATAGAGCCATCTGGGTTCCCCCTTCAAGCTAGACGAGTTTCGTTCTTTGTAATTTTTTCGTTTGACGCTTATTTCGTGAGATATTTTGCGCGGTCACGATCAATGGACCACGCTGTATAGGGCAAACCTGTAGGTCATCTCGAACAAGATTTTAGGAACACCTTAACTTAAATAACATACGATCTGCAGTAACAGCGCACTTACGTGAAGAGGAGCACATCACAAGCCCTTCAGCAAATTTAAAAATACTTCATGAAAAGAAAAAAGCCATATTTTGAATATTTAGAGGAGGTACAAATTTTTACATATAAATACAAAAACGCGCAGTTCACGTTTAGTAACCAGTAATTTTTAAAGCACCATAGCATTCTAGTTAATTTTGATTGTTTATACGATTCGGTGTTAGATCTTAATACTATCCTACACACATCAAAAACAGTTTTGCATCACCTCGGTTCCGTGAGTTCCAGAATTTGTACAGAAAATTGGAATAGAGATCAACATAAACATCATTTCCGCCATTTTTATTGCTCATCAAAACCACACATTGCATGTTGTACCACCATACAGCGAGACCTTCAGAGGAGGTGGTCCAGATTGCTGTACACACCAGTACCTCTAATACACAGTGGCACGTCCTCTTGCATTGATGCATGCCTATATTCGTCGTGGTATACTATGCACAAGATGGCACTGTTGGTCCAGATTGTCCTACTCCTCAACGGCGACTCGGCGTAGATCCCTCAGAGTGGTTGGTGGGTCACGTCGTCCATAAACAGCCATTTTCAATCTAGCCCAGGCATGTTCGATAGGGTTCATGTCTGGAGAACATGCTGGCCTCTCTTGTCGAGCGATGTCGTTATCCTGAAAGAAGACATTCACAAGATGTGCACGATGTTGGCGCCAATTGTCATCCGTGAAGAGGAATGCCTCGCCAGTATGTTGCCAATATGATTGCACTATCGGTCGGAGGATGGCATTCACGTATCGTACAGCCGTTACGGCGTCTTCAATGAGCACCAGCAGCGTATGTCGGCCCCACATAATGCCACCCCAAAACAGCAGGGAACGTCCACCTTACTGCACTCGCTGGACAGTGTGTCTAAGGCACTCAGCCTGACCGGGTTGCCTCCAAACACGTCTCCGACGACTGTCTGGTTGAAGGCATATGCGACACTCATCGGTGAAGAAAACGTGATACCAATCCCGAGCGGTCCATTTGGCATGTTACTGGACCCATCTGCACCGCGCTGCATGGTGTCGTGGTTGCAGAGATGGACCTCACCATAGACGTCGGGAGTGAAGTTGCGCTTCATACAGCCTATTAGACAGTTTGAGTCGTACCATGACGTCCTGTGGCTGCACGAAAAGCATTATTCAACACGGTGGCGTTGCTGTCGGGGTTCCTCCGAGCCATAATCCGTAGGTAGCTGTCATCTACTGCAGTAGTAGCCCTTGGGCAGCCTGAGCTAGGCATGTTATCGTCAGCTCCAGTCTCTCTGTATCTCCTGCATGTCCGAACAACATTGCTTTGTGTTGTATAGCTAGAGAAGGCCGAAATGCACACTATAAACTCACGCAGGCTAGAGAGAGATCTGAAACAGGATACGTAACGAATGCTATAAAGAAAAGTACGTAGCTGCTGGAATACTTTAATCCATCATTGTATACATCGTTCTTGATGAGACATGCTTCATACGATATCAATTGCTATGGCGCCTTGCTAGGTCGTAGCCATTGACTTAGCTGAAGGCTATTCTAACTATCTGCTCTGCAAATGAGCGAGGCTTCGTCAGTGTGCATCGCTAGCTAAGTCGTCCGTTCAACTGGGGCGAGTGCTAGTAAGTCTCTCGAGACCTGCCGTGTGGTGGCGCTCGGTCTGCGATCACTGACAGTGGCGACACGCGGGTCCGACATGTACTAATGGACCGCGGCCGATTTAAAGCTACCACCTAGCAAGTGTGGTGTCTGGCGGTGACACCACACTTTGGTTCACTCCAAAACGCCTGAACACATCCCTTGTTGAGAGCCCTTCCTGGAACAAAGAACAATGCGAACGCGATGACACCGCGGTGTTGACCGCCTAGGCATTGTTGAACTACAGACAACACAAGCCGTGTAACTCCTGCCTGGACGAATGACTGGAACTGATTGGCTGTCGTTCCCCCTCCGTCTAATAGACACTGCTCTTGCATGGTTGTTTACATCTTTGGCTGGTTTAGTGACATCTCTGAACAGTCAAAGGGACTGTGTCTGTGATACAATATCCACACTCAATGTCTATCTTTAGGAGTTCTGGGAACTGGAGTGATGCAAAACTTTATTTGATGTGTGTATATTACTTTCGCTTGTAAATGTGGCGACTCAGTGCTCCTGGTCATGAGTACATGATATCACACTGTCCACATGGATAACTTCCGTTCTGCCAGCCAGCTAGTCTCTCTTAGTCGTTCGTGAGGGCCGCTTTTACCTAGCACAGCACCAAGTTGCGCTGCCGTCACAGAGGTAAGACACTGCCACCTGATACATTCCACATAGTAATTTACATGGTGTTGAGAGTTGGCAATACTCTCTTAGGATTTAAAGGTTGGCTACAGTGCGTATACACAAGCTCTGGAATCTAAGATATTGTTGTTGCGCTTCGCAGCGCACGGATTAGTTAGTGGCAGTTTGGAAGCCCGCCTGCTTTGGTGCGCACGTGTGTTGGGCGAGGTGTCGTCGCCGAGCTGCCGTACTGCCGTGTCCGCCAACAGCGACACAGGATTTGGTATTGAGTTGATATTTTTTTTAATAATTTGCAGCGCGCTTCTTAATTTAAAGAAAAGGGTTTGTGTATGTGCGTAGCAGCAGACGGTAATTTTGATAATGATAGGAGTGTAATTCTTAAGGGAAACCATTGCTAGGTGAATAGATTAAGTATTGATTTTTGTCACTGATTCCTTTTGTAATTGTCAGGGAATTGTTTCACTATGTATTTAATTGAGAAGTATTTCAGTCTGTCTCAAGAGTTTGATTAATTTGTAATATTGCTTTAATGCCACTGGAGGCAGATTTATATACGAAGCGATTGTTCAATGAGCTTCTAGCGTTTTGTTAATTGAATGAGACAGAATCGCTTTCAGAATATAGTTTTTGAAAAAAGGAATTACTTGTTTGGGTTATCGTTTATCGAGTTTAGATTTGACCAAACCCTTTCTCTTGAATGATATGTAGTTGTAGTAAGCAGAAGCAGCCGCAGCAACAGCAGGAGCCGCCATACAGAACATGCATTGTACTCAGCATGAATAATAGGTTTTTTTATGTTTTTGTTGAATAATGGAATGCAGCAGATCAAGCAGTGGCAGCAGAAAGACCAAGTAAGTTATTTGTTGCGCACAGGACCAATTAAAAAAATAATAAAGTTTAGGCGATCTCTGTAATAGTAAAGTTAACAAGAGTACAAGAACGAGATTTTCAGTAGAAAACACGAGATAAGAAGATAGAGCTCGCGACTTTCAGTATCGCGCCTAATCAAGTCGGTAGTGACAATTTTTTATCGACAATCCGGTCTCTTTTCAAGCCATTTATGGAAGTGAAACATGAACGATAAATAGTTTGGACAAGAAGAGAATAGAAGCTTTCGAAATGTGGCGCAACAGAAGAATGCTGAAGACTAGATGGGTAGATCACATAACTAATGAGGAGGTATTGAATAGAATCGGGGAGAAGAAGAGTTTGTGGCACAACTTGACAAGAAGAATGGACAGGTTGGTAGGACATGTTCTGAGGCTTCAAGGGATCACAAATTTAGTATTGGAGGGCAGCGTGCAGGGTAAAAATCGTAGAGGGAGAAAATGGCTCTGAGCACTATGGGACTCAACATCTTAGGTCATAAGTCCCCTAGAACTTAGAACTACTTAAACCTAACTAACCTAAGGACATCACACACACCCATGCCCGAGGCGGGATTCGAACCCGCGACCGTAGCAGTCCCGCGGCTCCGGACTGCAGCGCCAGAACCGCTAGACCACCGCGGCCGGCGTAGAGGGAGACCAAGAGATGAATACACTAAGCAGATTCAGAAAGATGTAGGTTGCAGTAAGTACTGGGAGATGGAGAAGCTTGCACAGGATAGAGTAGCATGGAGAGCTGCATCAAACCAGTCTCAGGACTGAAGACCACTACAACAACATCCACGCCACGCGGGATTAGCCGAGCGGTCTCGGGCGCTGCAGTCTTGGACTGTGCGGCTGGTCCCGGCGCAGGTTCGAGTCCTCCCTCGGGCATGGGTGTGTGTGTTTGACCTTAGGATAATTTACGTTAAGTAGTGTGTAACCTTAGGGACTGATGACCTTAGCAGTTAAGTCCCACAAGATTTCACACACATTTGAACATTTTTGAATATCCACAAATTGTGGTAACACTGAACTTTGCTTTTTACCATGCAGATTGCACCTGATGATGCGGCTGTAGGCCACAAAACCGGTTGCGTTTTGATAAACAAAAATTTTACCTGCTCTTAATGGAGTTCTTCCTAACATTGTGCGCTGTGTAGTGTCAATACTCTTCGATTTCTTAACAAAACATTGCTCGTGCAACTGCAGTAACTAAGCCAGTTGCTGTAGAGGTGGAAGATACGCAGTCCTGAAGGACCGTTCCCGGAAAAATTTTGTATCAGCAGAATAAACTGAAAGAAAATCGACTCTTTCGCCCAGTAAAACTTCATTTATCCCACTGAAAGGTATCATTAAAACAAAAGGACATTCATTGCTGAGGTTATACTGGAAGGGGGCCTCATATCGGAGACTTTCATTAGTGCAAGGTTTTATTTCCTTCACGTGGCTAGCCGCGCGCCTTAGGCAGACACGGTCGGGACACCTCCGGGATATTGCCTATAATTGGCCGACAGGCTGATGCTAGGAAGTGAGATAGGCTGTCAGTGACCTCGGGATTTAATTATATCTGCAGACAAGCCTTCACACATTTAATTAGAGGATCCGCGGCGCTCATCGAATCTCCGGCCTGCAACAGTCCCGGCCGCTTGGCATTCCTCGCGAACTCGGATACCTGTTTGCCTGGCAAAATCTTAATTAAACGCGGCGCGTCGCAGGTTAGTACGTGCACCGCGTGAGACCCACCTAACCAGTCTCTCATCTGTATGCCGGCGGGGCGGGGCGGGCCCGCAGCTGCCGACACAGCTCTAATTTACGGCGCCGCACACCTTACCCTGCAGACGCTCCTCACATCTTTCATACTGCGCGCTAAGCCAGGACACAAGCTCTGCCATTCTTAACGAGACCTTTTATTTAACTCTGTAGTGCAGGATTTGACTGGAGTGTCTGCAGTCGTGGACTCTTTAAAACTACTGAAATTTTGTTTTATAAATAATATGATAACACAATTGCCAGAGTGTGTGGCAGGAGACAAAACAAACCAGTGCTCCTCATTTTTCCGAGTTACTTAATACGTGATAGCATAAAATTGGGCAAAGTCAGCTCCCGACCCCCAATAACAATAAAACTATAATGGGTTCAAAATGGCTCTGAGCACTATGGGACTCAACTGCTGAGGTCATTACTCCCCTAGAACTTAGAACTAGTTAAACCTAACTAACCTAAGGACATCACACACATCCATGCCCGAGGCAGGATTCGAACCTGCGACCGTAGCGGTCTCGCGGTTCCAGACTGCAGCGCCAGAACCGCGCGGCCACTTCGGCCGGCAAAACTATAATGGGGCACCAATGAATATATACTACTGGCCATTAAAATTGCTACACCAAGAAGAAATGCAGATGATAAACGGGTATTCATTGGACAAATATATTATACTAGAACTGACATGTGATTACATTTTCACGCAATCTGGGTGCATAGATCCTGAGAAATGAGTACCCAGAACAACCACCTCTGGCCGTAATAACGGCCTTGATACGCCTGGGCATTGAGTCAAACAGAGCTTGGATGGTTTGTGCAGGTACAGCTGCCCATGGAGCTTCAACACGATACCACAGTTCATCAAGAGTAGTGACTGGCGTATTGTGACGAGCCAGTTGCTCGGTCACCACTGACGAGACGTTTTCAATTGGTGAGAGATCTGGAGAATGTGCTGGCCAAGGCAGCAGTCGAACATTTTCTGTGTCCAGGAAGGCCCGTACAGGACCTGCAACATACGGTCGTGCATTACCTGCTGAAATGTAGGGTTTCGCAGGGATCGAATGAAGGGTAGAGCCACGGGTCGTAACACATCTGAAATGTAACGTCCACTATACAAAGTGCCGTTAATGCGAACAAGAGGTGACCGAGGCGTGTAATCAATGACACCCCATACCATCACGCCGGGTGATACGCCAGTATGGCGATAACAGATACACGCTTCCAATGTGCGATCACCGCGATGTCGCCAAACACGGATGCGACCATCATGATGCTGTAAACAAAACCTGGATTCATCCGAAAAAATGACGTTTTGCCATTCGTGCACCCAGGTTCGTCGTTGAGCACACCATCGCAGGAGCTCCTGTCTGTGATGCAGCGTCAAGGGTAACCGCAGCAACCGCAGCCATGGTCTCCGAGCTGATAGTCCATGCTGCTGCAAACGTCGTCGAACTATTCGTGGAGATGGTTGTTGTCTTGCAAACGTCCACATCTGTTGACTCAGGGATCGAGACGTGGCTGCACGATCCGTGACAGCCAAGCGGATAAGACGCCTGTCACCTCGACTGCTAGTGATACGAGGCCGTTGGGATCCAGCACGTCGTTCCGTATTACCCTCCTGAATCCACCGATTCCATATTTCGCTAACAGACATTGGATCGCGAGCAACAATGTCGATAAACCGCAATCGCGATAGGCTAGATTCCGACCTTTGTCAAAGTCGGAAACGCGATGGTACGCATTTCTCCACCTTACACGAGGCATCACAACACCGTTTCACCAGGCAACGCCGGTCAACTGCTGTTTGTGTATGAGAAACGGTCGGAAACTTTCCTCATGTCAGCACGTTGTAGGTGTCGCCACCGGCGCCAACCTTGTGTGAATGCTCTGAAAAGCTAATCATTTGCATATCACAGCATCTTCTTCCTGTCGGTTAAATTTCGCGTCTGTAGCACGTCGTCTTCGTGGTGTAGCAATTTTAATGGCCAGTAGTGTACAATCATAAAATCGTAATCTAATATACAAGGGGCGTTCAATAAGTAATGCAACACATTTTTCTCTCGAACAATTTCGATTGAAGAAAATGCGGAATTTGTTTTGGCACACCGTGGTATATTTCCTCTTGATCCCCTACGGTTTCTCGAAGTTCCGATAGGTGATGGCGCTACGGCAGCCTTCAAAATGGCGTCTGTAACGGAGGCGCGTTCCAAGTAGAGAGCTGTCATTGTGAATCTTTTGGCGGAAAGCCAGAGCATCGCAGACATTCATAGGCGCTTGCTAAATGTCCACGGAGACCTGACAGCGAACAAAAGCATAGCGAGTCATTGGGAGAGGCGTCTGTCACTATCGCAACAAGATTGCACAAACCTGTGAGATGTCCCGCTTGCCGGCCGGCGGCAGACAGCTGTGTCTCCTTCGTTGCTGGAACGTGCGGACCCTCTCATTTGAGGTGATCACAGTCAAACACCTCGCTGCTCAGCTGGACGTCTCTGTCGGTAGTACTGACACACTCGTCTACCAGTTGAGGTATTCATAGGTGCGTCCCCACTGGGTTCGTTACCAGCTAACAGAAGACCGTAAAGAGCCACGCAGGACCATCTGGGCGAAATTACTTGAGTGTTACGAGGCCGATCCAGACACCTTTTTGTCGAACATCTCACACGCGATGAAGCATGGGTTCATCACTTCGAAGTGGAAACAAAACGGCAGTCCATGGAGTGGCGCCTGCGATACCACTACACGAATTTACTGTATTAGACCATGCGGCATCGGACTTCCGGAAAGGGGTTCTCACGCGTAATAGGTTTGAATAGACACCCTATGGTGATACAACTACTACACGGAATTTTTGGATTAAATAATAATAATGGCGCGTAACAAACTTATTTTTACGTCTATATTTGATTATTAGTAGCACTGATAATCTCTTTGAGTTGACTGAACAGGGGGCACTTAATTCTGCATGTTTCATATTGCCTAGCAGGAGGACATTATTCATTTAAAACAATACCACAGACTGAAAACGTTTCACAATACATAAAAACACATGATAAACATTTGAACTTGTTTTATGTTAATGTAAACTACACAAATTGTAATTACTGAATTTAATGTTATTGAGGTTGCACTGTGCTGAAGGCACAATGTGTACTGTGGTGGGAGCAATTTCCTTGAACGCTGCATGGGGGCTTAATAAAAATATTAATGCAAATAATTTTAATTTTTTTTGCTTTAGTAGCTGTCTGTCCGATTACGAAGTCTCGTAACGGTTGGCCCTGACTATTATTATTACGCAATCTGACTGCTTAGAACAATAACAAAGAATGAAATGGAAATTTTCATTAACACAGTTAATTAATTAAGCCCCCAGCAACTATAAAACCAACGCAACAACAAGCACAAGAGTAACTGTTCTGTGTGTGGGAGTGTGACTCAACGTACGCATCTGGCACGGTTCTTCTTCAACAACACAACAATTTTTAAATAACATTATACTGAATTAATTAAAGAAAATACAAATACCATAATTACTCAAGAGAACCACAATTACACTCTAATCCAAGAACACAAGCCAGATGCTTTGTTGACTGAACCTGTAATGACACATTATTTAAAACATGGAAATAATGAAAAATAAATCAAGTTTCGTTACCTTCATATATTGACCAAAATCACTCTCATAATTACAATATATCTCCACACCGCCTCGCTATTACCACATTTGAACAAGAACCTTTCAGTATCACATCTCAGCAAGCACTCCCTACTAGCACATCTGAACACCAACTGACTACTACGAGTCCTGGACAAGCACTGCCCACTACGACAATAATCACTGCCCGTGGAGGCGGCGGAACAATGCTCTCTAGCGATCTCTCGCGCTGTGGCTCAGTGTAGCCACCTTTCATATGCCCTTCCTCCACGGCTAGAATTTGATGGTATTTTTGCCAGCATTGGTGGTGAAAATACCACCAAATTCGTCAAAAAAATACAGACAAAAATAAAAGATAATATTAATACGTAAATATCATATAACTAGATAAAATTTTGGCTTTGCACTGACCTTTCAATAACCTAATATATAAAATACAGTAAGCAATACAAATTCTTTCATACATGTGACTTTACATAATAGTTTACACAAGTATTATGTGGTTAAACAGTTCAATCAATAGCGTCGGGAATGACGAATATGTGCAAGTAAGAGTCTCATAATTTTTCACTAACAGTAATACACAAAAAATCAGTTTATACAAATATTCACATAAACGCTTTCCATAGCTCAAGAATAAGCAGTTGACAGTTCCAGCAGTAGCACCCAGCAATGGTCAACAGGTGCAAATACCAACAAGTAACATTTTTTCAATAGAAACAGTCCATCAGTGGCACCCAGTACTGTTGAATAGGTGCAGACACCAACAAGTAACACCATTTCAGTAGAAGCAGTCCATTAGTGGCACCAGCAATGTTGATCAGGTGCACACAGCGACAGGTGACTTCATTTCAGTAGAAGCAGTCCAACAGTGGCACCCAGCAATGTTGAGCAGGTACACACAGCAACAGGTGACTTCATTTCAGTAGAAGCAATCCATCAGTGGCACCCAGCAATGTTGAGCAGGTGCACACAGCAACAGGTGACTTCATTTCAGTAGAAGCAATCCATCAGTGGCACCCAGCAATGTTGAGCAGGTGCAGACATCAACAGGTGACATCTTTTCAGTAGAAGCAGTCCATCAGTGGCACCCAGCAATGTTGAGCAGGTACACACAGCAACAGGTGACATCTCTCAGCAGAAGCAGTTCCATAAAATACACTGTCACTGATCACACTGTTCATCAGAGTTTATAAGCAGAAATTAAACATGTCCTAGTGGCACCAATCATGTAGAAAATGTACAAGTAACAGTCCATAATTTTTACAATCACTGATCACACAGTTCATCAGCAGAAATTAAACATATCCTTGTAGCACCAATCATGTAGAAAAGGTGCAAGTAACAGTCCATACTATTCACCATAACTACTGAGACAGTTCAGTCATGAACAATAGTTTGAATGCACATACAATTTCTTTAACAAAATATTATCAATGCTCTTACACTAAACATACAAATCATAATAAACACACAAATGATATCAGTTAATTGTCACATTAACTATTACAGTACACAATAACAGTTAACCTATAATATTTATGGGTGTCAGTGCAAGCCACAACAAACAAGTGAAATAATATTTAGGAGATAGGTGGGTAGGATTAGAAAAGGAAAACACACAAAACACATCCACTCATCTTTCATCCAAATTAAGTACTACTGTGTAATTGAATAGTGTTAACTGTGTAAATGTAACTCTGTCCAAGATTTGATGTTCTTCATGTGTACCAAGTACTAGTGGCAGCAATGTATAACAGTCAATAATAGTTAAGTCAACGTCATAGTCATCATGTCAAGACCAATGTTTGCCAAGCCAGATCGAAATGTACGGTTGCTGAACAACTGTCAGTGTACCAAGATATGCAAATGCTTCCTCTCTCAAAAAAGTATATACTGCTTAGTGATTTGACAAAGTGTGTGTGTAGACAATCTTCCTTCCACTTTAGTGTTCTAGTCTGCCATCTTCATCCTCCTTGTTCCATATAAACCCACAAAAACAATATGCTCCTCATTTACTTTACCTCTTATTCACCAAAACTCCAATAATCATCATCATCACTTAATCTTAATACTTCAATAATACCTCATTTACCTTACCTCTTGTCCACGAAACTCGAATAATCATCAACTTCACATAATCTCAATACCTCAATAATACGTCGATACATATAAACCTCAGCACCAATATCATTTTACTTCCATAACAACTCTTTCCTCTAGTCAGTCTCCCCGAACAAGTACAGACAAAATTCTAGTGCAACTTCAATTCAGCATCCCATACAATCCGAAGACACAGTGTCCACACACAACCTCTGTGTAATCCATCTGACCCAAATTTTCTACTCATTATAAATTATAAGATACATTTTGGTTCCTTGTCCATCATTAAATAAAAGAAATGCATACATGACCTCTAACAGACTTTAGTTCGAATAACTCTCAGTAATTAAGTACGATTACGGAGTGTGAATGATCATAATATTTCACAGTGTGTACACCACTTCAAGAATCATAGCAGAAGCAAACATGTGGAGTATTTTTTGTGTCAAGTGTCACTTCCTATTTCAATTGCTCACGAAAAATGCAGTGTAATACTGTCAATGGTCTAAAACTAGTTTTGGTATGTCATGTCGTTAGCTTCCTTCCTGTTAGCATAAATTTATACAGCTTCCATAAAACCTCAGCTCATGTGACTTCTATGACTTTCTTGTACTAATGTCGTTCGTCGAATTATAGCAGTTCATTTTCTTATCTTAAAAATATAAGGCACTGAGCGTAAGCAAAACATGCAATAGCGAGTAAATATACCAGTAGACAACAGAATGTCAACAAGTGGATGCAGCACAATTCCTACAACGAGGCTCTGCCAAGCGAACAATCTATAATTAATACCACAGTATAACCTAAACTCTATGTTCGTACACAGTATATCAGCATTTCTATATACTAAATTGAAGAGTAGTTATGACAACAAAACAGAAACGTGTAAATATGCAATCCATACGCACAGCAGCAAACATGCCTTACACAATAAACAGGTCATTAGCATCACATCGACATAAGCAAATAAATGCTCATATGTAATCTTAATAAGTACCCATGAAGGCGCAAGCAGATAAATCACAAAGTATAACTTACATATCTAACCACATTAGCACAATTAATCAGGTGACAATTATAATTTAAATAAATAAGCACAGCAGGCACATAATAAAAAAATATATCATCAGTGAAAAAGCATAGCAGCCAAGCGATGCATAATATATACAAATAACAACCCTGTTCATTAGTCAATCATTGTCAAAATCAGTTAATGTGCGCAAGCACGTCGCTTCACAAGTAAATTCATAGAACATGAAATTAGCACAAAGTATGAGTCACGTAATCGCAAGCAGCAAATTACGTCTAAAGTACGTACCTAAGTGGAATTATGTTACCTGAAAAATAAACTCAATTAATAGTTACCCTTTTTAATTTATTACTTTTTTTTTTTTTTGAAATTCCATTCTTCCTGAAATTTTCTCGATAGCAAGTCGTCTTAACGTCGGACACGCACCGAATTTACCTGAAGGTCTTAAATACTTTAGACAACCGTATCCTGAAAAATACTGAACGTTAATAACATAATTTATGAAGTCCTTATAGCTTTATACAGAATTTAGTCGGAGAAATTAGACTGTGTATTTGTTTACGTCTGTCAGTGCATTCGCACTGAGCGCTCGATCAGCTGTAGGCGCGTGACGTAGGAAGGTAATTGTTTGCGGTCAACGACTGCCTTGTGCGGCGCGCAGACTGACTGTTGCTTTGAGTATGTGCCGCCGCCAAACACAGCGCGGTATCCTTGTACTCTCTCCATGTTTACGTAAACTGTTGGTTTCTCACAAGTATGTCATTCCACAAAAATTTTTACGTTAGATATGTGATGTATTCCCTTAGAGCGCCGAGTTTTAAGAGTTTCTACTTCAACAGTGTTATCATGAATAATTTTGCGAACTCTATATGGACCGTTATAAAGCAGAAAAAATTTGCGACATAAGCCTTTTCCTTTATGAGACAAACGATGAGATTTAATTAACACCTTCTGACCAACTGACAAGATTTTTAAACGACCAGGACGTTTAGCTGATTTCTCTCTTCTAGCAGCCGCAGATGCAATATTTTGTAGAGCCAGGTTGACAACTTCAGAATGCCGCAGTTTCCGTGAAGGCGGAAAAGAAACGATTTCAGAAATGCGATTTATCGGTGCTTTATTTTTTAATATCAGTATAGGCGGTAAAGAAGTTGAATCATTAGGAAGTTCATTCAGAATGTTTTGAAAAAGATGAAGATACTGATCCCACGTTCTGTGATTCTGATGACAATAAAGACGACACAATTTATTGATTTCCTTCATCCATCTCTCTGAAGGATTAGATTGAGGGTGAAAAAGTGAAATGAAAATTGGTTTAATTTTACGACGCCGTAGAGTACGAAGCCAAATTTTAGAGCGAAACTGTGATCCATTATCTGATATAACCGTATCAACATGACCAACTTCCTTAAGAAAATGTTTGATGAAAGCATTAGATACTGAACGAGCTGTTGCTTTGCGTAAAGGTGTAAAACACACATATTTTGATGTTAATTCCACTGCTACGAAAATATACGCAAAACCATTAGTAGAACGAACCACTGGACCGAACAAATCGACTGCAGCCATCTCCTTTAATTTCGCTGGAATGATAGGAAACAACGGTGCTCTGTGAGAAACTGTTGGCGGCTTAGCCTTTTGACATAATTTGCATTTGGCAAGAACAGATCGAATACGTTTTTCCATATTACTGAAATAGCAATTTTCTCGTAATTTATGAAAGCATTTTCTGGGACCAAAGTGCGCATAACTGAAATGTGTGTACCAAATCAATTTATTGACCCACTCATCAGGAATACAAACTAACCAAACAGAGTTGTCGACCGATTTTCGTTTGAAAAGAATATCATTGCGAACTAAATAATACTGTCTGATCGCTACGCTTTCCTTTCTCCTCCACTTCTCCTTAATGTCCTTCCAGATTGGATCCTTATTTTGCTCCTTAGCGATGTCCTGGAGCGAAGACGAAATAAAGTTCTCAAACGCAACACCTTGAATGTACATCAAACAATAATGGTTTTCTTTGCCGTCCTCTTCGGCACTTTGTTTCAAACCCATAGGTGCACGTGATAAAGCATCAGCAACAATATTTGAAGATCCCTGTATGTAAACAATACTAAAATCAAATTCCTGTAGGTACAACGCCCATCGTGACAATCTGCCATGAGTTAATTTTGTCGACATAAGAAATTCCAGAGCTCGATGATCGGTGTAAACCTTAGTATGTCTGCCAAACAAAAATGTGCGAAATTTTGTGAAGGCCCATACAACAGCCAAAGCTTCAAGTTCCGTAATCGAATAATTCTTCTCTGATTTAGAGAGAACACGGCTTCCAAAGGCAACAGTTTTCTGTACTACAACGCCGTTTTCTTCTATCTCTTGAAATAAATGTGCACCTAGGCCTTTGTATGATGAGTCCGTCGCCAAACAAAAATCTTTAGATAAATCCGGATGTGAAAGAAGTGGGGCAGCAACTAAAGCATCACGAAGTTGTTCAAATTCTGACTGAGCTTCCTCATCCCAACACCAATTAGAATTTTTTCCAGATAATTCACATAAACGAGGTGTGGCCAAATTGTCCAATCTAACAAAGCGTCTAAGAAAATTACAGACACCAAGGAAACTACGAACATCACGTTTTGTGGTAGGAACAGCATAATTATGAATAGCGTCTAGTTTCTCTGGATCAGGGAGAATACCTTCTGTAGAAATAATGTGACCGAGAAATTTCACCTGAGAACGACCAAATTCAGATTTTTCCAAGTTCACTGTCATGCCAACTCGTGCAAAAATACGTAATAATGAATCCAAAATTTTGTTATGCTCACTCCAAGAACGTTTAGCAATAAGAATGTCGTCAACATAAGAAGTAATATTGTCACGAAGATAAACAGGTAAAATTTCATTTAAGCTACGAATGAATGCTGCTGAAGATACAGTAAGTCCAAACGGTAATTTCTGAAACTGGTAACAGTTACCAAAGTCTAAAAAAGCAGTATATTTTCTACAATCAGGGTGGAGTTCTATTTGCCAAAAACTTGCGCGCATATCAATCGTGGATAAAACTTTAATTCCATGGAAATGTTGAAGAAGTTCATCTAAATTTTGTGGACGGTCAGTTTCAGGAATAATAATATTATTTATCTGTCTGGAATCCAGAACCAAACGAATTGACCCATCCTTTTTAAGAACAACGTGTAATGGGCTGGTATAAGGACTGACTGCTGGCTCAACAATGCCCTGATCTAACATGTATTGAAGTTCATTCTTAACCTTGTCTCTGTAAGCCAAAGGAATAGCGTACGTTTTTCCGCGAAATGGTGTGTGTTCTTTTACTTTAAATAAATATTGTAAGCCTTGTATAGTTCCTGTGTGATGACTAAACACTGTAGCATGTGAAGTCAAAATATGGTGCAGCTCTTCTCTTGCAACGTCATCTGGCACTTCAGCTTTCTTAACCTTTTCATTAATTAATTCTTCGCTATCAATTACATCATCCATCGCGTCCCTGTATCTATTGTCATTGTCATGAATAAACACACTGTCGTCATAATGCTCAACAAAAGCATCAGAAGTAAGAAACCCTAAACATTTTGTATCTGATTCAGATCTTGCTAAACACTCGAAAAATTTCAAACATTTCAGCATTCCGGCAACAGTCAAATTCACACTTCCTTCTTTAAAGTTCAGAATTGCCTTATGTGCGTTAAGAAACTCCATACCTAAAATAATCTGTGTACTGAGTAATGGAACAATAATAAAATTAGCAGAAAATTCGTATCCTTGACAAATGAAATTTAGGTTGGTCTGTTGTTTAACTTCCACACCTTTTCCAGAAATCGCTCCTCGAATTGTAGTTTT
Source organism: Schistocerca nitens (assembly GCF_023898315.1). Taxonomy (NCBI): domain Eukaryota; kingdom Metazoa; phylum Arthropoda; class Insecta; order Orthoptera; family Acrididae; genus Schistocerca; species Schistocerca nitens. Next base: position 615,258,872 of record NC_064614.1, on the reverse strand, counting down.
AGAAATAGGTAACACGGGACAGGCAATAGTTCTTTCACATATACGAAAAACTGATTCACTAATGACGTTCAATGGGCTCCCAGAATCTAAAACTGCAGTGAACTTATTCTTACCCACACATACTTCAATAACAGGATGTAAAAATGCGTCTACATTAGTTTCCTTTTCGTCTAACAAAATGTCTCTCATGTCTTCCAGTCGTACGTAGTGTAAAGTCGAAGTGTCATTACTTTCTGAACCGTCTATATTGCTGCCAGAAGCCGAAGCTGCTAGTCATTGTCGATTGTTTGCGTCACGTCTTTGATTATTCGCGTCATTTCGCGGATCAATTTCTACTAATTGCACTTGTCTCTCTGAAGTTCTGTCACGTGGAGGATGCCAATTAGGTCCTTCCTGTCTGTTAGATGCAAATTCTTGGTTGTGTCTGTTATTAAAATTTCTGTTTTCCTGTCTGTCTGCATAACTACTTCTTGTGTAATTTCGACTGTCACTTCTGAAATTATTGTTGTATCTACTACCCTGGTTATTTCTGTAGTAAGAATTTCTTTTTTTGTATGAATAATTTCTATCTTGATGATACCGATTACTGTTTCCGTATGGTTGATCATTCCGGTAGGAATTACCGTTATTATAATTGTCTGTGTAATTTCTGTTAGAACGTCTGTTATTGTCATAAGGCTGGTATCTATTGTCCTGTCTGTTACGTCTGTCATTCTCAACGTTACCCAAATAACGTCCGTTCCGATCACTATCCCTTTTCTCTGAAAATGTATTGTAATTACTGCTACTGAAAAAATTACAAGAAGTCCCGTCGTCGTTGTCATACTCAAGTTCTTGTAGCAAAGTCTTAAAAGTCTCAATGTCGTCTTTACATCTTCCGGCTAAAGCAATTTGTCTTATGGATTGTGGCAGCTTAGTTAAACAAATGCGAATTAATTCAGTCGGACTGTAAGGGTTGGAAAGGAACTGATTCTTTCGAATCATGTCTTCAAAATATTCTGCTGGCGTGCGGAATTCAGACTGTTTGAAATTACGCTGCATAATAAGACTGTGTTTGACTCTGTCTTGCGTGTTTTCGGACCAATATGCCGATAGAAATGCATGATAAAAATCATTCAGATTATTACAATCTCTAATGAGTGCACGCATCCGCGTCGCCGGTTCGTTTTCTAAATATCCACACATAAATTCCAGTTTGTGACTTAGTGGCCAATTTGGTGGGAGTGCATACATAAATTGATCTAACCATGCACATGGATGTATGTCATTTTTAGAATTGCGGAAGATCTTAAATTTCCGAACAGTCAAAAAGTGTTTATAGTCAAAGTTTTCGCCTCGTGGCGACAAAGACCTACCGCGTCTGTCCCAGTTTGAATGTCGATTATTGTCAAGTTCGCGCGCCTGGCGCTCTCTTGTTGTGTCCCGTAAATGAAATAAATTACTTTCTTCAAACCCCTCTGCTATCTGTGATTCTAAATTTCTTCTGCTGTCTTTTCCTACGATTTCGCCTTCAATTTGTTTGACTTGCTTTCGTAATGCCTCAACTTCCCTTTTAACGCGTTCATTAAATTTTCCCTGATTTTCAACATGCTTATTTATGTTCTGGTACTCTTCGGTTTCTGCAAATGGTAATGGAGCTGTATCATCTGAATCTCTGTCCCCATGTAAACTAAGATTTGTCAATTTATCTGAAATCTCCTCAACTCTTTCCGATAAGTCACCTAATTGTTCTTTCTGTTTATTTACGTCTTCCGTAAGTGTCGCGACTCGGGTTTCAGTGTTGACACATTTGGTAGTTAACTGTTCATATTGTTGTGTTAGATTATTTATTCTGTCATTTGGTACGGATTCCTCGATTCTCTCAAATATCTCTTCCTTATCGTGTGCACATTGTAAATTTAGCTCTGAAAATTTTTGTACTATCACGCGATCTCTTTCTTCCTGTTCTCTATCCTGTTCCCTTTGTCTAATCTCTACTGCAATTAATCTATTATTGTGAGAATTCAAAATCGGTTGTACTTCCTCTCTAATTTCTTTCTTTAATTCATCTTTCATGTTTCTGAAACATGTCCCTATTCGTGAATCTAATCGTGTTTCCATTGTTCCTATCTCAGTTTTAATTGTTCCTATTTGTGAGTCTAACCGTGTTGCCAAAGTTCCAATCTCTGTTTTTAATTCAGATCGTAACTGTGATCCCATTGTTTCCCTATCTGTTTTCAATTCAGATCGTAACTGTGATCCCAAATTTAATATTGCACCCAACAACTGCTCCATAATAGCCGGTTCGAAATTCTTTTCGCCCCTAACATTTCCCGCAAAACCAGTTTCCTTCGTCATAGCTGTAAAGCTATCTGTGTTCGATACTATTCCAGAATCTTCTATCGTTAATCTCGTATTCTCTAAATTTTCTGATTGAGAAATATTTTGAAAGGGTTCTGGACTATTTTCCCTGCTTATTAAATTGTTTTCAACTTCATTATTTATCGTACTGTTGTCCTGTGTTGGCGAGTTCGCCATGTCAACAATTTCGTCATTCTGACTATCCATCATTTTTGCCTTTTTCATCGATCGCGTAATCATTTACAAAACATACAAAACTCGTCACAGTACGAAAATTACACACAATGACTCTTTATAATCAACAATACCATTCACTCGAAATGTTTCCCAAAAAACACGATTAACGAACAATTGAAATAATTGCGCTAAATCGTCAACGCGTATACAAGACAACAATCAAATTCAGAGAAAAAAATACCATTATAAGAATGACAATTACCAAATCTACACATGCAAAATAGACTATAATTACTAAACTACAAATTACAACAACAATGCTACTGTCCACTATTTTTACAATCAGAAGAATTCCAAGGGACGATCCGAAGCAGTGGTCGCCACGTGCATGGGGGCTTAATAAAAATATTAATGCAAATAATTTTAATTTTTTTTGCTTTAGTAGCTGTCTGTCCGATTACGAAGTCTCGTAACGGTTGGCCCTGACTATTATTCTTACGCAATCTGACTGCTTAGAACAATAACAAAGAATGAAATGGAAATTTTCATTAACACAGTTAATTAATTAAGCCCCCAGCAACTATAAAACCAACGCAACAACAAGCACAAGAGTAACTGTTCTGTGTGTGGGAGTGTGACTCAACGTACGCATCTGGCACGGTTCTTCTTCAACAACACAACAATTTTTAAATAACATTATACTGAATTAATTAAAGAAAATACAAATACCATAATTACTCAAGAGAACCACAATTACACTCTAATCCAAGAACACAAGCCAGATGCTTTGTTGACTGAACCTGTAATGACACATTATTTAAAACATGGAAATAATGAAAAATAAATCAAGTTTCGTTACCTTCATATATTGACCAAAATCACTCTCATAATTACAATATATCTCCACACCGCCTCGCTATTACCACATTTGAACAAGAACCTTTCAGTATCACATCTCAGCAAGCACTCCCTACTAGCACATCTGAACACCAACTGACTACTACGAGTCCTGGACAAGCACTGCCCACTACGACAATAATCACTGCCCGTGGAGGCGGCGGAACAATGCTCTCTAGCGATCTCTGGCGCTGTGGCTCAGTGTAGCCACCTTTCAACGCTTAATTAAAGAACAATATAGATCTGCTTGTCAATACAGTTACTGAAAACACTAATTGAGAATCATGTTACTCGGATGGAACCGAGTAATTTTTGCGTATGGCAATGTACTGAAAAGCCACCACATAGAGCTGGATAGTAATTAAGGTGACACAGTACCTGGCATCTTCCATCCATTGCATGAAGCGGCGTCTGCTGGCAATTTCGGCGTTGATTTCTTCTATTTTCTCTTGTAATATAGCTACGCCGATAATCACTGGGTATGGGGTAATAATGAGCTATTTCCTTTAAATAATTGATTACACTCGGGGAATGCAATTTAAACCACAAAATTATTATTGCCTCCAAACTTTACACACTGTAGAGAACTTGGTTTGACTTATTACACAAACTGATTCACAAAATATAAGTGTACTGGTGATGGCGTCGGTATAATAACCACTGTTCATAATAATACTCTTGTAAGATAACTTCTAGTTTGTTGCTACCGAAGTGAGCTCACCAATGGACCTCATCAGTTATTGAGATCACAAAACGCCGTTGGATTCGGCTACTGGTCCCTTCACACCTCGCTGTTGGCACAAGCAACTCGTCGCAATTAACACAGCATTGCACTATGCATTGCCATGTGCCGCAGAGCGGGAAACCTTACTATTTTGCCGCTCACAGCCCATCTCCTTCGAAATAACACGTCTTACAAGTCTTAGTGTACAATTAGCTTGTAGCCATACGATAAACGAAGTCCATCTCTGTTTTCAGCTCACTTCTAAATGGCCTGTTAGCAACGTTCCCGTAGTCACATTAAACGCCACACCACCTCTCCTCCAAAGTTCGAAGCTGCACCCTTGGCCGTAGAGTCATGGTGACGATCTTCTGTGACTCTGAAGGCGTTATTCTGTTTGATGTCCTCCCTCATGATGCAACGGTCAACACTGAAGTGTATTGTGCTACCCTCAGAAAATGGAAGAAAGGACTTTAGTGTGTTCGTCGCCACAAAAATGCAAACGAATATCTCCTTCTCCATGACAACGCACGCAGCTGAGAGCAGCTCACAGAACTCCACTGGACTGCTCTTCCTCATCCACCGTACAGTCCGGATGTCACACCTTCTGTCTCCCATCTCTTTGGCCCCATGAAGAATGCGCTCCGCATGGATTGTAAGGAAGTTACTGATGCAGCAAGACGTTGGCTCCGACGTCGATCAATAGAGTGGTCACAATGGGTCAACACAAGTATGCATCTATCCTTGGAGATGACGTACACCCCTTAATGCAGTTTGTTTTTCCTCGACACGATGCCTCTACCAGCAGGCTAATGCAATGTGTCACACAGTTCACAGTGTACGTGCATGGTTCGATGAGAACCAGAATTAGCTCACCATTCTCCTATGACCACCAAACTCTCCAGATTTAAAACCAATCGAGAATCTGTGGGACTACCTCGATCGGGCTGTTCGCACCCTGGATCCTCAACCAAGAAATCTAGTGCATCTGGTCATGGTGCCTCCAAGAACCTCAATAACTCTCTATCTGCACGTCTTCGATGCAAAAGGTGGTTATTCATGCTTCTGACTGGTGGTCGCAATGACGTGACTGCGCCGTTTCAATGACATTCAGAGTCTCTCACAAACTGACGGTTCTGAGCAACTTGTGCTAATAGGATATTGACTGAACTGAGTTGAAAGGTGGTGTAAAGGCTATAAAAGCATATAAAATCAAAAACCACTAGGAAAGGATTAAGCAACTGAAACTGGATTTTATCGAGGCAAAATATTACAAGAGCTGTCGACGTACATTTTTCGATGTTTTACACTACTGGCCATTAAAATTACTACACCACAACGATGACGTGCTACAGACGCGAAATTTAACCGACAGGAAGAAGATGCTGTGATTTGCGAATGATTAGCTTTTCAGAGCATTTACACAAGGTTGGCGCCGGTGGCGACACCTACAACGTGCTGACATGAGGAAAGTTTCCAACCGTTTCTCATACACAAACAGCAGTTGACCGGCGTTGCCTGGTGAAACGTTGTTGTGATGCCTCGTGTAAGGAGGAGAAATGCGTACCATCACGTTTCCGACTTTGATAAAGGTCGGATTGTAGCCTATCGCGATTGCGGTTTATCGTATCGCGGCATTGCTGCTCTCGATGGTCGAGATCCAATGACTGTTAGCAGAATATGGGTTCAGGAGGGCAATACGGAACGCCGTGCTGTTTCTCAACGGCCTCGTATCACTAGCAGTCGAGATGACAGGCATCTTATCCTCATGGCTGTAACGGATCCTGCAGCCACGTCTCGATCCCTGAGTCAACAGACGGGGACGTTTGCAAGACAACAACCATCTGCACGAACAGTTCGACGACGTTTGCAGCAGCTTGGACTATCAGCTCGGAGACTATGGCTGCGGTTACACTTGACGCTGCATCACAGACAGGAGCGCCTGCAATGGTGTACTCAACGACGAACCTGGGTGCACGATGGCAAAACGTCATTTTTTCGGATGAATCCAGGTTCTGTTTACAGCATCATGATGGTCGCATCCGTGTTTGGAGACATCGCGGTGAACGCACATTGCAAACGCGTATTCGTCATGGCCATACTGGCGTATCACCCAGCGTGATGGTATGGGGTGCTATTGGTTACACGTCTCGGTCACCTCTTGTTCGCATTGACGGCACTTTGAACAGTGGACGTTACATTTCAGATGTGTTACGACCCGTGGCTCTACCCTTCATTCGATCCCTGCGAAACCCTACATTTCAGCAGGATAATGCACGACCGCATGTTGCATGTCCTGTACGGGCCTTCCTGCATACGGAAAATGTTCGACTGCTGCCCTGGCCAGCACATACTCCAGATCTCTCACCAATTGAAAACGTCTCGTCAGTGGTGACCGAGCAACTGGCTCGTCACAATACGCCAGTCACTAATCTTGATGAACTGTGGTATCGTTTTGAGGTTGCATGAGCAGCTGTACCTGTACACGCCATCCAAGCTCTGTTTGACTCAATGACCAGGTGTATCAAGGCCGTTATTACGGCCAGGGGTGGTTGTTCTGGGTACTGATTTCTCAGGGTCTATGGACCCAAATTGCGTGAAAATGTAATCACATGTCAGTTGTAGTATAATATATTTGTCCAGTGAATACCCGTTTATCATCTGCATTTCTTCTTGGTGTAGCAATTTTAATGGCCAATAGTGTACTTAATCAACCGCAATTAAAACGTCGTCTTTTGAATGAAACTCTACTTTCCAGTAAGGTGATATAACGCCGTTGTATTGAAAGAAAATTATTTTGAAAAATAGGGCTTTTTAGCAAAAAGAGTGGGGAGTAATATGGTGTACTGGAAACCTGAATAAAACCTACATGCTTTCAGGAAGAAAATGTATTGCATTATGGAAAGCTCCTCGTACCTATATCATTCTGTGTCAGTACTTTGTCCCACTAAGAGCTCAACAAGATAGTACGAGGACACCCCACTATGACTGCCATCTTAAGCAGACACAGACAGACAACACGGATAACATTCGCAGACTATTGTGACACTATAACCAGACGTACGTCAATTTTCAAAGCACATAAAAAGGCAACATGAATAATTTTAGTCCAGCTCCTAAACATTCTTTTATTTCCGTCATTGCTTCTTCGACGTATTGGTTGAATTGTAGGGGTGAAAGATCTGTTTCTTATATCCTTTCTAATCCAAGTACTTCGTTCTTGGTCTTGTAACCTTATTTTTCCCTCTTGGTTCTGTTCCTATAGCATATACTTGAGAATTTCTAACATCTTGCACCATTTTACGTTTTAAAACGCCTTTTCCAGGCTCACAGATCCTATGAAACTCTTTTGTCCTGCTTCCGTTATCAGACGCAACATCACAACTGTCTCTTTTGAGCCTTTATCTTTCCTCAACGCAAACCGATCACTATTTAACATATCCTCAAGTTTCTGTTTCATGTTTCTGTATATTATCCTCGTCAGAAACTTGACTGCATGAGTTTAAGCTGATTGTACGATAGTTTTCACACTTACCTGTCCTTCTTGCATTCGGAAATTGGGGAATGACCTCTTTCCGAAAGGCTGATAGTGTGTCTCCGGAATCGTCGACTCTGCGGACCAACTGAATAGTTGTTTGGCTGCCACTTCCTCGAATGATTTTAGGAATTTCAAAGGAACCTTATAGTTGAATTCCACCATATTTGATGGTAGACCTTCCAAAACTCTGTTCAACTCTGACTCTAATACTGAATTCTGTGTAACTTCCATATAGAGTCCCATTTCTTCTTCCTCTATCACGTCACCAGACAGCTTCTCCCTTTCGTATAGGCCTTTAATGAACTCTCCACTCTCTTCCCTACGTTTAACAGTGGAATTTGTTTCTAATGTCGCCTAAGTTTCTTTTGACTTTACTATGTGCTGAAACAGACCTTCCTACGACCATATCCTTTCGAATTTCTTCGCATTTTTCCTGTAGCCGATCGCCTCGTATTCCCTACGCTTCTTACTTAATTATTCATATGTGTCTTATATTGCTGTATTCCTTGTCTTTTACAGAATACTGTCCACAGCTATCGGTGTAGCGTCTGTGGCATGTTAGCTCAGCGTCTTCGGTCACGACACTGACCATCCTCTGCAATAAAGAAACTGAGTGAAGTTATCATTGACATGATTCAAAATATTACGTGCAACATCCACACAGAATCACGGAAGAAAAATGACGAATAAAGGTATCTAAAGTGTGACGACAAGAAAAGTTACTAGCGTCGCTGCCTCTATTTATCGCGGGGTCTTAAGCTAAATTCCCCGATAGGTCGGCAATTTTATTCACTCGGGAACTGGGTGTTAGTGTTGTCCTAATCATTTCATTCCATCTTCATTGACATGCAAGCCACCGAAGCGATGTCAACTAGAAAGACTACCAAACATTCCTTCATATTTATCTATATTCGTTTGTCCAAATTCTGTGATTACCCGTTTGAGGAATGTCCATTTCTCTTCAGCTGAACTTTCAACTGTGATAGTCATAGTTGCAGTGTCCATAGACTCAGAGAACTTCAAACACACACCGACATTCCTCAGTACTTCAGTATCCCGCTGTTCTACTCACTGATTCTTCCGGATGATTATCTTAAACTTCAGTCTACCCTTCATCAGTACTAACTTGTGACTTAAGTCTGCATATACCCTTGGTATGCCTTATAACCGAATATCTCATCTCAGAATCTCTGTCTGATCATGATGTAACTCGGCTGGAATATTTCCGGGTTTACAAGCCTTTTTCAAGTCTTCGTTCTCCTCCTGTGATTTTTGAACAGTGTATTTGCTATTACTGACTGAAATTTCTTACGGACCTCAGTCTTTCTCTCCCCTATTCCTACTGCCGAATACACAATAATCCCCCGTAACTCTGCTTTCTGTTCCTCCCCTAATACAGCGGTCCAGTCACCAATGATTATTAGGTTTCCATCTGCCTTCACATACTGAATTACATGTTCAGTATCCGCATGCACTTACTCTATCTCTTCCCCTTCTGCTTGCGACATCGGCATGTGTACCCGCAGTATTGTTGTCGGCTTTGATTTCTGTGAATTCTGGTGAGAACAACACCATCACAGAACTGTTGCCATTAACACTGTCTACCCTATTTTCCTATTCTTTACGAATTACAGTCCCATTACATCATTTTCTGCTGCTGTTGATATTGCCCTATATTCGTCTGACCAGAAATTCTTATCTTCTTTTCACTTCCAATATCACTGCTACAAATAACACCAAATTTCTGTAAACCCTCCTCATCACCACCATGAACTACTCTAAATGGTTCAGTTGGCTCTGAGCACTATGGGACTTAACATCTGAGGTCATCAGTCCCCTAGAACTTAGAACTGCTTAAACCTAACTAACATAAGGACATCACACACATCCATGCCCGAGGCATGATTCGAACCTGCGACCGTAGCGTTCGCACGGTTCCAGACTGTAGCGCCTAGAGCCGCTCGGCCACTCCGGCCGGCTGAACGACTCTCTTTGGCATGTTGGTTGTTAACTAATATCAGCAAGCATGTTACATACATGTCCTGTGCTTAGGTTTAGAAGTATTTTAAGAGCCATCTATTAGCTAGCAATTGAGCTCCATGCGTCCATATAGCTCATCATACAGTTTTAATGTCGTAGCAATTGCGACTACATCTTATCATTTGATGGGAATGGGTTCATAAAAGTAAACATATAGAAATAGATGCTAGCCCCAAAAACGTCTTGTAGAAACAGCTACAATTAGCTGGGATAAATGGGAGGTATGTACGCACTATCAATAAGTTAAACAGGAAGTTCGAAATGGAAAGAGCATCTATTACATATGCAGACAAAGGGGACATGATTGTAATCATGGGCAATGAAGACTACAACTATAAGACAGAGCTAATAGAATCATTCAGCTGAAAAGCAAAAACCTGTTTATTCATTTAGACAGAAATTAAAAAAAAAAAACAGATGGAAGAATCTGACTTCCTATTTGGGAATGACATGGTAAATAAAGACTGAAAATGATGAGTCCATCTTTACCAGAATTACATTTGTAGATCAAGATACATAAAGGTGGCCACGTAATTCGACCCGTAGTAAATAACACATCTAGTCCAAGTTTTAAAGCGCATTCCTTCAAAAAATCGTTCAGTGTTAAGAAATGTTATGGTTTTGTGGCATTTGTAAATGAAATTAAAATCACAGATGGCAGTTATAGCATCATTTAACACCATAAACCTGTGTACAAATATGCCCACTAAGGACTTTGTTCAAGTAATTAAAGAAAATTTATTAAAGTATCAGAAAATTAGTAGAGGTGAAAGACTGGAAGTAATAGAATCTTTAGAATTAGTGCATTCTTTTCACTCTTTTAAGTATCAAAACCGTAGTTATATGTGTAGCAGGTGGCTGGATTAGCAATGGGCTACAGTTTATTGGAACTATAGCATATATTTTTATACCTGACTAAGAAAAAAATCCTTTCACGCAAAAGAGTGCACAGAACTGAAACTCATATATTATTTTAAAAAAATGTAGATGGCATTATTTTATTATACAGAGATAACGCCAGTGAAATACAATAAGTTGCTAGAAAGATGAGAGCCATGTACCTCAAAATTATCTTCATAGACGATTAAAAAAAAGTATAATACGTAAGGATCTTGCATGATGGGAGGCTCAAAATAGATGTGCGCAGAAAAACAACCAGTAACAGTGTGATCGTAAATGCTTGGTAATGTCATCCCAGAATGTACAAGCGCCCTTCTTGAAATCAGTGATATGGATATTCAGAATCTTGAAGTAACGTTTGGATGGCCCGCCCCGTTAGCCGTGCGGTCTAACGCACGGCTTTCTGGACTGGGAAGGAGCGCCGGTCCCCAGCACGAATCCGCCCGGCGGACTTGAGTCGAGATCCGGTGAGCCGCCCCGTCTGTGGATGGTTTTTAGGCGGTTTTCCATCTGCCTCGGCGAATGCGGCCTGATTCCCCTTATTCCGCCTCAACTACACTATGTTGACGATTGCTGCGCAAACAAGTTCTCCACAACATAGGGATTTCACTCGTCTGGTGTGAGACGTTCCATGGGTGGGTGGGGGTGTTCCACCGGGGTCCAAACCGCACAATAACCCAGCAAGAGTGGTTGGTTTGGTGTGTGGCGGCGGAGGGGTGAAGTGGACAACGGTAGTCGTCATGGGGTTGTGGACCACTGCGGCTGCGGCGGGGACGGAGCCTCTCCGTCGTTTCTAGACCCCCGGTTAACATACAATACAATACAACGTTTGGATGACGATGAAAGTGACAAAAAATTCCAGGTAATTATAAAGACGGATTGTGCAAATGGATATAGGACTAATAAAACTATGAACATCTATAAGAAAATTGAGCACGAAAGATGTACTCGACTGGGGATACATAAGAATGACAGAAGACACATGGCATTAACATTTAAACGTTAACATCTGAGTGTTGGAAGCTCTCTTCCCCTCGGTAAACAACTGCCTGTGCTGCTCTCAGTATTGGAACCTCGAAAGGATACAGTCTCCTCGCCTCGTCATCGCTATCTCCATCATCACCATCACCAATAGTTATCACTACCAGTCATCGCCTTTGCAGCCAGCTGTTACTCTTGTCGTCAGTTATCTATCACCCTTGATGCCAGTCGTCACCTTTGCTGCCAGTCATTCACACTTGTGCTCATTGCTGTCAGTCATCAACTTCACCAACCAGTCATCACCTTTGTAGTGGACTGACAAGGCAGCCAGTCCACAGAGACGGGTAGCCGAGAGGGCACACGTACACACACGCCGACTGGCGCGAAGTCTGGAACAGGATTCGTAATGAATGTGATAAAGAAAAGAACGTAGCTACTAGAACACTTAACTTTTATATCGTCCTTTGGTATACAGCATTCTTGATGATACAAGTGAGACTATCTTGAGATACATGCAATGGTACAAATGGCGCCTTGCTAGGTCGTAGCCATTAACTGAGCTGAAGGCTATTCTAACTGTCTCTCGGTAAATGAGAGAAAGGCTTCGTCAGTGTAGTCGCTAGCAACGTCGTCGTACAACTGGGGCGAGTGCTAGTCAGTCTCTCGAGACCTGCCTTGTGGTGGCGCTCGGTCTGCGATCCTGACAGTGGCGACACGCGGGTCCGACATGTACTAATGGACCGCGGCCGATTTAAGCTACCACCTAGCAAGTGTGGTGTCTGGCGGTGACACCACAACCTTCGCCACTGTTTCATCGCTTGCCCGTCACTATTCTCGCTAAGGTTCTTTCACGTTCCAGCTTCTGTGGCCTGCCCTCGTAATCTACCAGCTACCAACCCATGACTACAACGTATACACTCATCTATTCGCAACTGTACACCATACCGACCTCCACTTTCTCATTTACCACCTATTCATTATTCCTACTTGTTCCCCCACTTTTCCCAACTTCCTCACTTCTCAAATGGCACCATCCACCTTCCTACTTATACTCACTGTGTCCCAAATCTAACCGGACTCCTACTTTGCAAATAATGTCACTCCAGTATGCACTACTACTCCATCCCCACTGCCACTGCCACTGTCAATGCCACCAACAACACCATAACCATTAGAATTGCTCGATTCAGCAGCATCGCATACCGCTGCTCCAGTGCCATATTGGTCCAGAAGCAGAAACACCAGCCACAACTACTCCACCTACAATCAACCTTCAGCAACTCTATATGCAGCAGCTGCGACTTCACAAGGCATATCTGCATCAGTTTCTCGTCGACCACCTCGAGGTGAGAGAAAAAACCGTACAAAAACCCATCACACCTCCAATAAATGTCCCCACACAACACATCCGCAAAAGAACCCCTGAAATAACCTAGCACAGGCAGTGTACCTATGCCTGAAACACAAAAGCCCCCACAGCAGTCCTATGGAATTTACTCACAACCCATCTTAAACGCCTCCTCTAACATGATATCATGTTCAGATGTCAAATTCCTCAGTCCTAAAGCTTTATCTCTCGAAACATAAAGTACCTTCCAAACCTCAACATATCACAACTCATACCCCACAAAGATGCCATAATAATCAAGTCCTCTACTCCTGACTTCCACAGCCACTGCTGTGTACACTTCCTGCTGTAATATTTAGTCCTCATCCGTCCTCAGCCTCAATTAGCCCAACCATCAGGTCCCAGACAATCCTAATACCATCACTGCCCACCGACTCTCACTGCTGTGATCAAGGAGGTTGATCCCAAGATCACAGTCAAGTAGAAGCCAAATTCCGCTCCTGACTCTCAAATTCGCAAATGCCTCCAAATTTACCACCACTCTGATCCCGCATTCCTCATCCATATCTTCCATATCCCAAGCCCACTCCTTCCATTTCCAAAAACACCCAATCTATTCTGGCGATTTAACTCCTGATTGCAAACATTCACCCACATGCCACAGCTGCACAGCCAACCACCTGTCCCAGAAGTATCCTAATCTTCAGTACCCAGCCTATTGTAACACCTGCTATCAGTCCCACCCACCTAATCCTATAAATGTGTATGTAAACTCCCTTCAACCAAACCTGAAGCGTCCGTTCCAATCTACCGTATCAACACCCTACTTCACCCAAATAACTCCGTTGTACTGCTCCCACTACTGGGGACATCATCTACATCATTACCACCGTCCATCAAAATACCCACCGACTTGAGGGTCTGCATATATTCCACCGACTCACCTTCGTTGCCTGTTCCATGTTACATTTAAGTTTCACTGCCACATACACTTAAAACCATACCCATTTCCTCTTTACCCAACTACACACCCTCGTCTAATACTTTCCCACCTGGCATTCTGCAGCACATACAACGTCAAAGGGCCGGCCGCAGTGACCGAGCGGTTCTAGGCGCTTCAGTATGGAACCGCGCGACCGCTACGGTCACAGGTTCGAATCCTACCTCGGTCACGGATGTGTGTGATGTCCTTAGGTTAGTTAGGTTTAAGTGGCTCTAAGTTCTAGGGTACTGATGACCTCAGATGTTAAGTCCCATAGTGCTCAGAGCCATTTTTAGAGCCACAACGTCAAAGCAAACATCCACAGCATAAACAGCTTAGCTACTAGATCCTTCCCTTAGCACAGTCCTCACAAACTACGTCGAACATCCTTTTCTCCATATCTATAACGACAGTGTCAGCTCCCTAGTCTTATCCTCCGTCCATTCTCTACCATTATCGCTTCCCGCCTACTCATTATTTGGAGCTGGTCATCAAGTACGAAAAGACATCTGCATCACTCTATCAGTTGATAGGGTCCTGATGTATCATACGCAGCGAATTAATCAGAATTGCCAGTATGCCTGATATATGTCGAAGTGTCTGTTACTCAGATACATAGGCAACAGCAAGACAAAGGGTGTGTAATTATCTGGGCATCGTTACGTAAATCTACAATCCAACTCGAAGCTGCGTCTCCAAATCAGTCCCATAAACACTTGACAGCAGTGTAAATTAATATAGTCAGACCCACATGGATTGATTGCATTTGCTCGCCATTGAGTTCTGCCTTCTACTTCCTGCAAATATGACACCGACCGTGCAACAGGCAGACTTACAACATGTGCCGAGCCTGGGGAGAGGTGCATGCAAAACAGGCACGCAAACACACACAACTCAAAGACTAACTGCAGTTATCATTCTCCAGTAAACGCACAGCATAGACTGCTTTACTCAAACCGCGCCGTGCGTGCCGTATTGCAACAGTCGAATAACACGTTCTTCTTCCCATTGTCTATCACGCAACGGCAAGACAAGTGCATCTATCAGTGCTTCCTCTTTGACCGTTCTGCTCTACCTTCTGATGGTCAACGTCTTCTGTCTGTGATGCTCGACGTTCTTTCTGTGGTACACAGCGGCCTCCCACTGCTCCGGACGGCGCTGGTGTGGCGTTGCTGCAGCAATCAAAAGCGTGAACGTTTGCACAAAACTAAGTTATAGATTTTCATTGAACACAAATGCAGACAGTTAGTACCATTGTCAAAATTGTTCAAATGGCTCTGAGCCCTATGGGACTTAACTGCTGAGGTCATCAGTCGCCTAGAACTTAGAACTAATTAAACCTAACTAACCTAAGGACATCACACACATCCATGCCCGAGGCAGTATTGGAACGTGCGAGCGTAGCGGTCGCTCGGTTCCAGACTGCAGCGCCTAGAACCGTACCATTGTCATTCATTTCTGCTCGACACAGGTCAAACATATTAAAATGTCATTGCACGCTGCTAAAATAATCTGTACATAGCATCCTCACTGGACAATGGATACCTTAAAAATATTGCTTGCAATCTACACTCCTGGAAATTGAAATAAGAACACCGTGAATTCATTGACCCAGGAAGGGGAAACTTTATTGACACATTCCTGGGGTCAGATACATCACATGATCACACTGACAGAACCACAGGCACATAGACACAGGCAACAGAGCATGCACAATGTCGGCACTAGTACAGTGTGTATCCACCTTTCGCAGCAATGCAGGCTGCTATTCTCCCATGGAGACGATCGTAGAGATGCTGGATGTAGTCCTGTGGAACGGCGTGCCATGCCATTTCCACCTGGCGCCTCAGTTGGACCAGCGTTCGTGCTGGACGTGCAGACCGCGTGAGACGACGCTTCATCCAGTCCCAAACATGCTCAATGGGGGACAGATCTGGAGATCTTGCTGGCCAGGGTAGTTGACTTACACCTTCTAGAGCACGTTGGGTGGCACGGGATACATGCGGACGTGCATTGTCCTGTTGGAACAGCAAGTTCCCTTGCCGGTCTAGGAATGGTAGAACGATGGGTTCGATGACGGTTTGGATGTACCGTGCACTATTCAGTGTCCCCTCGACGATCACCAGTGGTGTACGGCCAGTGTAGGAGATCGCTCCCCACACCATGATGCCGGGTGTTGGCCCTGTGTGCCTCGGTCGTATGCAGTCCTGATTGTGGCGCTCACCTGCACGGCGCCAAACACGCATACGACCATCATTGGCACCAAGGCAGAAGCGACTCTCATCGCTGAAGACGACACGTCTCCATTCGTCCCTCCATTCACGCCTGTCGCGACACCACTGGAGGCGGGCTGCACGATGTTGGGGCGTGAGCGGAAGACGGCCTAACGGTGTGCGGGACCGTAGCCCAGCTTCATGGAGACGGTTGCGAATGGTCCTCGCCGATACCCCAGGAGCAACAGTGTCCCTAATTTGCTGGGAAGTGGCGGTGCGGTCCCCTACGGCACTGCGTAGGATCCTACGGTCTTGGCGTGCATCCGTGCGTCGCTGCGGTCCGGTCCCAGGTCGACGGGCACGTGCACCTTCCGCCGACCACTGGCGACAACATCGATGTACTGTGGAGACCTCACGCCCCACGTGTTGAGCAATTCGGCGGTACGTCCACCCGGCCTCCCGCATGCCCACTATACGCCCTCGCTCAAAGTCCGTCAACTGCACATACGGTTCACGTCCACGCTGTCGCGGCATGCTACCAGTGTTAAAGACTGCGATGGAGCTCCGTATGCCACGGCAAACTGGCTGACACTGACGGCGGCGGTGCACAAATGCTGCGCAGCTAGCGCCATTCGACGGCCAACACCGCGGTTCCTGGTGTGTCCGCTGTGCCGTGCGTGTGATCATTGCTTGTACAGCCCTCTCGCAGTGTCCGGAGCAAGTATGGTGGGTCTGACACACCGGTGTCAATGTGTTCTTTTTTCCATTTCCAGGAGTGTATATAGTGGTAATCCGTGACTTGAGGATGGTCGCTATATGGAAATTTGTAGCATGGAAATAAATTTTAATTACAGTTGTTTTTTAAAGTTAAAGTCTCCAAGGTGTAGCTGTAGCAAGAAGTCCCCAGTCAGCAAGGAAAATATGACAGGTTTTCTAGCCAGTTGTGGCCTGCAATACAAACGTCTAGAACAATGAATGCACGTAGACTCAAACGACCAATGGAAATTTGTACCAAGGCCGGGATTCGAACCGAGGTCTTCTGTTCACTAGGTAGATGCACGAACCACTGTGCCACCCTGGAAGAGTGGCTTTGCACAACTGCACAGACTACCCTATCCTGTCTCCCTCCACAATCCAAATTCACATCCACTGGTCAGCCTACTTGTTATTCCCCTTAAACTCGAACAGCATTGCAGAGACTCTCCAACTGTATTGGAGTAGCACTTCAGCATCAAACAAAACAGGAGATCCTTCCTGAAACCCAGATGAAGTTATAGTGTTCAGAGACCTATTCAGATCACAGACATCTATGATGTATACACCTGTATTTTCATTTTTCGCTTCAGTCAGCATGTACCCATCATAGATGCCTGAGTCTTGAAAAGGTCTCCGGAACCAAATACTTTCTTTTTATACAAAACAATAAAGAGTTTGTTTTAATGGGAGATGTACATGAAAATCACACACTATTCAAAAGACGCACCAAATCCACACTTTTGAAGATGCAGCAGTGAAATTTTGCTCCATGTTTTACATGAAATTAACACATTTACTGCTAATTTTGATAATTATATATATTTAACTTTTTCAAAACTTTTAGTTTCAATAAATTATCTTTTTTTTCCTCTGAAAATATTCAAGAGATTTTCTCTGTTTAATCTCTTTGAATGTAGAAGCTTCTCTCATGAGGTTTTATTGACTATATCCAATAGGAGAGTTTTTATAATTTTTTAATTATGGTTCCATAATTATAACATAAAATGCATGGAAAATTCCATGCACTTTGCACTGTACTTAAATCCTACTCATAATTTTAAAATTTGCTCTTGAGACGACGTTTGTTGGGTTTACAGAAATAAAAGCACAAAATTTCATAATTATAGCCTTCACAGATTCTGAGAAAATGGTACATAAACTTTCAAAAAAATAATTTCAGGAAATGCAATTTAATGTTCAAGCTAACAATTTTTTATATGTCAGCTCTTCAGAAGGCGCCAGAATGGTACCCGGTGTCCTCTTTCCCTTCAAGGTTTCTCTTCTGGTTTCTAGTTTTCTGCCTTCTTTCCGTTACCAGGTCTTCAGCTGACTTTTCAGCTGCAGTCAGGCGCTGTAAATCTATTTTTCAGTAGACGTCTTTAAGGATAATTCCTATCTTAAATCCCGTTCCTTCTAAGACCTTATTTCTCTCTGATTTTGCATTATTAAGTAGAACGACTGCATCATAAGTTGCAATTCTGACAACTGTTGCATATCAAAATTTGGGTTTAGAGCATTGTTTCCATATGAGTAAATTTAGAGACTCATTTGGCTTCTGAGTTTTGCCATGAACACACTTTCTTAGAAGTTGAGGATTGGGCATAAACCAGTAATTGGGCTTGTAAACATCCAGGAGCCCGTACTGAAGTGTTGCTTCATTAAGTGGGCATGGCAGGAAGGTTGTGTCATGTATTTAATTATTTTTCAGACTCTTAGAATGGGATTTCATCAGTGAAACATTGGGAAGTTATTGTCCGTTAGTTCTTATAACAAATAAAAAATAAATTGGAAACTGACGTTTCGGTCAATGTCATGAATGTCCCTGTGAAGCTGGCTCTTTTAGAATCTTGAAAGACGCTGAAGTGATTGTTTTGCTCGGACTTTTTCGACTGGGCAGCTGATATGAAATAAATCAGCATTCACCTCTCACTCTCCACATCCCGCGCGTCGACTTCCCATCTGCGCCCGTGCACACGTGTGGCAGTTTCACTGGTAAACTAGCCAAGACTTTCAAAAGAATGGCTAACTGAGTTTGGAACACTTGAAGCCGGGGAAATCCATATTCAGGTGACTTTATTCGTTAATGAGATATTGCGGTAATGTACAGGTTATCTTTAGGCTTAAAGTGTCTTAACAGATTCGAGAACTCGTAGCGCGTGTAACTGACCACTGTTAACATTTCCCTGGAGCTGATTTTTATTTCAGCTGGAGCCACGGTCTTGGTAAATCTTTTGAATGATACTACCGCCATTTGACTGCAATAATTTTTATTTTATTGTTGTACGATCCAGATTTCAGCCTTACGCCATTTTCAAGTAAATGTAAATAGGTTTTTGTACTTGAAAATGACAAAGTCCGAAACCTGAATCGTATAGCAATAAAATAAAAATTATTACATTCTTATTTTGAAGTATATATAAATAAATTTTTGTACCTGAAAATGGCCTAAGGCCGAAATCTGAATCTTATAACAATAAAATGAAAGTTATTACAGTTAAATGGTGGCAGATTCATTCAAAAAAATATCTCTGGAGATTTGAAAATCAAATAAGCAAAAACTTTTTTGAATACGAAAGTATTTTTAATAAATATCTTTTGTTGTAATAATTAAACTAATACTGTTTGGAAACAATTGTAAAAATATATCAACGTCCTATTGCAACGTCATGACTGATGTCGTTTTTGTGCGTATATTGTACGTAGCTTCATTAGTATGAAGTGTAGGCACAAGCAAACTAGTCACAATAATTTCATATGAAACTTTTATTTTAAGGCTTGTTATTTATGAATGTATTATATTTTAACGAAAGAAAAGTAAAATTTGCTAAGTCCTTACAGTCCTTTTATCTCACCTTTGCCTAACAAACATGCTTACATTTACAATATGCTGTTTTTTTTTAAAAACTACTCATTTCTGCACGGTGTAATGGTACTTGAATTACGTAACCATTACGGCAGCTCACCTGAACCTCGAGATACCAGTAATATTATACTGCGTTTCCGTAAAGTAGTTAACATATTTCTGAGACAACATTCAGATTTGATTTCATAAATGTAGAGGTGTTTTGATACATCGATACGTTTATATTGCAATGATATTATTCTTATGTGTATTCTTTCTTTTGTCACTATGATCTTTGACGTACTTGTAACTCTGATTTTTGGGCGCGTAAGCGATTATTAGTTAGTTGTTAGAGAGTCGGACCTTGAAAAAGTCTAGTCTTGGACGTCATGTGGGAAAGAGGTATATTGTAGTAAGCTTATAAAATGTGAACTTTAACAGTGAGGAAGATGTTTTCTAGTATGTTTTGTATTGTGAAGTGATGTTTTGTGTGTTACGTGCCATTGCAACAAAAACAATAAAAAAGAAGTGTAACTTAAATTCGGAGTGCTGATTATTTTTTACGTCACCATTGTGCTAACTTTGAAAGGTTTAATCTTCAAGAATGGTTTGTGAAGTGCATCTACAAAACTTTTGAATATCGCAGAATAAAACCTAGGCCTCTTTGCATCCGAGCTTGGAATCATTACCACCTAGATTTTCGACGATTGAGCGATGATTATACAACGAGACCAGCGTGGGAAACACGAAAAGACGAGTGCCTAGTTTATTCATTATTACATGAAATGACTTTATTAACTGTGCTCTAATGACACCTGCCACTTAATAACTTTGTTGTTGCCCGAAAATGCAGTATTTAGCAACGTGAGCAACACCACAATCATTATTAAATTTTGACCTTTGTTGTGGTAGGATTGTTAGAGCGGTATATATATACATTAAATTAGTTGGTTATCATAAACTTTTTCCCGATAGCGCCCGCACCACACGTTCAGGTTAGGTGTCTGTTAACCCTAAACACAGCGCTAGTAGCATGAAACACAGCTTAGAACTTACTGACACAAATAGCTAGACGTATCTTGCAGTTCACAATGTAATTATACGGGATCTCTTTCGACCCAACGTTTCAGGCATGCCTCTCTCTCCCCACCCCCTCCCTGTCTCCCTTGACCCAGCCCTTTACTACACTCTTCACGCTCACTGCTTACTAGTAAAATTCTTGGTGACAGCTGCACCGGATGGCAGTCGGCGGGTCAACGAACCGTAACTATGCACTGCTACAGCTGCACAGATTCCTGCAGAGACGCTCAATTAATTAAACAGGACGCGACGAGTAGTGTAAAGTGTCGCTAACCCCAAATTCGTGAGGAACGCTGCGAGCCGCGCCGCTCGCCAGTTGACTATCAAATTTAATATCAAGTTGGGAATTCTCGCGATCGGAACGCGCCAGCCCTGAGCCCTTGCCTGCTCTCCCCTTCCTCCGCCGCCCTCACAGCGTCTCCGGCGCGCCCTCCGCTGGACCCAGCATCCTCCTCCGTCCTCCTCCGCGCCTCCCTTAATTTCAACAAAACGAGCAAAAGGCAATTTCCCTGCGTCGCTTCTCTGTCCCCTCCCGACACCGTCTAACTGGACTGAGAATCTATAATGAATCTGGTTCCAATCGGCGGGGCACATCGTCCGCAGCTAGGGACCTGATCCCGCATCAATCGCCCTCCTCTTCCTTCCCTTACCGGACGAGGTGGATCCTGGCTGGAGGAGGGCTGGGGGGGGGGTTGGATGGGGGTGTGGGGAGTGGTGGTGGGGAGGCGGAGGAGGGGGGGGGGCACGATGAGTGGCGGCCAGTGCCCTGGAAACGCAGACAAGATACGCCAACAGACTCGATCGCGGTTGATTGATCGGCTTACTCAGCCCGTCGATCTAAGGAACTGCATACTCACTCCGCTGTCAGTCGAGAGTTCCACATCGATGGAGCTGCCGGGAAAAAGGAGTTTTCCGGCACCTTCACTCTCGTTGCCTTATCGAAAGAGTACAGTGAGGTCTGTTAAATACGGCGTACGCAGTTTTCTCAGAATCAGAAAAATAACAATATGAGTCATAGAAATCGTAATCAGTTTCATGGGAATTCAATGCTTACTTGTTTTACAGTGAACACATGGTGTGTCGTGGGGCGATCACTCTGTTTTTAAAATAATTGAAAAGCCACGATCGCTTCAATCGTTTATTAGATGACCGGTTTCAGCACTCTGAAGGTGCCATCATCAGATCTGTGAAGGTATAACGTAACAGGTTTGAGGGAGGGCTTACATGAGTTAACTATATGTACAGGAAATGTATGCGCAAATGTGGGCTTTGCATGGGTTTGTGACAAGCAGTTATAGTAGTAAAGTTGTGTTTTAGTAGTAATGAGTGGTTATACCGTGGGACTGTGTATGCGCTGCTTGGACAGCGGTATCTGGTGGCCAGTTGTGAACCGCTACAATCACAGCAGGTAAGCCTGCGCAGAATAGGGCAGTGATAATGCCGACCGGTGTTAGGCGAGCAGTGGTAGTTTTATCTGATGACATCAGTTTTATATTTTATGGAAAGAACGACCATGAGAGCAGTTTTTTTATTATTTTTATTGGTTGTGACAATGATTTTATCAGATGGTCTGCCTCATATGCCATGATGTCCATATGGTTTTATAAATGTTAACCCACGTTTCAGGTATGTGGTTCTGTAATAATTGTAATGTATATAGTTAACTCATGTAAGCCCTCCCTCAAATCTGTTATGTTATACCTTCACAGATCTGATGATGGTAGCTTCAGAGTGCTGAAACCGGTCATCTAATAAACGATTGAAGCGGTCGTGGCTTTTCAATTATTTTACTTGTTTTATTTTACCCAGCCAGTTACCACGTATTTCCATAAATTGTATACTACCCTTTATTCCAATGTCGTAAAAACCATTCTCCTGTTCTCTCAAAAGTTCTACTCCCCTTTCCCACGACTGTACCACACCGAGAATTCCTTCAACTTTGGAGACAACTGTAACTCGATACGCTGTTTGGGCTGTACGGCTGGCTCATAAAATCGTCCATATCGGATTCCTAGAATCCTTGTGTCTCAGGCGATGAGTGCGAACAGAAATGAACAAACTGTTGCCAAGAGCCATTACAGAAATCGACAGGCATTATGTAACTACGAAGCTTTCAAAGCCTAGCAGAGGGAAGCCGCACCCTAAAGTATTTCTGGTCTACTGAGTTTTGCGAATAAAGACAATTTTGTGGCTGAAAATAGGTGTAATACGAATTGTATGATTCCTTGACACAAGACATCTTTATATGTAAATTGAAGATGGAGAGGGGGAGAAAGGAAATGAAAGGGAGGGGGTGGTTGCTGTCAGCTGCATCAGGACGTTCTACATCTACACCTACATCCATACTCTGCAAGCCACCTGATGGTGTGTGGCGGAGGGTACCTTGTGTACCTCTATCGGATCTCCCTCCTATTCCAATGTCGTATTGTTCTTGGAAAGAAGGATTGTCGGTACGCCTCTGTGTGGGCTCTAGTCTCTCTGATTTTATCCTCAAGGTCTCTTCGCCAGATATACGTAGGAGGGAGCAATATACTGCTTGACTCCTCGGTCAAGGTATGTTCTCGAAACTTCAACAAAAGCCCATACCGAGCTACTGAGCGTCTCTCCTGCAGAGTCTTCCACTGGAATTTATCTATCATCTCCGTAATGCTTTCGCGATTACTAAGTGATCCTGTAACGAGGCGCGCTGCTCTCCGTTGGATCTTCTCTATCTCTTCTATCAACCCTATGTGGTACGGATCCCACACTGGTGAGCAATATTCAAGCAGTGGGCGAACAAGTGTACTGTAACCTACTTCCTTTGCTTTCGGATTGCATTTCCTCAGGATTCTTCCAATGAATCTCAGTCTGGCATCTGCTTTACCGACGATCAGCTTTATATGATCATTCCGTTTTAAATGACTCCTAATGCCTAATCCCAGATAATTTATGGAATTAACTGCTTCCAGTTGCTGACCTGCTACATTGTAGCTAAATGATAAGGGATCTTTCTTTCTATGTATTCGCAGTACATTACACTTGTCTACATTGAGATTCAATTACCATTCACTGCACCATGCGTCAATTCGCTGCAGATCCTCCTGCATTTCAGTACAATCTTCCATTGTTACAACCTCTCGATATACCACAGCATCATCCGCAAAAAGCCTCAGTGAACTTCCGATGTTATCCACAAGGTCATTTATGTATATTGTGAATAGCAACGGTCCTACAACACTCCCCTGCGGCACACCTGAAATCACTCTTACTTGGGAAGACTTCTCTCCATTGAGAATGACATGCTGCGTTCTGTTATCTAGGAACTCTTCAATCCAATCACACAATTGGTCTGATAGTCCATATGCTCTTACTTTGTTCATTAAACGACTGTGGGGAATTGTATCGAACGCCTTGCGGAAGTCAAAAAACACGGCATCTACCTGGGAACCCGTGTCTATGGCCCTCTGAGTCTCGTGGACGTTATGCGGTATCAGCGGCGACGAGTGAACGGATCGGGATCTCCTGCTTAGTGGACAGGTGCATCAGCCACTGCACCATTCGGGACACAGAGTAATCGCAACTGCGTGGACTATTTCGGCACCCTTCACGGACGATCTACATTCCCATGGAGCGCCACCTATCCATAGTCCCAGTCCATTTCCTCCTTGTCCGGTCTCTGAGATTCCCACAGAAGGTCGGACGTATTTGCGCATCCGCTCAGAAGAAGGTGGATCCGTTGCCCAGCTAGGCCAGTCAGTTATATGACTGCATGGTGTCTGTACTTTCGGAGATGTCCCAAAAAACGGACACTACGCATTCATACGCAAGAGGTCTTATCAGAGACAATTTACATTAATTGTGTCTGGTGTGTTCTCCACAAGTATGCATGCTCTACATAGTTTGCAAGCCGGCCGGTGTGGCCAAGCGGTTCTAGGCGCTACAGTCTGGAACCACGCGACCGCTACGGTCGCAGGTTCGAATCCTGCCTCGGGCATGGATGTGTGTGATGTCCTTAGGTTAGTTAGGTTTAAGTAGTTCTAAGGGACTGATGACCGAAGAAGTTAAGCCCCATAGTAAAAAATAAATAAAAATATATATAGTTTGCAACAGGAAGAGTGCTAATAGAGATACGGGGAAGGCTGCATGTGCTACAAGCCTATTTCAGGCAACGGCCAAAATACAATCCATTGCACGAAAACAATGTATATACGACAAACATTAAGGGGCCATCTCGTTAAGATTATGTGATGCACAGGGAACCAGACACAAAGAAGTTAGCGCAGGCATTACACGATGACAAGTTAATGGTTTGGGATAGTTACACAACAAACACGTTGCCGCCATTCCTTTGCGTATGGGTTGGATTAAGACTTAAGCCTACGCTCGCTCCATGAGTTACATGGCCTGAACAATATTTGATAGATCTACAGTCTCAGAATGTGAGACGGAAATGTGTGTATAAGTAGAAAATTACCAGGACATTCCGGTTAAGCACATTGTCACCAGTGCTAAACACATCCCATTAGCGTTATGGGATATCGAAACAAGACCGCAGTGTATATCATTTATTGGACACATGTATGATTTGATGTCTCTCTTTCTTCGGATATGCGTACATTTGCATCTGTAGCTTGTGGTGCTTCAGCAAAGTCGTGATCATCAGAAAATTGTAAGTAACCTTTCTTGGCCACGAGTATCACATCAGTGCTGTAACTTCCTTTCCAAACCGCGATACCTTTGGAACAGACAGTGATGATATGATGTGGCATAACGTCTTCTCGACAATCGACCACATCAAAAATCAGCGATTTATTCTCATGACCAGTAACCTCAGCCCCCCCCCCCTCCCCCGCCCTCCATCTCCGACATTCGTTACAGAATCGAACTCCCATGTATAAAACAGTTTCGTCAGTTTTTGAGGCTATAAGCGAGAATATATTTGAAATTATGTTTCAAGTTTGTTGTAAGCCGCTTGATGCTCTTAGTATCAAACAGTTTATGGGTATAGTCTGGGTAATTTGTGTTCCAATTTGCGCTCCGATCACGAGTCTCATGTTTATCACATCCTGTCGCCTAAACTTGGGATCATATAAGTGATACAGTCTTGCTAGT
Organism: Schistocerca nitens; assembly: GCF_023898315.1. Lineage (NCBI taxonomy): Eukaryota > Metazoa > Arthropoda > Insecta > Orthoptera > Acrididae > Schistocerca > Schistocerca nitens. The sequence goes on along the minus strand of NC_064614.1, from coordinate 615,232,966 downwards.
ACATTCAATGTTGTACATTGGTACTGTCTGCAAACTGCATTACAAATAGAATTACTAGAAAAGAAGTGATAAAATAAAACGTCAGGCCAGATGCTGAAGTTTTACTAGATGGACACCGAAAATGTAATAAGCGACAAACTTTTTTCTTTCATCATTTTGTGGGGGTGTCAGCGTCAAAAAGTTTCGAAAAGTTTGAAATTATATCTTAAGTTTGTTAGTAGTCGCTAATGTATGAAAATAATGTGGGTAATTCGCGCGCCTTCAGGCTATGCTGCCTCAACAGATATACAAAACTTCTAACTTTAATACTTTAACGTAAGATTATACCTCTTAATTGGTAGATTATAATATTATTTTAGGTTTTTAAACTGGATTAATAATTATGTGAAGTACTGACAATCAACTTTTTTCCCTTGAGAGCTGTTAGATACGTAACCTGCAACTGTGATCACGTGACCGGCTGACTATGTGACCGATTGAACCGTTCGGTAGTACATTGTTCACTGAAGAGCCAGAACACAAGGATCAACAGCTTAATAGCGCATTAGTGCACATTTGGAACGCTATAGAACAGCGATTCTGAGTGGCATGTATTCGAGAAGTCGTTGGTAGGTTTCCGGAGGTGTGTGACAAGATGTCTACTCCCATGAAATGCACTTCAGGTACATCACGGGTCGATCTTTTGGGGTCTCAGGTGTGATCCATCTGGGTCAGATTAAGAGAATTTGGTGGCCATGACATCATCGTGTCTCACTGTCACGCTCCACCAACTACTGTAGTACGATTCGGACTTTGTAGAACAGACAGTTATCTAGCTGGAAGATGCCATCGCTATCGGGGAAGAAACCAAACATGAAGGGGTGCAATTAGTCCACCACAATGTTCATGCAGTTCACAGTTGTCATCGTGAGTTCGATTACTTCCATAGATCCCTTGGGAGTAGAAGTGATCGTACTCCATAAGATAATACTGCTCCCACCAGCCTGCGTCCATGCCACGGTACATGTTTCGAGCATCTCTTCGGCTGGATGTCGCTGAGTCTGGGCACAACCATAAACCTCTTGGACCAAGATACGTCTTTCATCCGACTTAACGACGTGACTCCATTCATCCACGATGCATTCTCGATAATATTATGCTCACTGCTGTCGCCAACTGACAGTGTCGTTGACTCACCATCGGTACATGCCGTGGTCGTTTGACGCGAATCCCAATGTTCAACGATGTGTGTTGAACGGTGTGTTCCAAACACTAGCGCCTGCACTGGAATGGGAAATGATCGTTATGGCTCATCAGTGTATGTGGCTTTAGATCTTTTTCGTTTTCAGATCCCAGTCACCTGCAATCGACTCGTTATGAAGATTTTAAATATCTGTGTGCGACTATACAGAGATCATAGGAAAGAACTTACTCCTCTTCTAGCAGTAGTTTAGTTTAATCGTAGATTGCTGGAGCAACAAAGGGCACCGAACGACTGGAAAAAAGCGCTGGTCATTTCTGTTTTCCAAAACGATCGTATGACATATACACATAATTATTTATCTACGCCACTGACGTCGGTCTGTTGTATAACTGTGGAACATATTTTATGCTGACATGTTATGACATACATTTACGGGAAAAAATCCTAACACCAAGAAATAATTAACGTAGAGAAGTGCTATTTTGTGAATACATTTGTGTAGGTAACATATTTAAATGATTAAGGTTGCACGTTCACAGGTTGACGCAAGAATGGGACAAGCCATTGAAAATGTGAAATTCTGGTACATTAATAAGTGGCGTAACCGCTATAATGTTGAATGCAAGCATGCAAACGTAAGAGGGCTATTCAGAAAATAGGGAACGTTTCCGTCTGACGCCGCTAGGCGCGCGCCGATCGCGTATATTTTGGTATGTGCGTGCTCGGCAGCTCAGTCAGCATCCATCCGTGACAGTGGGAACGTCTCTGCGTTGCTGATTTTTTCGATATTCGAATATGAAATGTGCGATGCAGTCGAAAATCCCACCAATTGTGAGGTGCGGTCTGTGTTACAGTTTTTGTTGGGAAAAAACCTAAAACCTATAGAAATTTATCGTGAACTGTGCGAAGTGTACAGAAACAACGTAATGAGTGAATATTCGGTCCGAAAATGGTGCATTCGGTTTAAAAATGGCCGAACCAGCGTTCACGATGAAGAGAAGAGTGGACGCCCGAGCATTGTGACAGACGATCTTGTCGCTAAAGTTGATGAAACAATTCGTGAAAACCGTCGCTTCACAATAACAGAGCTTTCGCTTTCTTTTCCACAAGTTTCACAGACTTTGTCGTTTGAAATTGTCACTCAGAAGCTAGGCTACCACAAATTTTGTGCACGATGTGTGCCCAAAAAGCTTACAGAGCACCATAAAGAACAGCGAATGGGGGCAGCGTTGACATTTCAGGAGGCCTACCACAAACATTGTGATTCATTACTGGATCGAATCGTAAACGGTGACGAGACTTAGTTGAAACACGTCAATTGCGAGACAAAATTACAGTGTATGGAGTGGGGGCAGACAAGGTCCCCCCCAAAACCAAGAAAATGTTTGCAAGTGTTGTCAGCAAGGAAGTTGATGGCGACAGTGTTTTGGGATAGGCAAGATATGCTTCTTATTGATTTTCTCGAACATGAAGCAACCATAAATTCTGCCCAGTACTGTCAAACATTGCACAGCCTTAGAAGAGCAGTTCAAAACAAACGCCGAGGATAGCTGATGCCCAAAATTTTGTTTTTGCACGACAATGTTCGACCTCACACGGTAAACCGCACTAAAGAACTCCTTAATTCATTCAAATTGGAAATCTTGCACCAAGCGACTTCCACTTGTTTCCCAAGATGAAGAAATGGCTTGCAACGCAGCGCTTTGATGACGACGCGAAACTCCAGGCGGGCGTGACTCATTTTCTGAAGTCTCAGGGACAGAATTTTACGACGAAGGTCTTTCAAACCTTGTCCACCGCTATGATAACTGCCCCAATGTGTTTGGTGACTATGTGGAAAAGTAGTATGTCAGTCGCACTTTCAGATGTATATAATAAAATGTACTTCTTGTACTTAGTTCTTTTTTAATGCCTAAACGTTCCCTACTACCTGAATAGCCCTCGTTTACGCATTTTGTTGTAAGGTGCTGGTTGTGGAATGAAGTTCCATGCCTCTTGCACTTGGTCGGTCAATACAGGGACGGTTAACACTGGCTTTGAATTACCCTAGTGTCGTCGTCCAACGACGTCCCATATGTGCTCGACTGGGGACAAACCTGGTGATCGAGAAAGCCAAGCCGTCATGTCGACACTCTGCAGACCATGTTGTGTTAAACAGTGGTATGTGCGCGAACGTCTTCCTGTTGGGAAACACCACCTGCAGTGCTGTTCAAGAACGGCAGCACAACAGGTCGAAACTCCAGATTGACGTACAAATGTGCCGAGTGCTCCTGTTCTCATAACTCCAGGTATAGGTCCAGTGTGTCGACGCCGCAGGCTGGCGCTCACCTGGCCTCCTTTTAACCAACACACGGCCACAACTGGCACTGAGGCAGGACCAGCTTTCATCAGACAACCCAACAGACTTCCAATGAGCTCTCACTTGATATGACTGCAGTAACAAACGGCGGTGGTGTGCGGTCAGTGAAATGCACTTTACAGGGCTTCGGCTTTAGAGCTGTTCTTGAAGTAACCGATTATTTAAGTTTGCTGTGTCACTGTGGTGCCAACTGTTGCTGAAATTGCTGCTGCAGACGCAGTACGATGCGCCACATCATTAAGCCGAACACGTCGGTCCTCCCTCCCGCTCCCGGTAGCGCCACGTAGCCTTTAAATGCCTGGTCTTCTTGCGGCCCTACCTTCCGTGACAACCGCTGCCAGCAATCATATACAGTGGCTACATTCCTGCCAAGTCTTTCTCCAATATCGCGGAAGGAATATCCAGTTTCTCGCACACCCATTACTCGACCTCGTCCAAAATCAGTGAGCTGTTGATAATGGTGTCTTCGTCGTCTTACAGGCTTCCTTGACTGATATCAACTGACTACATCCAATCTCAAAGGTAACTACCGCTCACAACCGTTACAGCGCTTGTGTAAAGCATACCTGATTTGCATCCTCATAGTGGCGATACTAGTACCACGCTTATACGACTGGTGTGATATTGAAATAGACGTCATCTTGCAGATGTAGAAATATGCCTACCATCTCTCGTTTATGTAAACAACTCTTTCTTGGTGTTGGGATTATTTACCTTCATTGTATTTGGAGAACGGAAATCTTCTCTTTAAAGTCAACATGCATTCCACCTAGGATCTTGCAAAACTCAGCTCGTTCTGTTCGTACATGAGACAAGGAGCGCCTTAGACATCGGTACCTAGGTTTATGCCGTTTTTCTTGGCTTCAGGAAGGCATTTGCACCGTTCGGCACCGTCGTTCAGTGAATGAAAATACGAGCTTACCGAGCAGATCAGATTTATGGTGGGGTTCAGGACTTCCTTGCAAACAGATCTCGACACGTCACACTTAAGGGAATAAAATGATAAGTAAGTTCAGGAGTAAAATTACCCTGGCAGATTAAAACTGTGCGCTGGATCGAGACTCGAACTCGCAACCTTTTGCTTGCAAGTGCTCTGCAGACTGAGCTTTACTTCCACCAGTACCTCATCTCCTACCTTCCAAACTTCACGTGCCCGCGAAAGGCAAAGGTCCCGACTTCGAGTCTCGGTCCGCCGCACATTATAAATCTGCCAGGAAACTTTCACATCAGTGCACAGTCCGCTGCAGAGTGAAAAACGCGTTCTGCAAATTTCAGGAGAACCCCAATAAACTGCAATAGAGCCATTACTGTTCGCAGTACACATACGTGATCTAGTCGTGGTTAACTTCGGAAGCTCCGTGAGGCTGTTCGCAGATGATTCTGTTGTCTGTAAATCGGTAGCAACGCCAGAAGACCGCATCGAACTGCAGGAAGGCGTCCATGAGACGTTGCGGGAACTAGAAGCTCATCGTGAATAAATAAATATAATATGTTGCCCATAAATAGGCGAAAAAATTCACTACTGCGCGATTGAAGTTCGCGACCGATCAATGGACACAGTAGCTACAGCAAAATTCAAACGATTTGGAGTGACATAAGTGGAATGACCACGTAAAACAAATTGTAGGAAAAGCATTGCCAGGATGAGATTCACAGAATCTTACGGAAATGTAGTTCATCTGCGAAGAACTGGCTTCAAAACACTTCTTCGTTTGATCCTTGAGTACTGTCCATCAGCTTGGATTCTTACTAGGTTGGATTAATGCAACAAATGGAGGTAAGGAAGAGAGGCGACATTCGTCGGTGTGGGAGCGTTACGGAGATGCTCAACATACTCCAGTGACAAACTCTACCAGACACCGGTTGTACATCACTGGGAGTTTAACAAAATTCCGAGAGAGTACATACCGGGAAGAGCCGGACAAGATAGAAGTGTCTAAGAAAAGTAATGTGACTGACAACACCGTGATCGATCTGGCAACGCTGTGTTGTTCTACTTGTGTAGACCGGTGTGTTCATCCCTTCCAGACGCTCAGACCGAGTTTCAGCTCTGTACAGCCGTCACGTGATTGTTGAGAGCGCCTTCAGTGAAGTAGTGTTTTTGTTGTGTGTCACGAAAATGGAACAGCGGAATGTAGAGCAAATTATGTCATCAAGTTTTGTGTTAATCTTCAGGAATCAGCGAGTGTGACTTTTGAAAAGTTGAAAGAGGCCTATGGGGAACATTACTTATCAAGTTTTTTTACAGGCACAAATCCTTTTTGGAAAGCTGAGAACACGTTAAAGTTGAACCTCACACAGGGAAACCTCCAACTTCAAAACCCGACGAAAACGTCGAACATGTGCATGCTGTTGCGAGACCAAACATCAAAGACAAATCATCAACCAAGTGTTTTGTGTGTACTGTGTATTCTGTAGTAAATAGGCTTCGTCCCACCGTAGCCTTCAGTGGTTCACAATCCCAAAACAGGCCACAGCAATCCACCCACCTCACCGCCGCCCCACAACGAACCCAGGGTTATTGTGCGGTTCGGCCTCCAGTGGACCGTAAGATGGCTTGCGGAGTTTTGATGTGGATGTAGACATAATGTTTGGGATGCAATAAAAATGGAATGTGTAGGTGTCCTTGCTGGACATGATAACAGAATTAGCTGTCTAAAAGTAACATAAAATGGTAATGCAGTGATAACAGATTTATGGGGCAGTTTTTTATGAATTTCAAATTAAAGCCACATTGCAGAAATCGAGACGAGGTGTAATCTGTGTTCGTACACGCAGGAAAGGCAATTATAAAAACAAGATAATCAAGTTATAAGGAAAATAACTTTGGATTTGTACAGCTATCAGCGAGAAATAATATACAATGTAGGCTTTCACGGCCGGTGTTGTCTTCAGTTGAAACTACCGGGCTGAGAGGCCGTGGCCGATGTATAAAATTTCCACCTAACGTTTCGTCACCATCTGCGGGACACATCTTCTGACGTCGTCCGGCTACTGCATGTTTTATCTACACGCCCTATTTTTCCACGAAATCTCCATCCCGTTCTTTGAACTTCCTCCAGCGCAAAACAAGGGCGCGCATGCCCAGTCGATACCAATCCTTGTCCTGGTGGTGGAGCCAGTGATTCACTGTGTGAACTTACTTTGCTGACTGACATGCTGCGCCAACTGCCGAGTCGTAATGCGTATGTCCTCGCGAATGACATCAGCTCCTGCAACATGTCAGGTGTGACAGCCGTGGATGGTCTCCCCGACCGCTGCAAATCGTGGAGCTCTGCCGAACCGCCTTCTGATGGACACACCCTCCTTGCCGAGCGACTAGCTGTACTTCTGTCGACATCAGATGCTCCAGAGACTTTCCACAAACGTTGGTGAATATTTTCCAAAGTTTATTTCTCTACAGTGAGAAATTCAATGACGACACTTTGCTTGTAAAGTACATCACTAACAAACGCCATTTTTAAACAGTTCTGCAGTAAACGGACGACCTCAGAAGATGTCTCCCGCAGATGGAGACGAAAAGTTAGGTGGAATTTTATACATCGACCACGGCCTCTCAGCCCGTAAGTTTCAACTGAAGAAATAATATATTTTGTTGTGTGTGTGTGTGTGTGTGTGTGTGAGAGAGAGAGAGAGAGAGAGAGAGAGAGAGAGAGAGAGAAAGGGAGGGAGGAGGAACGCCTACTGTTTGAAAAATGAGTGTATTTGTTAAACTTTAGTTACTAGTATCAATGGTCTACTGCCTAGCATAGCTCTCTGTTCTGGACGGACGCATGACTTACCTCACGGCGAACTCTTTGGTTGGCGGCAGCCAGTCGGATGGCTTACCATAAGAATTCGTACTATTTTTCAGTATGGCATGGGCCCTGATTTGCTTGACAGATACACACTTGTCGCCTTGTTTTCATCCTACTAGGTAGTGTGGTCGCAGGTTGCTGTTTCACATCATGTCAGTGCAAATCTACGAGTGAGATCACTAACTGCTACTGGTTTACGTAATGCATTGCAGATGTAATTAGCTGCATTTGTGAATGTCAAGTTTGTTTTTCAGTGTCATGATCAGGCATGATAAATCTTATGTCATTACCTGGCAGTCAGACGAAAATCGAACTTAGTTGCTTAGTGTACTTGTTGGAATCGTAAGTGAACTACAATATCCATACATGCTGGTACCAACCATGCTCATGTTACATTTTAAAACGCTCTCTCAGTTAGCATCAAGCTTGTTTGATTATTTGATTATTTGTTATCATTATTTTTTAATTTATTTTTTAATTTACTGTGAAGTAATTTATCTTTTTTGTACTCAGTTTGAATATTTATATTGATTATGGTTTTCTAATAGGGAAAGTTTATTAACAAATCTAGTCGATATGCCCATTTCTTTTCAGATCTTCTTTGTTCCTTTGGCAGTCACACAGTCACATGTTATATAAACTCACCGTCTGCAGCAGGCCACACATTGGTTGCAGCCTCTGTCTCTTATTAATGTCTCGTAAATTTCAGACTGCCACTAATATTATTTTTATGACGTGTTTTTTCAGCATTCCGGGCAAGCAATTGCATAGCAATCTGCAACAGCATCAGCAGCAAACGTTGCAGATCAACTTTCACCGAATTCTCAGAGAAAAGCCGTCTTTTGTTTCGATTAAAAACTTAAATACACTGTGTTGATGTTCCACTATAACATTCATTTTATAGTGTTCAGAGGTTCGAATTTTAGTGTTTAAGTAAGATTCAGTGTTTTTTCAGTTCAAACAAACTGCATAAATATATGTATTGCACTGAAGATCGACTATAAGGTGAGTTCCTTTACACTAACAGTATTATATTGTTTTCACACAGCCTTTAATTCTATTTATTCTCCTTGTAGTACAAAAAGTAAATTCTTTCTGAGACACCTGTGTCTGTTTTCCATTACGCATGCGAGGGTTAAAGAATGTTGATTCATAATTTATAAGCAGATGCGTTTTCACATGGGCTTACCGGACAAATGGTTGTAATAAATCGTACAGGGTGATATTTTCACCATGTACAAACTCTGGGGATTGATCGATGAGAGGATAAGGAACAAAAATTGTCTAATGAAGTTGTGTCCGGAAATGAATGATTTTTATGCTATGGACAATTTATTCAATCACACATTGTTATCGAGCCTACAGTCTAATATGAGGTGTACCATGCAACCAGAGTTAGTGTGCATGGTTTCCTCCTAGAGGCTGCTACTGTTCCTCATACGTCATGCCCTAGCGCCCTCTCCTGCCATAGTAATTGGTAATGGTGTGTCCGATTCACTTCTCTTGCTGACTGAGCTTGTAGTGATTGTGATACAGCGTTGTACACAATGGTTCCGTATTCGAATAGAGAGATTGCTGACAAGGTGTTTACTTACAGAAAGGTAAATGGCAACGGACAGCAGGCAGCAAGGTTGTATCAGGATAGCTACCCCGTTGACAATAACCACAGACTTCAATGTTTGCAACAATGTTTTATCGTTTGTCTCAGACAGGGGCGTTTCAGGAAGCAGGAAATCGTGAAGAATGTACCCGAAATGTTCGGACACCAGACATGGAGGAGAATGTGATTGACACTATGGAATGCGACCGTCGTGTTAGTACCAGGTAATTGTCCCGACATACAGGGTTAGCCAGACGGTCGTGTGGAACATTCTCCATGACAATTTTTACTACTCTTATCACTTACACCGAGTGCAGGACTTACTAGCGACAGATTTTCCACATTGGGAGCAGTTTTGCCACTGGTTTCTTCACCAGGCAACCACGATTCCGGGATTTGTGTCATCCATCCTATTCACAGATGATGCCACCTTTACGCGGAGTGGTATCTTCAATTTTCGTAATAATCAACTGTGGGATAAAATGCAGAACCACCATGGTATGGCGACAGCTAATCATCAGCATCCATGCAGCCAGAATGTGTGGGCTGGGATAATTGGCGCCCGTATTTTGGAACAAGTCTTCCTTCCACGTCGCCTAACAGGCCAGAACTATCGGCGTTTTGTGAGGGTGACTTCCCCTGCTGGAAGAAGTGCCATTGATGAATCGAGGGGTTATGTGGCTGCTACATGATTGTGCTCCAGCCCATTTCACCGTTAACGTCTGGACGCATGTCAGTCGTATCTTCCCTGGTCGATGGATGGGACGAGGGGATCCAGTTGCCTGGCCTGCTCATTCACTGGATCTTAACCCGTGCGATTTCTGGTTATGGAGCCATCTCAAAAATATCGTGTGTGCAGAGCTCATTCCAGATGTGGAGACACTGGAGCAGTGTATTCATACTGCTTTTGACACTGTTCGGATTCAGCCTGGCTGATGTGAACATGTGAGCCAGAACATGCTGTGGCGCGTACACACAAGCGTTGAGGCACATGAAAACCATTTTCAACACTACTGTAACTGCGGCTGCATGGTGCAGCGCCAATTAGACCGCAGTCTCTGTAACAATGCAGGGTTGAATAAATGGTCTCTAGCAAAGAAACCACGCATTTCCGTACATAAGTTCATTATACATTTTTTCTGTAGAGTTTTTACACGGTGGAAAAAAAACACTCTGTATAAAATGCAGATCCTTTTTGGTTGAATAGTCAATTTAGAAAAAGATTACAGCTGATTTTCTGTTGGCTCCCCTGCCAGTATTTGAACATGGAATCTTCAGATTATTTACATGCATACAATCCAGCTTCACTAGTTTAGCTTTCTATTTGTTAAAATTGCTAGGATTGATTAACTTTCAGCTCTTTTCTGCCTTTTCAATGTATATCATCCAGCTTCACTGGTTGTTTGATGACCTATTGAGTGTATTTCATCTTGGTGATTAAGTGGAGGCTGATCCGAAACTGGAGTGGACTGTGTGACAGGGTTACATTGCTTAATATAGCTAGAGTCTTTTCTAGCCCTTACCTATATTTCTTTTTTATATGGAGAACGGTATTGGAGGGAAATATGATTCTGGCTTGAGCAAACATAATTTTCTTGTTTCACTACTCATACAACATTTGGAGAAATTTCTCCGTCTTCAGTGCGTTTTATTTATTGTCTGCTGAACAATACGCAAATAATTATGCATTAAGGTATTAACCATTTTTTGAAATTATAGTATTTACATTACTATAAGTCTTGAAAGAAATAATAACATGAAGAATACCTTATACACTTCATTATTACATGTTCATGTTGACAAGTCTGTTTGACCGAGAGAGGTGGCGCAGTGGTTAGCACACTGGACTCGCATTCGGGAGGACGACGGTTCAATCCCGCGTCCGGCCATTCTGATTTAGGTTTTCCGTGATTTCCCTAAATCGCTCCAGGCAAATGCCGGGATTGTTCCTCTGAAAGGGCACGGCTGACTTCCTTCCCCGTCCTTCCCTAATCCGATGAGACCGATGACCTCGCTGTTTGGTCTCTTCCCCCAAACAACCCAAACCCCAAAGTCTGTTTGGTACTTGTAGCACAGCTATAGTTTATACATACGTTAATGTAATTTTTCAAAATTTAGGCCTAATGTGATAAACTATGTTCATAAATGTGTCTACTTACTTTTTGTACATCTCGCGGCTTTTTTTTTTTTTTTTTTTTTTTTTTTTTTTTTTTTTAATGGAGCTTCCAGACACACAAAGTTTCATTGTTTTCATTATGTTCACTTGCTCTGCGTCTTGAATTTTGCAGTGACAGTAGGCTGTGTGTGTTTGTGTGTGTGTGTGTGTGTGTGTGTGTGTAAATTTTATATACACTGAAGTGACAAAGTCATGGGATATGTACATACGCAGATGGCAGTAGTATCACATACACAAGGGTAGTGCATGGTGGATCTGTCATTTCTTTTCGGGTGATACATGTGAAAAGGCGTCCAACGTGATTATGGCCATACAACAGGAATTAACAGACTTGGAAAGCGGAGTGGTAGTTGGAGCTAGACGCACGAGACATTGCATGTATGAAATCGTTGGGCAGTACAATATTCCAAGATCGACAATGTCAAGAGTGTGCCGAGAACACCAGATTTCAGGCATTATCTCTCACCACGGGCAACGTAGTGGCCGACTGCCTCCACTTAACGACCGAGAGCAGCGGCGTTTGTGTAGAAATTTCAGTGCCAACAGACAAGCAACACTGCTTTAAATAACGGCAGAAATCAAAGTGGGATGTAGACGAACGTATCCATTAGGACAGTGCGACGAAATTTGATATTAATGGCCTATGGCAGCAGATAACCGACACGAATCCCTTTGCTAACATCACGCTGTCTATCGAATGACTCGGCCTCAAAGTTCACCCAACATGAATACCATTGAGCTGTGCGGCTGGTCCCGGTGGAGGTTCGAGTCCTCCCTCGGGCATGGGTGTTTGTGTTTGTCGTTGGGATAATTTAGGTTAAGTAGTGTGTAAGATTAGGGACTGATGACCTTAGCAGTTAAGTCCCATAAGATTTCACACACATTTGAACATTTTTTTTGTATTCCATCGAACATTTATGGGACATACTCGACATGTCAGTTTGTGCACAAAATGCTGCACCGGAAACACTTTCGCAATTATGGACGGCTATAGAGGCAGCAAGGCTCAGTAATTCTGCAGGAGGCTGCCAACGACTTGCTTAGTCCACGCCTGATGAGATGGTGCACTAAACTGGGCAAAAGGAGATCCAACACGGTATCAGGACGTATCCCAAGACTTTTGTCGCTTCAGTATGTGCGAAAAATCATCACTTGAGGATGGCTCGACCGATTTGACTCATTCTGAAGGGTAATTTTATATGATAATCTCAATGAGAGAAATGTGGCAGTCAGTTTGACAAATCTGCTGTCATATGTTTTCATAAATGAAGTGAAGATCAATTTGAGAGTTCTGCTGTAGCGTGCTTTCATAACAACAACAAATTCTGTTTTGAATATTGATTTTTTGGGAAAAAGAATACAATTGAAAGCTATATTTCAGTTTGTTATTGGTGATTTATCATATCTTCGTTGTGTTGCAAAGATTGGATTGGTGTCAGTTTGTGGTAATTTGGTGTGCTGTAAACATTAAATTGATTTTAGTTCGTGTTTTATTTCTCTGGAACAAATGCCACCAGCGCAATGCAAACCAACTATGTGATCGTCGAATCACTGAGACTGAAAAAGAATGTAGACAGCATTTGGAGCAAAATCGAATAAGAATTTCTCAAGTACGATCCATTATGACTCTGGAACAATGGATACAGTCGACTTCGACTTGCTTATTTGGAGCTTATGCACAAAGTTATTTGGAATTTCGACAAAACAGAGGGCCAAATGCAACAATTCGAAATTAACGTTTGGCGTTCAGATACGACCTAACAGTCGGTTACGCAGCAGATGTATTGGTCGACTTCGGAAGAATAAACAATATTTGTTAAGACTACAATGCTTTGAGGTTTCGACACGAACCACCAGGACTATGTTGTGCGAGAGGAAAGGTCCAATTACCACAACTGATACCGCCACCACAGCCACTGACATCATTGCTTTCTGGCTAAGAACCGCAATCGAAGTATTTATTGCAGAATATACAAAAGAACGATAGTTCCTTCCAAATGACAATAGCAACAAATAAGTTGAGAGAGAGGAGAAGGAGGAGTTGGACAGAGAAGAGGAGAGGAGGTGGATATAAAGAAGGAGAAAGTGGATATGGACGCAGAGATGAGGAAGGAGGAAGTGGATAGAGGAAGTTTGGGATAAGATGTAACAGAGAGCTGGAGAAAAATGGTTCAAATGGCTCTGAGCACTATGGGACTCAACATCTTAGGCCATAAGTCCCCTAGAACTTAGAAGTACTTAAACCTAACTAACCTAAGGACATCACACACACCCATGCCCGAGGCAGGATTCGAACCTGCGACCGTAGCAGTCCCGCGGTTCCGGACTGCAGCGCCAGAACCGCACGGCCACCGCGGCCGGCAGAGCTGGAGAAGGGATGGTCAGAGGTAGGGGGAGGAAGTGGACAAAGGGAAGGAGGAGGTGAAGAGGGATGGGAGGGGGCAGGAGGACATTAGGATGTATACCCAATTCCCATACAAATGTAACAATTGTGTAGTATTTCCGGGATCACTAGTATGCATATATATGTATGTATATATACGCAGTTAATCCTATTTCCCAGGTATAGAATATAGATCAAATATGAATTTTACGAAGAAACATTATGTAAATAATGAATGGGAACTTAGTATGTATATTATTTAAGGGAAATGGTATCTCTCTGATATATCTATGCTTGTATCTGTTTATTCTAGTGAAGTACAAAAACGATTATTGTATTGTAAAGTAGCTTGTACAGTGGATGTCACCAGTACATTGAATGTAAACAGGGATATTTCTACCTTTCTAAAGTTGCCCAAGTTGACTGTTGGCGATGTGAGTGTGAAGTGGAAACGCGAAGGAAGAACCACAGATAAACCGAGACCAGACAGACCTCATACTGACGGACAGGGACCGTCGAGCACTGCGGAGTGTGGCTGTAAAAAATCGCATGAAATGAGCGGGAAGAATTGCTAGTGAGTTTCTAAGCGCTACTAGCGGACCATCTAGCACAAGGATTGCGCATAGTCAGTTAAAAAGAATGGCGCACAGTGATCGAGAAGCTCTGTGTAAGCCACACGTCTGTAGTCAGTGCTAGGCGACGCTTGAGGTGGTGTAAAGAGCACCGTCACTGGGCAGTGTATGGCTGGAAACAAGGTATTTGGGGTGGTGACTGCCGCTGTAAGCTGTGGCGATGGAAAGGTTTGGGTCTGGCCAATGCCTCGATAACGTTACGCACCATGGGTAATGCAAATAATGAAGTTGAAAAACGCGGAATTACGGGGGCGTTTCTCCGTGGTTAGGTTGTGAATCATTATTACGCTTAAGAAAAGGCTTAATTCAGAAGGAAACGAACATATTTTACATCATTGCATTCTGTGTGCAGAATGTAGGCAACGACTATTTGTCAGAATGCAGCATCTGTGAGGCAATGGTTTGTAGCCACATATACGCCTGAAAAGGACTGGCCTTCTCAGATCTACACCTGAACCCAATGGAGCCCCTTTAGGATGACTTGAACATCCCATTGTCCAATGTCACTAGCTTTTCTGATTTCAGCTGTTGAGGAAGAATGGTCTGCCATTTCTCCATAGACATTCAGACATCTCACTGAAAGCACTCCCAGCACAGTTCAAGCCGCCATAAAGGCGAAGGATGAGTAGTGTAGCAGAGCGGTTTCTAGGGTCAAATTCAAGGTCATCCCTTTCCCAACCTGTGACGAGATCATCAAGCACCGTGGGCATACCAGATACAAGGTCCCCCCACCCTTTCAGCAAATGGCGACATCACTGAGCCAATGTACCAGTTCTGCAACAGATACCAAGGACATACCCACTCCACATATAAAGCTGATCGTCGGTAAAGCAGATGCCAGACTGAGATTCATTGGAAGAATCCTAAGGAAATGCAATCCGAAAGCAAAGGAAGTAGGTTACAGTACACTTGTTCGCCCACTGCTTGAATATTGCTCACCAGTGTGGGATCCGTACCAGATAAGGTTGATAGAAGAGATAAAGAAGATCCAACGGAGAGCAGCGCGCTTCGTTACAGGATCACTTAGTAATCGCGGAAGCATTACGGAGATGATAGATAAACTCCAGTGGAAGACTCTGCAGGAGAGACGCTCAGTAGCTCGGTACGGTCTTTTGTTGAAGTCTCGAGAACATACCTTCACCGAGGAGTCAAGCAGTATATTGCTCCCTCCTACGTATATCTGGCGAAGAGACCATGAGGATAAAATCAGAGAGATTAGAGCCCACGCAGAGGCATACCGACAATCTTTCTTTCCACGAACAATACGAGACTGGAATAGAAGGCATAACCGATAGAGGTACTCAAGGTACCCTCCGCCACACACCGTCAGGTGGCTTGCGGAGTATGGATGTAGATGTAGATGTAGATTAGATAGGTAGTTAATCGAAATACGTTGATACTAACTAGACCAATACTTCGCACAGAAATCGGTGGTGTTTGGGTACCCACACATTTGTACTTATATCGTAAATGGTTGATTTGAGCATCCATGTTGACTGGAATATCTTTGCTTCTATTGTCGTATACTTTCGCCCCTGTCTGTTACGCTATTGATTATGTACAGTACAACTTTTGTTCTAAGAACTAACCACCAAAGAAAAGACCGGCGGTTAATTCATGTAGGACAGTACTAAAACACACACCGGTTATACATCTGTGACATCATCAAGAGGGCTTTTTGGTGAAAGGAACTCCTATTATCAGACACACCTCCAAGTCTTGGCTGTGCGTCAAGGAGGCTGAAGGAAGGCAGACAGGTTCTCCTCGTTTTTCAGCAGGAGGCTCGCCTTCTTCCGTAGGCAAGCCACGCTTAGAGTGGTGACTGCCGCTTCCAGCCACCTCGCCGCGCCGCCTTGTCTAACCGCTAATTACCGAACGACACATTAATAATCCGCCGCGGGTTTTCTAGCCGCTACAACGCTGCGCGGTAATTAGCTCTCCTACCGGTAATACATCCCGCCAGGCGGCGGCGTCTTTTGTTGCTTTTGCCTCGTTGCTCAGGTTACCAGCCAAGTTTAGGAGCGAAATTTGCGCGTCCTGAACATCGGCTCCACATGCGCCCCTTCTCTGTTCCTGGTCTGACGAGAGAACTACGCTGCTCCCACTTTCCGAGCATCTGCAAGTACTGAGAGCTGACTAACAGGCTCGATACTCCACAAAACCAAATGAATCTCGCTAGTCGCTGTCTCCTCGATCATATTAGTTTCCCAGACGTAAATATCCAAAATATTTTGCCGTTTTAGCTACGACAGTTGCAGTGTCAGGATAATAATCAACGGCCAGATTTGAAAGCATAGGGCAACATGCAGAGCTTTAGCTCACAGTTGTCGTAATGAATACGTCAATTACTATTACTCTGGCACATCTGATAGCATGAGTGTAGTTTTAAGATGTGCGGGTTCCCGTCTGTGTGGCTGGAACTTTTTCACCTGTGTGAGCAGCACAGCTGCAATCAATAACGATGGCATATAAGCTGGTGATCGAAAGTAGCTTAGAAGGAATGAAGGAAGTTTAGGGTTTAACGTTCCTTCAACCAATAAGTCGATGTAATATCTAACGTCAAAACAGGAAAAAAAATCTATACAACGTCACAAGTTATAAATTTCAGTAGCAACCCATGTGAAAGGCTGCTACATGTGCAATTAATTTTTATTATTGTATAATGAAAGATTGGCAACATGTACAAGGTACTTTAGCTAAGCTGTTCACCCGAGGAATTTCCTGTACCGTCCAAGATACCGTTATCAGTTTTGACCCAAAACGAATTGTGAAAATTTCGTTACTAAGTGGCATATAGTCTCTTTTCACAGCTATATTAGTTACAGACTACAGTGAACTTCTTTGATTCCAAAAAGGTCGTTTCAAGCATGGAATACTACTACTCTCACCTTTCACGATGTACACTATCTACCACAGCTTCGAATAAGGCAGTGAGAGAATGTTTACTGCTGTAGCGCCTTGTTCGCATAGTTGTAAAGTGTTACTTCCTAAAACAGTAGCTGCTTTCGAAATCAGTTCCAATTTTTCAGCAGAATCTGTATCTTATCACTTCCTTTCGCCGCTGATTTAACTGAACTGCTAACTATCAAAAGCAAGCGATGAAACGTAACCCTCGGTGTCATAAGTCTCCTGCCAACTTGGCAGGAGTATAGTCGCCTTCTTCGCGAATACTAATTTACATCACGAACGATGTCATACATCTCCTGTCAACCTTACAGTAGTCATAGTCGTCGACTTCGCGAATACTAATTCACATCACGAACGATGTCATACGTCTCCTGTCAACCTTGCAGTAGCCATAGTCGTCGACTTCACGAATCTTAACTTACATCACCAACAAAACAACAGAAAGTCTATGAACAAATTCAAAACAACTGTCAGCGACAAGAATCTGTATCTTACTCGTCATATCGGTATCAAACAAGATGGGATAAATCAAAGAACAAGCTTGTTAGTACGCTTTAACTAAGGTAGGTCTGCAAATGAAAAATGTATGAAAGAGCACAACTGTACATTTGCCTATTTCTTCTGTTTGTATCTGCTACAATATTCATACATTCAATTTTTCCCTAACTACTGACGGCCTTGGGAGAGCCAGTCCTGACAAAACTCTACCATCTGGTGAGCAAGATGTATGAAACAGGCGAAATACCCTCAGACTTCAAGAAGAATATAATAATTCCAATCCCAAAGAAAGCAGGTGTTGACAGATGTGAAAATTACCGAACTATCAGTTTAATAAGTCACAGCTGCAAAATACTAACGCGAATTCTTTACAGGCGAATGGAAAAACTGGTAGAAGCCGACCTCGGGGAAGATCAGTTTGGATTTCGTAGAAATGTTGGAACACGTGAAGCAATACTGACCCTACGACTTATCTTAGAAGCTAGATTAAGGAAGGGCAAACCTACGTTTCTGTCATTTGTGGACTTAGAGAAAGCTTTTGACGATGTTGACTGAAATACTCTCTTTCAAATTCTGAAGGTGGCAGGGGTCAAATACAGGGAGCGAAAGGCTATGTATAATTTGTACAGAAACCAGATGGCAGTTATAAGAGTCGAGGGACATGAAAGGGAAGCAGTGGTTGGGAAGGGAGTGAGACAGGGTTGTAGTCTCTCCCCGATGCTATTCAATCTGTATATTGAGCAAGCAGTGAAGGAAACAAAAGAAAAATTCGGAGTAGGTATTAAAATCCATGGAGAAGAAATAAAAACTTTGAGGTTCGCCGATGACATTGTAATTCTATCAGAGACAGCAAAGGACTTGGAAGAGCAGTTGAACGGAATGGACAGTGTCTTGAAAGGAGGGTATAAGATGAACATCAACAAAAGCAAAACGAGGATAATGGAATGTAGTCAAATTAAGTCGGGCGATGCTGAGGGAATTAGATTAGGAAATGAGACACTTAAAGTAGTAAAGGAGTTTTGCTATTTGGGGAGCAAAATAACTGATGATGGTCGAAGTAGAGAGGATATAAAATGTAGACTGACAATGGCAACGAAAGCGTTTCTGAAGAAGAGAAATTTGTTAACATCGAGTATAGTTTTAAGTGTCAGGAAGTCATTTCTGAAAGTATTTGTATGGAGTGTAGCCATGTATGGAAGTGAAACATGGACGATAAATAATTTGGACAGGAAGAGAATAGAAGCTTTTGAAATGTGGTGCTACAGAAGAATGCTGAAGATTAGATGGGTAGATCACATAACTAATGAGGAAGTATTGAATAGGATTGGGGAGAAGAGAAATTTGTGGCACAACTTGACTAGAAGAAGGGATCGGTTGGTAGGACATGTTCTGAGGCATCAAGGGATCACCAATTTAGTATTGGAGGGCAGCGTGCAGGGTAAAAATCGTAGAGGGAGACCAAGAGATGAATACACTAAGCAGATTCAGGATGTAGGATGCGGTAGGTACTGGGAGATGAAGAAGCTTGCACAGGATAGAGTAGCATGGAGAGCTGCATCAAACCAGTCTCAGGACTGAAGACCACAACGACATCCACAATTTCATTTATACTCTGTGGCATCGATGTATTAGTCTATTATCCACAATATATCCACAATCTGATGGTATACCTGATATTAGTTGTGTATCACACAAGACTAGAGGTCTTTTGAGGTCAACAGCGGGTAGTATCTTACGTTTCTTGATATTTTGGACATGGTCGTTTTGCACTCTTTTTTAACTTTGTTAACAGGCTAAGTGTGCAACTCTTCTGTACTTTTCAGTGGCGTAATCTGCCGTCGGTTTGAAGCCATCTCTTGGAGATGTGTCTGGCGGAGCTCCCCTGTGGGTGGCTGGAGCCGGCTGTGGGTAGCAGTGAGGACGTGCGAGCTGTCCATGAAGTTCTTCATATTGCTAGTGCAGCTGAGACTGGGCAGTGTTGCTTATGTTGTATGGCACCTCGTGATATGTCACTCGCTTTAAGGATTGGTGCTGAGCGATCCTGCTAAATACTCGTGATAATCTTTTTCATATTGATGAAGTAATCTGAGTAGTCATCGCATTTATATAACGTCGAGATCATAACTTTAATTTTGCGACCTAGGAAGGTAATTACACTCTCAAATTTCATATTGTGAGCTGTCTGCCACCACCAGAGTAATGGTAGAGATTTGTAGCGACCTAGCCTATTCAGGGCAGCTACGCATCAAGATGGATGAGAGAAACGGTGTAGGAGAGGATTGATTTATGCTGGGGCGAACAATGAAACAGTGTAAGTATTAGCAAGTGTTTGTCTGTAACAGCAATGTACAACAGGACGGTCGCCCTCTAGGCCACCCAGGGTGAGTGCCAGCACAGCCAGTTTCAGAATGCACTGATGCCGACAGCACCCGTGGCATCCGTTGCCCCGGATCGTGGGTGGCTGCTGCTGTGTCACCGTGTGAACTGCAAACAGGAGAAGAAATTTGCAAGGGCCACTCAGGGTCTGCAGAATTTGACCGGCTAAGCACGAATGCGTTTACTCGTGTTCCCCGTGTACTGTGCTTGGGTACGACTGCTGACACTGGGTGTTCGATGCCTATAAGCAGTGTCTCCAGTGACCCGCCAGGGATCGATCTGGACGGCGACCAATGATACCTAGGTGGCTAGAAGGACACGAGGGCCTGCCTCCAGAATCCGGACTGTAGACAGCTCTCAGTCCGTCGGCCCAAGTCCCTCAGAGGGTGGAGGCTGACCGCGCACCTGCTTCTTGCCTCAGTGAGGTTTCAAAGTCCAGTTACTGTTACACCATGGGTGTGGTGCGCCTCGGGCCGGAACGTGATTAGTTCATCAGTGGGCAGGCAACCAGCAGATCTTCATCACCAGAGTGTTAGTCGCAGTTTCTTGAAACTCAACAATCTCTTATTTTCTCCACTTCAAGACGCAGACAGAATGGCAGCGCGACTGATTATCCCGAACCTCTAGGCTCGATTGTTTATACGCTTGTAATTGCATGGGCGTCAGCGGCCAGAGTCAGTTGACATAAAAGTTGAAAGGGTACAGTACCGCCCAACATTGAGAATAGGTACGAAATTCTTGTCAGAACAACACATTTTTGTGTAAAAGTAACTCAATAATTTCAATTAATACAGCGAAGCCGGATACCAGTGTGGGAAAGAATGACAAGTTATTTATTTAATTGATCACATGTGCACTTCCGCAAAATAAATCCCTACATCCCGTTTGGTGAGATCTGTGTGGTGTAAATGAATGAATGTATGGTCGTCTGCTAACCACAGATAGTGAATCGATATGAGCATCTTTGAGTCGATCCTTTGGGTACCTTTGGTGAGACCAAAGAGATGGAAGTTACCAGAGCTTTTGAGCGTTTGAAATGTGGCCGACCAATAAGGTAGCAAGGTGCTTCTCCCACTTCGAGAGAGGTGCGAGAGAACGAAAAGACGGCCATGTTTCAGACTCGGGACTCTGGCGCTGAAACTTCTGCTGTGAAGACCTGTTTTTTGTTGTGCTCCGTAATGAAAGCGTGGAGGCATGGTATGGATGTGGAATACTTAAGAGTAGTTAGAACTAATCATTTCTCTTTCCTAGGATCTTTTGTGGGGAAAATTACAAAGTGAGGCAGGTAATTTTAAAGGGATTATAGTAAACCAACGGCCACAAAGGGACCACGTGTAGTTATAAGTTGAGATACTAGCGTGGGTACAATAAGCTGAAATATTTAAGAATTAATATCGTGTGTACCATAAGCTGAAATATTTGAGAATTAATAGCGTGTGTACAATAAGCTGATATATTTAAGAATTGCGTGTGTATCATAAATTGAAGTATTTAAGAAATATCATTCCGTGTGACGCTGAATTTAAACTCTGAGAGAAAATCAAGGTGAGTCGGCCGTTTCTCCAGCAACGCCACTTGGCTTGCATTGCACAGGAAGACGAGCGTTTATCTCCAGAGTTCACAGTAGGAAACTGGAATTACAAATTGGGGCAGTGTCGAGTGAAACTGGGTTAAATATTGATTGAAGTGGGAAAGCGGAAAATGATGAAGTTGTAACGGTTCGTGTGTATTATTTCTGATTGTTGTATTGGGTATGTCTTGTAATTTGAATATGTGTGTTTTGCATGGGAGTAGCAAGGTAGTTTCGGAAGATTTTGTGGGTATGCCTGTTCCTTCTGCATCGCTCGATCTGGAGGAATGTTTCTGGAGAATGATTGTGAGAGGCGAAGTGTGAGGTATAATAAAAGATCCACCATCCGATCCAGGGAGTGCACAGTTGTGGTAGATAGATTACGAGACCGTAGTATGGAAATTCTCTTATGATATTGTCGTAGGTTGTAGAATTTGTGTGCTAATGAATAAATCAAATAGTGAAAAGAAAGAGATTAGTGGCCTATTTCATTAAATTGTATGTTATCATAATGTCCCGAATTTGTATAAAAGCCGTTAAATCAAAGACAAAAAGTAAGTGTGGTATTGCCAGTGCGTAGTGTGCAGACAGAGTTCTATAGTCAGATGCGTGTTTCCGTTGCGTATTATTCATGCAGGAGGATAATTTGTAACAAAATCGTAAGATACGAGAATTCATGTTGCTAATCCACTCGCTTGGCAAACCACCCATCTTGCAGGCCTGACTGCTTGATGCCACAGTATGAGAAAGGCAAGTGGGTGCCTCTCATAATTTCGACCCTGCCAGGATTTCTTTTGTTAGGATATTTAATTTGATGCCAGGATTATTTATTGGTCAGGATATTTAATTTTGTTGCCAGGATTCCGTTTTTGTCACGATAATTTTGTTGCCAGGATCATTTTTGTTAGGATATTTTGTTGTTAGGATTATTGCTGTTAAGATTTTTTTTATTTTTTGATGGAATATATTGTGATAGCGCTAAGAAGTAAAATTTTTTTTTGTTTGCAATTTCTTTCTGGATTGGTGAGGATCTTTTATTTTTTTAATTGCTAGATCGTACAAGGCTGAAAGATCGTGGTATAATTTTTTTTGCGTAATGTCCGTAGTAACTAGGTCGCAGGCTAAAAGTATAGTCACCATGGAGAATAACGATTCTGGCGTGAATGTAGCAGTGCAGCGGGAAGTAGGTGTTGACCGTGAGTTAATGAGAGGGGACGGCAGGCACTCCGAAGAGGCTGTATTGTTCAGTGGACCTCTGCAAGGGGAGCCTTTGTGCAGTGGGCTTTGTTCACTATCCGGGGCCTTTCCGAACGACGCGGGCGAGCAGGGACTCGGTCAGGTAGAGAGTGAAAGTGCAGCTACCCTTAGCGAAGCAATGGTTTCTCAGGCGAACGAGGTGAGCGCGTCGAAAGTAGGAAATAACGATGGGCTACTGCAGTTTTTACAGAGGATGGATGAAAGATTAGAAGCGATGAATAGGGAGACTAAGAAAGGATTGGAAGCAAATAACGAGAGATTAGAAGCGATGAATAGGGAGACTAAGAAAGGATTGGAAGCAAATAACGAGAGATTAGAAGCGATGAATAGGGAGACTAAGAAAGGATTGGAAGCAAATAACGAAAGATTAGAAGCAATCAATAGAGATAATAAGGAGAGAGATAGGGAGACTAAGGAGAGATTGGAAACAATGGATAGGGGAAATAAAGAGGCAATGAGGAAGCTACACACAGTTATCGATGAGCGTCTGTCCGCAGTTAATAATCGGTTAGATGAAGGGGAGAAGAATCTGGGTGCGGTAAAGCAAGTATGTGATGCTGTGAAAGAAAAAACCAATAATTTGGAGGTACGAGTAAGTGCAATAGAGAGCGATATTACGAAACGTGGGGACGTGTTGCCGGATGAGCGAATCAAAGAGATAGTGGGGGACTTACTTGCAGATAAACAAGGGGCATTAGACAGCGTAGAAGCTCAAGTCACACGGCAGGAAATGGCGCTAAATAAACACAGGGATGAAGTTGCGGTGGTAGTGGCCAGAATGAATACGATTAGCGCAGATGTAGAAAAGATCAGTATAAGAGGCGAAACAGGGTCTGACAGTACGCAGCGAGAGGTTTATGCCGACCAGGAGGAGATACAATCACTGTTACAGTTTAAAGAGGCACAATTAGAAACAAATAGGAAACATAGGGAAGAACTAGCACGGTTGCAATTAGCGGGCAGAAGCGAAGGTGAAACACCACCAGGTAGACTGCAGAGGGAGAGTGAGATAAATTCAGGGAACGAAAATAGGCAGAAAGAGGATGACGAACTCAGAGAGTTAGAAGAACGGTTGTGTCGGATAAAACAGGTGGCAAACCCAACTGGGTATAGCCCAAGGTCGGAAAACATAGATGCGGAAGAAGAATGTAGGAGGCACTTCGTGTCGGTACAGACGTACACTTGCTTTCCGGATCCTGATAATTACCAACATCCATGCCTGTGGCTGTCTCAGTTCCAAGATTCATTACCTTCATCGTGGGGACCGCTCCTCAAAATGAAGTTCGTGTGTAACCATTTGAGGGACGAGGCTAGAGCAAAAATGCAGGAGGTTATTAAAGACTGTAGTAGCTACAAGATGTTTTGTGACAAGTTTTTAAATGAATTCTGGTCGAAAAGTAAGCAGGACCAGGTTAAGCAAAGCATATTGATGATGCCAAATTGTAACGAAGGTGGTATAAGAGATCCAGTGTCGTGCTATCAGGAAATGCTGAGACGAAACAGGTATTTGGATGTGCCATACGAAACTGGGGAGCTCATTAGGATCTGTATCACGAAGTTGCCAGTGAGATTGCGCAGAGATATAGTGATAGCGGGCAGAGGCTTGAACGATTCTGCGTCATTTCAGCACTTCTTACAGGAACTGGGAAATGAGAGTAACATTGTGAACGCCGACATGACTCATAGGTCAGACAGAGTTGAGGATAGGAACGGTAGAAACTATCAGAATGACAGGAGAGCATGGAATCAGAGAAATGACGGAAATGGAAGATGGCGAGGAAATAGGGGGCAGAATTCATGGGGATATCGACCAGCAAACCGGGAAAATAGAAGATGGGACAGAGATGGAAGAAGAAGGGAAAATGAAAATGATGGGCGAAGAGAGGATAGGCAGTTATTGGGTTCACGACAGGGCAATCATTGTCACAATGACGGAGGGACAAGAAGGTGACTACTTGATAGACGGGTACAAACCAGGACTATTAATGATGTAAATATTAGGTATATCGATTACGGAAAACTAAGGGAGAATCTGTTAGAGGAGATAGGAGATGTGAGGAGTGAAGTCCACCCAATAATTAGCGTAGAAATAAATGATATAATCGTACCTTGTGTCATCGACACAGGCAGTGTAATGAGTGTTTTGAGGGAAGATGTGTTTAAGTGTTGTAGCCTTACAAAACCATGGCCAACGTTGCCATTGCAAAGGACAACAGTGAGAGGGGCAATTATAGGAAAGGGAATTGAGGTGAAGTTACAAGCGCAGGTAGACTTCGTGTGCCAGGCGAAGAGGTTTAGTACAGTGTTCATGATTGTGTCATCTCTAACTGTTGAAGGGATATTAGGCGTTAATTTTTTGAACCAATATAAAGCAGTCATTAACATGAGGAATGGTTCGATGGAGTTGAAACGAGACTCGGAGGAAATTACGTTAAGATTCGACGATTGCTTACATGGTAAAGATAACGCACACTTAGCATTATGTCTGGCGGTAAAGTCCGGTAGACAGGCACAGAATACGGGGTTCGAACAAGAGAAGAAGGAAATTCATAAATGTTTGGAGGAGGAGATCAGGGAGAAAATCTGGCATTTACGAGGGACCACGATCTACGGGGAATTGCAGAAAATTTTATACGAGAATAGAAAGGTATTTAAACATGCTGCAGGTACAATAAGAAATTTTGTGTATAGATTCAAGGTCAAGCCACACAAACAGTTTAGGGCCCAAGTGTACCCGATACCTGTTGTGTACAAAGAAAGAGTGGAAGCTGAGATCGAAAGCATGCTACAACAAGGGATTATCGAACCAGCATCCAGTCCGTACAACAGTCCTTTAGTTTGTGTTGAAAAAAAGGATGGGTCAATTAGATTAGTGTTGGACGCAAGAAGGATTAATAAGATAATTGAGCCAGAGACAGATCGGCCGCTGACACTTGACGAATTGCTACAAAAGTTCCACGGGATCAGAGTTCTCAGCTCAGTCGATTTGAGAATGAGTTTCTGGCAGGTGGAGTTAGATCGGGGGTGTAGGAAATACACTGCTTTCTTGTGCTACGGAAAATCGTATCAATTCCGGAAACTACCATTTGGGTTAAATGTATCATCCGCGGCATTTATCAGAGCGCTAAATACTGTCATTCCTAATGAAATAAAAGACAAGGTAACACAGTACGTGGATGATGTCCTGATAGCAGAAAGAAACTGGGAAGACCACAATAGAACGTTAGGCATATTGCTCGGTGCACTGGAGAGACATGGGGTGACCGTGAATTTGGGAAAATCAGAATTTGGACGAAAAGAAATCGAGTTTCTAGGTCACATTGTGACGCCAGAGGGAATAAGACCAAATCCAGACAAACTCGAAGCAATCAGAGATTTTCCGGTACCGAGAACAAAACGTCAGCTACGGGGTTATTTAGGATTAATCAATTTTTACAGGAGGTTCATTAAGATTGGGGGTGCAGCGACACCCAGACTATGTCAGCTGACTGGAAAGAAAACGGTATGGAATTGGGACCCTGTCGCGCAGGAAGAATATGAGGCGTTAAAGAAGGCACTGCTATCGGCACCTCTTCTCGGGCATCCAGACCTAGGGAAAGAATTTTGTATGGCCACGGACAGTTCCCGTAGTGGACTTGGGGTAACATTGTTCCAAGAGCAAGAGCAAGGAGGAGAAGTAATACAACAACCTATTGCATTTGCGAGCCGAGTGCTTAGCAAAGCTGAGAGAAATTACACGGTAACTGAGCTTGAAGCTTTGGCAATAGTATGGGGTTTTAGTAAGTTTAGATACTATTTGTATGGAAGGCATACTAAAATCTATACTGACCACAAGTCACTACAGTTTCTAATGTCGGCCAAACTCAATCATAGGCGACTCGCTAGGTGGGCACTCTATTTACAGGAGTTTCAGTTTTCGGTCACGTATATTCCTGGGCCACAGAATATAGTGGCAGATGCGTTGTCAAGGAACCCAGTAGGTCATGGTCAATGCTTTGATGAGGAGGTAAACGAGAACAGATATGATATATTGTATATGCAGGGCGTGCCGTTCGAGAAATACATAGGGACGGTACTCACAAATATCGCGAAAGAGCAGGATAAAGACGCGTCATGGAGAATGGTGAAGGACAGAGTTAGAGCGAACTTAGACGCCAATATAGCACGTTTTTATGCAATTCAGAATGGGGTCCTTTTCTACCGTAGAAATCCAAACACACAAGACTGGGTGTTGTGTATACCAAATGAAATAGTCAACAAGTTGATCTGGTACACGCACCTAAGTTACGGGCATTACGGAGCAAGGAAATGCTGTAAGAAGTTAAGGGAATCAGTTTATTTCATTAGTATGGAGAGGAGGATCAAGAACGTGCTTGGTAGTTGCAAATTGTGCCAGAAGGCAAAATCGTTAACTATCTCATGCAAAGCACCGCTTTTTCCGATAGTGCCAGGTAGACTGAGGGAATTCGGAGCAACAGATTTGTTTGGCCCGCTACCTAGGTCAGTGCAGGGATATAGATATGTTTTAGTAGCAGTGGAATTGGTGTCAAAGTATGTGACTTTTACCGCATTGAAACGTGCGACGGGAAGGACAGTAGCAGCAGCGATCGTTAAAAAACTTTTTGCGAGAAGTAGGGACTGTAGAAAAATTCATTGCTGACAATGGACCGCAATATAGATCCAGACAATGGCTAACCACACTGAAGAGAAGAAGGATAAAACCGGTGTTCATATCCCGATACCATGCTGCAAGTAACCCCAGTGAAAGAGTAGTAAAAGAACTGGGAAAATTGTGTAAGATCTATTGCCATAGGCAACACAGAAGTTGGAGTATTTTTCTCAAAGATTTTCAGGACATCCTCAATGAGCTACCACATGGAGCAACTGGTTTATCACCAATTACGGTGCTAAAGAATGAACCACCACCAGATCGAGTCCGGGAGCTGGTAGATTTTCCGCGATCAGGAAAGCAGAGGCACACAGAAATTGTCAAGGTTGCGATAGAGCGAATTAAGAAAGCAGCTAAGGATAGGCAGGAGAAGCAGAAAGGAAAGATCCGTAAGATAGAATTGGCAGTAGGAGACAAGGTTCTAATTAAAACTCATCGATTATCGAAGAAGCACAGATTCCTAACTAGCAAATTTTTTACTGTGTATAGTGGACCATTCAGAGTGAGGCGGATTGTCCATGAAAATGCTGTACTAATTGAGACGATCAAGGGAAAACAATCTCGAGGGCTTCATCACATTTCTAACATCAAATTATGGAAAAGTTAAGGATAGATCTAAGGTAGGAAATTTATGGTAGATAGTCAGTGTATTTATTTGTGGTGTGTAACGTTGTGCAGGGTCAAATCGAACGTAAGAATTTTCAGGCGGGATGTCAGGAAGTATGACGGAATAGACTGGTCAAATGAGTCATGAACAGGAGTCGACAGAGTGGTGTATGTACGTGTTTTTTTGTCGTATGAATAAGGATCAAGCAGAAACGACGTGATGATTAATGAGTGAATAAAGATGGTAGATAGAGAAGCGACGTGATAAATAGTGGTGGATAAAGGTGAATTTTTGAGGAGAGAATCGACGTGAAGCAGTGGGAATGATAAAGGGAGATTCGACGTGATGAAACAGCGGTAAAATAAAGGTGAGTAGAATTGAATAATGTGGAGATGTCTTAGATGTATGTTACAGAGAGGCCTGTGTATGCTGCAATAGAGATTGATGCCAATGGCGAAGGAAGACCAGGAAATGATGGAGTAATGGACGGACGGAGAGCCGAAATACGAATGAAGAGATGAGGACAACTGCACAATATGAAAGGACGTAAAGGGAGTATGAGACCCAGAAGGTGAACGTTGTGGAATACTGACGTAAGATGTAATGTAGGTGTAGATCTAATTCTTAGCATAACAATTGCGATTTGAGAAAAATAATATTTTTTGTTGTTGTTGAAGCCTCGTACCAGTATAACTAATCAAAACGGTACCAAGAATGTGTACAGCTATTTTTTTTGCAGGATGAATAATTTGTGTATTTTTTGTTCTTAGATGAAATGTCGCAATTCTAGGTTGATATTAGCATAAAGTGAATGCAGAGGTAAGCCGATGGAGAGAGGTGCCAGAGTGAAAGGACGAATTCGGAGACTGGAAAGCTATCTCCGAAACAGCTTCATGTGTTATGTGGTTGAGTATAAGGGAGCAAAGGTATGGTATGTTGTAGTGAGTGTGGTGGTGTTAAGGTTAACTGACTTCTAAACCTATTCTGTTAGTGTGTTAATGGAATGAATGAGAGGGAAAATGTGATGTCTGGTGAGTGAGAGTCGTAGAGTAGTGTGATCAATGCGCACACTCATGAAAAGGGGATGCTACCGATCCATAACTAAAAGATTATTGTGTTTTATTGTTTGTTGGGATGAACCTTGATGTGAGGTCAGGATCTGTCATACGTGTCCTAGAAACGTTGTTATATATAATGAAATGTAAAATATGTGAAGAGATACAGATTTCAGTCTGTCACAAGCACAAGGGTGCATTATATGTTGTAGAGTTAGAGTCATCAGTTCCTAAAATGTTTATTGTGTTAGGATGTTAAAGTAGTTAATATTTAATAACCAGTGGTAGGTAATTGTGAGCTATGTAGATTATTCTTATTTTTTTGTTAGAACACTTTCAAGGGGTAATAATTTCAGTGTGTCACAAGCACAAAAGTACATTGTATATTGTAGTTTTAGGATAAAGTTTCTAATATTTTCACTGTGTTAGGATGTTAGAGTAGCCTACTCTTTGATATTGTAATTATGAGCGGTATAGATTGCTTATTATTCCTTTTGTTTTATTTTACACTTTCATGTTTTGTATGAGGGACGACAGGTACAAAGAATAGCACGAGTGTGGGCTATCTATAGAAAAAGGATAGATAAATGTATGTTGTCTGTGTAGAAAACTAGGGTGTATAATTTTATGTTGTTTTTAGAACAAAGATTCTTTTGTTACCAATGTAGCTAATAGATAATACATGTAATCAATGAGTATTTAAATGCTGTATATCCTTTTGTCTGTAATGTTGCGAGATGCACGGAAGATCTGGCTAATTGGGTGTCGTAACGCCCATACCGCTAACGGGCCGAGCTGACGTCACCATGGCGACAGGCGACACAGCCGCGGCACTCCCCACTCCATTGTCGGACGAGGTGCGCTCCACGCGCCCGCTACAGCAGGTCAACGGCCTGGGGCGACACGCACGCATCACTGGCCATTCATGAGTTCCGCCACCCTTACGACTGGGGAAGGTATCCCGCGGAGGCAACAGCGGGTGGTTTCTTCTGCTCAACGGCGCGCGCAGCGACGCTACTGCTGAATGGACGGGGCGCGACAGAGCCCGGCGAGCATTTTTTACCTGCAGCTATTAACTTGTACTGGACTGTGGAGCCGTGAAACGAGATGACTGCGACTTTCCATAATGTGGAAAGTGAAGGCCTGGTGTTTCCACGTTGTGAGTGGTGGAAAAGATTTTGTCTGTAGCAGACAGGACGATTGTTTTGTTTTGTCTTGACCACTGAATGGTGGGATCGATAAACTTTTGACAATGACTTGTTAAGTGTGCTTGGTGAATGGCATGTGGGACACTTGGTATACTTAGAGGACAGTTGTCGTTTGGTGAACAATTAGAGTGGGACATTGACATTTGCGTCTGTAGTAGGAGACATTTCTTGGATTGGCGCGGGAATAAGTGCTGTTTGTTGAAACTCACGACTTTTAATTACACCATGAACTGAAAGGACAGAACCGTGGGTAATAGTAGTTGTAGGGCCATTTTTTTGGACGAACAGTTTCGTGTGGATGGTACTCTGAGAGTGACTATGACATTTGTGTTTAATGAGAGATACAGTTTACTGTTCAGTGCGTGTTCAAAATGCCGAATTGAGTGACTCAAAGACTTTCGTCCGGGTAACCATGGGAGAGCTTTGACACCGAGACAGTGGTTCTAGGAAAACTATCAGCAACTTTTTGACCCCAAGAAAATCACAGAATGAAATGTTTCCGTGTGACTCGCAAGATAGGGAATAATGTATTTGTAATTGTGTAAATGTTTTTTTTATATGTTTCATTTCTCAAGGGACAGCAAGTGTAATTGTATTTTATTAATATTTGTGTTTAGAATAGTTAGTGTTTGTTTTTTGTCTGTTCTGGGTTATCAAGTTCACGTAGCATGTTTATTAGAATATTTGGTACAATGATGCTTTAATTATTAGCCAGTGGCGTAATACTAACGTAGCGGCTCTTGTAGCATTGATCAGTAAGGTTGTCACAGGGGAGAAGAATTTGCATTGCACAACAAATATCGGAATTAACTGATGTATTTTGATGTCGTGCATAGTAATAATCTTGTTGGTGTTTTGACTGAAGCCACTTATTTTTATTATCACAGTGGTGATATTTCACATTAAAGTGTAACGAAGGCTAGTCGAAATGCAAGTTCTTGTCGTCTATATGTGTGACAACAGAGAAATGAACAGTAGAGTAAGATAAGAGAGCTACTGGTGGATTCAAGCACTTATTGATAAACTATTTATTGCGAGTATTGATCAAAGTTGATGGACTGACTAGCTCAGCAGCAGGTATTTGTACTGATGGATATAGGATAAGGTTAAACTCACTGTCGAGTAGCTGTGGCAATTGTTTAGGTGATGATAGTTAATGAGGTGTGACATGATGTCTTAGACGAACTATATTACGTAACCAGTATGTAACTTGTGGAATATTTTATTGTTTTTCTTCTCAGTTTTACTTCGCTGTAGGTTTGAGGTATATTTTAGAGTAATGGTATGGAGCCTGACATTCTACGTGTAACTAGTGTACGAAATTTTTTTTCTTTTGTTGATTTTGTTTTGTATTTAGACTTTGCTGTGTAAGGGTTTTTACAGCGCAATTTATGAATGTCAGATTACTTGCTCTGTGTTTGGACAGTGAGCTATTTAAAATTTCATGAGTACAATTAGTATTTTTTTTATTTGTTTTAGAATTATTGAAATTTGGATTACTCATAAAAATAACGAAGATCCCAGTAACTAAAGCAAAATTTTATCTCAATATTATTTTTCATTTCTATGATGTGATGTTTTATTTGTCATGTGGATTGTTATATATTTGTATGTGTACGTTACTCCGGATTGTGGAGAGTACAATATAATTTGGTCGTCTATTTGAGGTCACCAGGGGCTAAGGTCTCCTCCTGGTTATTTTGATGAATTGCTACGTTTGTTTTAATACAGTTTTCTTAAAAAAATGTTCGGAACTACCCTCGCATTGCAAGGATAGTACCGTGCCATTTTTTTCTGCATGGGTAGCCGGTGATGAAAGGGTACAGTACCGCCCAACATTGAGAATAGGTACGAAATTCTTGTCAGAACAACACATTTTTGTGTAAAAGTAACTCAATAATTTCAATTAATACAGCGAAGCCGGATACCAGTGTGGGAAAGAATGACAAGTTATTTATTTAATTGATCACATGTGCACTTCCGCAAAATAAATCCCTACATCCCGTTTGGTGAGATCTGTGTGGTGTAAATGAATGAATGTATGGTCGTCTGCTAACCACAGATAGTGAATCGATATGAGCATCTTTGAGTCGATCCTTTGGGTACCTTTGGTGAGACCAAAGAGATGGAAGTTACCAGAGCTTTTGAGCGTTTGAAATGTGGCCGACCAATAAGGTAGCAAGGTGCTTCTCCCACTTCGAGAGAGGTGCGAGAGAACGAAAAGACGGCCATGTTTCAGACTCGGGACTCTGGCGCTGAAACTTCTGCTGTGAAGACCTGTTTTTTGTTGTGCTCCGTAATGAAAGCGTGGAGGCATGGTATGGATGTGGAATACTTAAGAGTAGTTAGAACTAATCATTTCTCTTTCCTAGGATCTTTTGTGGGGAAAATTACAAAGTGAGGCAGGTAATTTTAAAGGGATTATAGTAAACCAACGGCCACAAAGGGACCACGTGTAGTTATAAGTTGAGATACTAGCGTGGGTACAATAAGCTGAAATATTTAAGAATTAATATCGTGTGTACCATAAGCTGAAATATTTGAGAATTAATAGCGTGTGTACAATAAGCTGATATATTTAAGAATTGCGTGTGTATCATAAATTGAAGTATTTAAGAAATATCATTCCGTGTGACGCTGAATTTAAACTCTGAGAGAAAATCAAGGTGAGTCGGCCGTTTCTCCAGCAACGCCACTTGGCTTGCATTGCACAGGAAGACGAGCGTTTATCTCCAGAGTTCACAGTAGGAAACTGGAATTACAAATTGGGGCAGTGTCGAGTGAAACTGGGTTAAATATTGATTGAAGTGGGAAAGCGGAAAATGATGAAGTTGTAACGGTTCGTGTGTATTATTTCTGATTGTTGTATTGGGTATGTCTTGTAATTTGAATATGTGTGTTTTGCATGGGAGTAGCAAGGTAGTTTCGGAAGATTTTGTGGGTATGCCTGTTCCTTCTGCATCGCTCGATCTGGAGGAATGTTTCTGGAGAATGATTGTGAGAGGCGAAGTGTGAGGTATAATAAAAGATCCACCATCCGATCCAGGGAGTGCACAGTTGTGGTAGATAGATTACGAGACCGTAGTATGGAAATTCTCTTATGATATTGTCGTAGGTTGTAGAATTTGTGTGCTAATGAATAAATCAAATAGTGAAAAGAAAGAGATTAGTGGCCTATTTCATTAAATTGTATGTTATCATAATGTCCCGAATTTGTATAAAAGCCGTTAAATCAAAGACAAAAAGTAAGTGTGGTATTGCCAGTGCGTAGTGTGCAGACAGAGTTCTATAGTCAGATGCGTGTTTCCGTTGCGTATTATTCATGCAGGAGGATAATTTGTAACAAAATCGTAAGATACGAGAATTCATGTTGCTAATCCACTCGCTTGGCAAACCACCCATCTTGCAGGCCTGACTGCTTGATGCCACAGTATGAGAAAGGCAAGTGGGTGCCTCTCAAAGTTTTCTGAGTATCGTACCGCGTCGTAAGATAAAATACTGTATTGGAGAAACCAACGTTCCGGGTACGGTTACAAAGGCCTTCTTGAGGAAGAAGGCTACTTTAACCGTGGTATCTCCAGTAGTTTTTTTTTTTTTTTTTTTTTTTTTTTTTTTTTTTTTTTTACATTATGACGCGGTGCGACACTCAGCAAACTTTTATGTCAGCATTTGTAGGCTACTCTTATCGCTACGCTTCTGTTGTAGTCTCACAGTGGGGACGAGTGAGTTTGTTCCACGTTACTCGTTCAAAATGGTTCAAATGGCTCTGAGCACTATGGGACTCAACTGCTGTGGTCAACAGTCCCCTAGAACTTACAACTACTTAAACCTAACTAACCTAAGGACATCACACACATCCATGCCCGAGGCAGGATTCGAACCTGCGACCGTAGCAGTCGCACGGTTCCGGACTGCGCGCCTAGAACCGCGAGACCACCGCGGCCGGCACGTTACTCGCCCCGTTAGCTTTTCCTGTCTCGCTCCCGGGCTCCCCACCGAGACTGTCTGCTAGGAGCGGTCATATTTGCACCCTGTGAGTTTTCAGCGGCACGCAAGTGCTCGAAGTTACAAGATCTTACTTCACTCTTTGTCACACAGTGTTGCGGCGTTAGATGTTCTATGCGTTTCATCCGTGGGCGGTGTCGCAAACCTGTCCAGCTCGAGAGTTTGACGTCATGTCCGAAGTACTGCCCAGTGGCCTATTTGATTCGATCACTGGATCGAGCGAAGTGATTAGATCATCGGATCAAGTTGGTTTCTATTGCCTGACATCCGGCCGCTGTGGCCAACCGGTTCTAGGTGCTTCAGTCCGGAACCGCGTTGCTGCTACGGTCGCAAGTTCGAATCCTGCCTCGGGCATGGATGTGTGTGATGTCCTTATGTTAGTTAGGTTTAAGTAGTTCTAAGTCTAGGGGACTAATGACCTCAGATGTTAAGTCCCATAGTGCTTAGAGCCGTTTGAACCATTCTCTCTGACAGCGGAAAAAATAAAACCTTAAAAATGTTTTACATTTCCTGCACTGAACTTTTTGGGTTGTAGCAGAGCTAAATAAGGCAGTGTCATGTTTCCTCAGGACCCCATGCTCGTCTCATGATACAAGACAAGGATAGTTGCTGATCCAGATCTCGTTGATTTACCGACGTTTCAATTTTTTTCTTTCTTCTCTGAAAATAGCCAGAAAGAAATTCAGTAAGATGTGTTAACGAAACCTTTGCATTTTGCGCCAGCCGAACGATCTTACAATTTTTGTTTATTTTTATTTTTAATCGTCAAACTTCTTCTGTGATGCAATAAACTTGATTCATTATTAGTTTATTACTGTTACTGTTATTATCGTTATTCGTTCACTCTCAAGACCTTGCCTATCACTATTTGATAGTGATGTGCGTGACCAGTGAATCTGGAAGAATTGCTTCTTAGATATTTCGCCACACAAAATACAGAGATTTACCTCTGCATCTCGATTCCAAGGCAATAACAAAGGCCCAGTACCAAAGACGGGAACAAGAGGACGGTGACACAGACAGAACTCTGCAAAAATTTCTGTTTCTCAGCACCATAACGACAGATTAATTCATATCACAATACATTACTCGACAATCGAATATGTAGTAGGGCCTCTATCACTGCTACAGATAGCAACGCATTTGTGACCACGATCATGGTTTACCATTGGCTTAGCTGCTGGTTATAGTGTTATCACTGTAAATGCAAGAGTATTTTTGGTAATTTGGTCTGCTGCTGTTTGAATGAGCTATTCCAGTCTACACTAAAGCGCCAAAGAAACTGGTATAGGCATGCTTATTCAAATACAGAGATATGAAAACAGGCAGAATACAGCGCTGCGGTCGCCAACGCCTATATAAGACAAGTGTCTGGCGCAGTTGTTAGATCAGTTATTGCTGCTGCAGTAGCAGGTTATCAAGATTTACGTGAGTTCGAACCTGGTGTTATAGTCGGCGCAAGGGCGATGGGACACAGCATCACCGAGGTAGCGATGAAGTCGGGATTTACCTGTACGACCATTTCACGAGTGCACCGTGACTATCAGGAATCCGATAAAACATCAAATCTCCGACATCGCTGCAGCCGGAAAAAAAATCCTGCAAGAACGGGACCACCGACGACTGGAGAGAATCGCTCAACGTAACAGAAGTGCAACACTTCCGCAAATTGCTGCAGATTCCAATGCTGGGCCATCAATAAGTTGTAAGTAGGCTGTTTAGGTTTTTTTATTGGTAACGCCACCTCTGTATAAAAATCACTGGCTGTGCTGTGTGCAGTCTGTGGCTAGTTTGCATTGTTGTCTGCCATTGTAGTGTTGGGCAGCGGCAGCTGGATGTGGACAGCGCGTAGCGTTGCGCAGTTGGGAGGTGAGCCGCCAGCAGTGGTGGATGTGGGGAGAGAGATGGCGGAGTTTTGAAATTTGTCTTGAACTGCTATATATATTATGACTATTGAGGTAAATACATTGGTTGTTCTCTATTAAAATCTTTCATTTGCTAACTATGCCTATCAGTAGTTAGTGCCTTCAGTAGTTTGAATCTTTTATTTAGCTGGCAGTAGTGGCGCTCGCTTTATTGCAGTAGCTCGAGTAACCAAGATTTTTGTGAGGTAAGTGATTTGTGAAACGTATAGGTTAATGTTAGTCAGGGCCATTCTTTTGTATAGATTTTTGAAAGTCAGATTGCGTTGCGCTAAAAATATTGTGTGTCAGGTTAAGCACAGTCTTGTATAATTGTTAAAGTGGACGTTTCATATGTCGACCCTTAGCCGAGGATACCTCACTGGAATCTTCTGATTTTTTCTTGTAGTTTGTGTAATTAGTGTAGCTTTTGTTTATTGCTAGCGCGTAATTGTAGAGAAAATCTCCTTTGTAGTTGCAGTCTTTCATTGTTGTACAGTAAACAGTTGTGGCATGCATGTAGATTTGCACAAAGTATTTCGCAGCTGCAATTAACTACATATTATTTTCAGTGCTATGTTAATGTGTTCTCTTATTTTTGCTCTTCAAATTGTGCTTTTCTGTGTTATCGTGTGAAATATTGTGACAATAATGGCGTGTGAAAAACGTAACACTAGGCTCCAAAGTAAACTGAGTAATAATAGTGACGACGAGCGTAGCTTGCCAGCACCACTGTGTAATGAATCAACAGACGTTCAAAGTAGTAATTTGGTAACTGTGCATAGGGAAATGGAGCGGGCTGCAAACAATGGCGTAGACAGTGAAACAGGTAGTGAACAGGGAAGCATTATCGATCGATCGCTCGGCAACAGCTCGCCTCAGGAATCCGAAATGACAGGACACAATTTTGCAAATACTCTAGATTCAGGTTTTGCGTCCTCACCGTTTTCTCAAATGAATCAAGACACATTTTCCGCTTGTCAAAATGTGAATGTTGCCGGTGCAAATTCACTGCCGAAAAGCACTGAGGAACATGTTTCAGACACCAGTGCATTGTTATTACAATTAATGCAACAAATGGGACAAAAGCTTGAAAAGTTAGACACAATGGAACAAAATCAGAGACAAACACAGCAACAGTTAGACACAATGGAACAAAATCAGAGACAAACACAGCAAAAGCTTCAAAAGTTAGACACAGTGGAACAAAATCTTAAAAAGTTAGACACAGTGGAACAAAATCTTAAAAAGTTAGACACCACACTTGAACAAACACGTGAAGATTTAACTACTGAGTTACGTAACATTGAATCGAAATGTCAAAAAGTCTGTAATGACGTAAAAACACAAATTTGTGAGCATTTTCAACCTATTTTTTCGCGTCATGAAAATGCATTACAGAATCACGAAGCAGCCATAAAAGAACTGCAAACTATTGTTCATGAAAATCACGACACCTTGCAAGCTAAAATTGACTCAGTTGCATATACCGATTCGGTTACGCAACTTGCAAAAACTCAAGAAAACTTAAAGGACTAAGTAGATACGATTTCAACACAAATGGACACTCTGAAACTTGGTTCAGAAAAACACACTGAGGAAATAAGTACACTATCGGAGAAAGTAGCCGAACTTTCGGATCAGTTCACTAACTTATCTGCAAAGGTAGATGATGATATGAATGACACAAGACCTGTAGCCTTCACTGACACAGCAGAGTATGAACAAATTAGAAAATTCAAACAAAATCAAAATCAAATCAATACACAGTACAAAAGAGAAATCCGGGAAGTACAAGATCAGTTGACGCAGGTAATACAAGAATTACATATTTCAGAGGACACTCGCGCTCCAGTACGGGAAGAGGGACATAGAAATACGGAACAACCACAAAATAATAACACAGGACATTTCGGAAATTATGAAAGAAATTGGCAAGGCGCATTGGATTTTGAGATGGAACCGCCGACACGACGTAACAATGACCGATATGCTACTCACAGACACGATGATTTTGACTATAAGCTGTTTATTACTACACGTAAATTCAAAACATTTAAGAATTCTGCCAACGACATTCATCCACAAGCATGGCTCCATCAATTCTCTCATTGTTTTCCTCCCAACTGGTCATTGGAGCACAGGTTAGAATTTATGTGTGGCTACTTGGAGAATGAACCAGCTGTAAGAATGCGATCGGTCATTCACGATTGCCACAGTGAAGGAGAGTTTTACCATGCCTTCCTCTCAGCATATTGGTCTCAAGCCACACAAGACCGAGTAAAACATAGCATCATAATGATGAATCATTTCGAACAATCTGAATTTTCCATTCCTGTTAAAATTTTTTGAAGACATGTTGCACAAGAATCAGTACCTGTCAAACCCATACAGCCCTTCAGAACTTATCCGCATTTGCTTAATGAAATTGCCTGAACATTTAAGAAATATTATTTTGGCAGGACGTTGCAAAGACGACATTGAATCTTTTCAGGGACTCCTAAAAGAATTAGAAATTGACACAGACAGCCGCCGGATGCGAAAACAGGAATACAACAATTACAGGTCACATCCGTCGCAATTCCGCGATGAAAGAAATAATAACTGGACATGACAAGGCTATTCTTACAACGCTAATCGTGACCAAAACAGACACCACCCATATGACAACCACTGGGAGAGTAATAATAGTTACAGAGAAAGATCGCATTTCCGTAGTAATGAATATGACAGAGATTACCTTAGAAACAGACAATATGGGAACCAAAACAATTATTATCAACGGAGACAGAATAACTTCAGACGCAACAGTTCGGCGCACAGTTACGATTCAGGGAGAAATTCTCCACCACGTGACCGACAAGAAAGAAACTGTGTAAACTACCGACAAAACGACAGACCTGAATTCTATCAGAACTGGGGGGATTCAAACAGAGCAGGGCCCTCTCGGCAAGGCGAATTTGTAGAAGTTAGGTCTCCTAATCCCAATAACGGCGCGCGCCAACAAAGAGACAGACAATGACTCGCACAGCAGGCAGCCGCGTGCGCCGGCTGGCTCCGAGAAAAATAACATAAGACGCTAGCCTTGAGAAAAATTTTAGCATTCTTTACCGATGTATAAAACATGACAATTGCTTTTCAGTTGAAAGTCTGAGTACTATGAAGAGTAAAGGTTTACACCACATTTCACATCTAAAACCGTTTATTGAAAGATAATCTGCTTTTTAAATTTGTCTTTGCCATAAAACTTTTCACTTCACATTTCTAGTATGCTTTGTCAGACTTAAGAAACTGTTAACATGCAACAATGTTTGAAGTTACATATCCAGTCTAGAACCTAGGGAACATTTTTAAACAGAAATTACGAATGCATTGTTATAGTGAACAGACGTCACAGTGTTATTGTGTGTGTACATTCTTGCTTGTTAGTTGCATGATTATGTAACGACTATAAGGCTTACATACTTAGAACATTTACCAGTACTGGTAATGAGATTTTAGTGCAACATTTTGGTTTACTTGAAAATACATTATGGATTCAAGGTGCTTTCTGAGAGATACCAGATGACACAGTGGTTAGTTTATTTGACAGCTACACGACTATATCACGACACTACTAATGTGTGACACAATTTACCTTGTTGCTTTTGCGGTGTATCTGTTTTATATCTGCACAGTTTTTCTGAATTCTTCTGGAAAGTAAAACATGTTTTAGTAGTAACTTTTGTGGTATAGCTACAAGGAGACAGCCTTTTCTGTAGCACAACAATACGTTACAGCACAGTACTTTCTTCATCACGGCAATAAGCGTAATAACTAAGATATCTATACTCAAAGCATTTCACTTTTGTTTATCATGAGGTAAGTACATTGACTTCTGCAGAACTTAGCTTTCGGAGGACGATAATTACGACACTTCCACAGAATTATCTTACAGCAAAACGCACAGTTTAGCGCTACAGTACACGTATTTGAGTGATTAATTTTGTACTTAAAACATTTATTTTTAAAGATTTTTGAATTACAAAGAAAGTTTTCCGTGATACATTTCATTCCATTGCTGTAATCTGTAACACTTGAGGGTATAATTACATTAATCCTCAGGGGGGTACACGCCTACTTTGTGTACCATGTGTTTGGCAAGCACAAGGAGCCCTAGCTAATATGGTATTTGCTTATACAACTTTACTCATCGGTACCATATTTCTCTAACACAGAATTACACAGCTATCTGATTACTTAACTGAGAGAGAGAAACATTTTTTTTTACTACGTCAGTGACAGATGTTTACGCAATTACGCAATTGGATAACTTCACACCTATGAAATTGTATTTTGTCTGTACTTTGTGAACTGTTCATATTTTTTTGGAACCATTGTGATACTATGAGAGCTTTGAATGATGTATTTGGTATGACATTATGATTTTTAAAGTACGCTTGAAGTAGATGACACTATTGAAATGAGCAGAGAATTTTTTTTAGGTATTGAAATTATTGGAGGAAGCTACGACGATTTTGATAATTGACTGAGATGTTATGATATTATTACGACGACAATGTGTATTATGCTGTTGAGATATGATTATGATCAATAAGCTGATGCTATATGAGTTATTTGAGTATCCTATGTATTTATTACGATGAAATATTGAAGTGTCGTCGCAAGATTGACGTGTCGACGAATATGTATATGTGTAATAAGGTAAGGAGTAATGAATAGTGGTTAGGGACTCTGACTTGTGAAAAAGGATGTTGGAAACCAAGAATCGTACTTTAAGAGTTATGAAATGTATGTAAATGCGTGAATGTATTACAACACCGACGAAAATTTTTTGCACACTGTTATATTCATAGGATTTTGTTTCTACACATTTGTAACGTAAATTTTCGACCTGTGAAATTTCCATATGAGACTGTCACTGTAGCGGAAACTGGTGTCATAAATATTTCGGTAATAAAGGTAAGTGACCACCTGCACGTAATGCGTCGTGGGCACCCAGCTGCACGACAGTCGCCTGAGAAAAAAAAAAAAAAGCCATTAGCGTGTGCCTTTCAGAGGTACAGGTGGAGAAAAAAAAGGGAGGCCATTATCCTCACTATTGACATTCCTTTGTAGAAAGCATTGCAAAAACGACATGGTCGAACTTGAAAACATATGATTACACTGTGGAGCTCTTAATTTATGATATTTACTGAAATGCCTAATGAAATGACGAGAAATATTTTTATGTCTATACACCTGATTATGACTACTGTCTCTCTAGTTGAGAGATTTTTCTACTAACTTATGAAATGCCTCATGACTACTGAATGATGTTCTTATGCTTTACTTTGTACATTGTTGCTTATTTCATTTGATATCTGATTTCCAGCTGTGTTGCAGCATTAGTTTTATAAAATAAACTTAGATGCATTTGCTAATGTGAACACTTTCTATCAACAGATCTATTAAATAATTATTTTATGATCCACATTCTTCGAAAAAGGAGCTCTTGGAATGGAAAGAACAATAAGAAGGGACTGATAACAATAACTGCATATATAATTTTCTTTTCAAGTACTTGGTAATTTTTTTGTAGAATTAGTTTTTGTGGTGCACCACTTTAATTACTTAGACATTAAGATGTGATTATACATTTCCCTTATCTGCATTGTTATCTTTAGTGTACTATTTTTTCTGATTGAGCTTTGTCATGCTTAGGTATACGTTATAGCATTTGCTGCTGCTGTTTGCCAGGCATAGCGCTACTGAATTTTAATTTGTGTTACTCTGCTAAGCCAGATTTATTTTTCTTGTTTACTTCGCATTGCCTCATATTAGTTGTAATGTTGAATTGCTTGGTAATTTAGATTTACTGTAGCTTGTTTTGCAAATTTCCATTTTTTTTATTGCTGTTTGTGTTAATTGTTCTGTGCTGCTGCATTGCCTTGTCCCTTAGTTTAGCATCTGAGCTCAGTAGATTTAAGTTAGCTTAAGAGGGGGTAGACTATAGAAGAGAATGAGTTGCGATGAATTGGAAGAAATGCATTGAGAAGTTATACAAAAACCGTAAAGAAAGCAGGTATAGGTAGGATTTTCTTGAAAATAAATAATGAGGTAAGAAATATGTGAACATATTAATACAGAAAGCATGCTTGGATAGGATTTTTTTGGTGGAAACAAATGTTGAAGGATTTTTTTGGTGGAAACAAATGTTGAAATAAGACGAAAGATCTATGGAATGAAG
Source organism: Schistocerca nitens (assembly GCF_023898315.1). NCBI lineage: Eukaryota > Metazoa > Arthropoda > Insecta > Orthoptera > Acrididae > Schistocerca > Schistocerca nitens. The sequence goes on along the minus strand of NC_064614.1, from coordinate 615,190,554 downwards.
TTTTGGGTTGGACTGCAGTACCAAATGTTACACTGAAAACAAACCCTGTCCTTTCCTCCTGTGTTATTCTGGTATGTGTTTATGTACCCTTGTGTATTTGTCTTTTTCCTGTCTTTATGTGTTTAGCTAATAAGATTTATGTTGTAGAATTTTTCAAGTACTATGTTATTTTCTTTGTAAAGATGTTTAGACATTATTTATTCTGTTCTGTTTTAATGCTCATGTGTGAAATTAATGTTTCGAAAACTATTCTCATTATTTTATATATTTACTCATGTCATAATTCCTGTAACACTGACGTATATGTTATTTCGATTCTTTTGTAAAGCCTGTACTACAAATGTTCTCTGTATTGTTATGTTCTTTAATGATGTATTTTGTACCTTTGTAATTGTATTCTTATGTTATAAAATTGTAATTGACACCAGGTCATCAAATTAAGTAACTTGTAAGTTCCATTTCACTGCACACGTTTATGTTGGTCATAGTATATGGACAATATGTGAGAAGTAGGGACTGTTAGTGTTTGCACGTGTGTTAATAATTCAGCAAGGGACTGGATAACAGCATTGCTGGTTCTAAGGACAATTAAAAAACTTTGTGAGTGCACAAGTGGTGGTTTATGGACTTGCTATATTGTCCGCAATACTCTTGGATGGTGATTGTGCACCTGCACATTTGCAAGAGATGGCTGCTGGCCGTCTCTACAAGGACTACAGTGGGTCTGCACCTTTGATGACCCACCAATACCATTATTTCTACAAGGACTACAGTGGGTCTGCGACTTTGCTGACTCACCAATACCATTTTTTCTACAAGGACTGCAGTGGGTCTGCACCTCTGGTGGCCCACCAGTACCGTAATCTCTACCAGGACTACAGTGGGTCTGCTCTGTGATGACCTACCTACCAATACTCTTCAAAACTTCGACTGACTCTGCTGTGGGTTTGCTCTGTTGAGGCCCATTACCTGTCAACATGTCAAGAGTCAGCACTGTCTTTCCGTTGGAAGGACAACACTACTTCTTCAAGACTGCATGGAAATTCACTACTTCTGTGTGCAATTTCTTTTACTAATGAGACTTTGTGAAAAAAAACTGTAATTACAATTATGATGAATGATCAGAACTATCTTTATGGACTGTGCGAAAATTTTAGCTTTTGACCAACATTGTATCAATAAGTGTGTGCATTTGATTTCTTTGTTATTGTAATTACGATTATGAAAAATTTTAACAAATATGTATTGCCCAGTGCCCAAAATAATTTGTAAAATTTTTTGTGGGGAGCATGGGGGCTATGTAAGTAGGCTGCTTAGGTATTTTTATTGGTAACGCCACCTCTGTATAAAAATCACTGGCTGTGCTGTGTGCAGTCTGTGGCTAGTTTGCATTGTTGTCTGCCATTGTAGTGTTGGGCAGCGGCAGCTGGATGTGAACAGCGCATAGCGTTGCGCAGTTGGAGGTGAGCCGCCAGCAGTGGTGGATGTGGGGAGAGAGATGGCGGAGTTTTGAAATTTGTCTTGAACTGCTGTATATATTATGACTATTGAGGTAAATACATTGGTTGTTCTCTATTAAAATCTTTCATTTGCTAACTATGCCTATCAGTAGTTAGTGCCTTCAGTAGTTTGAATCTTTTATTTAGCTGGCAGTAGTGGCGCTCGCTTTATTGCAGTAGCTCGAGTAACCAAGATTTTTGTGAGGTAAGTGATTTGTGAAACGTATAGGTTAATGTTAGTCAGGGCCATTCTTTTGTATGGATTTTTGAAAGTCAGATTGCGTTGCGCTAAAAATATTGTGTGTCAGGTTAAGCACAGTCTTGTATAATTGTTAAAGGGGACGTTTCAGAGTGTCAGCGTGCGAACCATTCAACGAAATGTCATCGATATGCGCTTTCAGAGCCGAAGGCCCACTCGTGTACCCTTGATGACAGCACAACACAAAGCTTTACGCCTCGCCTCGGCCTGTCAACACCGACATTGGACTGTTGATGACTGGAAACATGTTGCCTGGTCGGACGAGTCTCGTTTCAAATAGCATCGAGCGGATGGACATGTACGGGTATGGAGACAAACTCATGAATCTGTGGACCCTACTTGTCAGCAGGAGACTGTTCAAGCTGGTGGAGGCTCTGGAATAGTGTGTGGTGTGTGCAGCTGGAGTGGTATGTGACCTCTGATACATCTAGATACAACTCTGACAGGTGACACGTACGTAAGCATCCTGTGTGATCACCTGCATCCATTCATGTCCATTGTACATTCCGACGGAATTGGGCAATTCCAGCAGCACAATGCGATACCCCAACCGTCAAGAATTGCTACAGAGTGGCTCCAGGACCACTCGTATGAGTTCAAACACTCTTATGAGTGGAAACACTTCCGCTGGCCACCAAACTCCCCACACTTGAACACTGCTGAGCATATCTGGGATGCTTTGCAATGTGGTGTTCAGAAGAGATGTCCACCCCTCGTACTCTTACGGACTTATGGACAGCCGTGCAGGATTCGTGGTGTCCATTCGCTCCAGCACTACCTCAGACATTAGTGCCACGTCGGTTGCGGAACTTCTGCATGCTCGCGGGAGGCACTACACGATGTTAGGTGTACCAGTTTCTTTCGCTTTTCAGTGTATAAAATAGAATTTCTTTTTGCATTTATATACACTGCTACGTAAACTAGTATGGAAATTCAGGATAATCAAGTGTGTGTGTCACTTGTGACATTAGATATGGAATACAATTCGTAACCGTTCTGGCAACCACGATGCAATACCTAGTGGGAACAGACACAGTGATCTGCTTTACGAGTGCCAAGCAACAATACACAAAAAAGTCGCTGGAAAGATTGGAAGCAACCATCAGTGACTTGGGTTTGGATTCATTTCACCATTTAGGAATAAAACAAGAGGGAGACATCACAAAAGCAATGAACAGACTAGACGGTTTGTATTATGTGTAGATCTCAAGGTGAAAAGCATATTAAAGTCAGAATTGCAATTTGCCCAAATTTACTGTTTAGCTTCTGTGCTAATGAACATACGAGGGCAGTTCAATAAGTAATGCAACACATTTTTTTTCTGAAACAGGGGTTGTTTTATTCAGCATTGAAATACACCAGGTTATTCCCCAATCTTTTAGCTACACAACATTTTTTTTCAACGTAATCTCCATTCAATGCTACGGCCTTACGCCACCTTGAAATGAGGGCCTGTATGCCTGCACTGGTCGATGTCGGAGCTAACGTCGTACTGCATCAATAACTTCTTCATCATCCGCGTAGTGCGTCCCATGGATTGCGTCCTTCATTGGGCCAAACATATGGAAATCCGACGGTGCGAGATCGGGGCTGTAGGGTGCATGAGGAAGAACAGTCCACTGAAGTTTTGTGAGCTCCTCTCGGGTGCGAAGACTTGTGTGAGGTCTTGCGTTGTCATGAAGAAGGAGAAGTTTGTTCTGATTTTTGTGCCTACGAACACGCTGAAGTCGTTTCTTCAGTTTCTCCAGAGTAGCACAATACACTTCAGAGTTGATCGTTTGACCATGGGGAAGGACATCGAACAGAATAACCCCTTCAGCGTCCCAGAAGACTGTAACCATGACTTTACCGGCTGAGGGTATGGCTTTAAACTTTTTCTTGGTAGGGGAGTGGATGTGGCGCCACTCCATTGATTGCCGTTTTGTTTCAGGTTCGAAGTGATGAACCCATGTTTCATCGCCTGTAACAATCTTTGACAAGAAATTGTCACCCTCAGCCACATGACGAGCAAGCAATTCCGCACAGATGGTTCTCCTTTGCTCTTTATGGTGTTCGGTTAGACAACGAGGGACTCAGCGGGAACAAACCTTTGAATATCCCAACTGGTGAACAATTGTGACAGCACTACCAACAGAGATGTCAAGTTGAGCACTGAGTTGTTTGATGGTGATCCGTCGATCATCTCGAACGAGTGTGTTCGCACGCTCCGCCATTGCAGGAGTCACAGCTGTGCACGGCCGGCCCGCACGCGGGAGATCAGACAGTCTTGCTTGACCTTGCGGCGATGATGACACACGCTTTGCCCAGCGACTCACCGTGCTTTTGTCCACTGCCAGATCACCGTAGACATTCTGCAAGCGCCTATGAATATCTGAGATGCCCTGGTTTTCCGCCAAAAGAAACTCGATCACTGCCCATTGTTTGCAACGCACATCCGTTACAGACGCCATTTTAAGAGCTCCGTACGTCACTGCCACCTGTTGGAAGTCAATGAAACTATACGAGACGAAGCGGGAATGTTTGAAAATGTTCCACAAGAAATTTCTGGTTTTTTCAACCAAAATTGGCCGAGAAAAAAAATGTGTTGCATTACTTATTGAACTGCCCTCGTAATTTTCAGTTTCACTCTTCTGAATCCTCAAATGATTTTATTACTATGTGTGATCAAATAATTTGTTAACTGTGTTACTTCTTGCTTTCATTCCCACCAACAAACTTCTGCATTGCACAGCAGTCGCGAAATTCTATTTGTATGTGGCCAAAGACTGCACGTAGACACAGTCGATTTCGAGGTGCCAAATGTTTGATCTCTTACTGTTTCGTGACGTGTGGAGGAAGGTTGATTTCTAATTACTTTTTGTTACACTGAAATAAGTTTCCGTTGCAAACTGTCAACTTAAGTGTTTCACTCGTTTGTGTTTTGAGGAAATTGTAATCGTATTGGAAAATTATATACCTCAGTATTTCACAGGCCATATGCTGCCTGAGCGTAAACTAATATCACCAGCTTTGCTACCCTTCCGCTGAAATTATATAACACCGCGTTAACAGACCCTTAAAAATGAGGAATTCTGGAGATAACACTGCACAGAAACCAAACGCGCTCACGCCTGCCCTCTGAGAGCCCATATTGAGACGAGCATGACAAACATTTCGCTTTATGTCTGCCCTTAGAGCAGCTAAAACTTGGCAACGTGGTTGCAAATATTTGGCAACTCTGTGACAATGTATTTACCTCAGCAGGTGGTCTTGAATTCTTCTGCTAAATTCACTTGGCATTTTCCTTTGCACTTCGATGACTTATGCTACATAATGCTCATGCAAGGTGAGACACTGAGAAAGAAAATTTAATTTTTGAACTCCAGGAGTAACACGCAGCAAAGTAACAATTGTTCGTATCTTTAACGTTGCGTTATTGGATTCAGTGGCCAATGCTGCGACGAGAGAGATCTGCTCCCAACAGCTCTCGTTGGGTCAGTGGTTCTGCACGTCTTGTGACGTAAAGGCGACGGTGCAGACTAGCGCACCGTAGGTTTCTATTTTCCGTTTTATTTAATGGAACTGAAAATTATTAGAAGAAATTCTTTAACAAAATCTGAATAAAACTTTTACACGTTAAGTATTCTCACAAGCTCGAGTCAGTAAGCTGTGTTAATAGTCACTGACGTCTGTTTTGTAAATTACAAGCTTCTGCACAATACCAACGTCCCTGAAGAACTCCGACTTGACCGTCAACTACACGAATTTGAGTACGTCACGTAGGACCCATACGTCAGGGAATTGTTATGAAGCGAATGCAGTTCCTCTGTGCTTAATCTGTGTAACAGCAATGAGGCACTCCTGTAGACGTTTGCTAACGTCGGCATTATCAACTTCCTCCCATTCTGGGTAGCTTCAATAATGGAAATCTTGTTGTTTTAAATCTAATTCTATACCTTAAATATCACTTTCAAGCAGCGTTAAATCCTCCAGGACCTCAGAATGTGCATTGTTCTTGCCTTGTTACACAGCGTGCACTGCGGGGTATTCACACAGTTTATTGCATACATTTACAGTAAGAAATCAAACAACAACGGTAAAACCATGGCCTGACGAAAACATACGAATTCCTGACGAAAAATAGCAAGAAGAATCGCTTCTAAAGGGAAGAGAAAGTAATAACATTAAATAACATAGTTAGGCATTCTGACTGAATCAGAAACTATAAAATTAACTTTGAGCCATACTCATGCGTTGCATGTTAGTAAGTCAATGCTCATCATATAAAAACGAGTCGTCTGACTCCATTGCTATCATGCGTGAAATGCAAATCATAGACTTTTTTGTGAACCATTACTCAACTACAGTGAAGCATTTTATACTCTCCAAAGCGTTGACTGGTAGCTGCGGCAGGCGCTGCCGGATGCCAGCGCGTGAATGCTGGAGAGATCTGAAGCATGCTGCGTTTGAGGGTAGACAGTCTGCCAAGAGATCCCCACAAACCAAACGTCATCATCATCATCATCATCCAGGAACGGCCGCAGCCTACGCGCAGATCGCTGGACTTAGTGTGTTATCAGCCTGGCCACGTTATTTGTCCCATGTAGTGAGCGGCGCGGACTTAGACTCCGCTGCGGCCGGCCGCCGGCCACGTTTTATGTCACAGAGTGTAGATACATCCGTTTAAATTGAACAGTAGTGACAGAGGTGATAACACCAGCGCCATTTTTAGCTGACTATCACAAATGTACCACCGTTATATTCAATTCACGGCAGACAGATGGTGTTGGTGCTGCAACTCGCGAATTCATGTGATGTAAAAAATACACGTAGATGTCGGTATCTCGATCTCAACATTTAAATTAAAATCAACAATATAAAACTTGTACGTGTTCTGTTGCTGTTGTTCTGCGATAAAAACATAGAGGACAGTCTCCAAATAACTCATCCTGCCCAAGGTGGCTTTGCACACTACGTAAATTGTGCAATGTCAATAGCAAGAACTGTAATTCGTCTTTACTCTTACTTGACATCCAATTACATATGAATATCGAAAGAAGGGTTATGTCAAGAAATTTATGTGTAGGATCGCATATATATGTTGTTACAAATACGCTGTAGGTGCATTGATCATGTGAAGAAACAAGCAAGCTGACACACACCGTAGCAGTGAGACACACTGGTCATCGCAGGTATCAACGATCAATGAAGCTTTCGTTGAGAGCCGAGGTGGCGCTACGAGTCTGTGCAGATTATTCGTTCTCAATACCTTTTACATGACAGATTGGCAGTCCAATTTGAATTAATGTAGAAGCCTGTTCACCTGGAGAAGGGAGGTTACAGCCAGTGTTGGCTGAGGGTACAGCTGGTGTCTGATGGGGCCAGGCCTTTTGGTGAGCAGGCTTACAAGTTCGGTAAGTCGATTTATAAGTGAGTACTTTTAACGTATATACAGGGTGTTTCAAAAATGACCGGTATATTTGAAACGGCAATACAAACTAAACGAGCAGCGATAGAAATACACCGTTAGTTGCAATATGCTTGGGACAACAGTACATTTTCTGGCAGACAAACTTTCGAAATTACAGTAGTTACAATTGTCAACAACAGATGGCGCTGCGGTCTGGGAAACTCTATAGTACGATATTTTCCACATATCCACCATGCGTAGCAATAATATGGCGTAGTCTCTGAATGAAATTACCCGAAACCTTTGACAACGTGTCTGGCGGAATGGCTTCACATGCAGATGAGATGTACTGCTACAGCTGTTCAATTGTTTCTGGATTCTGGCGGTACACCTGGTCTTTCAAGTGTCCCCACAGAAAGAAGTCACAGGGGTTCATGTCTGGCGAATAGGGAGGCCAATCCACGCCGCCTCCTGTATGTTTCGGATAGCCCAAAGCAATCACACGATCATCGAAATATTCATTCAGGAAATTAAAGACGTCGGCCGTGCGATGTGGCCGGGCACCATCTTGCATAAACCACGAGGTGTTCGCAGTGTCGTCTAAGGCAGTTTGTACCGCCACAAATTCACGAAGAATGTCCAGATAGCGTGATGCAGTAATCGTTTCGGACCTGAAAAATGGGCCAATGATTCCATTGGAAGAAATGGCGGCCCAGACCAGTACTTTTTGAGGATGCAGGGACGATGGGACTGCAACATGGGGCTTTTCGGTTCCCCATATGCGCCAGTTCTGTTTATTGACGAAGCCGTCCAGGTAAAAATAAGCTTCGTCAGTAAACCAAATGCTGCCCACATGCATATCGCCGTCATCAATCCTGTGCACTATATCGTTAGCGAATGTCTCTCGTGCAGCAATGGTAGCGGCGCTGAGGGGTTGCCGCGTTTGAATTTTGTATGGATAGAGGTGTAAACTCTGGCGCATGAGACGATACGTGGACGTTGGCGTCATTTGGACCGCAGCTGCAACACGGCGAACGGAAACCCGAGGCCGCTGTTGGATCACCTGCTGCACTAGCTGCGCGTTGCCCTCTGTGGTTGCCGTATGCGGTCGCCCTACCTTTCCAGCACGTTCATCTGTCACGTTCCCAGTCCGTTGAAATTTTGCAAACAGATCCTTTATTGTATCGCTTTTCGGTCATTTGGTTACATTAAACCTCCGTTGAAAACTTCGTCTTGTTGCAACAACACTGTGTTCTAGGCGGTGGAATTCCAACACCAGAAAAATCCTCTGTTCTAAGGAATAAACCATGTTGTCCACAGCACACTTGCACGTTGTGAACAGCACACGTTTACAGCAGAAAGACGACGTACAGAATGGCGCACCCACAGACTGCGTTGTCTTCTATATCTTTCACATCACTTGCAGCGCCATCTGTTGTTGAAAATTGTAACTACTGTAATTTCGAAAGTTTGTCCGCCTGAAAATGTACTATTGTCCCAAGCATATTGCAACAAACGGTGTTTTTCTATCGCTGCTCGTTTAGTTTTTATTGCCGTTTCAAATATACTGGTCATTTTTGAAACACCCTGTAGCTGCGCCGTGTCCCCTAAGACAGAGCTATGACCGATTATATTCATGTAGGTTTCAGTGGTAGCGGTTTGCACATGGGAACTGATTTGAGTAGGCAAATATTATCTTTCAGACAGAACTAAATACTTGCGGTTGATGTATAACGTTGAAGCATCAGTAGAATACGAGTATTTGTATGATATTATCAATTTATTGGAACGATAGTATTGGAATGTTATTAGATTAAGTCAGCAATGTAATGCTAGTTAGCCGATTGCGCTCCCAGAGGTAATTGGGTTGTTGCCATTTGTTGCTGTGAATTATGTGCTTTTTGTGGTGCCTCGAGCGAGATATTGACTCCAGGGCATATTGTATCGGTTTTGGCTACAGCAGCTTACAACGGAAACGACTTGGCTTAGTAGTTTTGAATTCGCCCACAAGTGTTCAAGCAGATCATTCCCTTGGCCGCAAATAAAGTAAATTCAAGTTAAACAAAACCATTAACACGGACGGCACGTGAAAAACTTTGACTTAATTATTAACACGTGGCACGTGACGTTTTTTCGAGTACGGAGTTGTAGTATTGTAATGAAACGCGTAAGACCAACACCTGAAGAGGCAGACCTTTTCATGACTGTTTAACTTTCAGGATATATTCTACAGTTCTGAATAGATACTGTGCCTGAATATTAACAGGGAGTCACGTTCAAGGCAAGGTAACGCCTGATACAGTGACGTGCTTTGCTACAACGTCGCAGAAGTAGATTGTGCTAGGGTTTTCAAGCTACACAGTACGAAAGTCAATGTCTGCCCCATAAACGCAATACCTACAAAATCAAAATACCTCAGACACAGAGCGCAATTTTCATATATACATGTCTACCCAGCTGGTACTGCTCCGACAGCTTATGTTAATGATATTTTAGGATATCTGTCATTTCACTATTCCCCTGTCACCCTCCATCTCTTCCTATCTTTTCATCTCTAAACATCTACTTAGTACAACGTTCTCAGTTGTCTATTTTATATATTCACAACTTTCTCTGCTATCTATTACTGATTCTAACGGCAACTAAATGTCCCACGAAGCAGTCTTTCGCAAAGTGTTATCCACAGACATATTGTTTCGCCTATTCATTCTAGTATCTACTTTGTGTGTTATGTCGTCTTAACTTAACTTTCTTTCTTTACACCATATTTCAGATGCTTTCCTCATTTCACTAAAGTGCTCCAGACGTGCAGTTTGTGAAATTTGTTCTTCATTGTCGCATCCGTTTTGGATTTCAGTAAAGCTGTCTTAGCACCTACGCTACTCTTCGTGTGACAATTTTATTTCTTCCTTCTCCTGTGGGAAATTTTTTTGCCTGCTGTGCTATGTTTTTCCGTGATCTGATGGTTAGCTAGTTGCCATTGTCCATTTATTTGTCTTCATCACTTAAATCTTACGTTTGCTTCGTTTGCCGTAACCTCTTCTTCTTTAAAAGTAGTCTCTCCATTCGTTGAAACAATTCATATATTTGGCCAAAAGAGTTATCTACCAATCAAAGCATTGTCATCTGTTTCCCTCTGCACTTATATTCATGTTATGCAGGTACCTTCATTTCCTTTGCCGCGCCTGGTAGCCGCGCGATCTAGGGCGCCTCGTCACGGTCCGGGAGGCTCTCCACATCGGAGGTTCGAGTCCTCCCTCGGGCATGGGTGTGTGTGTTGTCCATAGCGCAGGTTAGTTTAAGATTAAGTAGTGTGTAGGTTTAGGGGCCGATGACCTCAGCAGTTTGGTCCCATAAGACCTTACCACAGATTAACAAATTATCGTTTCCTTCATTCATTCCTCGACTTTAAATTCAGTCAACAGTGGTGACAAGCAGCAGCTCCATTTTCCCACATTCTGAACATTTAAGGGCCTTCTATTATTTCCTCTTGTATTCTGCTTGAATATGATTTCTTTACAATATCTTCACTGCAATAAATCCGATCATAATAATGTCAAAGGTATTCTCTGGTCCATAACTATTACAAAGGCATTTTGGTTTTTATTTCTATTTGCTTTTATTGCCCCACACAACCGTAGAATTGCTTCTCAAGCACAATTACCTTTGTTAAAGATATAGTGTCAATGTCAAGTATCTCTTCGATACTACTGTACACTACTGGCCATAAAAATTGCTACACCATGAAGATGATGTGCTACAGACGCGAAATTTAACCGACAGGAAGAAGATGCTGTGATACGCAAACGATTAGCTTTTCAGAGCATTCACACAAGGTTGGCGCCGGTGGCGACACCTACAACGTGCTGACATGAGGAAAGTTTCCAACCGATTTCTCATACACAAACAGCAATTGACCGGCGTTTCCTGGTGAAACGTAGTTGTGATGCCTCGTTTAAGGAGGAGAAATGCGTACCATCACGTTTCCGACTTTGGTAAAGGTCTGATTGTAGCCTATCGCGATTGTGGTTTATCGTGTCGCGACATTGCTGGTCGCGTTGGTCGAGATCCAATTATTGTTAGCAGAATATGGAATCAGTGGGTTCAAGAGGGTAATACGGAACGCCGTGCTGGATCCCAACGGCCTCGTATCACTAGCAGTCGAGATGACAGGCATCTTATCCGCATGGCTGTAACGGATCGTGCAGTCACGTCTGGATCCCTGAGTCAACAGATGGGGACGTTTGTAAGACAACGACCATCTGCACGAACAGTTCGACGACGTTTGCAGCAGCATGGTCTATCAGCTCGGAGACTATGGCTGCCGTTACACTTGACGCTGCATCACAGACAGGAGCGCCTGCGGTGGTGTACTCAAAGACAAACCAGGGTGCACGAATGGCAAAACGTAATTTTTTCGGATGAATCCAGGTTCTGTTTACAGCACCATGATGGTCGCATCCGTGTTTGGCAACATCGAGGTGAACGCACATTGGAGGCGTGTATTCGTCATCGCCATAGTGGCGTATCACCCGGCGTGATGCTATAGGGTGCCATTGGTCACACGTCTCGGTCACCTCTTGTTCGCATTGACGGCACTTTGAACAGTGGACGTTACATTTCAGAGGTTACGACCCGTGGCTCTACTCGTCATTCGATCCCTGCGTAACCCTACATTTCAGCAGGATAATGCACGACCGCATGTTGCAGGTCCTGTGCGGGCCTTTCTGGATACAGAAAATGTTCGACTGCTGCCCTGGTCAGCACATTCTCCAGATCTCTCACCAATTGAAAACGTCTGGTCAATGGTGGCCGAGCAACTGGCTCATCACAATACGCTAGTCACTATTCTTGATGAACTGTGGTATCGTGTTGAAGCTGAATGGTCAGCTGTACCTGTGCACGCCATCCAAGCTCTGTTTGAGTCAATACCCACGCGTATCAAGGCCGTTATTACGGCCAGAGGTGGTTGTTATGGGTACTGATTTTTCAGTATCTGTGCACCCAAATTGCGTGAAAATGTAATTCATGTCAGTTCTAGTATAATATATTTGTCCAATGAATACCCGTTTATCATCTGCATTTCTTCTTGGTGTAGCTATTTTAATGGCCAGTAGTGTAGTTTTCAATAGTTAAGCATAAATGTAAAAAAAAAAAGGTAAATGGAAAGAGACAAAGTCAAGATTTCCCCATAAACCATTACTAAGACATCTCTGTGCTTCTCCTAATCACGTGACTCAAAAAATGTTTTAGAAGCGTAGTGTCACAGTTGTCTGCACTTTCGTCGTAAGCCGAATGTAATGTCTGGTTAAGTCTACAATCAGTGCCACAAAGTCGCGATTTTGCAGTGTGCATTCCTTGGAGCCCTAGGAACCAAATCTGGAGCTATCAAGAGAACTGTCCAATCTGATATGAGGAAACCTCAAATCGATTTTTTTTGTATGGGAAGAATACGCCGAAAGAAACACAATGTCAGAATTGTAGCTGCCAGAATTTATTTTTAAAAAATGTTGAAATCTGCCAAATTCCGAGCTCAGCAGGCGGCTGGAGAAATATACAGCTCTGCTGTAGCTGTAACAGACAGTGAATGTGCAACTCGGCGGGCACATGCCTCTGACTGACGGTACATTGGTAAACTGGTAACAGGGCACAACGTGATCGTAATTTGTGAAGAGAATTTCAGCTTTTTTTGATAGTTTCTCTGACACAACTGTTCGCAGTTACTATTCGCTAGAATTTGTAACTCATTTAATTAGACAGTTGGCTTTGCAGTATCGCTAAGTGTTAACAACGGAAATAAAACAGAATTAATTTTATTCTGTGATTTCTTGACTTATGGTTCCGTCTTTGTGCAGATTCCAGAAGGAAGGAAGGCGGGGTTTTACGTCCTGTTGACAGTAGGTTCATTAGAGATAGAGCTAAGCTCAGATTGTTTCTAAGGATGGTGAAGGTAATCGGCCGTGTCATTTACATGGAACAAACTATCCTTCATTTGCCTGGAGTGATTTAGGGAAACCACAGAAAACCTAAATCTGGATGGGTGAATGGCTGAAAGAGGGTTTGAACCATTATCATCCTAAGTTTTCAGAGCTTCGCAGTGGTGTGGAATTCAGTTAATGTTTCCAACCTTGCAAACATAAAATATAAAGAACAGGGTATGTAATCGAAATGTCCTACTTCTCTGAGGACCTACATATGGGTTGTTTATTAATTAATTTCTTGGACATTAATTTGAATGGTGTTAACCTTTCGTTAAAAATTGTGGTTACGTTAGAATAAATAGAAAATAACTCAGACAACTCCCTGAATTGTGGTTCAAACGACGACATTTGAGCTAATTAAAGTCCAGAACATTGATAGTGTACCTTCCAAGCCAAAAGAAAACGTGTATGGTAATAGCTTCCACTGACAAAGCGAAGGCCCTAATTTTTTTGGTTAAATGAAGGAAGGAGTAAACGCTTAAACTTAGGCAGTGTGAAAAGCTGATTTCACTTCGTAAAATCTGAACATGTATTGTATGAATGAAAGAAAGATTTGCACGAAGTACGAAATAAACGTCAAAATGAAACTCGAAATAAGCGAAAAAGAAACTATTTGAAAGATTTAGAAATGTTCCTAAAAGCCAGTGCCCTGTTACTCGAGGAGATCTACGAGACTGGGCGCTCTGAATTGCAAGTCGAATGAACACTGCTGATTTCCAGGCTTTTTCTATCAGGAAATTATACGGAAATACAAAATCCCAAATTTATGAAGTTTATCTCAAGTAAACATGACAGATATCATTAATAGGTAATACTATAGAGAAATCTGTAGCTGACATCATGACGAAGCTTCTTGTTATCCGCTAAAAGCTGCGTATAAAGCCACTCAGGCAGATTTCGAACAAACTGCACTTTTGCCATCTCAAGTGAAAAAAAGTCAGAGGCGCTTGTGCAGTCGATGAATGCTTTGACACATTCGTACACAACAATGCCAGTGATAAATATAAGTGAATTACTGTTTCCGCAACTTCATCTCTGCAAAGGCAAATTAGAAACAAAAATGGAAAGAAAGACAGTTCAATTGCAAAATGGCTCTGAGCACTATGGGACTTAACATCTGTGGTCATCACTCCCCTAGAACTTAGAACTACTTAAACCTAACTAACCTAAAGACATCACACACATCCATGCCCGAGGCAGGATTCGAACCTGCGACCGTAGCAGTCGCGCGGTTCCGAACTGAGCGCCTAGAACCGCGAGACCACCGCGGCCGGCTAGTTCAATTGCAAAATACTTGTAATCGACGTAGTAAAGTCTTGGAAGAGAATAGTTTTCGGTGTTACATCCGAAATGTCTTGTTGCCATTTGGAGAAAATAATTCATTGCTTGTGCTGGACCCTTGGCATGGACATAATGACATCTCTGTCTTTAGGAGGACGACGAAAAGATTGACATAATTTATATTCCACCCGGTACTAATATCGTGATTCAACCTCTCGGAAAAAAAAACATTTTCCAGAAAGTTGTATGTAACCTCCCCCTACCTAATCGGCGTACTTGATTGCGATATAATTGACCGTGATCGCCTATGTCTAATGAAACTTTACAGTGTGTAAGGCTATCGTTAGCAAAGGAAAATAGTGTCGGTTAGTAGGAGGAAAATGTACAACAGACCCTTCTGAAGGACGAATCTATTCTAAACCTAACCTAAATACTAATGATTTCCAGCTCACTAGGGTAATGAATCTCCAGAATCTTAAGAAAGAAAAGGGCAAAGAAAATAATCACTAGCGTGGCAACAGAAGGTTGACACACTTTCTCACAACACGGTCACGAGACAACGAGACAATAAATGAATCCGAAAGCATTGGGTTTGCAGTTACTCTATCTGAAGTACTTAATTTTGAAGGTAAAGTGAAATGAAGTTGTTGGTTAAATAAATAACTGACTGTAACTTTGTTTCGTAAAACAATGACGTTCTGTAACCTCAGCGTAACGTAATGCAAAATTTGGAAAAAGGGAGGCAATTTGCTTTCAGTTATTGAGAGATTGATTTGAATTTACTTACAGCAAATGAACAACTGATTTACTTGTAACAAAACAGTAAGGTATGTACCAAGCCAGCAGAAGTCACTCACTAAGCTAAACACAGAATCAAAGAAATTGCGCACTCTCAATTGGTGCTGTATCTTTAGTTATTAATTTTGCCAGTGAAATTTTACGTTACTTTAAGTGAATGAAATACTCAAAACTGCCATGCAATACAAGAATGAACAGTTACTGGGGCATCAAAATTTAGACTGAAACTGGTCATTAGCGAACAAACAAAACTGACAGTGAGTAGTAAATCAATTTTCACGTTTTCACGACTTTCGGTGATTGCATGGAAAGGTAAGGGACCACGCTTGGAACAATGTCTCAGGACAATGACAGCACAGGTGCCCTACAAGTTTTAAGTATTGCAGATTATTATTGACGAATATTGTTAACGTTCGTGAAAGATGCCACTGGGTAATGTCTGTACAATATTAGTTAACAGTCTTACGATGTTAAAGCAGTGGCGTCGACGAAGAATGTAGCCGATGACAATGCTGCGCTGCCGCTGTTGCTGCTGCTGGTTGAGACCCACGAGTCGTCTCCAGAGCTATGGATAGTTACGGGACAGGCAACAGTCAGAATTGCAGCTTCCTCCGCCTGTTCACTCCTTCCGTACTCTCAGTACTCGCAGAGTAACGAATTAGATGCGCCTACACTTGCGCGATCCTAACCGCAAACCGCGGCTGCGGGAACGCTGCTCGCAGCGAAACAGACTCTCCATATGCAAAGATTAACAACGGCACAGCTACTGCCGTTTCGTCGTTGCTTCGATACATTAAGATGAAGCTCCCATGGTTATTACCCATCAATTTACGATATTTAAATTATAGTTATATTCAGTTACACACATTCACAAATAAATACACTATTACATCCTTTACATATCAAATATAGTTTCTGTAATAACACCTACAGGTTCAGCATTTGCAGTAAAATACAAGTTATCAGCGGATATTAAAAGACGAAAAGTTTTGGGTGGTCCTGAAGATATTTTATCTGCATTTTCGGTGTTACAGTTGAAAGGTCTCTGTTGGATTCCTTTCATGTTAATTTCTTAAATATGTTGTCATTTACGGCATAAATTCCTCTTCTAAATTTACTGTGGTGTTTCTGACTATCTGGGAGGAGACTCAGCAGTGAAACGTGTTACTTTTACACATAAACAAGAACGATCTGTCACACTACTACACTTTAAAACACAGTTTATATGTAATTCATGTCACACAGTCTCATACGGAACCTACATCCGCTTTCTTTTATATACTGTATATGATAAAATACTGTCATCCCCCTTCCCTTCTGTGTGAGAGGATGAATGAGCAAATGTATTTCTAGTTGCATGCTGGATGGTAGCAGACAAGCCTGTCTGCTAGAGAACAGTAGGACCAACGTCGGAACAGGTAGCTACGCTTTCTAAAAGCAGAGAGGTTTCTATCCTTAGTATGGCCCTGTTCGTCCCTTGTCATGTTGGTATAGGAAGCTGCCTCTCTGGTCACTTCCGTTTGTATTTGGGAAGCACGCTCGGTAGGAGCGCAGGGCAGTCTGTCCGCGGCGAGCGTCTGAAGTGGTAAGATCTCCGGCTAAGCGCGTGTCTGCTAAGTCCGCAGGACAATGGATTTCTTAAGTTCAGCCTAACTGAAAATTTAATCACCTTTATTTCAGGCCTATCTCTAAAATATCTAATGTTATCTTAAATTGCAACGCAGTGTAATTCGCGTGTGAAGTTCAGAATATTTCCGGTAGTTGCTTTGTCACTACTTTGCGAGTAAAGTGGAACCACGTGTTCATCAGTAACTCTAACTAAGATCATCAATCTTAAATGCGAATGCTTGTGTGATTATAACGTCTCGTCTTGACAATATTTTTCAATATAGCAACTTTTCTTTATGTTCAACCCACGTGGGGTGTACTTTGCGAGACCAGTACCACGTGCTTATGTAACTGTTTGACCAATCAGGTTAATAGTAAGACGATAGCAACCAGTTCAAGGTTTTTCTTTAGTAAATTGCGTTTCGATGTAATTTATTTTAATTATCAAAATTATTTGGAGTTACACTCTTTGTGTAAACCAAGTTGACCACGTGAAGCATGTGGTGAAAGCATCAACGTAGCCCTCAGCTATTCTTTTCGGGAAGATTTCACAGAGAGTTAGTATGAATTTAGTATACCAGTGTATGGTAATTACATGACAGACAGGATTGCGCTACGAACGTAACTTCTTTGGGTGAAAATTGAATCGGTTGGTTGTGGTTAATTTCCTCTTGCATATGTTTCAACGTTCTTTGTGTGTTATTTTACGAATGCAGTGTTGTATGCAGTCTCCCAATCTTGGCTCCCTATTTGATGTGTTCCATAAGATTACAAACTCACATTTTCACAGTCCTAAATAAGGCACCTGCTTAGTTATGACTCACGTTTAATATGCTGAAATTTCAATGATCAATGTTAAAATAAATTTCCAAATATAAACTGATTTATTTAAATTCTCTTTTATATATATATATATATATATATATATATATATATATATATATATATATATCACCAGTTGTCGTATGACTATTAAAAGATTATAATTAATGTTAGTCTGGTTGGGAATTCGGTAAGCTAGACTGGATGCCTGGTGAAACAGTTGCTCAGTAATGCAAGGTTAACTTCCCCAGACAGCTCACAGCTTTTAACCCGCTTTTATTGTCTATCAGTACCGCTTTCATAGCAAAGTAAAGTAACAACGTTAGACATGGCGACCCTGTTCTGTGATCCCGCTAGACTCTGGAATCTCTGAAACGTTAGATTGCAAGCGTTGTATAATCTTAATTTTTTTCCCCTACAGCGCTCAAACAACTTCTGCGTTGTTTCTGAGGAGACTCTCAAAAGATTCACTGCGTTGTTGAGCGGCGTTGTGTTGTTTGTCTTGTTGTTTTCTTTTCCATATTTGTGTGTTTTATATGTGTGTGTGTTTTTTTTTCTCGCTTGTAAATTGCACTGTTTCGATCAAAGATAAAAATTTGTTTTGCGCGTGAAAAAGTGCGTACTAGGTTGGGTACCTTTCGTGTAACTGTCGAAATTTTTGGGGGATACATTTATTGTGATTAGTGTGTTACATACCGGGTATAAATTGAACCAATGCAGACACTTAACCAAGCTCAAAGTAGGCGGTCGAACAACTTAAGCAACATGGACCCAGGGGATAATTTGATTTCCAATATTAACGCGTCGGGCGGTTCCGAAAATGCAATGGGGAATACTTCAGATGAAATGCAAAACAGGATGAACGGGCTCACAGCAGAGCCAGAAATTAATTTGCCTCCTGCTAACCAAATTGATTTGGCACAACTCATGAAAGCCTTATTGCAACAAAATAAAAAAAACGCAGAGAAATCTGAAAAATCGATCCGCGAGCTAGGGTAACAAATGACGCAGAAATCTGAAAAATCGATCCGAGAGCTAGGCGATCAAATGACACAGAAATCAGAAACATCCTTCCGAGAACAAAAAGAATCATCCGAAAGATCGATCCGAGAGCTAGGCGAACAAATGACGCAGAAATCTGAAAAATCGATCCGCGAAATAGGCGAACAAATAGACGAAAAACTAATCCAGCAGACAAATAAAGTCGACAAGTCGATGCAGAGAGTGTCCGATGGTATCTCACAAAGAATAAACAATCTGGCAAGTGAAATAAAAAGTGATATTATGAAAGAATTAGGCCGTACATTTGAACAAATTGATGATCGTCTGCAAGCCTTAGAACAGGGCAAGCGGAGTCGCGATGCGGAATCGAAAGAGCGCGAAGAACAGCTACTTAGGAATTTCCAAGTGCTGAGAGAAGAATGCCAAAGCGAACACCAGCAGGTACTTTTCAGGGTCCAGGAGGCGGAAACGCATTGTCCCGTGTCCATTAGCAACACAGTAGCGGACAACGGTCGAGCGATTCACGCACTCGAACAGCAAGTAGAACAATTGAAGCAGACTGGCGCGGAGGACAACAGACAAATACATGATAAGATTTCGGCATTAGCGGACATCGTAGGCACGATGAAGGTGACGGAAAGCGAGAACAATACTACACCGGTAGCGGCCGCAGAGACCGAAGAAGTGCGTTCGCTTCTTAGATTTCAGAAGGGACAGTTCGAAGTGAACAGGTGGCACAAAGCTGTAACAGGCGAATTACAAGAACGTGTGGCGCATCTGGAAAACATCATGGCGTGTGATTCCGAACTCGCCAATAGCACTGAAAATAGCAGTACGAACAGTGCAGAGAGGGACTCCGGCCACGAGGGAGATTTTGACGACAAGGAAGAATGTATTTTGAGGGGCAGACATGAGAAGAATAGAAACATTCAAGGGCCTCGCCGGGAGGAAATGCGGGGATTTGATTTCAAACATTTCCTTACGGTGAGAAAGTTTGAGATATTTCGACATTCGCAAAAAGGAATACATCCACGAGCATGGCTCGAGCAATTTGAGTTCTGTCTTCCCCCCGACTGGGCAAGTTCACATAAGATAGAATATATGTGTGGCTATTTGGAAGGCGAACCGACGATTCGCATGAGGTCGGCAGCGCGTCACTGCAACTCCACTCGGGAGTTTCGACAAGCCTTTCTCTCCGCCTATTGGTCGGAAGCGGCACAAGATAGGGTCAAGCATGCTATAATTATGCTGCCAAATTTGAACCAGTCTGGTTTCGGCAGCCCAGCACGCCTATTCGACCACATGCTGCAGGCGAATCAATTTCTATACGATCCATACGGACCTGCGGAACTAATTAGGATATGCATCACCAAATTACCGATGCACTTGCGCCACGTCATGCTTGCGGGACGATGCAAAGAGGACGTGGAAACGTTTAAGACACTTCTCCAAGAGTTGGAATATAATACAGCAGAATGCCCGCGTAATCAGGCACAAAGCTATTACGGGGCACAGCAGCGCGATCGCAGTCGTGGCCGTCGTACTAATCAACAGCGTGACTGGTCGTCGCGACGCGAACGGAACAATAATAGGGAAAGGTCGTATAGAAACTGGGGTAACAGTCGCGAACACAGGTGGAACAACGGAAATGATCGAGGACGTGGACAGGATCGTGAACGCAACAGTTACGGCAACCAGAATCGATACTACGGTGAAAATAATTTTAGCATCCTATACTTACAGAATGTAGCGTTCGAGAATTTTGTTACCACCTCTTTAGGGAGTATAGCGGACGAACAGGAGAAGGACGCAGTATTGAAAGATATAAAGAAAAAGTGGGAGGACAAGGAGAATGTAGGAATACGCCAGTACTACTTAGTGCACAATAGAATACTATTCAAGAAACGAGCCCCGGATGACTCCAGATGGGTGTTGGTGATTCCGGAGAAACTCGTAAACAAAATTATATGGTACATACATTTGAGTTATGGTCACTTCGGAGCACAGAAATGTTGTGAAAAACTGAAAGAGACATGCTATTTTAATAACATGCTACGGCGTATTCGTTGTGTACTTAGAGCGTGCGGACCTTGTCAGCGAGCAAAGGCGGCCACAGTGACTTATGCTGCATCACTGCACCCGGTAATACCAAGCAAACTTTGTGATCTCGCGGCCGTGGATCTATTTGGGCCACTAATACGATCTAAAGCAGGTTTTGCATATGTTTTCGTAGCGGTGGAGCTAACCTCCAAGTTTGTGTGTCTGACTCCGTTGAAGCGAGCCACAGGAAGGGCAGTGGCAACTGCATTTGCAAAGCAGTTTCTGCATGAAGTTGGGAGCGTGAAAAGGGTTATCTCGGATAATGGACCACAATTTAGATCGCAATACTGGCAGCGGATGCTTAGAAGGAGAAGAATTAAACCTATATATATATATATATATATCTATTTCACCCCAGCTCGAACCCCAGTGAGCGTATTATGCGTGAATTAGGAAAATTATGTAGGTTATACTGCAGTCGTGATCACCGATCGTGGGACATACACCTCAAAGGATTTTAGAACATAATTAATGAGTTGCCTAATACGTCAACAAAGCTTCCGCCAATCACTGTGCTAAAAAACAAGGAGCCCCCAAGCAAAACCAAAGAGGTGTTGCCTTGGCCACTAGAGCCGACACTACGCCGGAACGCAATTGTTGACTTAGCTTTACGCAACATCAAGCGTGCAGCAGAAGCCAGAGTCAAGGCGTATAAGAAAAACGTGAGAAAAACAGTGTTTCATGTAGGACAAAAAGTTCTTATCGGATCACACAAGCTATCTAACAAACGGTCAGGTGCCTGAAAGAAATTTTTTAATCTCTTTAACGGCCCGTATCGGATAAGGAAGATTCCCCATGAAAACGCCATAGAAGTGGAAACTCTTCGATCGAAGAAATCAAAAGATCTACACCATGTGTCAAACGTAAAACCATACATTGAGTAGAAAGGACAGTGAGGAGTAGAGAGGACGGTGAAGAGAAACAATTGATTAGTTTACATTTGTGATAAATGCATTTTGAATAATATGTTGCTAAAAATAGTGATAAAGATGTTTCTATGTGATTGATTGAAGTGATGTTTGTAGTTTTTTTTTTTCTTTCCTTGTGCAATTAGGATTTAGGTTGGTTCAAATGTGAAGATAAAAGGTTTCTTTGTGAGCGAGTGAAATGCTGTTTATGGTTTTTTGTGTAAATTGAAAAGAGTCGCTCCTGAGGGAAGCAAGATCTGTGTTGAATTAATGCAAAACTCAGGGGAATATCCGATCTGTGGGTATTATGGGTCTGGCGAACGCAGGTCCCCAGCTGTTAGTAGCCTTGTTTCCGATTTTCTGCTTTCAGTGCTACTATCTATCTATTACTATTCTATATCTGTCAGTATAAATGAGGATCTCTTACTATAGTATGCGTGCTGTATGAATATTTTAAGATAGGAGAACTCTGAGAAAGGAATGAGTAAGTTTGGAATCTTGAAAACAGGATGCGATAATACGATTGTTTAACCAATGGCTTCCGAATATATGCTAATATGTTAATATTGATAATATATCTTTTTTTTGTTCTTTATAGCTGAGTACATAAAGTGCTGTCTGTGGATTTCGTAAGTAGATTGATTCCTTTCAAGGTGAAAGAAGAGTTGTGGTTTGTGTAATTTACGTGGCCCTGAAATATTATTGTGGTAGTTAAATACGAGCAGTTTTTCAGCAAATAGAGAATGGAACAGAAATATGGATCCTTTCTGTAGTCTTGATTTATGTTCAGCCAGAGCCTGAAAAATTATTCTGTGTTAATACTTGTCCTAGAAAAGCGACGTTTGTGTGTTTTGCTGATGCTGTGAGCATTACAGCTTACTGTTTTCGCTGGCGCGGGATGCACTGCAGCCTATATGATTTGTACTGAGGAAATTTTCCTCTTGAAGGTAGAGGAAGATTAAATAATTTTGATTATGGGACCGAAGGAAAGCTTGGTTTAAGGTAATAAGGATGAAGCAAAACATTTGTCATTTAAACTACAGGAGGATTCGAATCTTTTGTGTCTGTTGTAAGTTCAATATGTTCATATGAAACTGTTTTACAGAATAGAGGAGACCACAATTTTGCCATTCATGAGAAATGAATCCAGAATAACCACCACAGGCGAAATAACTGATTTGGAAGCGAAAGGTAACTTAAAGAAGGAACGAAATCGCAGCAAAATGGGTAAGAAAATGTAGTATAACCTGTATGATGCAGATATTTTTACCGTTCTCAGAGTCATCTGCGAGATTAATTCTTGTGATAACGTAATTTTAGATGAAATTTTCTTACTGTTTTATGTGTGAATATATGAGTATGATAAATGTATAATTGCGAGTCTCTTATCAGGTGTGTCAACTGGTATAAATGTTTTGGCATGTAAATAACCATTGTTCTTTTTACTATGTATGTTTAAGGAAAGTTTCTCCATATTTATCATGTGACAAGACATATGCCGTGAGCATCAAGAACAGGACGAATTAGAACAATGTTGTAGTGGTATAAACACGGTGTTTAAGTAGCATTGAAGTAGCCTGTTGGATTAACTAGTAGTGGATTGAAGTAGAATTTTGAGTAATACATGTTTATGGGTAGTTAGTTTGTAGCATAGACAACAGGTGTGCATGTGTGTGTGTGTGTGTAAATAACATGTGAACCCTATGCTGCCCTGACCTATTGACCTATACTTGCACAAGGCATAATCCTATTCATTTTAGTGAATTAATAAGTAGCATTTGATTTCTTAAAACGCAAGTGAACCACGTTAGTGATGTGGATTTACTTATTATATTGTCAGTTCATTTAATTTTTATGTTTATAGTGTCAAGTCATTTCACTTTTAGTTTTTATATTGTCAAGTCATTTAACTTTTAGTTTTATATTGTCGATTCATCTAACTTTTTTTATTTAAAAAAATTAAGTCTCACTTTTGTTCTTAAAAATTGAGAAAGACAATACTAAGTGGTATTATGTATGACATTTTGTAATCACATAACTATGATGAACAATTTCTGTGAATGCAGTTGAGAACGTGAAAGCGAACCGGCTAAACTCTTACGAGACAGCGGGAGCAGCGAAGAGGAGGGCTAGTTGTAAACTGGCGGGTTTCCCAGCAGGACACGCTGTCAACCGGGCCACTTTGGGACCGCGGTCGACAACAAAAGAAGGGCACGCGACAAACACTTTCCCTTGCACCTGGAGCTAATGGGCGGCCGCCCCAGTGCGACCCTTCGTGGAGGCGATGACCTCAGATGGGCGAGCGGTCCGCCGCGCAGAAATCCAACTGCTGGCAATGCACCACACGCACGCGACCGTGGCGAGACGGACGCAGTGAAACAACAGAAGACAGGGGATAAAGGGGCATGGAGCCTTTTGACAGATACTGTCCAGAGAAAATGGCAGACTTCAACGACGCCTATCAACATTTCCTGGCGGATGCCCACTGTCAAGCGACAGTAAATCATAGTTCGATGTTCTCTGGTTGCTAAGGGTGGCACAAAGAAGAGCCATTAAGTGCCATCCCTGCCCAGGAATATCAAACCGGCGAGCCAATTGAGGATAACTCAAGAATGTAACAACACAAGGGGCGTGGAGCCTTTTGACACGTACTGTCCAAAGAAATTGGCAGACTTCAACGACGCCTATCAACATTTCCTGACGGATGCCCACTGTCAAGCGACAGTAAATCATGGTTCGATGTTCTCTAGTCGCTAAGGGTGGCACAAAGAAGAGCCATTAAGTGTCATCCTTGCCCAGGAATATCAAACCAGCGAGCCAATTGAGGATAACTCAAGAATGGAACAGCACAAAGGGCTTGGAGCCTTTTGACACATACTGTCCAGAGAAACTGGCAGACTTCAACGACGCCTATCAACATTTCCTGGCGGATACCCACTGTCAAGCGACAGTAAATCACAGTTCGATGTTCTCTGGTAGCTAAGGGTGGCACAAAGAAGAGCCATTAAGTGTCATCCTAGCCCAGGAATATCAACCTGGTGTGTCAAACGAGGATACCGCACGAATTTGACAACACAAACATGGAACCAAATCGAGATGTACGTGACATGGGCCACCAAGAGAAACTTCAGGAGAGGGCAGAGATAGCGGGATTGCACGCAACAGATGGACAAAAATCCCTACTGACAGCTGCGGCGACGAACCCCCTCCCCCGCCCCTTATATTGTGCCTCGGAACAGTGGAAGCACTGAGTGTGTCAGTGAACAGTGATTATACGGTTCTCAGTCCAGTGCATATATGTGTGTTTCTGTCACAGAAACTTTGACTCGTGTGTTTTGCAGGGGTTCGATTTATTGGTGTTTATTAGACTGACTCTTGTATTTTGCAGGTTTCTGTTTACTGTTTTTTTTAGACTTTGACTCTTGTATTTTGCAGGTGTTTTATTTATTGGTGTTTTTTTTAGACGTTGACTATTGTACTTTCAGAGCTGTTTTATTTCTCAATGTTTATTTGTGTGTGTTATATTTGTGATATTTTGTTTCGTAAATTCGTTCCTGTGGCATTGCTTCGTTTATCAGTCAGACAGCTATTCATGCTCATTGGACTGAGATCGATTAGCCTTTGCATGGGGCATATTTATAGTGAGGAACCCCTTATGGGTAACAATCACATAATTAATTGTAGTTTCAGTATAATGACACAGAGATCATTGTTTGCTAACTAACTGAAATATAGTAGAGTGATTAAATCACTGCCACAGAGTTATTTTAATTCTACAAATTATTAGTTTTATAAGATATATAATTTTTTGCGATAACCACTTTGTAAAACATGTTTTTTCTCTTATCTTTCTTTTGCCTCTGCGGATTGTGCAGTGCATTGCAATGTTCTGCTTTATAATACTGATATTATTTTCATGTTTTTTTAATTGCTGTGGCACCTTTGCTATTTTCATGAATTTGACTTGTTAATAAACAGTCATAAAATTTCCTGTGGTCAGTTGGCTCTTGCAATGAGCAAATACTGGTGAACTCCATAAGGGTAACAACCAGAAATTGTTTTCATATTAATGACACAGGAACCATTGTTTTTACTTGCTGACCGAATTAGGTCTACACTATCTTTTAAATAGGTATCACAGATTGTTTTTTTCTCTTTGAAATTGGTTTGATTCTAAAGATGTGTTGAAATTATTGTGGTTTAGCAAGTAGCTGGTGACCTTTAACCTTTTCTTTACATTTTTAGTTTAAGTTTGGTGTGGGATCCTGCTTGGGAATGTCCTAGCATGGCCAGAAAATTCCCTGCACAGTCTTTTCCCGGAGCGTTGGGGTTATGAAAGGTCTCTGTTGGATTCCTTTCATGTTAATTTCTTAAATATGTTGTCATTTACGGCATAAATTCCTCTTCTAAATTTACTGTGGTGTTTCTGACTATCTGGGAGGAGACTGAGCAGTGAAACGTGTTACTTTTACACATAAACAAGAACGATCTGTCACACTACTACACTTTAAAACACAATTTATATGTAATTCATGTCACACAGTCTCATACGGAACCTACATCCGCTTTCTTTTATATACTGTATATGATAAAATACTGTCATCCCCCTTCCCTTCTGTGTGAGAGGATGAATGAGCAAATGTATTTCTAGTTGCATGCTGGATGGTAGCAGACAAGCCTGTCTGCTAGAGAACAGTAGGACCAACGTCGGAACAGGTAGCTACGCTTTCTAAAAGCAAAAAGGTTTCTATCCTTAGTATGGCCCTGTTCGTCCCTTGTCATGTTGGTATAGGAAGCTGCCTCTCTGGTCACTTCCGTTTGTATTTGGGAAGCACACTCGGTAGGAGCGCAGGGCAGTCTGTCCGCAGCGAGCGTCAGAAGTGGTAAGATCTCCAGCTAAGCGCGTGTCTGCTAAGTCTGCAGGACAATTGATTTCTTAAGTTCAGCCTAACTGAAAATTTAATCACCTTTATTTCAGGTTTATCTCTAAAATATCTAACGTTATCTTAAATTGCAATGCAGTGTAATTCGCGTGTGAAGTTCAGAATATCTTCCGGTAGTTGCTTTGTCACTACTTTGTGAGTAAAGTGGAAGCACGTGTTCATCAGTAACTCTAACTAAGGTCATCAATCTTAAATGCGAATGCTTGTGTGATTATAACGTCTCGTCTTGACAATATTTTTCAATATAGCAACTTTTCTTTATGTTCAACCCACGTGGGGTGTACTTTGCGAGACCAGTACCACGTGCTTATGTAACTGTTTGACCCATCAGGTTAATAGTAAGACGATAGTAACCAGTTGAAGGTTTTTCTTTAGTAAATTGCGTTTCGATGTAATTTATTTTAATTATCAAAATTATTGTGGAGTTACACTCTTTGTGTAAACCAAGTTGACCACGTGAAGCATGTGGTGAAAGCATCAACGTAGCCCTCAGCTATTCTTTTCGGGAAGGTTTCACAGAGAGTTAGTATGAATTTAGTATACCAGTGTGTGGTAATTACATGATGGACAGGATTGCGCTACGAACGTAACTTCTTTGGGTGAAAATTGAATCGGTTGGTTGTGGTTAATTTCCTCTTGCATATGTTTCTGTGGTGTCACCGCCAGACACCACACTTGCTAGGTGGTAGCTTAAATCGGCCGCAGTCCATTAGTACATGTCGGACCCGCGTGTCGCCACTGTCAGGATCGCAGACCGAGCGCCACCACAAGGCAGGTCTCGAGAGACGTACTAGCACTCGCCCCAGTTGTACGGACGACATTGCTAGCGACTACACGTACGAAGCCTTTCTCTCATTTGCCGAGAGACAGTTAGAATAGCCTTCAGCTAAGTTAATGGCTACGACCTAGCAAGGCGCCATTTGTACCATTGCATGTATCTCAAGATAGTCTCACTTGTATCATCAAGAATGCTGTATACCAAAGGACGATATAAAAGTTAAGTGTTCTAGTAGCTACGTTCTTTTCTTTATCACATTCATTACGAATCCTGTTCCAGACTTCGCGCCAGTCGGCGTGTGTGTACGTGTGCCCTCTCAGCTACCCGTCACTGTGTACTGGCTGCCTTGTCAGTCCACAACAGTTTCAACGTTCTTTGTGTGTTATTTTATGAATGCAGTGTTGTATGTAGTCTCCCAGTCTTGGCTCCCTATTTGATGTGTTCTGTAAGATTACAAACTCACATTTTCAGTCCGAAATAAGGCACCAGCTTAGTTATGACTCACGTTTAATATACTGAAATTTCAATGATCAATGTTAAAATAAATTTCCAAATATGAACTGATTTATTTCTTTTTATTTAAATTCTCTTTTATATATATATATATATATATATATATATATATATATATATATATATATATATATACAACCGGTGATGTATATATATATATATATATATATATATATATATATATATCACCGGTTGTCGTATGACTATTAAAAGATTATAATTAATGTTAGTCTGGTTGGGAATTCGGTAAGCTAGACTGGATGCCTGGTGAAACAGTTGCTCAGTAATGCAAGGTTAACTTCCCCAGACAGCTCACAGCTTTTAACCCGCTTTTATTGTCTATCAGTACCGCTTTCATAGAAAAGTAAAGTAACAACGTTACACAGTCAGGCTACATAATTTCCGTTACCTTTTTGTTTTTTCTGATTTGTAAAACGTCAGTCATTTCTGCTTTTTCAGTTTGCGTCACCGCATATTAAGAATCGGATCAATTACATCTGGTATGCACCGGAATATGCGGAACACAGTCACGACCATTTCTTACTCCATTCCAGTTATGTCTAAATATAACCAGTAATTACTGTGACGTGTCTGAACGCATTATTTCTTTATTTAGAATGCGTGCGCTGATGTAAGGAAAATGTTTGTTTTCGTCATACAACAGACACCTCGCATGTTTGTGGTGACTAGCCGGCCGGTGTGACCGTGCGCTTCTAGGCGCTTCAGTCTGGAACCGCGTGACCGCTACGGTCGCAGGTTCGAATCCTGCCTCGGGCATGGATGTGTGTGATGTCCTTAGGTTAGTTAGGTTTAAGTAGTTCTATTTTCTAGGGGACTGATGACCACAGATGTTAAGTCCCATAGTGCTCAGAGCCATTTGAACCATTTTTTTGTGATGACTACAAGAGAATAAACAAGGAACTGTTCAATTGTTAGCAAAATGTACATTATTCAAATATCATCATAAGAACTGTGCTACTGAAATCCTTATAAAATATGTAATGTCAACAAATTAAGGTTCCGATTGATAGAAGTCGTCTGTAGTATAAGATCGTACATTCCCTTTATTATCTTTCCTCTGCTCGTCAGTTGCGTAACAATTAAATCTTCAACAGTTTTACTGTCGATGTGGACTAAAAATTATTCAAAAAATTAATGAAATGAGACATTTTTTGTAGGGTTAAAGTGCTTAAAATTCCCATTGTGCACTTCCGATTTCGCGCTAGGTGGAGCTACGACGCGGCGCAGCGTCCTCTTGTCACAGCTGCGTCAGTTTACACTTACCAGCCAGAACATTATGACCACCGATGTACTATCGCTATAAAACGGTCCAGTCGATAGCAACGTCACTTGGCGAGCAATGACTGCTAGTAAGACGCACGCATGGTGCATGTAGTATCAATGAGCGTGCTGTCCATGTGTAGAATGGGGAAGGCGGGCGATCTATGTGAGTTTGTCAGAGGGCAGATTGTGATGGCCTGGAAGCTCGACACGAGCATGGGTGTTCGAGGAGTGGTGTGGTGAGTGTCTTCAACACGTGGCGAAACCGAGGTAAAACCACGTCCAGACGTCCTTGGGTTGGGCGGCCACCCCTCATTTCAGGTGTCAAACATCGTAGGCTGGACAGACTGGTAAAACAGGACAGGCGACGAAGTGTGGCGGAACTACCATCAGACTTTCATGCTCGGTAGAGTAGAAGTGTGTCTGGACACACAGTGGACTGAGCACTCCTAATGAATGGGCTCCTGCAGACGACAACCCATGCACGTGCCAATGGTAATTCCACGACATCGGCAAATTCGACTGAAATGGGCACATGACCATTGGCACTGGATGTTGGCACAGAGGCAGATCATTGCACGGTCTGATCAGTCCCGACACCTTCTTCATCATGGCGATGGGAAGGCGCGAATCCGTCGTCTTCCAGAGTAACAGCTCCTTGACGCCTGTACTGCGGGGCGGAGACAAGTTGACGGAGGCTCCACTATGCTCAGGGGAACATTCGACGTGGGCGTCCATGGGTCCAATGGAGCTCATACAAGGTACCATGACGGCCAAGGAGTATCGTACGCTGGCTGCAGACCACGTACACTCCTTCATGACGATCATGTTTCAAAAGATAATGCGCCATGTCACAGAGCCAAGAGTGTGATGGAGCGGTTCAAGGAACACAGGACAGAGTTCCAGTTGAGGTTTTAGCCCCCCAACTCGCCAGATCTGAACCCCATCGAAAACATATGGGATGTGATTGAGCGTGGTGTCATATCTCAACGCCCCCCTTCACGGAATATATGAGAAATTGAGGAGATGGGACCTGGATAAACTTAAAGAATCAGAGGTTGCAGAGAGCTTCAGGGAGAGCATTAGGGAACGACTGACAAGAATGGGGGAAAGAAATACAGTAGAAGAAGAATGGGTAGCTTTGAGAGATGAAATAGTGAAGGTAGCCGAGGATCAAGTAGGTAAAAAGACGAGGGCCAATAGAAATCCTTGGGTAACAGAAGATATATTGAATTTAATTGATGAAAGGAGAAAATACAAAAATGCAGCAAATGAAACAGGCAAAAATGAATACAAACGTCTCAAAAATGAGATCGACAGGAAGTGCAAAATGGCTAAGCAGGGATGGCTAGAGGACAAATGTAAGGGTGAAGAGGCACATATCACTAAGGGTAAGATAGACACTGCCTACAGGAAAATTAAAGAGTCCTTTGGAGAAAAGAGGACGATTTGCATGAATGTCAAGAGCACAGATGGAAACCCAGTACTAAGCAAAGAAGGGAAAGCAGAAAGGTGGAAGGAGTATACAAAGGGTCTATACAAGGGCAATGTACTTGAGGACAATATTATGGAAATGGAAGAGGATGTAGATGAAGATGAAATGGGAGATATGATACTGCGTGAAGAGTTTGACAGAGCACTGAAAGATCTAAGTCGAAACAAGGCCCCGGGAGTAGACAACATCCCATTAGAACTAACGACGGCCTTGGGAAATCCAGGACTAACAAAACTCTACCATTTAGTGAGCAAGATGTATGAGACAGGCGAAATACCCTCAGACTTCAAGAAGAATATAATAATTCCAATCCCAAAGAAAGGAGGTGTTGACAGATGTGAAAATTACCGAACTATCAATTTAATAAGTCACGGCTGCAAAATACTAAAACGAATGCTTTACAGACGAATGGGAAAACTGGTAGAAGCGGACCTCGGGTAAGATCAGTTTGGATTCCGCAGAGATGTTGGAACACGTGAGGCAATACTGACCCTACGATTTATATTAGAAAATAGATTAAAGAAAGGCAAATCTACGTTTCTAGCATTTGTAGACTTAGAGAAAGCTTTTGACAATGGTGACTGGAATACTCTCCTTCAAATTCTGAAGGTGGCAGGGGTAAAATACAGGGAGCGAAAGGCTATTTACAATTTGTACAGAAACCAGATGGCCGTTATAAGAGTCGAGGGGCATGAAAGGGAAGCAGTTATTGGGAAGGGAGTGAGACAGGGTTGTATCCTATCCCCGATGTTATTCAATCTTTATACTGAGCAAGCAGTAAAGGAAACAAAAAAATTCGGAGTAGGAATTAAAATCTATGGTGAAGAAATAAAAACTTTGAGGTTCGCCGATGGCGGAGGACCTGGAAGAGCAGTTGAATGGAATGGACAGTGTCTTGAAAGGAGGATATAAGATGAACATCAACAAAAGCAAAACGAGGATAATGGAATGTAGTCGAATTAAATCGGGTGATGGTGCCGGAATTAGATTAAGAAATGAGACACTTAAAGTAGTAAAGGAGTTTTGCTATTTGGGTAGCATAATAACTGATGATGGTCGAAGTAGAGAGGATACAAAATGTAGACTGGCAATGGCAAGGAAAGCGTTTCTGAAGAAGAGAAATTTGTTAACATCGAGTGTAGATTTAAATGGCAGGAAGTCGTTTCTGAAAGTATTTGTATGGAGTGTAGCCATGTATGGAAGTGAAACATGGACAATAAATAGGCCGGCCGAAGTGGCCGTGCGGTTAAAGGCGCTGCAGTCTGGAACCGCAAGTCCGCTACGGTCGCAGGTTCGAATCCTGCCTCGGGCATGGATGTTTGTGATGTCCTTAGGTTAGTTAGGTTTAACTAGTTCTAAGTTCTAGGGGACTAATGACCTCAGCAGTTGAGTCCCATAGTGCTCAGAGCCATTTGAACCATTTTTTTTTACAATAAATAGTTTGGACAAGAAGAGAATAGAAGCTTTCGAAATGTGGTGCTACAGAAGAATGCTGAAGATTAGATGGGTAGATCACTTAACTAATGAGGAGGTATTGAATAGAACTGGGGAGAAGCGGAGTCTGTGGCACAACTTGACAAGAAGAAGGGATCGGTTGGTAGGGCATATTCTGAGGCATCAAGGGATCACCAATTTAGTATTGGAGGGCAGCGTGGAGAGTAAAAATCGTAGAGGGAGACCAAGGGATGAGTACACTAAACAGATTCAGAAGGATGTAGGTTGCAGTAGGTACTGGGAGATGAAAAAGCTTGCATAGGATAGAGTAGCATGGAGAGCTGAATCAAACCAGTCTCTGGACTGAAGACCACAACAACAGCATGTGACTAGTGTATACAAATGTGGTAACAAATCCCTCTAGCGATGTACCAAGGCCTCGTTGTTTCATTGCCACGGCGCGTCGCTGCTGTTATCCGTGCTAAAGGTGGACATATCGGCTGTTAGTTAGGCAGTCATAATATTCTGGTTGTTCACTGTATTTGTCAATTCGAGCGCTAGGCAGGAATCACTGTACAAATAGCTGTTATAAGCTGTTGTTCGTGCAGTAGAAATGAGGAACTTTAACATTTTTTTAAACTACTTGCAGTGCGCCTTAGCAATTAAAATTTTGATAGCGCATTTCTCTCGGTGAATTCTACCTGCACAAAAATTTTCGGGGTAGGTTTCGGCAGGTCAGATTGGACCATTCCCTCGTAAGTGGCGCCTCAGCGGTGTTGGAAGTACCAGAAAATACAATTTCAACACCTTGGGAGCAGCTCTCAGACACAAAAATACTCCTAGTAGTCCTTTACACGTTTGACGACAGGCAGGAAGAAACCAGTCAACTGTACAAAACGAAAGAAGTAAAGGAAAATTACTCATACAGACATCTACAACCTTATCAAGCTAGGTGGCGCAAATATGAAACAGGACTCGCATTTTGAAGGAGCAGGGTTCCAATCCTTGTCTGGCTACACAGATTTACTTTTTCCGTAGGTCCCTGCTTCGTCGGAGACGAATCCTTTTAAAAGTGCACAGCCGGTTTTCTGCTCTATCCTACTCTGTACCTTGCTCCTAAGGAACTCGCCGTCGACTGACATTAAAGCATAATCATCTTCATACCGTTTGATTACTTGGAACCTTGCTGAACCTGGAGGTAGTTTTGCTCTGATATATGAGTGTAGTGTTACCATCCACCTACGAATTAAAAATGAGATTGGTCTACGGAAGTATTTGAGACAGCCAAATGCGCCCAGTGATGTAGATTTTGCTTCATAGGAACTACAGGGTTGTCAGAGACAATAATGCCCCCACTTTACACCGGAATCTTCCATCAGCAGATAATCCAAAGCAACTTTCTGTCATCTCTGAGAAAACGGAAGACCGGACTGTAAGATGAATGTTATAGAATTCCTTCGGGAACAAGTACCGGACGGGATGCATGTGTCCCGCGACGACACGTAGCTACGTTGGAGGCCGGAGGTGGCGCACTTCTGTAGAAATCTCTTTCTTCATGAGTTTTCGTTAGATCACAGCCACCTGTATGTTCAGCTAAAGGAGCGGTCAGGGAATAGCAGCACGTAGTTACAATGCCGGCCGCAGTGGCCGAGCGGTTCTAGGCGCTTCAGTCCGGAACCGTGCGACTGCTACGATCGCAGGTTCGAATCCTGCCTCGGGCATGGATGTGTGTGATGTCCTTAGGTTAGTTAGGCTTAAGTAGTTCTAAGTTCTAGGGGACGCCGCAGCTCGTGGTCGTGCGGTAGCGTTCTCGCTTCCCATGCCCGGGTTCCCGGGTTCGATTCCCGGCGGGGTCAGGGATTTTCTCTGCCTCGTGATGGCTGGGTGTTGTGTGATGTCCTTAGATTAGTTAGGTTTAAGTAGTTCGAAGTTCTAGGGGACTGATGACCACAGATGTTAAGTCCCATAGTGCTCAGAACCATTTGAACCATTTTTTTTTCTAGGGGACTGATGACCGCCGATGTTAAGTCCCATAGTGCTCAGAGCCATTTGAACCATTTTTTAGTTACAATTACAAAAACACCAAAACAATTACAAAGAAAGTTAGAAGTAACAGTGGTTAAGCCAACTATTTCCACGCTAGATCGTATGAATGACAGGAAAAGAAGATTTTCCCACTCTAAAAAAGGCCATAAACCGGTGGCTGCAATGACGCAGCAAACGCAACGAAATAATGGGCCTGTTGCGGCTTTCAGCGCTGAGCGGCTGATTAAAACGACGCTTCCCCGAGAACGTCCACTCAGCTTTGTGGTTATTGATGCTGTACGTGTCAGGCTTTTGTGGTCTGCGCGTGCATATTGGAGGTCGGCTTGCGATGCGTGATGATTGCGCCTGTGAAACCCGAACACCATTGCGATCCTCGCTGCACCTCGCCGCTTCTAGTTGTCGTTCCTGCTTCGTGAAAATAATGTAAATAGTCGAACTTGTTTTTGTGATGTAGCCAGCGATTCTTGTGGCTCCAATGAATAGACGATGGCGTTTCTGTTACAATCTTGTCGCACAGCCTCAGCTACTGCGTCTCTTTCATCCGAGTCTCTTATAACTGCAGTCTGGTTTCTATGCAAGCTGGAGATAACTTATCGCTCTTTATATTTTATCCCCACTACCTTCAACAGACGCACTGTTAAAAGCCTCTATTAAATCAACAAATTCTATAAATATTGATTTTTTTTCTGTCGCATATCGAGATCCAAATCCGCCTAGGGTGTCGGTGTGCGAGGACGTGTCGTGCTTCGTGTTTACGTTCCAGCGACACAGCAGAGGTCGCGAGGGACAAACACATCGCAGAAGAGTAGTGAAGCTAACAGGGGAATGTTACACGCCGAAACATAAAAAATGGCTCTAAGCACTATGGGACTTAACATCTGAGGTCATCAGTCCCCTAGACTTAGAACTAGTTAAACCTAACTAACCTAAGGACATCACACACATCCATTCCCAAGGCAGGATTTGAACCTGTGACCGTGGCAGCAACACGGTTCCGGATTGAAGCGCCTTGAACCGCTCCTCCACAGCGGCCGGCCGCTGAAACATATCCTGAAAGTTTTAATACAGGAAGACTACACCCAGACAAACGCACTGTCAAATTTTTAACTGCTAAGGCGCTCTACAAGAATTATTAAAAATATTCAAATTATCCATTCATTTTTGCCACAGAAGGAATCGCTTGTAACAGCGGTCTGTACAGCACTTCCCGCCTTGCGCCGAATCGCGGAATAAGCCGATACAGCCGTGACAAGGGACGTAGTGCCGCGTAGCACGAAGTCCAAGGTGCACACACGGGAATTTTAAGCACTCAACCAATCCGAAAAATATCATACTTCATTAATTTTTTGAATAACTTGCAGTTCATATCGATAGCTAAACTGTTGGAGGTCTAAATGTCACACAAGGAAATAGCAGAAGAAAGATAATAAAGGTATTGTGTGATGTTTATTACTGAGGACTCCCATCCATCGGAACTTTGATTTTTTGACAAAATATTTTATAACGATTCCTGTCGCACATTTCTTATGATGATTTTTGAATGATCTATATTTTGCTGACAATGAGACAGTTGCTGTTGTTGTTGTGGTCTTCAGTCCTGAGACTGGTTTGATGCAGCTCTCCATGCTACTCTATCCTGTGCAAGCTTCTTCATCTCCCAGTACCTACTGCAACCTACATCCTTCTGAATCTGCTTAGTGTATTGATCTCTTGGTCTCCCTCTACGATTTTTACCCTCCACGCTGCCCTCCAATGCTAAATTTGTGATCCCTTGATGCCTCAAAACATGTCCTACCAACCGATCCCTTCTTCTAGTCAAGTTGTGCCACAAACTTCTCTTCTCCCCAATCCTATTCAATACCTCCTCATTAGTTACGTGATCTACCCACCTTATCTTCAGCATTCTTCTGTAGCACCACATTTCGAAAGCTTCTATTCGCTTCTTGTCCAAACTGGTTATCGTCCACGTTTCACTTCCATACATGGCTACACTCCATACAAATACTTTCAGAAACGACTTCCTGACACCTAAATCTATACTCGATGTTAACAAATTTCTCTTCTTCAGAAACGCTTTCCTTGCCATTGCCAGTCTACATTTTATATCCTCTCTGCTTCGACCATCATCAGTTATTTTGCTCCCCAAATAGCAAAACTCCTTTACCACTTTAAGTGTCTCATTTCCTAATCTAATTCCCTCAGCATCACCCGACTTAATTCGACACATTCCATTATCCTAGTTTTGCTTTTGTTGATGTTCATCTTATATCCTCCTTTCAAGACACTATCCATTCCGTTCAACTGCTCTACCAAGTCCTTTGCCGTCTCTGGCAGAATTACAATATCATCGGCGAACCTCAAAGTTTTTATTTCTTCTCCATGGATTTTATACCTACTCCGAAATTTTCTTTTGTTTCCTTCACTGCTTGCTCAATATACAGATTGAATAGCATCGGGGAGAGACTACAACCTTGTCTCACTCCCTTCCCAACCACTGCTTCCCTTTCATGCCCCTCGACTCTTATAACTGCCATCTGGTTTCTGTACAAATTGTAAATAGCCTTTCGCTCCCTGTATTTTACCCCTGTCACCTTCAGAGTTTGAAAGAGAGTATTCCAGTCAACATTGTCAAAAGCTTTCTCTAAGTCTACAAATGCTAGAAACGTAGGTTTGCCCTTCCTTAACCTAGCTTCTAAGATAAGTCGTAGGGTCAGTATTGCCTCACGTGTTCCAACATTTCTACGGAATCCAAACTGATCATCCCCGAGGTCGGCTTCTACCAGTTTTTCCATTCGTCTGTAAAGAATTCGCGTTAGTATTTTGCAGCTGTGACTTATTAAACTGATAGTTCGGTAATTTTCACATCTGTCAACACCTGCTTTCTTTGGGATTGGAATTATTATATTCTTCTTGAAGTCTGAGGGTATTTCGCCTGTCTCATACATATTGCTCACCAGATGGTAGAGTTTTTTCAGGACTGGCTCTCCCGAGGCCATCAGTAGTTCTAATGGAATGTTGTCTACTCCCGGGGCCTTGTTTCGACTCAGGTCTTTCAGTGCTCTGTCAAACTCTTCACGCAGTATCTTATCTCCCATTTCATCTTCATCTACATCCTCTTCCATTTCCATAATTTTTTCCTCAAGTACATCTCCCTTGTATAAACCCTCTATATACTCCTTCCACCTTTCTGCCTTCCCTTCTTTGCTTAGAACTGGGTTTCCATCTGAGCTCTTGATATTCATACAAGTGATTCTCTTCTCTCCAAAGGTCTCTTTAATTTTCCTGTAGGCAGTATCTATCTTACCCCTAGTGAGACAAGCCTCTACATCCTTACATTTGTCCTCTAGCCATCCCTGCTTAGCCATTTTGCACTTCCTGTCGATTTCATTTTTGAGACGTTTGTATTCCTTTTTGCCTGCTTCATTTACTGCATTTTTATATTTTCGCCTTTCATCAATTAAATTCAATATTTCTTCTGTTACCCAAGGATTTCTATTAGCCCTCGTCTTTTTACCTACTTGATCGTCTGCTGCCTTCACCACTTCATCCCTCAGAGCTACCCATTCTTCTTCTACTGTATTTCTTTCCCCCATTCCTGTCAATTGTTCCCTTATGCTCTCCCTGAAACTCTCTACAACCTCTGGTTCTTTCAGTTTATCCAGATCCCATCTCCTTAAATTCCCACCTTTTTGCAGTTTCTTCAGTTTCAATCTGCAGTTCATAACCAATAGATTGTGGTCAGAATCCACATCTGCCCCTGGAAATGTCTTACAATTTAAAACCTGGTTCCTGAATCTCTGTCTTACCATTATATAATCTATCTGAAACCTGTCAGTATGTCCAGGCTTCTTCCATGTATACAGCCTCCTTTCATGATTCTTGAACCAAGTGTTAGCTATGATTAAGTTATGCTCTGTGCAAAATTCTACAAGGCGGCTTCCTCTTTCATTCCTTCCCCCCAATCCATATTCACCTACTATGTTTCCTCCTCTCCCTTTTCCTACTGACGAATTCCAGTCACCCATGACTATTAAATTTTCGTCTCCCTTCACTACCTGAATAATTTCTTTTATCTCGTCATACATTTCATCTATTTCTTCATCATCTGCAGAGCTAGTTGGCATATAAACTTGTACTACTGTAGTAGGCATGGGCTTTGTGTCTATCTTGGCCACAATAATGCGTTCACTATGCTGTTTGTAGTAGCTAACCCGCACTCCTATTCTTTTATTCATTATTAAACCTACTCCTGCATTACCCCTATTTGATTTTGTATTTATAACCCTGTAATCACCTGACCAAAAGTCTTGTTCCTCCTGCCACCGAACTTCACTAATTCCCACTATATCTAACTTTAACCTATCCATTTCCCTTTTTAAATTTTCTAACCTACCTGCCCGATTAAGTGATCTGACATTCCACGCTCCGATCCGTAGAACGCCAGTTTTCTTTCTCCTGATAACGACGTCCTCTTGAGTAGTCCCCGCCCGGAGATCCGAATGGGGGACTATTTTACCTCCGGAATATTTTACCCAAGAGGACGCCATCATCATTTAATCATACAGTAGAGCTGCATGTCCTCGGGAAAAATTACGGCTGTAGTTTCCCCTTGCTTTCAGCCGTTCGCAGTACCAGCACAGCAAGGCCGTTTTGGTTAATGTTACAAGGCCAGATCAGTCAATCTTCCAGACTGTTGCCCCTGCAACTACTGAAAAGGCTGCTGCCCCTCTTCAGGAACCACATGTTTGTCTGGCCTCTCAACAGATGCCCCTCCGTTGTGGTTGCACCTACGGTATGGCCACCTGTATCGCTGAGGCACGCAAGCCTCCCCACCAACGGCAAGGTCCATGGTTCATGGGGGGGAATGAGACAGTACCTTGTTTATTCTCGGTAGTCGTCACAAAAATGCGAAGTGTCTATTGGATGACGAAAACAAACATTTTTTCTTACACCAGAAGCACG
The DNA here is from genome assembly GCF_023898315.1 of Schistocerca nitens. Taxonomy (NCBI): domain Eukaryota; kingdom Metazoa; phylum Arthropoda; class Insecta; order Orthoptera; family Acrididae; genus Schistocerca; species Schistocerca nitens. Next base: position 615,151,455 of record NC_064614.1, on the reverse strand, counting down.
TGATAAATGAAAATTAAGGCATTCAGACACTTCATAGTAACTGATAGTTATATTTAGACAGAACTGGATTGGAGTAGGAAATCGTCGTGGCCATAATTCTGTCAAATTCGTAATATGCGATGATACAAACTGACATAGCAGAAATGACTGACGTTAAACAATACTGTTCCGCTAATAAATCTGAAAAGACAAAGAGGTAACGGAAATTATATTGCCTGACCATTTTCTGAAAAGTGCTTCAGACTGTTGAAATTGTTTTTTATCGAGAAGTGAATCACACTATTAGTTCCAGATGGAATCGGAATTATGTTAACAATCTTTTCGTCGTCCTCCTAAAGACATAGATATTGTTTATCCACGCCAAGGGTCCAACAAAAGCAATGAATTATTTTCTACAAACGGTAACAAGACGTTTCACATGTAAGACTGAAAATTATTCTCTTCGAAGATTTTGCTATTTCGATACAAGTCCAACTAATGAATCCGACTACCAACACATTAGAGCAACAGACTACAGACCAAACACAAAGACACGCAAGCGAAGGAAATTTAGGACAAACCATCATGCCCACAGTCAAACCACATGGTGCACAGTCGAAAGAGTCACTTTGTTCCATTTGCGACCAAAATCATAACCAGGAGATTTTCAGCAAAGGACGGAAGACACCTCCTTTCGCGATGTAGACATGGTTCACACTTAATCAATAGAGAGAGACCAAATCCCAATAATTACTAAAACTCAAAAGGGTGAATCCAGCAAATACATGCAACGAAGTCTTTAGACAGTCTGTACAACCGGATTCACATTAGAGACAGTCGAGATCTAAACGAGCCCTAGCATCACAACAGGAGGTTACTTCCAAGGAAACAGGACATAAAACAACGAAAAATAAAGAAATCAAGTCTCACACCGGTCGGAATGGCCCCCAAATATCACTCGCCGTAGCCAACTCTGTTTTTACATTTCGGTCAACCGCAGGGATATGTTACACAGCAACTGGATGAGCAAAATGCAATCCTTTCGGATAACCTTACGAGAGCACCGACTGACGCATTTTGACAGCTTACAAACGGCGCACTCAGTAACATATGTGCTTTACTTAAGTTCCTCCAGGTTGCATCAGCATATCCCACCACGGTCAGCATCCAAAAAAATTCTGGCAGCCGCCACTTGGCCGTCTAACATCTTTCCACTGACAGCCACAACCATTTCCGAAGGCGCTTTGGCTTTGCGCAATCCTCTAAACCATTTCAAAATTATTTACGACAGATCTGTTTTCAATTTCTTATCAGTCACTAGAAATTCTGTAACTAAAACCTTGTAACAGCCCCTCTAGGCCCCCTCCGCCAATATTCATGCCTGAAACAGAACCCCCGTCACATTATGTGTAGATGTATTTCATTATAGCAAGTTACTTGGGGGAGGAATCCCTCCACCGTTCCATACCTTTTTTTTTTTATAACAAGCATTTCAGCGTTCGCGAGCACACACACTTTACAGGTGTTGCCCATCGGCAGACTGCAACAGAATTTGTGTCCGTCAAAATTCCAACGTTCGGATGTTAAATTCCCTTGGTTGGATGTAATCTATGGGAATATTCCACCTAGAGTGAAGTTTCACAACATCAGAGTAACACGCTCTGCAGAAAGTGTCAGTTATGGGATACTCTTGCACATACATTCATTTGTTCAGATCGAAAGGCAATTTGGTCACGGACAAGGGGCAAATTAGCGTTAATTGCCACTAATAGCTAATCATTCTATTACCATAGCCGTCTCGGACATATTAGAATACCAATCTTATCTGCAACAGCAACATTTGGCCATGTAACTAAGGTCCGGCAGAAAATATGTTGAGCGGTTCCAACAGTTTCTCATAATCTCCCTTGGTTTGTATTGACGACGATTACAAGTTGAAATTCAACGAGGAACAACGATGCTCTTGAAGTGCAAATAGCATTTACTAGACCAGAACCCATAATCCCAAAGGAGGGACTGTTTTGTCTTTCATTTTTCCCCATTTTGAACATGAAGAAATTTAATTTACAGACTGAAGATTAAACAAAGAAAAAGAAGAGAAGAGAAAAGCAAAAAAAGAAACACGTTGAAACATATAGCGTCAGGCGTTTATGGAAAGAGAAATGATGGGCTATAAGGGGAGATAGGAGCCCCCCCCCCCCCAAAAAAAAGAAAAGATGTGGTCTCGCGGTAAAGGGCAAACCTGGAAAACAAGAGGTTACTTTTTGGTATCGTGGTTGGACCACAGTTTTTTCAGTTTGCATTTTAACCTAGCCTTCACTTCTCAACGATGTGAGGAGTCAGAAATGGCACGGTCTTCGGTTTCCTTTCACTGGTTGCGTAACGTGGGTAAGTTAGGGACACGCAATTCGCAGAAATGGCGTCCATTTGAAAGACCTGCACCAGGTCAGTGAGTCACACGAAATTATTAATAACCTATCCTCTAAGTCGTAGGGTCATCATTGTCTCACGTTTTCCTACATTTCTTCTGAACTCCCGAGCTCAGCTTCTAAAAGCCTTGCCATTTTTCCGTACGTAATTCGTGATAGTATTTTGCAATCAACACTTATTAAATTGGTGGGTCCGTAACATTCACACCAGTCAGCACTGCCTTCTTTGGTACTGGGATTATTACATTCGTCCTGAAGTCTGAAGGTACTTCGCTTGTCTGATATATCTTGCACACTAGGTGTTATTGTTTTGTGATGTTATACTCTCCCAAATACTTCAATAATTGAGAAAATGCCTTCAACTCCCAGCACCTTTTTTCGCCTTAGGTTTATCAGTGTCGTGTAAAATTCTCCTTGCAGTATTTTGAACTTCAGCACACCAAACCACACTAAAAATGACGCATTTTGGAGAGATCTTTAGCGCAGTGTACCACTTAAACTACTTATTTTCATAATATGCAAATGTATCTACGAAAAGCTCCATATATCTCCAGTCAGTTTTATAGGCACTTAGATCAACACCGTTGCTATTCGGTCTGCTTGAAAGACTTCCTGTACCCCTACAAGCCTCATGAGAAATAACGCATTTCGACAAGCTTCCCACACAGAAGAAAGTTCAGTCCCTGATCGCTGACGAAAATACGATCTTCATATCAAAATATTGCAAAGTTCAAAAAATCAAATATTTCCTATATTGTTTATCAAAATACGTAAGGATTTATTCCATAAGGGTACTAAACACACTTGGCTCGCTTATTGGCACAACTCATCTAGCTTATGGGTTAAGGTACACTTGGCGATGACAACAGTTTGAAGTTGTTTGTTTCATCAAAGTGTCATGTAGTTTTCACTGTACAACAGCGTAAGTCAGCATTATCAGCACAATATGACAAACGTTTTGTACTGTACGATGAAGTTAGTATCCTAGCCTGGGGTCACTATAATGTTTTGCTGACTGAAAAGTAGTTTTTAGAGGGTAGCTGAAAGCATAGCAACCCTCGTTTCTTATGTATACAAATCTGTGTTAAATTCAGATGTCAAAACTACTGTCCAGTGTGTTATATCATCGAAGTGTTATGTGGTTCCACTGTGCACCAGCATAAGTCATTTGTCAACAAGCCTACCTTAACCTGTAAGTTGCGACGGGACTTTCTCGAAAGACAAAACTACTAGTGAGAGTCGCAGCAGTACGCTACGTTGACCTAAATGTCCATAAGCCAACGTGCGTTTCGTGCTTTTTGTAATTAATACCTGCTTATTATGAAACTATCTGGTTTAAAGATCATATTAAAGATCTCTCCAAAAATTGCCCTGTTAGTAGTGTTTGTTGTGCTAAAGTGTCGAAAAATGTGACGCCTGTGGCTAAACATGCTATAGATCTTACCTTAATGTGAGCTATTAGTATTCTTTAGTAATTCGTTATGAATAGGACAGGAGATACAGTTTGCAAACTTTTTAGAGAACCTTCACGCAGTAGCTAGGATCGGTGAAGGTAGCAGCTTTCCTCGAGAATTTGTTTTTGTACCAGCAGTAGAACATAGCCTCTAGTAGCCCTAAGGTCGACAATAGTAAAAATACCTATACTAGGCAGTCTACTACGTCAGTTCCGTCTTTCTGGTGTAGAATACGATGCATTATCTTCTTTGCCCCAAAAGAAAGTGCTTCGTTCGGAGAAACATTATTGAAAAACTTCTGAAACCTTCAGTTGATGAAAATTCGATCTTTGAACCACCAGTAAAATAACCCGAAGTAGGCCTAACATCGAAATTCCAATATCTTTGCTTATTTTGGTACTACAGACAATTTAAAAGTATGATTAACATTGTGTTTCTTTACCTGGAAGTTACACCAGCACTATCAATAAATGAGCCACATGCATTTTGTACTATTATAAAACAATAATACAGACAATTTAGACATGGAAATAACATTGTGATATTTAATTTGAGAGTCCATTGTGCGTTGCTCCAAGTGGTATATGAAGACCGAACAATTGTCGTATTTGGTCATCATGTGGCGTACAGAGTTCAAGAGAGACGACTCTGGGATTATTCTGATTGGCTGTTTCATTTTAACGGCAGGTGAAATATCGGGCAGTGATTGGAAGCGCAGTTTTAATATCTGGTAAAATGTTGGGTGCTGTGTTTGGGTGAACCATATAGATATATTTTATATATACACTGATGAGCCAAAGAAACTAGTACACCTGCCTAACATCATGTAGGAGCCCCGCGAGCACGCAAAAGTGCCGCAATACGACGTGGCATGGACACGTCAGATGTCTAAAATAGTGCTGGAGGGAGTTGACACCATGAATCCTGCAAGTCTGTCCATAAATCCGTAATAGTACGAGTGGGTGCAGATCTCTTCAGAACAGCACTTTGCAAGGATCCCAGATATGCTCAATAATGTTCATGTCTGGGGAGTTTGGTGGTCATCGGAGGTGTTCAAACTCAGAAGAGTGTTCCTGAATCCACTCTGTAGCAATTCTGGACGTGTGGGGCGTCGCATTGTCCCGCTGGAATTGCCCAAGTCCGTCGGAATGCACAATGGACATGAATGGATGCAGGTGATCACACAGGATGCTTACGTACGCGTCACCTGTCAGAATAGTATCTAGACGTATCAGTGTATATATCACTCCAACTGCACACACCTCACACCATTACCAGAGCCTCCACCAGCTTGAACAGTCCTTTGCTGACATGCAGGGTTCATGGATTCATGAGGTTGTCTCCATACCCGTATACGTATATCCGCTCGATACGACTTGAAACGAGACTCGTCTGACCAGGCAACATGTTTCCAGTCATCAACATTCCAATGTTAGTGTTGACAGGCCCAGGGGCGGCGTAAAGCTTTGTGTCATGCAGTCATCAAGGGTACACGAGTGGGCCTTCGTCTCCGAAAGCCCATATCAATGATGTTTCGTTGAATGGTTCGCACGACAGCACTGAAATCTGCAGCAATTTGCCGAAAGGTAGCACTTCTATCACGTTGAAAGATTCTCTTCAGTTGTCGTTGGTCCCGTTATTGCACGATCTTTTTCCGGCTGCAGCGATGTCAGAGATTTTATGTTTTACCGGATTCCTGATATTCACGGTACACTCGTGAAATGGTCGTACGGGAAAATCCCCACTTCATCGCTACCTCGGACATGCTGTGTCCCATCGCTCGTACGCCGGCTATAGCACCACATTCAAACTCACTAAAATCTTGATAACATGCTAGTGTATCATTAGTAACTGTTCTAACAAATCCGCCAGGCACTTGTTATCTTATAAAGGCGTTGCCGCCCGCAGCCCCGTATTCTGCCTGTTTACGTATCTCTGTATTTGAATACGCATGCCTATTCTAGTTTCCTTGGCGCTTCAAAATGGTTCAAATGGCTCTAAGCACTATGGAACTTAACATCTGAGGTCATCAGTCCCCTAGGATTAGAGCTAGTTAACTAACCTAAGGACATCACACACATCCATGCCCGAGGCAGGATTCGAACCTGCTACCGTAGCAGCTGCGCGGTTCCGGACTGAAGCGCCTAGAACTGCTCAACCACAGCGACCGGCTTTGGCGCTTCAGTGTATATATATATACTCGCCACCGGAACCTGCCCCAATATCTCGACAACTGGGACATGCGTCGTCACAAGGATACTGCGGCGCTAGAGACACTTACAGTGAGCCAGAAGGACCACAGATATGCTACTAAGGTGCTTCAAAGATTTGTTCGTAAGCAAATTGTTTTTGTTAACCACGTGATGGTGAAGTATCAGCGACTGGCAAAAATTTTGTAGTATTTACTGTCAAAAAAAGTAGCTTCGTAACTAAATTGGTCAAAATTATATTCGATTTGGGTTATTAGTCATAAGAAATTTCGTGAAAATATTCTCTAGAGCACGATGGTGCTCCACCGTTCGCCCACCACCTGTCGCATAGCATTTGAAGTCCGATGTCGCTCTGACGTATAAAGGAGGAAATAGGACACGTCAGCAAATATCATCCGCCACCAATCATCAACTGTTCAATTTCAGTACTGTTGAGCGAATTCAAGTATTTCTCTGTCGCTGTTAATGAATACAGGCACATTTGGTGTACTTCAGAGATGAGTAAACAGGAATATTCCCAGAAAAGCTGTGGTGGATGTAACTCTGCATGACTCCTTGTTTATCTCAACGGTGAGTTGTTCCATTGTGACACATTGGTTACCCTTCTGGAATCTTCGTACTTGACATTCACCAGCGACATCAGTGGTAGTGGGTTTCAGTTTTGTCGCTATAAATTTGGCGCATCCCTGCTGGCACACTTCTCTACTGCCATGTCAAAGCGAACTGCGACAGTAGTCGCCGTGCTGAAAGTCAGTGTCACTACACCCGTCGTAGCACTTTCAGCGTGGATAATTACCTTGCTGCTAACAAGCCCATTTCCTGACTCAAGACACGTGACATGGTTGTACGATCCCGCATTGTTGATTCAAAAATATGTCTATCCTCTGGAGCGCTTCATCAGTAGTTCTGAGTGTATGGCCCTCCTGAACACACCGATTCCATATTTCCATGACATTCGTGGGATCCTGACCAACAAGATCAGCATTATCGCGAACAGATAATTCGCAGTCTCAGTAGGCCGCGGTCCTGCCACTGTTATACACTGACACGTGCTGGACGCGTATATCCTTCTTACACGTGGTACACAACATTATCCTTGAAATGCAGTTTCTGAACGACTATATTTCCCCACACACAGAATGTAAATGGTAATGGTATGACTCCTACCTAACTTGTGCGGTTGTCCTGATATGTTGATACAAGCACGAAATACGCTTCAAGCCAGTTTGACGATCGCTGCATGCCGCCTTTGTGGCGCTGCAAATTTATTGGCCAGTAGTGTTGTCCTCACGTCTAGGTCAGCAAAATAGCGTAGCTCAGCAGTGTACAAATAATAAGAATTTCCATGTTAGCAGTATGGGAGAATGAAAACTGATGAGCGTTTTCTCAAAAGTAGATAAATTCTTAGTTGTATGACATTTAGATTTGTGTTGTTACAAATCAAGCTTGTTGCTAAGCATAATCTGCTGACACGGTTTCGTCAAAAGCCGATATTTGATGATATAGGGTGATGGAAATTACAAGTTTTTGCAGAACTCGATATTTGATCTCAGTCAATTGAAGCTAAAGTCGACCAACGGAAAGTGTGTTTTGCTTCTGAGAGAACTGAAGGGAGAATAATTATGTAGGAACTCACTGTCGGTGATAATGTGAGAGAGTCTTCAACAAAAATAGAAAATAAACTGCCGGCAAGCACTTGCAGTCAGAACCAACAATAAGAGTAAATTAGTGGTTTACACAACAACATGGACCCCTGATTATTGCTCAGTTCGAGCCAGCTTTGTCAGAGAGAAGGAACATTAAGAAAGAAGCAAAAACGAAGAACACTGTTTCTAGAAAAATGGGAAAATTATGGCCAGACAGTACCTATATCCGCCGTAACGTTTCAGACATCAGTCATGTCCAAAAACAGATTCTGAAAAGGAACAAGCTCTACAGAAAAAGACTCAGTTACCAATTATTAACGAGCAACAGGTTGCACGTACTTGGTGCAAAAGTGTTCTACGCAATAATGAAGGAGGAAAATCCAAATGCCGGCCGCGGTGGTCTCGCGGTTCTAGGCGCGCAGTCCGGAACCGTGCGACTGCTCCGGTCGCAGGTTCGAATCCTGCCTCGGGCATGGATGTGTGTGATGTCCTTAGGTTACTTAGGTTTAAGTAGTTCTAAGTTCTAGGGGACTGATGACCACAGCAGTTGAGTCCCATAGTGCTCAGAGCCATTTGAAATCCAAATGTGGTTAAATGTGTTGTGATATACAACAGAATCAGCCAATACCAAAGCTCTGTAGGTGAAGTATTCTATTCAAAACAGGTTTGGCTATACAGTTTGCGCATTATGACTCATTTCCGAGCACAGACAAACGAAAGAATTGCTTCTTATACTTGGCTTGAAAGAAAAGCACCGACCGGGTGCAGCCAAGTAGCCTCTCCTCTATTGGATTTCCTCAGAAACCTTGAGGCATTCATTTTCTTACTCCTGTACCAGTCGAAATAAAATTCCATAGTGATGTTCACACTATAGCCTTCAAGGAAGAAAGAAAATTTAATAAGCTGGTCATTATTTCCCTATTTGTGGTCACAGTTATAATCCTGACAGAGTCTTTGGGAGAGTGGATTAAGACCAAGGTCGCCCAAACCCGTAGGTAAGTTAAAAGTTAACCCCCCCCCCTCGCCCCCCGCCCCCCGCTCCCCCGCAAATGGAAAATTAGTGTACCCAGTTATTTTTCTTTCAAGAAAATGAATTAAAATCGGCATGAAGCAGGTTTTTAACAGGATCAGAAACTGAACTTTTTTATGCCTACCTAAAATCACTATTCGTCTTCCGAAGTATTAAAAATACCTCAACCACCCCTCCCCCAGTTTGCACCCCCTTCCTACAAACTATCGCGTTGGTGCTCTTGACAAAGAACACAGTAAAAAGGAAGATATTCTTTCAATGACAGAATACTATAAAGTGCTGGAACAAAATGGCATCATGAAAATTGGAAAGCAAAGGATCTCAAGTTTAGTGGATTAAAATCCCTTCAATATAAGGTGGCTTTCAAAATTACTGCTCAGCAAGTGACTGCCCGTGAAACGCCTAAGGAGAAGGTATTGTTGTCAGTATCAGACGCTTACAACAGAAGTCCTATAGAGGTTGAGGTACAGAAATCCAGAAACAGCAGCCTGGAAATTACAAAAACAGCTTCCTTGGAAAAGACCAGCTTGGTCAGCAAGAAAAAGAAAAAGTATTTCTTAAGACTTATGAGGCAATTAATGTGCCAGAAGCAGCAAAGGAGATATGTAAGGACATTGTTGAAAGTGATCAATAGATTTCCAATTTAGTATTGTTGTGCCAGCATTTTGTGTTGGTTTTGCACATCTGCTTATCAAACATTTCTGTAAAAGTATGATACCAAAGTGTTATATAGTTGTGCATTATTGAATTACTATACAAAATAAGCAGTGAGGTAGTTTTCTTTGTAATTAATGTTAAAGGAAAAGAAAGAAACGAGAAAAATTAGTTCTGATATGTATATTAAAAAACTTATAACTACCTCTTAGCATTTATCTACTTTTGAAAAAACTTGAAAACTTTGTCCCTCTGTTGTGCAGTAAACAACGAAAATTTTAGAAAGTCAAACACAAAATTTGAATCGTCCTTAAAAAAGCTGTGTAAATGATACATTATCTAGTTTAATTAATTATTATTTCGGTATGATATTTAAAAATGTGTTCCCTAAAAGCTTTGCTTTTTAAATTTATACAATTTTGAAAAAACGGTCCTCAGTTACCCTGTGCTACGCAGTACACAGTAATTGACGAGAGAGGTAGATGTTATTCTGCGCCATCGTGGCGTGAGATCTCGACAAGTATGCCATTGTTTCCTGCAGCGGCACAACAGCAGAGCAAATCCGGAGCAGAAGGGCACCGCTGCTCCTGTGCCGGCATTGTCGCGGTATTAAGGCCGGCGCCGCGGGCGTTCGTTGACCCTGGAGTCGTCTGCCGGCAGCGGCGTGGGCCGCGGCTCACTCTGGGAGGCCGTGCTGACAATTGGACTTGTCCCCACAGTGGAGAGGCTCTTATCTAACCCACTGTTGCCTCGCCGCCTTAATTAACCGACCGTGTGACGAACCCCAGGGCGTCTTTTGTCGCAACCGCTTTTTGTCGACCACCAGTGTGCAATCGAAACGCGCCGAGAAAAGCGGAATCTGTCGACTGCGACTGCAACAAAGTACCACTTGTTAGTGTGCTGTAACAACCGGAGACACTTTCGAGGCATCGATGCAAGTTTTCTATAACACTGTGCGGTTCGCCTGCAAAGGTGTCGTTCTTGCAAGGAAGAGTAAAAACAAAACAATCAGACTTAACTGTTTGCAAAAAATATTTCCACGCCTCTTTCCTTGAACCCAGTAAAGTCACGTACCCGCGTCCCCATCATCTATCAGCACGTTCAAAGAAAAAGGGTGAATGGTTCAGCTACAGTGTAGCATCCAGGAAGGACTAAAATCATTTTAGTGAATTTCATCAGAGTGCCGCATACAACTGCTACACTTCCTCTGGAAATCTTAATACAGGGTGTTTATAAATGAATATCGGGGTTTTACGATTTGTAATATTTATTACATTAAATTTAGAGTTATAAATGGTATGTCAAATGAAAGAGCAACTCCAACAGTTGTGTTTGGCACCAGTCTGCATGCCTAGCGCGCAATGTTTCCGCCGCAGTCTTGGTTGAACTTCACTGTACCGAAGCGCTGGATACGCCGCAACGGGCCCAATGGCAGGGCTTGCTTTGCATGGCCTCCACGTTAACCCGACCTAACGCCATGCGATTTTTTCCTTTGCGGCTTCATCAAGGGTCGTGCTTACGTGCCTCTGCTACCAGCAGACCTCCCTGAATTAAGAAACCGGATTGAAACAGCTCTTGCTACAATCACTGAAGACACACTTATCAACTTTTGGGAAGAACTCGGCTATAGACTTGATGTGTGCCGTGTGACAAATAGTGTTGCCGACCGGTGTGGCCGAGCGGTTCTAGGCGCTACAGTCTGGAACCGCGTGACCGCGACGGTCGCAGGTACGAATCCTGCCTCGGGCATGGATATGTGTGATGTCCTTAGGTTAGTTAGGTTTAAGTAGTTCTAAGTTCTAGGGGACTGATGACCTCAAAAGTTAAGTCCCATAGTGCTGAGAACCATTTGAACCATTTTTGAACAAATGGTGCTCACAGTGAACATTTATAAGGTTCTTGGTAAAACTATGAGTTGCTCTTTCATTTGACCTATCATTTATAACTGTAAGTTTAATGTAATAAATATTATAAAACGTTAAAAACCCGATATGCATTTATAAACACCCTGCATTTTGACTGGTTTAACGCCATCTTCGAAATCGGCATCTCGTACACGAAGACTGCATATACATTCTAAGACAAAAAATTAAAAAAACGACGCACCACGAAGGAATTATACGTATGGGACGGAAATCGGTAGATGTGACGTATAGGTACAGACAAACAATTGATTACAATTTCAGAAAAATTGGATTATTTATTCAAGAGAAAGAGCTTCACAAACTGACCAATCGAATAACGCGTTGGCCCTTATGCAAATACTTATTCGGCTTGGCAGTGATTAATGGAGTTATCGGACGTCCTCCTGAGTGATATCGTGCCAAATTCTGTCCAAATGGCCCATTTTACCATCAAAATCCCGAGGCGGTTGGAGGGGCGCTTCCCATAATGCTCCAAACGTTCTCAGTTTGGGAGAGATCCGGTGACTTCTTGCCGTTCAAGGTAGGGTTTGGCAAGGCTGAAGACAAGCAGTAGAAACTCTCGCCGTGTGCGGACGGAAGCCTGAAATGTAAGCCACGAAGGGCAGCAAAACGGTGTGTAGAATATCCCCGACGTATCGCTGTGCCACGCATGATAACCAAAGGAGTCCTGCTATGAAGAGAAATGGCACCCCAGACCGTCACTTCTGACTGTCAACCTGTATGGGGGGCGACAGTTTGGATGGCATCCGACCACCGTCCAGGGCGTCTTCAGACACGTCTACGCCAGTCATCGAGGCTCATTTCGAAGCGGGACCCACCACTCAAGACAATTCTATTCCAGTTAATGAGATTACAGGTCGAAGACGTGTCTGTAAACGCCCCGAATACCAATCCAACGTTCGCCAGCCGTAAGGCTCGACAACCAGGTGTGATGGTCTGGTCGGACATTTCTTTTCATAGCAGCACCCCTTTGCTTCTCATGCGCGACACCGTTAAAGCACAGCGATACGTCGACGATATTCTAAGCCCAGTTTTGTTGCCATCCATGGTGAGTCATCCTGGGCTTACATTTTAGCAAGACAATGCCCGCCCACACACGTCGAGAGTTTCTACTGCTTGTCTTCATGTTTGCCACACCGCCGGGTCTCACCCCAATCGAGAACGTTTGGCGCAGTGCCCCGCCAACCAGCTCGGGATTTTGACAATATAACGGGCCAATTAGAGAGAGTTTGATACATTATCCTCAAGAGAACATCCAACAACTATCAGTAAATGCCAAGCCGAATAACTGCGTGCATAAGGGCCACAGGTGGACCTACGCGTTATTGACTTGCTCAATTTGTGAAGGTCTTTCTCTCGAATAAATCGCCCACTTTTTCTGTAATTGTAATCATGTGTTTGTCTGTACCCAGCCAAAGAACTTCTCATGTCTTCATTTTCGCAGCAAGGTCATTTTCTAGGACTAGTGCAGACGATTATTCGTCCCCTCCCGAATTATTGATTTCCTCAGACACGAAGGAGCTAAACAGCTTTATTTCCTTCTTCAGTGGTTTTGGTTCCGGACCAGATTGCCCACACTTATATGCTAGCTTCACTGCTCATATAACCGTGTTCACGTCTCTCAAGAACTTCTTTTAAAAGTCATTTATTGCACTTCCTGTGCGTAATTTCAAACATTAGTGACACTGGAAGGTTAAGCATCTAAGTTCAAACAGTATTTTAAATACACTACTGGCCATTAAAATTGCTACACCAAGAAGAAATGGAGATGATAAACGGGTATTCATTGGACAAATATATTAAACTACAATTGACATGTGATTACATTTTCACGCAATTTGGGTTCATAGATCCTGAGAAATCAGTACCCAGAACAACCACCTCTGGCCGTAATAACGGCCTTGATACGCTTGGGCATTGAGTCAAACAGAGCGTGGATGGTGTGTACAGGTACAGTTGCCCATTCAGCTTCAACACGACGCCACATTTCATCAAGAGTAGTGACTGGCGTATTGTCACGAAGCAGTTGCTCGGCCACCATTGACCAGACGTTTTCAATTGGTGAGAGATCTGGAGAATGTGCTGGCCAGGGCAGCAGTCGAACATTTTCTCTCTCCAGAAAGGCCCGTACAGGACCTGCAACATGCGGTCGTTTATTATCCTGCTGAAATGTAGGGATTCGCAGGGATCGAATTGAGGGTAGAGCCACGGATCGTAACACATCTGAAATGTAACGTCCACTGTACAAAGTGCGGTGAATGCGAACAAGAGGTGACCGAGACGTGTAACCAATGGCACCCCATACCAGCACGCCAGGTAATACGCCAGTATGGCGATGACGAATTCACGCTTCCAGTGTGCGTTCACCGCGATGTCGCCAAACGCGGATGCGACCATCAAGATGCTGTAAACAGAGCCTTGATTCATCCGGAAAAATGACGTTTTGCCATTCGTGCACCAAGTTCGTCGTTGAGTACACCATTGCAGGCGCTCTTGTCTGTGATGCAGCGTCAAGGTTAACCTCAGCCATGTTCTCCGAGCTGATAGTTCATGCTTCTGCAAACGTCGTCGAACTGTTCGTGAAGATGGTTGTTGTCATGCAAACGTCCCCACCTGTTGACTCAGGGATAAAGACGTGGCTGCACGATCCGTTACAGCCATGCGGATAAGATGCCTGTCATCTCGACTGCTAGAGATACGAGGCCGTTGGGATCCAGCACGGCGTTCCGTATTACCCTCCTGAACCCACCGATTTCATATTCTGCTAACAGTCATTGGATCTCGACCAACGCGAGCAGCAGTGTCGTGATACGATAAACCATAATCGCGATAGGCTACAATCCGACTTATATCAAAGTCGGAAACGTGATGGTACGCACTTCTCCACCTTACACGAGGCATCACAACAACGTTTCACCAGGCAACGCTGGTCAACAGCTGTTTGTGTATGAGAAATCGGTTGGAAACTTTCCTCATGTCAGCACGTTGTAGGTGTCGCCACCGGCGCCAACCTTGTGTGAATGCTCTGAGAAGCTAATCATTTGCATATCCCAGCATCTTCTTCCTGTCGGTTAAATTTCGCGGCTGTAGCACGTCATCTTCGTGGTGCAGCAATTTTAATGGCCAGTAGTGTATGTCGGTGCTTAAGAGACCTTCAGAAAACTGGGAGCACGGACTGAAAAAGGTCGTTCACGCTTGGAGCACCCTCTCCTTCAGCAGGACGATGCCACACCACACACGAATCTGCGGCGTCTACAACCAAACCGACGGTTTGGCTTCATTGTCATCGATCACTCACATAGTCCTGAGCTCACCCCAGCTATTTTCATCTGTTTGCAAAATTTAAAGATCATCTTCAACTTCAGTTTGACAGTGACGAAGCAGTGCAAGCAGAGATGAGGTTGTGGCTTCGTCAACAAATTCAAACATTCTACCGTGACGGTATCAACAAACTGGTCTCTTTTTGGAAGGAGTGCGTTGGTCGCCAGAGCGTCTATGTTGGGGTAAAATACATAGAGATGAAGCCTAAACTATAGGATGTTAATAAAGTTTGTTGTACTGAAATAGCTTTAAGATGTTTCATATAAAAAATTCCGAAGCTTTACACCTCAGCACGCACCCCTATTAAAATTTATTCTCCGTCTTGTCAGAAATATTGAAATGTATTGCTACATGATGATGTATAGCAGTTAGCAGTCATCTCGAAATAGTTCTGTTTACTGTGTGCAATGGGAAATTGTAAAAATGGGCGTACCAATTAAGTGAATCTGTTGGGAGCACTATAGTTAATAAAGAACTGTCTGTTTAAACATACTGATGCGTTTTATACTATTAGCACATCCTACACGCTACATTAGTACATTTAAATCGGCAATACAGGGAGCGCCCCCGGTGTTTAAAGTTGAAAAGATGGGATGGCCACTTTATCAACGTTCCGAATATAGACTATAATTCAATCTGATTCCAGTATTCGATATTAAATTCTAGCGTATTTTTAGAATGCTGACCTGAATAAAAGCAATTTAGAACTTTTATACAATCAGCGGATAAGTGAATAATCCTACAATACTCGACTGCTTTCATCGAGCAGTGCATTAACGCAATTGAGTGACGTCACTGGAGACAGGCGGACGCAAGAGGAATGCTGTCAAGCAGTAACACAGACGGCAGCGCTGAGGGCAAATGAGAGTGGAGTTCAAACCTCCAGCAAACACATTTAACCGAGATTACATTCTGGGTCAGAAATATAGGACATTTTTCGAGAGGAACGATGTGACGGTAATACTCATCGAGGCAGATGTTGGCATACTGTGTGTGAAACGGCCATGCTGAAAACGATCTAATTTGTTAGTTAGTTTCATTTTCCAAGGATCATTTGCATGATAAATTGAATGATGTGCTCGAGTCATTTTACATACGCATCAAAACTTAATTTCTTTAAATAAAGACTACATGCTGAACATTTATATAGTTTATTTTTTTTAACACCTGCAGATGTAAGTTATACCTTCCCCCCCTCCCCACAAACCCCACGTTTTACACATTGTAGTAATACAAATTCTTCTACAGAATAGGAGTCGCTAAGCAGAAACTTTCACTTTGTATTCAGATTTTACTTTGCTATCTGTCAGACATTTTATATCGCTGGTAACTTTTTATGCAACGTTGCGCACCCCTTTTTCTGCTAAAGGCAACCTTAATGCGGAGTAATAAATGTCATTTTCCATTTGGTGTTGTAAGAAAAATGACATTAATTACTCCATATTAAGGTTATCTTTAGCACAAAAATGGGTCAACAGTGCTACAACAAAAATATTTAAAATCCTTGAGTGGTTTCATGTAAGTTGAGATGTGGCGCCGTGACGAAGTGTGATCCTGCAGAAAAACAAGTCTGAAATGTACTTTCATATGCAAGAGCGTGCTCGTGCAGGAAAACAGGTTTGCAATTTTCTTCCATTTACAACGACTGCAGAGGCTGACTCACATTTGGAAGAACAGGTCGATCTGGGAGACACTGGATTTACTTACTCTGATTGTACATTTCTTGTGTCACCGAGGAACTAGACCTATCAAAACGTCAGAAGTGACTCACATATCCACTGTGCCGTTTGCTCCCTGTCCCCGAGTCAGATTTTCCAACCGGCAGTTTCTCAGAGGAGCGACGTAAACTGTACCTAAATTAACTGTAGCGACATTGAAGGAACCCACACTGATGGTGGACAATCAACGCTCTGCGAGTACCGCATGGTGCGAGTCACATGAGTTTCTGTTGCACTGACTAAAACAGTAGCTGTATTGGTTTATCGCCGTATCATTGCTCTTGCAATAGGGGCTGTATCAGGCCCGTGAGTAAGCTAGTAGGTGTCATTGTTCGAAGGTGAAGACCTATCAAACCCACTCGATCCTTTCGATAAAACGTCACGTAGAACTGCGGATATGACCGGATGAAACATATTTCGCAACTGAAGCAGATAACGAACGAAAACGAATAGAGTTCGGTCGTTGCCATCCGAACAATCAGCTTCCAACCTCTGCTATTTGACCGCTCAGAAACATTAGCAATACAGTTCATATTATTTACATTAAAAGGAGGCGGAGTGATTGTTCTCTTCAAATAATGTACACGACAAATAACAGTCAAATAGGTAATTATTAAGCCAGCAAATTACAGTGGATCCTAATTTGTAAGTTGGCAGCACAAACTCCCTCGAACGAAAGACACGATGCTAGATCGACGACAAATTAATTAGCCTCTATCATTTTTCTCTGCGACATTACTTTAACATTTTCTACAGGTTCTGGAAGTTGCGACGTATTTAGAAAAATTATAAAGGTTTTCATTGGCTCGTTGAAAATTAATATGCTTCATCACATAATTTTTATGAATAAATTGTTCTCTTATAAAGTATCTTATGAGGATCATTTACATGGTAAGAAACTAGAGAAAAAAATAAAAGAAAACATTTCACCACCAAAGTTGCGTCGAAGGTTAAAGTACACTGTCAAACGTATTACGCATCCAGAATTTAAAATAAAAAGTTTTAGCAAATCGGTTTGACTATTTCAACTAATAAAAATTCGAGCTTAGCCGATTATTTAAAATATATAATATAATGAGTATATGATATAGTTTTATAAAAGTGTGTGAGTCAGGGATGAAGTGCCCTGGTGCATATCTTCGACTAGTGATGCACAAATCACAATGGATGGATGCCCAGGAATCACCCGACTGCACACAGAATAACTGAATAGCACGAAGTGAGATATTAAAGTCCAATGTGTAACATAATATGTAATATATTTCTACTATACAAGCAGAACTGAAATAAAGATGCTCAAAATTTTTAAAATCTTTATTCATCGACGAACTGTTGCGCCCGTGGTATTGGATGCAGAAGAAAGTTGTACTAATCAGATCTGTACAGAATTTTGTGCTCTTTTGGAAGGGAAAGAGACGTCAAAGAGCTAGGAACACAGGAAATTACTGAGACTTTTTGGGGAAAAAAACCTGAAATAATCCGAAATTCTCAAATTTTTTTGACTACTGGAAGTTTAGCCAGCATAAATTTTGTTGGCAAAACTTAGGTTTTTCAATCTTTCTAACATATGAACAACTTACAAAAATAAAATCTCCCACCCTACCTTTTCCAAGGGATATCTAGCATTTGACTGGACTATTAAGTGTAATTGAGCAGTAAACAACTAATTGCCCCAATGTAAGAGACAGGATGTTCGGAAGTTCAGTACGTCACCAACTAAAATTTCTTCAGTTTCACAAATTGATTGTTATCCTGCGTCTTCACATTATATTCAGTGTAGTCCCCTTTGTTACTTAGGCAACTCTTTTTGGGAGATTATTCGGTGCAGAAACGAACGCTTTAGTTTAATAAATGACGAATGACAGAACATCCTCTCTCCATAGAGACAATGGGCAATGGAAATTATAAAAGTGTGTGGATTTTTTCAGAAAAGATTTTCATCTGTTTCCGAGTTGCTGAGCATCTCGAACTGAGACTGCACTTCGAGACTCACAACACTGCAGAAAGTTCCTAATGTTCGGTATGACACATCACTGCTCGCAACTAATAATTGGTTTTTGCAGCAGGGGCTGTTAGGTGCTTCTGCCTAGATGCCTACAATACTTGTTTTCTGTATTCTGCTACAACAGACGCTTCTTTTTTCACGGAAAATACCGTCTTTGAAGCAGAATGATAGTTCGTGTGAATAGTCTCCATACGACGATGTAGTGCACTGCGAGCTCATATTGAATGCCATTTGATCCTAGTAACTGTTTAGCATCGACAGCAAATAAAGAAGTGGATTGGAGAGGAATACTTCCTTACGCATTCACAGAGGGTGGGTTTGCTGGTAGCTGGGAGCTCCAACGTTAGGCACGTAATGGGGCCCCTTAGTAACATAGCTGCCAAGGAGGGGAAGGAAGCCAGTGTGCACTCCGTGTGCATTCCGGGGGGAGTCATTCCGGATGTGGGAAGGGTGCTTCCGGATGCCATGAAGAGTACAGGGTGCAGCCAAATGCAGGTGGTGGCTCATGTCGGTACCAATGACGTGTGTCGCTTTAGATCGCAGCAGATTCTGTCTGGTTTCCAGCGGCTAGCGGAAATGGTAAAGACTGCCAGTCCTGCTTCCGAGATTAAGGCGGAGCTCACCATCTGCAGCAACGTAGATAGAACCGACTGTGGTCCTTTGGTGCAGGGCCGAGTGGAGGGTCTGAATCAGAGGCTCAGGCGATTCTGTGACCGTGTAGGCTGCAGGTTCCTTGACTTGCGCCATCGGGTGGTGGGTTCCCGGGTTCCGCTTAACAGGTCAGGGGTCCACTACACACAAGAGGCGGCTACGCGGGTAGCGGGGACTGTGTGGAAGGTACTGGGCGGTTTTTTAGGTTAGAGGATCTCAGGGAACCACAGAAGGGGCTTCCGTATAAAAGTGGGCAGGTAAAACAAAGTAAGGTAGTTGTAGCAACGATTGGTATTGTAGTTGTAAATTGTCGTAGCTGTGTTGAGAAAGAACCAGAGCTCCAAGCCCTAATAGAAAGCACTGAAGCTCAAATACACTACTGGCCATTACAACTGCTACACCACGAAGATGACGTGCTACAGACGCGAAATTTAACCGACTGGAAAAAGACGCTGTGACATGCAAATGATTAGCTTTTCAGAGCATTCAAACAAAGTTGGCGTCAGTGGCGACGCCTACAACGTGCTGACATGAGGAAAGTTTCCAACCGATTTCTCATACACAAACAGCTGTTGACCAGCGTTGCCTAGTGAAACGTTGTTGTGATGCCTCGTGTAAGAAGGAGAAATACGTACCATCACGTTTCCGACTTTGATAAACGTCGGATTGTAGCCTATCGCGATTGCGGTTTATCGTATCGCGACATTGCTGCTCGCGTTGGTCGAGATCCAATGACTGTTAGCAGAATATGGAATCGGTGGGTTCAGGAGGGTAATACGGAACGCCGTGCTGTATCCCAACGGCCTCGTATCACTAACAGTCGAGATGACAGCCATCTTATCCGCATGGTTGTAACGGATCGTGCGGCCACGTCTCGATCCCTGACTCAACAGATGGGGACGCTTGCAAGACAACAACCATCTGCACGAACAGTTCGACGACGTTTGCAGCAGCATGGACTATCAGCTCGGAGACCATAGCTGCGGTTACCCTTGACACTGCATTACAGACAGGAGCGCCTGCGACGGTGTTCAAATGGTTCAAATGGCTCTGAGCACTATGGGACTTAACATCTGTGGTCATCAGTCCCCTAGAACTCAGAACTACTTAAACCTAACTAACCTAAGGACATCACACTCATCTATGCCCGAGGCAGGATTCGAACCTGCGACCGTAGCAGTCGCGCGGTTCCGGACTGAGCGCCTAGAACCGCGACACCAGCGATGGTGTACTCAACGACGAAGCTGGGTGCACGAATGGCGAAACGTCATTTTTCCGGATGAATCCAGGTTCTGTTTACAGCATCATGATGGTCGCATCCGTGTTTGGCAACATCGCGGTGAACACAGATTGGAAGCGTGTATTCGTCATCGCCATACTGGCGTATTACCCGGCAAGATGGTATGGGGTGCCATTGATTACACGTCTCGGTCACCTCTTGTTCGCATTGACGGCACTTTGAACAGTGGACATTACATTTCAGATGTGTTTAGACCTGTGGCTCTAACCTTAATTCGATCCCTGCGAAACCATACATTTCAGCAGGATAATGCACGACCGCATGTTGCAGGTTCTGTATGGGCCTTTCTGGATACAGAAAAGTGTTCGACTGCTGCCCTGGCCAGCACATTCTCCAGATCACTCACCAATTGAAAACGTCTGGTCAATGGTGGCCGAGTAACTGGCTCGTCACAATACGCCAGTCACTACTCTTGACGATCTGTGGTATTGTGTTGAAGTTGCATGGGCAGCTGTACCTGTACACGCCATCCAAGCTCTGTTTGACTCAATGCCCATGCGTACCAAGGCCGTTATTACGGCCAGAGGTGGTTGTTCTGGGTACTGTTTTCTCATGATCTATGAACCCAAATTGCGTGAAAATGTAATCACATGTCAGTTCTAGTTTAATATATTTGTCCAATGAATACCCGTTTATCATCTGCATTTCTTCTTGGCGTAGCAATTTTAATGGCCAGTAGTGTAGTTGTAGGTAAAAAGCCGGAAATAAGTTCAGCCGAAATTTTTTGATACGATCTAACAGTGTTCAGAAAGGATAGATTACATACTGTTGGTGGTGGAGCATTTATAGCTGTCAGAAGTAGTTTGCCTTGTAGTGAAATTGAAGTAGTAGTTCCTGCGAAATAGTATGGGTAGAGGTTATACTTGACAATCGGACTAAACTATTAATTGGATCGTTTTACCGACCCCCCCCCCCCCCCCGACTCAGATATAGTTGCTGAACAGTTCAAAGAAAACTTGAGTCTCATTTCAAATAAGTACCCCGCTCATACAATTATAGTCGATGGTGACATCGATATACTGAAAAAATTACACTTTTAAAGCCGGCGGCAGGCATAAAACGTCATCTGAAATTGTACTGAATGCTTTCTCAGAAAATTTTTTTGAAAAATTAGTTCTTGCGCATACTCGAAGCATAAATGGTTACGAAAGCTTTCTTGATCTTTTAGCAACAAATAATCCTGGATAAATAGTGAGTGTTGTGACAAATACAGGGATTAGCGGCCACAAGGCAGTTGCTGCTAGTCTGAATACCACAACACCTGCAACCATCACCGAGCGAGGTGGCGCAGTGGTTAGACACTGGACTCGCATTCGGGAGGACGACGGTTCAATCCCGCGTCCGGCCATCCTGCTTTAGGTTTTACGTGATTTCCCTAAATCGCTCCAGGCAAATGCCAGGATGGTTCCTTTCAAAGGGCACGGCCGACTTCCTTCCCCGTCCTTCCCTAATCCGATGAGACCGATGACCTCGCTGTCTGGTCTCCTTCCCCAAACAACCCAATCCCCTACAACCATCAAAAAGAAACGCAAAGTGTATCTATTTAAAAAAGCTGGTAAAAATGCTCTTAACACCTTTTTAAGAGACAGTCTTCACTCCTTCCCATCTGATCATGTAAGTGTAGAAAAGTTGTGGAATGTTTTCAAAGAGATAGTATCAACAGCAATTGAGAGATATATACCACAGAAATTAATAAGTAATGGTACTAATCCCCCATGGTACACAAAACGGGTCACATCGTTGTTGCAGAAGCAACGAAAAATGCATGCCAAATTTAAAATAACCCAAAATCCCAAAGATTGGCAAAGTTTTACAGAAGTGCGAAATGTGGCGCGTACTTCAATGCGAGATGCTTTTAATAATTTCCACAACGAAATTCTGTCTCGAAATCTGGTAGAAAACCCAAAGAGATTCTGGTCATACATAAAGCACACCAGTGACAAGACGCAATCAATACCTTCACTGCGCGATAACAACGGTGGAGTCACTGATGACAGTGCCACTAAAGCACAATTATTAAACACGGTTATCCGAAACTCCTTCACCAAAGAAGACGAAGTAAATATTACTGTATTCCAATCAAGAACAACTGCCAAGATGAGAAACATAGAAGTAGATATCCTCGGTGTTACAAAGCAGCTTATATCACTTAATAAAGGCAAGGCCTCCGGTCCAGATTGTATATCAGTCAGGTTCCTCCAGAGTATGCTGATAAAATAGCTCCATATTTAGCAATTATATGCATCCACTCGCTCACAGAAAGATTCGTACCTAAAGACTGGAAAATTGCTCAAGTCACACCAATACCCAAAAAGGGAAGTAGGAGAAATCCGCTGAATTACAGGCCTATATCACTAACGTCGATCTGCAGTAGGGTTTTGGAACAAATACTGTATTCGAACATTATGAAGTACCTCGAGGAAAACGATTTATTGGTTCATAGTCAGCATGGATTCAGAAAATATCGTTCTTGTGAAACACAGCTAGCTCTTTATACTCGTGAAGTAATACGTGCTATCGACAGGGGATGTCAAATTGATTCCACATTTTTAGATTTCCAGAACGCTTTCGACACCGTTCCTCACAAGCGTCTTTTAACCAAACTGCGTGCCTACGGAGTATCGCATCAGTTGTGCGACTGGATTCGTGATTTCCTGTCAGAAAGGTCACAGTTCGTAGTAATAGACGGAAAGTCATCGAGTAAAACAGAACTAATATCCGGCGTTCCCCAAGGAAGTGTTATAGGCCCTCTATTGTTCCTGATCTATATTAACGACATAGGAGACAATCTGAGTAGCCGTCTTAGATTGTTTGCAGATGATGCTGTCATTTACCGTCTTGTAAAGTCATCAGATGATCAAAACGACTTGCAAAATGATTTAGATAAGATATCTGTATGGTGTGAACAGTGGCAATTGGCCCTGAATAAAAAAAATGTGTGAAGTTATTCACATGAGTACTAAAAGAAATCAGCTAAATTTCGATTACGCGGTAAGTCACACAAATCTGAGAGCTGTAAATTCAACTAAATATTTAGGTTTCAAATAACTTCCGGGAATTCAGCCAGGTAACACTTTCAGCGACCGCCGATGTTTCGGCGGGAGAACACCCCGCCATTTCCAAGGCAAACTGCAACGGGCAGGCGGCGTACATGCAAATTTAATACCTCGGATCTCGGACAGAAGCAGGAAAGATAACACACACACACACACACACACACACTGAACACTAGTGCCACCAAAGATGACCAAAGTCAGAGCTATCGATAGTGAGACTATGAATTCGCAGGTGAGGCAGCATTGGCTCTGTCCCTCTGTGTTTTGACAAGGGAGAGAGCCGGATTCCAAGCAGAGTTTTAACAGAAACCTCCATCCCTGTTAACGAGGTTGCTCGCTAATTTAATCTCAACTGCCTCCCTAATAACACTCTCCCAATAGCTGGACGTGCATGCCAATATCTCGGTGTTATTATATAACATGGGGTGACCAGTATCCAAGCAATGTTCGGCAATAGCAGATCTATTTGCTGCTGTAATCGTGTGTGCCGTTTATGCTCAGTACATCGGTCCTCCACGGTCCTGATAGTTTGACTAATATATGCCATGCCGCAGCTTCAAGGAATACGATATACACCCGTCTTACGCAGTCCAAGATCATCCTTAACGGAACTCAAAAGTGCTCTAATTTTAGATGGAGGTCGGAAAACACATTTCACATCGTATTTCCGTAAAATACGACCGGTCTTTGGACGTGTTTCCTACGTAAGGCAAAAAGGCAGTAGACTTAGGTGTTGACTCAGAATTATCATCAATCACCCGATGTACAGTTGGTCGATAGCGCAACGCACGTTCAATCTGTCTATCACTATAACCATTTTGACGAAATGTAACTTCAAGATGGGACAGCTCAGCTGGCAAAGTCTCAGCGTCAGAAACGACATGTGCCCTGTGTACCAAGGTACGAAGTACCCCTTCACGCTGAGCCGGATGGTGACAACTATTAGCTTGTAAGTACAAGTCGGTGTGAGTACGTTTCCTATAGACTGCAAGTCCCAATGATCCATCATCCTTCCTCCTAACCAACACGTCGAGAAAGGGAAGGCAACCATCCTCTTCCACCTCCATCGTAAAACGAATGTTCGGGTGGATCGAGTTCAGATGTTCTAGAAAGACATTCAAATTCTCCCTACCATGAGGCCAAACAACGAAGGTATCGTCAACGTATCTAAAGAAACAAGCGGGTTTCAAAGGCGCCGACTCCAATGCACGTTCCTCGAAGTCTTCCATAAACAAATTTCAGGACCGTGGAGGACCGATGTACTGAGCATAAACGGCACACACGATTACAGCAGCCAAATAGATCTGCTATTGCCGAACATTGCTTGGATACTGGTCACCCCATGTCATATAATAACACCGAGATATTGGCATGCACGTCCAGCTATTGGGACAGTGTTATTAGGGAGGCAGTTGAGATTAAATTAGCGAGCAACCTCGTTAACAGGGATGGAGGTTTCTGTTTAAACTCTGCTTGGAATCCGGCTCTTTCCATTGTCAATAAACAGATGGACAGAGTCAATGCTGCCTCACCTGCGAATTCATAGTCTCACTATCGATAGCTCTGACTTTGGTCATCTTTGGTGGCACTAGTGTTCAGTGTGTGTGTGTGTGTGTGTTATCTTTCCTGCTTCTGCCCGAGAACCGAGGTATTAAATTTGCATGTACGCCGCCTGCCCGTTGCATTTTGCCTTGAAAATGGCGGGGTGTTCTCCCGCCGAAATATCGGCGGTCGCTGAAAGTGTTACCTGGCTGAATTCCCGGAAGTTATTTGAAAGTTGTATACGCCAGGAGAAACTCGGGTCTTAAATATTTAGGGATTACAATTGCAAATAACCTAAATTGGAACGATCACATAAATAATATTGTGAGTAGAGCAAACCAAAGACTGCGACTCATTGGCAGAACACTTAGAAGGTGCAACAGGTTTACTAAAGAGACTGCTTACACCACGCTTGTCCGCCCTATTCTGGAGTATTGCTGCGCGGTGTGCGATCCGCATCAGGTGAGACTGACGGATGACATCGAAAAAGTTCAAAGAAGGGCAGCTCGTTTTGTATTATCGCGAAATAGGGGATATAGTGTCACAGACATGATACGTGAATTGGAGTGGCATTCATTAAAACAAAGGCGTTTTTTGTTGCGACGGGATCTTCTCATGCCATTTCAATCACCAGTTTTCTCCTCCAATTGCGAAAACATTCTGTTGGTACCCACCTACAGAGGGAGAAATGGTCACCACGATAAAATAAGAGAAATTAGAGCTCGCACAGAAAAATTTAAGTGCTCGTTTTTCCCGCTTGCCGTTCGAGAGTGGAAAGGTAGAGAAACAGCTTGAAGGTAGTTCATTGAACCCTCTGCCAGGCACTTTATTGTGAATAGCAGAGTAATCACGTAGATGTAGATGTATGCAAGTCACAGTTTTGCAGTTAAACCAAAGCACCACAAAGTAAAATATCGGTACAGATACGTAGACGATGTAATTTCCTAAAGGGTGAATCACAGTCTCGTATAAAATAAGTCCATGCGGAAATAAGTACCATCCATCCGCGAATACAGTTCACCAGTGAAACGCAAACAGATATAAAAAAAAAACACTCCGTCTACAGGCTACAAGTGGCCCATCGGGACCATTCGACCGCCGTGTCATCCTCAGAGGAGGATGCGGATAGGAGGGGCGTGGGGTCAGCACACCACTCTCCCGCACTTGACCGGAGCCGCTACTATTCGGTCGAGTAGCTCCTCAATTGACAACACGAGGCTGAGTGCACCCAGAATAATGGCAACAGCGCATGGCGGCCTGGATGGTCACCCATCCAAGTGCCGACCACGCCCGACAGCGGTTTAATTTCGGCGATCTCACGGGAACCGGTGTAGCCACAGCGGCAAGGCCGTTGCCAACACAAACAGATATAAAAATTGAATTTCTTACCATACACATGAGAAGCAACAAACATGAGTTCAAAATTTAACTACAGAACAGACTTGGAAGAAACACCATAAACACTGATAAATACAGCTAGTCTGGTATACATCAACTAACTTGCAACTGCTGTCAATCTGTACATATGGGTCAAACATGCAGAAATTTTAAAACTAGAAACGCAGAACATCCGAAAGCACTGAAAATTAATATCTCGAACTCATCATTTGCCCACCTAATAGCACA
Source organism: Schistocerca nitens (assembly GCF_023898315.1). Lineage (NCBI taxonomy): Eukaryota > Metazoa > Arthropoda > Insecta > Orthoptera > Acrididae > Schistocerca > Schistocerca nitens. The sequence continues at coordinate 615,124,909 of NC_064614.1, read as the reverse complement.
GAATCACCACCTGACGAACAGAAACTGATTTAAAAATTCTTGAAACTAGTAATATCCGACACCACAAATTAACAATAGAAGAAAATTATCCAAAAATCAATAACCCAGGGAAAGAAGTATTAAACGAATAAACATCATCCTCGCGCCACACTTTAAACAAACTTGACACGAAACGAATGATACAGCCATAACAACACGTAATGTCGGCGAAAACTCTGTACTTGGCGAACAAATTTTAGAAAATGCATATGTAACAACCACAGCGAAAGAAATAAGCGAGTTGCCTCGACACACACACAAAAAAAGCACCACAACATCAAAAGTTGTAAGTAACATGCTAAATAACCCGATATACAGCGATTCTCAGTCTGAAATGCATAATAAACAGAAAAATAAAAATAATTTTGCTGTTTTCAGATGACAAGCTGTAAAATGTCTAGTAGATGTAACGCTACTAGCACGAATAACTAATAGAATCATGTGCCAACTGTATACATCAACGTCTTACCGAAGAACTGTAAGTAATCACTTATTTACATAAAAAGGAGACGTGAGCTGTATTATAACATACAAATAACACATATCAAAAGAAAACTGTATCATGCTAGACCCCACTGATGATGCCTTGAAGTGAAAAAGGCGAAACGCCTCTGGGAGGAGTAAAATACAGTCAGCAAGAAAAGGCGGTTTTCATTTCAGAAACGAATATTTCTGTGCTTGTTGCGGAGGATGGCTACACAAACAAACTCGCTAATGTAAAATATTTGACAATAATCGCTCATTTACCAAATGTAAATAATTTGTACCAGAAGTTTCTTTAGAGGCTGGTTAAAACTGAGAGCTGGCACAGGGGATTAACCCAGGACTCTGCTCTCGCGAACAGCGCACTGCACATTTCGCAGTCCGAGCACACCTCATGGACGCGCTCAAACTTTCGACACGCCAGTAACTCCTCTCCACAGCTTTCAAACTCCACACAGACTCCCCCACCGTGCTGCAGCACTAGAACGGCTGGGAGAATGAATGCGTCAGAGAGTTCACAACTTCAACATGTCTACATATTTATTGCGGCGTATGATTTTCTGCAGACTAAAAAAAAAGTGTATCATCTAAGGATTAATTTATATACAAAACGGAATATCTGCTCGAAATCGAAAAGTGTAAAACTCCTGTTAGTTTAATAACCAATTTTTTTAACAAAAGTATGTTTTTGAATGCTTTTATTAGTGTTCCTCTATCGAGGACTGAAAACATTTTGTAAGTAGGCTGTTTAGGTTTTTATGTTGGTAACGTCACCTAGCGCTCTGTATGAAAATCACTCACTCGCTGTGCTGTGTGCAGTCTGTTGCTGGTGGGCATTGTTGAAATAGTCGCTATTTTAGTGTTGGGCAGTTGGCTGTTAACAGCGCGTAGCGTTGCGCAGTTGGAGGCGAGCCGCCAGCAGTGGTGGATGTGGGGAGAGAGATGGCGGAATTCTGAGAGCGGATGATCTGGACGTGTGTCCATCAGAGACAGTACATTTGTAAGACTGGGTGTCATGAACCTATATATATATATATAATGACTTTTGAACACTATTAAGGTAAATACATTGTTTGTTCTCTATAAAAATCTTTCATTAGCTAACTATGCCTATCAGTAGTTAGTGCCTTCAGTAGTTAGAATCTTTTATTTAGCTGGCAGTAGTGGCGCTCGCTGCATTGCAGTAGTTGGAGTAACGAAGATTTTTGTGAGGTAAGTGATTCATGAAAGGTATATGTTATTGTTAGTCAGGGCCATTCTTTTGTAGGGATTTTTGAAAGTCAGATTGCGTTGCGCTAAACATATTGTGTGTCAGTTTCAGCACAGTCATTTATAATTTTTCTAAGGGGACGTTTCAATTTATTGGCGTCGACTGTTGCTCCATGTAATCGACTGTAAAGAATTTTGCCATTTGTGTTCATAAAATCTCCGTCGAAATGTCACTGATACTGTAGTAAATGAGAAGTTTCATACTTTCACTTTCGGCACTGTATATAAACGAAAAGAAAGATTGCTCACCTTGTGTATGAGCGTGACCACATTAAGAAGTTTGTGGGAAAGGACAATTTACTGTCTCTTTACTATCAGAATGTTGTATTGCTACTTGAACATTATAACAACCCGAAAATTCTACTCCACGTTCATAAACATTAAAATCATAGCAACTAATTTCGTAACCAAGTAAAATGCCGTTTCACTGGGGCTAATCGGGTGTGGAGCTCTGCTGTTGTCCTGCAGACCTCAGTATCAGGATTACACATTAGCAAAGCTCCTTTCCTACGACGTGCTCCTGCAGTTTGCTAGAGTTTGCCCATCCCACTCAGTCAGATCGTTGGGCGCCGACTCCGCGTCCCTCATGGCCAGCCTCGATAAGCTCTGAAGTGACTGGTTTTTCACTTTGAGTGCTGCTCTCAACTTTGTACTTAGCATGCTGCTAGTGATCGCTACTTCTGTTAGCGCTCAGCATGTGGATTCAGTCACTGACTTCCGTTGTGCAACCAACTACCTCTCTTCCAGAATAAAATTTTCTCTCTGCAGCGGAGTGTGCGCTGATATGAAACTCCCTTGCAGATTAAAACTGTATGCCGGGCCGAGACTCGAACTCGGGACGAGACGAGGTACTGGCGGAATTAAAGCTGTGAGGACGGGTCGTGAGTCGTGCTTGGGTAGCTCAGATTGTAGAGCTCTTGCCAACGAAAGGCAAAGGTCCCGAGTTCGAGTCTCGGTCCGGCATACAGTTTTAATGTGCCAGGAAGTTTCATATCAGCGCACATTCCACTGCAGTGTGAAAATCTCATTCTGGAAACATCCCTCAGGCTGTGGCTAAGCCGTGTCTCCGCAATAACCTTTCTTCCAGGAGAGCTAGTTCTGCAAGGTTCGCAGGAGAGCTACTGTGAAGTTTGGGAGGTAGGAGACAAGGTAGTGGCGGAATTAAAGCTGTGGGGACGGGTCATAAGTCGTGCTTGGGTAGCTCCGATGGCAGAGCACTTGCCCGCCGGTACGGTAGCTCAGCGTGTTCGGTCAGAGGGTTTAGCTGCCCTCTGTAATAAAGCAAAACCGAGTGAACGGATCAACGATCAACCTGAACGGATGTCATCGGACGTCCGCCACGACCAAACTCAACGAACGATATAGAACCAAATGAGATAAAAAAAAAGAATAGTTGGTAGAGCACTTGCCCACGAAAGGCAAAGGTCCCGAGTTCGAGTCTCGGTCCGACACAGTTTTAATCTGCCAAGAAATTTCAATTGCCTCTCTTGTTTTTTATAATGTTTGGAATTGCCGTCAGTGTATTACCTAGACCTGAGTTTCTCCTGGCTTATACAACTTTCAAATAACTTCCGGGAATTGTCTGATTTCACTCGGGATTGGTTGGTCGGTGCCTCATGGACTCAAGCTGACTGGGAATACAACTACGTTACTGCCCGGCAATTGCCAAAGTTTGAACGTTTTCATTGCGCGGAGTCTGATCTCGACGTTCTGTGACAAAACTTACAGAGAAATCTTTTGATGACGCAACTTTATCCATGCTTGGGAAGGGTTTAAATTTTGCACCCACTCCGAAGAGTTTGCCGGTAGTTGATTTTATTAGTTCAATTGAACAGGCAGTTTGCAAACTACCTGCTGACGCTGCAGAGGAGGTTAGGAGGGAGGCATGCCGTGTGTTGACTAGGGCTCGTCCACCCAAGAGCAGCAGAGAGGGCTGCTTTATGCTCTCTCAAAGTTGATCCTGATATTGTTATTTTACCTGCGGACAAGAGCAATGCCACCGTTGTTTTAAATAAACAGGATTACGTACAAAAGATGCAACGATTACTATCTGATTCAGCGTATCGCAGAGTCGATCCTGACCCCACAAAAAGTGTTGAGAGAAAGATCAACAGCCTCCCGAAGAAAAGTGGTTTGTCGCAGGACACTATCAACAGTCTTAACACCTGTAGTGCTGTTCCCCCTATATTATATGGCCTTCCGAAGGTTCACAAGGAAGGGGTTCGTTTCCGTCCTATAGTGAGTAATATCGGCACTCCGACATATCGTGTAGCCAAGCATTTTGCTTCTCTGTTGAGTCCACAAGTACGTAGATGTGAACATCGTATCAGGAACTCAGCTGATTTTTTACGTCGTTTGGAGGGACTGCGGTTGAATGACTCTGATATTTTAGTGAGTTTCGAAGTGGTCTCTCTCTTCAGTCGTGTTCCTCTGTCTGATTCGTTGCGGTTAATTGAGGCTACGTTTGGTGCTGAATTAACGAATCTCTTTCGGCATGTGTTGACATCCACTTACTTTTTATTCAATAACCAGTATCACAAACAGACAGATGGAGTTGCGATGGGTAGTCCGTTGTCTCCTGTGATGGCAGATTTGTTTGTGGAAGACTTCGAGGAACGTGCATTGGAGTCGGCGCCTTTGAAACCCGCCTGTTTCTTTAGATATGTTGACGATACCTTCGTTGTTTGGCCTCATGGTAGGGAGAATTTGAATGCCTTTCTAGAACATCTGAACTCGATCCACCCTAACATTCCTTTTACGATGGAGGTGGAAGAGGATGGTTGCCTTCTCTTTCTTGACGTGTTGGTTAGGAGGAAGGAAGATGGATCATTGGACATGCAGTCTACAGGAAACGTACTCACACTGACTTGTACTTACAGGCTAATAGTTGTCACCATCCGGCACAGCGTGAAGGGGTACTTCGTACCTGAGTACACAGGGCACATGTCGTTTCCGACGCTGAGACTTTGTCAGCTGAGCTGTCCCATCTTGAAGTTACGTTTCGTCAAAATGATTATAGTGATAGCCAGATTGAACGTGCGTTGCGCTATCGGCCAACTGTACATCAGGTGATTGATGGTAATTCTGAATGGTTCAAATGGCTCTGAGCACTATGGGACTTAAAATCTTAGGTCATCAGTCCCCTAGAACTTAGAACTACTTAAACCTAACTAACCTAAGGACATCAGGCACATCCATGACCGAGGCAGGATTCGAACCTGCGACCCTAGCAGTCCCACTGTTCCGGACTGCAGCGCCTAGAACAGCACGGCCACCGCGGCCGGCGGTAATTCTGAGTCTACACCCAAGTCTACTGCCTTTTAGCCTTACGTGGGAAACACTTCCAACAATATCGGTCGTATTTTACGGAAATACGATGTGAAATGTGTTTTCCCACCTCCATCTAAAATTACAGTGCTTCTGAGTTCTGTTAAGGATGAACTTGGTCTGCGTAAGTCGGGTGTATATACGCATTCCTTGTAGCATATATTGGTCTCAAACTATCAAGACCGTGGAGGACCGATGTACTGAGCATAAACGGCACACACGATTACGGTAGCCAAATATATCTGCTATTCATCAGGTTACCTTCCATTCAGAAGGCTGTTGCACGTAGCGACTGTTATATTGACTTGTAAATAATAGATTTCAGCTATCAGTCGTCCTTTTTAAATGTTATTGGCAGATCTAGATTTTAGCTAGAAACTAGCCATTCTCAATGCTAAGAATAAAAGAGGTACATAGTTAGATGATGTCATAAAAAAGATGGAATTAATGGCTTAACTCATGTGGTTTGTATATTACATACCACTATCATTTTTGATCAATGTATATAATGCCTGTTGGTCGGGTTTCATCCACAGTTCATTGAATACTACTGTTTGCGGAAGGCGGGCTGTATGTTTGGCGCCATCTATGAGCTATTTAGTAAATAAAACGTCGTGTGACTAGGGCCTCCCGTCGGGTAGACAGTTCGCCGGGTGCAAATCTTTCGATTTGACGCCACTTCGACGACTTGCGCGTCGATATTTAGTAAATATGATGAACAATACACTTATTGCCGGCCGGTGTGACCGTGCGGTTCTAGGCGCTTCAGCCTGGAACCGCGTGACCGCAACGGTCGCAGGTTCGAATCCTGCCTCGGGCATGGATGTGTGTGATGTCCTTAGGTTCGTTAGGTTTAAGTAGTTCTAAGTCTAGGGGACTGATGACCTCAGATGTTAAGTCCCATAGTGCTCAGAGCCATTTGAACCATTTAATAGATGTATACAGCGCGTGTCTTCTAGTGTTTTACAAATTTAAAAAATGTTTTAAAAAATTTAAAAAAGATAGAAGTGCAATGCGCAAGTACTTAGGGGCAGGGGCTTAGAAAGCAACAAACGGATTTTGAAACTGCAGGGTATTAATGCAATGGAGTTCAAAGTTCTCTGAGCTGTTCAGAGGGGCCAGCAAACAACAGTAGGTCGAAGAAATGGCGAAGTAAGCACGGTACCAGTAGACAGACGTGTTGTAACGTGCCAACTGGCGGTACTGAAGATCTAACTCACAACGACAACGGATCGTACTGTACCAACGTCGCTGTGCCGCTGATGTATGGCTTCCTGCCGCGCAAAATTGGCTGAGCGAACCAACCGACCACTACAGGATGAATTTGGTACAGTTGTAATTTTACAGTCGGTGTTATGACCGTCTTCCGCTAACAGTAGGATACGAGGAACTGTGGATGAAGCCCGACCAACAGGCATTAAATGCACTGATCAAAAATGATAGTGGTATGTAATATACAAACCATATGAGTTAAGCCATTAATTGCAACTCTTTATGACATCATCTAACTATGTACCTCTTGTATTCTCAGCATTGCGAATGGCTAGTTTCTAGCTGAAATCTGGATCTGCCAATAAAATTTAAAAAGAACGACCGATAGCTGAAATCTGTTATTTACAAGATGTGCTATTGCCAAACACTGCGTGGATACTGGTCGCCCCATGTTATATAATAACACCGAGATATTGGCATGCACGTCCAGCTGTTAGGACAGTGTTATTAAGGAGGCAGTTGAGCAACCTCGTTAAGAGGGATGGAGGTTTTTGTTTAAACTCTGTTTGGAATCCGGCTCTCTCCCTTGTCAAAAAACAGAGGGACAGAATCAATGCTACCTCACCTGCGAGTTCGTAGTCTCACCATCGTGTGTGTTATCTTTCCTGCATCAGTCCGAGAACCGAGGTTTTAAATTTGCATGTGCGTCGCCTGTCCGTAGCAGTTTGCCTTGAAAATGGCGGGATGTTCTCCCTACGAAATATCGGCGGTCGCTGAAAGTGGTACCTGGCTGAATTCCCGGAGTTATTTGAAAGTATAGTACTTAGTCTGATAGCTAATAAACACTGTTAATCAGACCCTAGAATTCCATGAGTCTCCAGCTGCAAGCATTCTGTCAAGTCCCAAAATCCTGCCCTGTGGCAGTACTCGCCGCTGATCCAATCACCATTCTGCCTTCACTGTAAATTTGTCTTTCCGCATTTGCTCCTCACCGCTAGGAAATGCAGTCTCTCTATCCTGTTTTAGGACACAACATAGATAAACCTTTTCTGGTGCCATGTGTCGGGTATTTTCTTAACGAATTCTGAGATAGATAGGGGCTTCTCACACACTCAGCCTGACATCATGACTAGACTGACGGTTTTGGGGCTCATATGAGAAGCAACACTTGCACTCCAGTGAGAACGGACAGGGCGCAATGACTGGAAGAAAGACCCAGAGGGAAGACGCAGCCAGGGCAACCTGTCTACACGACTTCACGACAGAACGTGAAGGTCGCGGGAACGGTCCAGTGACAACGAGATGGAGTTGCGGGTGTGGTCCACGGAGGACTGCAATGGCAACGTCACATGGCGACAGAGCAACCCAGAAGCAGAGGGCGTGCGATGCCTTCACGAGTTTCAGCTGCAGATGTGGCCTCTAGTAGACGGCAGGCGGCAGCAGGCAACGGCCCAGCACAGCTCAGCCGGCACCACGGGCGTCGCGCAGTCACGTCCTCCTCGGCTCAGCTCGACTCAGTTCAGGTCAGCTCACCTCACCGCAGCACAGCGCTCCTCTTTCAGCAGCCACGCAGTCTCGCCTCTGCATAACTCAGCAGCAGACAAAAGTAGCTCACAGCCTTGTCTAACAATGAAGTTCTACATCTACATCTACGCACCATCCGGTGCGTGGCGGAGGGTACCTCGTACCACAACTAGCATCTTCTCTCCCTGTTCCACTCCCAAACAGAACGAGGGAAAAATGACTACCTATATGCCTCTGTACGAGTCCTAATCTCTCTTGTCTTATCTTTGTGGTCTTTCCGCGAAATATAAGTTGGCAGCAGTAAAATTGTACTGCAGTCAGCCTCAAATGCTGGTTCTCTAAATTTCCTCAGCAGCGATTCACGAAAAGAACGCCTCCTTTCCTCCAGAGACTCCCATCCGAGTTCCTGAAGCATTTCCGTAACACTCGCGTGATGATCAAACCTACCAGTAACAAATCCAGCAGCCCGCCACTGAATTGCTTCTATGTCCTCCCTCAATCAGACCTGATAGGTATCCCAAACGCTCGAGCAGTACTCAAGAATAGGTCGTATTAGTGTTTTATAAACGGTCTCCTTTACAGACGAACCACATCTTCCCAAAATTCTACCAATGAACCGAAGACGACTATCCACCTTGCCCACAACTGCCATTACATGCTTGTCCCACTTCATATCGCTCTGCAATGTTACACCCAAATATTTAATCGATGTGACTGCGTCAAGCGCTACACTACTAATGGAGTATTCAAACATTACTGGATTCTTTTTCCTATTCATCTGCATTAATTTACATTTATCTATATTTAGAGTTAGCTGTCATTCTTTACACCAGTCACAAATCCTGTCCAAGTCATCTTGTATCCTCCTACAGTCACTCAACGAAGACACCTTCCCGTACACCACAGCATCATCAGCAAACAGCCGCACATTGCTATCCACCCTATCCAAAAGATCATTTATGTAGGTAGAAAACAACAGCGGACCTACCGCACTTCCAGTTGTCAACAGTGGAGTGACAGTATCTAACATTAGTATCAGTGAAACTTGAACCCATTCCCCAGGCTTTCGATGGTACAAAATCTGCATTAAACGAATTTATTAGCAATATGGACACAGCTTTTGAATTAGTACATGAAGTAGATCTTCCAAAGTTGTTAAAATTCGTAGAAGCCCGTATTCAGTGTCCTGCATCAAGTAAACTGCCTGTGTACGAATTATCTTCTATTTGGGAAGAAGTAAGAAATATTTTGTTGGAAAATTTCGCATATAAGCGTACTGTGGATTACTAAGCATGTAATATGTTTTCTAGTAGGCAATCAAATGGAGAATCGATTGCAGACTGGGTCAGTGAAATAGATACACTTCAACATCAATTTTGTGAACCTGCCCATGGTGCAATGCCAGCATCAGAACTGGCAGTATCTTTCTCATTAGCAGGAAAATTAAGCAGAGCAGTATTCATTCAGGGCATCTATGATGAGTGCATACTGACAATTGCGCATGCAAGGGAGAATGCATCACCGTCACTGAGGCTTCTAGATAATTCAGCACAAATTAGCTTGTTCAGTGTGAAGTATCGGCGGATCCAGGTCAGGCACAGACCAGAAGAAAGTATAAAGATTAAAGGTATCACAAGTCTGGCCATTACGTGTGGGACAGCAGGTTTAGATCTTAGAATAGGTCGGGAATTAAGAGTGAAAGATAAGTTTCATCTGGTAGGAATGGAACTGAATATTCCCTACGCCAGTTTAACTGATAGAGACTTCTTTATGAAGAATGGCGTAGTAACTTTGACAGAAGAGTCGGCACCAAGGAAAAAAGGATTTGTTGATAAAAGTCATGAGGGCAAGACAGGGAAGGTCACTCTTAAGTGTTTCTCATGTGGACATGTACGGCAGACATCTAAGGATTGCAGCAGTAATTTTAGGTGTAAAATGTGTTGCAATTCAGGGCACTTAACGCGAAATTGCCGCCGTGAGAGAAGAATTCGTAAAGTAGAATCGGATCAAGTATGTCGAGAGTCAGATGCTCCAAAGACAGTCAGGTGCAAAAGTAGCAATTTATTGGGACGCAGAGGCCGTTGTAAGAAAGCGAAGCCACATATCTGTTTAGCAAGCCTTAGGCCAGGGCACATGGCTAGAGAGGTACTGAGAAAGCAGGGTACTCTTTGAAAAATAAGAAGCAGGGAAACGAAAGAGAAGCATAAGATACCAATCATTTACGCTGCATTGGGAAAGGTATTCAAAATCGACTGTGAAATTAAAAATGAGTTTGTAGAGCTGAATTGCCCATGGATTACAAAAAGTCCATTAAAATGGCTTCTAGATAATTCAGCACAAATTAGCTTGTTCAGTGTGAAGTATCGGCGGATCCAGGTCACGCACAGACCAGAAGAAAGTATAAAGATTAAAGGTAACACAAGTCTGGCCATCACGTGTGGGACAGCAGTTTTAGATCTTAGAATAGGTCGGGAATTAAGAGTGAAAGATAAGTTTCATCTGGTAGGAATGGAACTGAATATTCCCTACGCCAGTTTAACTGGTAGAGACTTCTTTATGAAGAATGGCGTAGTAACTGATTACGCCAAGGAAACCCTGTGGATCAGGGGTAGGGTCGTTAAACTGTGTACAGAGATAAAAGTGCATTGCACAAATATATAGGGGCAGGGGCTTAGAAAGCCACAAACAGATTTTGGAACTGCAAGGTGTTAAAGCAGTGGAGTTCAAAGTTCTCTGAGCTGTTCAGAGGGGTCAGCAAACAACAGTACCCCGAAGAAATGGCGAAGTAAGCACGGTACCAGTAGACAGACGTGTTACTGAAGATAAACGGAGCTAGAGAGCCTAAGGCAGGCCAGGTGGCTAAAATATAGTTGGTTCCCAGTGAGGAGAGGATTTTGAGGATAAAGGTTGCAGATATTAGTCTACAGGAGACCTTGTCAAGAAACAAGAGTTTCAGAAAGGCTTGTACCTACCAGAGGCGCTGGTGAGAGTAGAAAACGCTCTTTTTTAATTAGCGTGTTAAATAGACGAGAAGATGCTTTTTATATGGCGATGCCTCGCATTAAGGTGGAAGAAGTTCTGCCATTGAGCTCAAGTCCGAAGCAAATTTATGCAAGGTTGACAACCGAGGATCTGTTTACTAAAGGAAAACTTGCGGTTAGATCATTTAAGAACCATAGGAAAACAGTCCATAATAGAAGTGTGTTCTGCGTATAAAGGTATCTTCCATTTGTAAAGGGATAAGTCGACATATACAGATAGAATCCGGCATTAAATAAAACCATACCTGAATCATGGGGACGAATAACTTGCTCTCGATACAGAATATCAGAAGCGCAGAAGGCGCAACAGAAGATAAATTAGATGTTGAAGAACGATATAATAGTACCTGCAACAAGCGCCAGTAATTTCCATTGTAAGTAGGCTGTTTAGGTTTCTATGTTGGTAACTCAACGTAGCGCTCTGTATGAAAATCACTGACTGTGCTGTGTGCAGTCTGTGGCTGGTTGGACTCATTGTTGGAATATTCGCTTGTGTAGTGTTGGGCAGTTGGACGTGAACAGCATGTAGCGTTGCGCAGTTGGAGGTGAGCCGCCAGCAGTGGTGGATGTGGGGACACCATTCTTTTGTAGAGATTATTGCAAGTCAGATTGCATTGCGCTAAAAATATTGTGTGTCAGTTTAGTGTTGATCAGAATAAGTAAAGAGAGAAATGTCTGAGTACGTTCAGTTTTACTGTTTGAAAATCAAATAACGTAAGGGGTTTACCAGCACAGTAATTCATTAATTTTTCTAAGGGGAGGTTTCATATGGCGACCCTGCCAGGATACCTCACTGGAATCTTCTGATTTTTTCTTGTAGTTTGTGTAATTAGTGTAGCTATTGTTTATTGCTAGCAAATAATTGTAGAGAGAATTTCCTTTGTAGTTGTAGTTTTTCATTGTTGTACAGTAAAACAGTTGTGACATGCATGTAGATTTGCACCACGTATTTCGCAGGTGCCCTTGCAATTAGTTAGATATTATTTACAGTGCTATTTTAATGTGTTTTCCTATTTTACTCTTCAAATTATGCTTTCTTGTGTTATCGTGTGAAATATTGTGACAATTATGGCGTGTGAAAAACGTAATACTAGGCTCCATAGTAAACCGGGGAATGACAGTGAAGACAAGAGTAGTGTGTTAGCACCACCGTGTAATGAATTAACTAATGTTCAACATAGTAATTTGGTAATTGTGCATAGGGAAGTGGATCAGACGGCAAATAATGGTGTAGACAGTGAAACAAATAGTGAACAGGTTAGTATTGTCGATCGATTGGTCGGCAACAGCTCGCCCCAGGAGCCCGAAATGGCAGGACACAATCTTGCAAATACCGTAGATTCAGGTTTTGATTCCTCACCTTTTTCTCAATTAAGTCAAGACTTACTCTCTGCTTTACAAAATCCGAATGTTGCCGGTGAAAATGCACTGCCGAAAAGCACAGAGGAACATTTTGCAGACACTGATACATTGTCATTGCAATTCATGCAAAGAATGGAACAAAATCAGAAACAAATGAGACAACACCTTCAAAAGTTAGACACAATGGAACAAAATCAGGAACGAACACAACAGCAGTTACAAAAGTTAGACACAATGGAACAAAATCTTCAAAAGTTAAATATAATCGAGCAAATGCTTGAACAAACACGTGAAGATTTTTCTGCTAAGTTCCTTAAAATTGAATCTAAATATCAAAAAATGTGTGATGACATAAAAACATAAATTTGTGAGCATTTTCAACCTATTTTTTTGCGGCATGAAAATGCATTACAGAATCACGAAGCTGCCATAAAAGAACTGCAAAATGTTGTTCATGAAAATCACGAGACCTTCCGGGCTAAAATTGACTCAGTTGCATCTACCGATTCGGTTACGCAACTTGCAAAATCTCAGAAAAACTTAAAGGACACAGTACATGCGCTTTAAACACAAATGGACACTCTGAAACTTGTTTCAGAAAAACACACTGAGGAAAGCAGTTCATTATCAGAGAACGTAGCCGAACTTTCGGATCAGTTTGTAAGGGATCCGTGATCCCACGATCACAGATGCTAGTATCCGCCGCCCAGGTCGATAGTAGACAGGAGTCGATTGTCAAGTGCTGCAGTAGGCAGTGAGACTAGTGTCGAGTGCTGAGTAGTACTGGAGAGTGTCGAGCGAGCGGTAGTGCTCGAGAGACGGGAAAGAATGGTGGTCGAGTGAGTTGTAAACGGTAAAATCCACCGGAGTATGACGAGTGAGCACGTCCCCCTATTCGTCCTGGGGTTGACCCTCACTAATACCGATTCGTGAGTGATATGAAACAGAAAGTGACAAGTGCCGAATTACGTGTTTCGCGTCAACCGTGTCGGCCAGCAACAACCATGGATTGCAGTGAGGATTGTTGTGAATGCTAACCATCAGCACTGCATGTGACGAAGCACGAAAATCAGCCGCAATAAAAACATATAACCGTAATTAGACGTGTAAGGCGAAGGTAGCAACTGCCTCAGAATTTTTGTGTTCGTAGAAAATACAATACAGTTTGTACATCGCAACCTTTGTGGTCCTTAATAACAGACAAACGTTCAATCATTCCACTATTCATCTCAAAACAGCCGCACTCGTTTGAAATACCCCCGAAGCCACAGCAGAAAAACCGATAGCCTTTCATCCATTAAGCACACGGTCACATGGCTCTGAGCACTATCGGACTTAACATCTATGGTCATCAGTCCCCTAGAACATAGAACCATTTAAACCTAACTAACCGAAGGACATCACACAACATCCAGTCATCACGAGGCAGAGAAAATCCCTGACCCTGCCGGCAATCAAACCCGGGACGGTCACATGATTATAATAATTAACTGTTTGGCGGCTTCGGTAGATTACACAAAAGAATTAAACGGGGGTGTTTCATCATGGCTCCCGTGAAAAGGACAGTGTAATCTTCGGATCCGAACTATGACTTATTAAGCACCATTTTTGGTTTCAGTGGAAAAACATAGCCATTTATCGGATGATTTTGGTGCAAGAATAATCCGGTATTGTCGTTACCACGACTAAAATTACAGTATTCCAACTAGAAACAGTGTAATATGACATTTATGGTGAAATTAGAAATCGCGGGAACGAAGAACATTATTTAGACAATACAGTGCAAAAGTGACTGATGAACAGAAAACAATTTCATTTTAGAAGTTCAAATGACAAAAGCAGTGTTAATGAACAATGTATTGAAGTATGGACACGAAAACCTGCATGAAGTACTGTAAAATTCATACTCTTAAGGAAAGGCGCGTTTGTGCTTAATCGCGAGTGAACCAGCCAAAATTCCGTTACGAAAGTATCAGGAATATGTTTTCAAGTGACTTTGTATCCGAAATTGTTTTTTGAACGGTGTAAATCGTTCAATTTGATGTGGACCCATAAACTGTTACCGTATTTGCGAGCGTTGACTGGCGTAATTGTTGGATGACGTCACCCAGACTCTGTGAGCGGCTAGCCAAAGAATCTGAAGCAGTGAAGAAGTTCCACACACCACAACAGCAAGGATTTGGATAGCGGAGATGTACCACACTGACTGGCGACTACAGAGGAGCCAAGAGGTTGAAGTAGAAACAACGACGACGCGGAGTTCGACATCTAGCGGCGAACCCCCGAAATATACGACGTCTGTGCCACCTACCCGCCGATCAACGAAATACGTGACAGCAACTCCATCCCGTCGCCAACCACCGAACTACGAGACTGCGTCAGCGCGATTCGCCGCGGACATAAACAGTGCACAGGGCACCACACCAGCTACAACGACGCTTCGCCTGACAGCTGCCGCGGCGGAGGAGCCAACTAGTAGCGCGACTTCAAACTTCAAAACATCGCGACTTCGACGAGCGTCGAGGAGTGAGTGAGGACGATTTGCTGGCGCGAGACTAATTAATATTGCACTATCTTCAGAGTGCGGAAGGAACTTCAAACTGAATTTGGCAATTGCAGAAAATATAAAAACAATATTTTTAATATTTCTTTGCGTATTTGCTCTGGAGCATGGTATGCTAATATGCATGTGTTTTCATGCTGTACAGCGCAGAATAGTGTCTCATTTGCATTATTTATTGTAAACTACATGTTTATAGGTCTTTTAAGTTGTGTTTTAGTTACTTCGAGATCTTGTGGAAAAATGCTGTGATTAATGTTTGATCTGGGTAGGCTTCTGTAATTTATGGTGTTCAATGGAGAGGTCTATGTTGCCAGTCTGGGTTAACCTAATACAGTGAAGGATTATTTAATTATTCGCTAATTAGTGAGTGTTTGGGTTACTAGGAGGTTATTTTTCTATTTGATTTTTTTCTTGTCTGTGCATAGTGAATAGTTAGAATGGATCCTGAATTGAAAGAGAAGGTTGTGGAGGAGGTAGTTAGAAAAATGGAGATAGGGTAGGAGGACAAGGA
The DNA here is from genome assembly GCF_023898315.1 of Schistocerca nitens. Classification (NCBI taxonomy): domain Eukaryota; kingdom Metazoa; phylum Arthropoda; class Insecta; order Orthoptera; family Acrididae; genus Schistocerca; species Schistocerca nitens. The sequence goes on along the minus strand of NC_064614.1, from coordinate 615,109,578 downwards.
TGAGTCAGGAATTGGTAGTAATGGAATGTCAATGGACAGCCCATTGGGTCATTCAACCAGTTACCCTGAGACACCAGTAAAACCTATTGGAAAAGAATTGAGTCTAGAGGCTGGAGAATCGCAGTTAACAATATTTAAGATGCTCCAAGAAATCAGGAAAGGAAACGAAGAAACCAAGAAAGGAAATGAAGAAATCAAGAAAGAAAACAAAGAATTCAAGAAACGTATAGCCGAGATGTCCCGAGAAAACCAAGAAAACTTAAGAAAAGAACTGCAGGAATTCCAGGAACAGATGAGAATAACTCTTCAGGAGAGAGATGACAAGCTACAGGTGAAGGTAGATCGACTCCGAGAAGAGATGAACGATATGAAGGCAGAGATAATTGGAAAAGCTGAGGGAGATGTTGAGGGTGTCAAAACTGAATTGGAAGAGAGAATGCAGAAAATTGAAACACAACAACACCAGCAGATTAAAGATGTGGTACAAGTACAGCAGCAGTGCCAAGTCAATATTGGTAAATTGGGAAATAGGCAAGTGAAATTGGAGGAGGCTGTGGAGCATATAGTCACAAATGAGATCAAACAGCTGCAGGAGGGAGTCCAACAGCTAGAAACTAAAACCGAAGAGATTGATAGGAAGATAAAGGGTGCCACATTAACAGTAGGAGAGAGCAAGCTCGTTACATTAGTAAATGCTGATAATAGGTATACCTAGACCAACATGGGGCAAAAATATAAACCCAAAGGTGCATTGCATCCAATGATATTTACTAAGTGGTTACGAGGAGTTTTCCCAGCACACTTACGAGATGCAGATAAAATTCAGTTCGCAATAGACAGAATGGAAGGTGAAGCTTTCACCTGGGGAGTTAGGAAGAAAGAAGAAGTTACCAGCTACAGTCAATTTGAGGAAGAGTTTTTAAAGAAATACTGGTCCAAAAGTCACCAGTGTGCAACACTTGAAGATTTACTGCATTGCAAGTCCCTTAATACCTGGAGAGGTACCTTGAGAGAATTTGCTGAGCATCTATGGGAGTTGAATGAAACATTGGCGCAGCCATTGAATGACGACATAATGATATCAGCAATTAAAAGGAGGTTAAGTCGTAGGATGCGAGAAAACTTATCTGGAAGCCTGATTAAAGATAAAGATACCTTAATGGAAGTATTGGAGCAATTAGAAACTATTCGTGCACAGGAAAACAGATGCATGATCAGAACCAAGGAGGAAATAATTACCGTCAAAGTCAGTTTAATGGCCCACCAAATTACAGAGGTAGAGATGGGGGTAATGGACATAGGAACCATGGCAATGGTCGACAGTTTCACCACAATTATGGGAGAGGAGATGATGATAATGACAGGAATTATGAGAGGGGAGAAGATACACAAAGGGATCACGAGGTACGAATTTAAGAAAGTTAGGTGTAGGGAGCCAGCAACTCTTTTGCTGGTATACCAAGTGGCGACTGGTACACTCCCAGATGGGTGAGACTTTATTTCTTATTTCAAGTTTCACTCCTCTACCATCTTTCTCTATCCTTAGGTTAAGAAAGTTAGTGTGTAGTAGTTAGGATTGGTAGTGGTCATCCAAGTAATTCAGTCAGGAACCCTGTAGCAGATTTATAGTTGACTTAAAATAAGGATAAGTAGTTACTGTTGATGTAGAGTGTGGGATGTCAGAGAATCAATAAGTCAAAAATCAGCTTAGTGTCAGTACATTGCAAAATTATTAGTGCCAGAAGTAATAAAATGAGAACCAGATCAGAAAGCTAATGTTTATAAAATGTCGTGGTGAAGGGAAGCAGCCTACTCACGCCTTATTAAATTATCATCAGTCTTTCCATTGTGTGCCAGCCTAGCTCTGACGTCATAAATGTTGTGCAATACTTTTAAAATCAAGTAAATAACCTGAAACGTTTCTAGTATGTCAGGAGTAATACTAAATCAAAATGTGTTGAATATCAGTTCAATAACTTGAACCATTTTCGAAATTTGGACGTTTTTCTGTAAAAATCATTGGCGCAACAGAAAAGAACTAGAGATTTAAAAATTTATATTTGGATTCCTTTTTCATAATAATTTAGTAGAAACAGTATTTTGGATCTCACAAATTAAAATTTTAGTTGAAATTCATAATTTTCTGGGTTTTGTCTTAGAAATGAAGGAAGCAAGATAGATTGAGTAGGCGAATAAATAAGGCTAGCATGTTTAAATTTAAGTAGAAGGGAGATCCGCTATAATCATATAGATGAGAAGTTTCATCTGAATAACTATAAAACTATAGCGATAGTGTATCTCCAAAGGGCAAGTTCAGAGCTCGTCTACTGCGTGTAGTGTAATTAAATTAATTCTCTCGCCCAAAATAATTGACTTAGCCACATCAGACTTTTATTATGATTACTTACCTGTGTGCTGATTGCACACTTAAATTGTGAGCTTCATCGGCCATCAGCAAAGGAAGCAATGATTTATTCAATAACTTGAAGTGGTGCATTACTAGCCCAGCGGCTAGTCGGGAGAGCAATTTTGATCAGGCGTTCCCTTAGCCGTCCGCACCGCGGCTTTATATATAAGAACGCTGCGCGAGAGAAGAAGGCCCCAGTTCTCTCCAGACGCTGATTAGCGCAGCACCTGTGTCAGGAGTCGCGTCGCATCGGTATCATTGCTATAAACAGCCTCGGATGCCGTAATAAGTTACTCGGGATATGCGTAACCATGAAATCGTTTTCGAGTGAAGTGTTAATTCTGGGATGAATTTAATGATCTATCTTCAGTTTGCGTATGTCGTATTTTCATGTGCCGCCGCGGGACAGACATTCTACCATTATTTAGCGGGGCGTTTGATGAACATTATCATCAAATTATGGCGAGCATTCACTTAAACATTTAATTTGAACACTTATAGTTGTATCAGCGCATTAGACTCTGAACTGCTCTGTTAGTTGGAGTGTGTGGATTCTTTTTGGTCTGTGACTTTCAGAATATAGTGAACATTTTTAGAGAATCGTTTTTGATTATGAATCCCAGACAATCTCCTAATTCCTCAGAGCTATAAGCTGTAGCTATAAGTGTATTTCTCAGATGAAGTGGGCACTAGGAATTCTAATTACAGGCTTCACGTTTTGCTAATCACTTTCTGGTTGCCAATATTGTAGTTAGAGAGCCAGTGTTGAGAACGGCAAACAACAGCATTAATTAAATAAATAATAGGAACATTTAAATATAGCAAATTACTTCAGCCGCTGCCCCACATATGTTGCTAATCGGCCGGGAAATGCATCTTTTCTACATTACAAAACATTCTACATTTAAAGAACAACATAAATTCCACCAGCCGCCCCACAGTGGGAAACTAATTGGTCAAACAAGAGTTAGTGTAATCTCATAGAGTTGTTTTGTGGGGCATGAAAAGGTCAAACTGTTGTAAGAAAATTGAAGTAATGTATCAGCTTGTAATTATGATGGCATATAAAGAAACAAAGACATGAGGAGATAGTTGTTCGAATAAATGATGTGAAATATGATGAACGGAGAGGCCAAGGAGCCTGGAGTAGTATTTTAATGTAGTTATTGCACCAAATGTGGAGGATATATGTAGGTTGAAGATATGTATTTATTTGCAGTTGAAGTTGCTGTCAAATTGAGGGAGTTGTGTGTGATGAAGTGTATTGAGTATGAGATGTTTGAAGTATGTCATTTAGCACATCAGCAATACCTGTTTGCAAGTTATTTGTAGGTATACATGTTGATCTGAGGTATGCTGATAAAACAAAGTGTAACTAATGAATAATTAGTAATTCATATATCCAATTAGCTTCAGAGTCAATTATGGTTATATGTAGGTCAAGCTTTAGAAGCAGAATTCTGGCACTGTGTAATGAATAATAAATATCCATATAGCAGATTTGGATTAATGTCAATATAACAGGAAATATTGTACCTCTCATCTGAGCATTAGTGATAATTCACATATGGCAGTAATGTTTAGCAAAATGAAAGAGGATCAGTAATTTAAAAATTTTCATTGGGTTACCACATTAGTTATAGTGATGCAAACAGTTATGTAAGACATATTTAGTGGTATAATGGAGCATTTAATATTATTGAATCAATTTGTAGAGGTATGAGGAATTGTTAAATAATTGCATAAGTCAAGGTGTAAATGCTATATTTTGTTTTGATATTCAATTTTGCTTGTGTTCAAGACTCAAATGAATAAGTTATGAATTTCTTCCTTAAGTTTGATGTATGTTGTCCAAGTGAGTTATAAGTTAGAGTGATAGTAGTATGGACAGCAGGAACCCCGCTTAAAGGACGGCATACCAAAGGGGTAGCTGGCATTCAACTAGCTTGTTTTCTTGTCTTTGCTGTAGCAAGTTATAAAAGATTAACCAGTAACAAATATGTACTTAATGGCACATATAAACCTTTGAAAGTGAAGATTTTTGGTAATTGAATGTAAGACAAAGTTTTATAAAAATATTTGCCATGCTATGTTAATTAAGATATATTGATGTTGTATAATGTTTCTGTAGGTGCAGTTTGCTACCGGAGTCAATAGGGAATTATTTGTGATACGATGTAATTTTCAGTATTTGAACCAGAATGTATGTTCCTCATTTTCATTTATATACTATGTGATAATTTTTTCCTATTATTCTTTTTCGCCTGTGGCTACAAAGAAGGTTTTTAGGGCGGGGATGTAAGGAATCCGTGATCCCACGAACATAGATGCTAGTATCCGATGCCCAGGTCTATAGTAGACAGAAGTCGATTGTCGAGTGCTGCAGGAGGCAGTGAGACTAGCGTCGAGTGCTGAGTAGTACTGGAGAGTGTCGAGCGAACGTTAGTGCTGGAGAGACGGGAAAGAATGGTGGTCGAGTGAGTTGTAAACGATAAAATTCACCGGAGTATGACGAGTGAGCACGTCACCCTGATCGTCGTGGGGTTGACCCTCACTAATACCGATTCGTGAGTGATATGAAACAGAAAGTGACAAGTGCCGAATTACGTGTTTCGCGTCAACTGTGTCGGCCAGCAACAACCATGGATTGCAGTGAGGATTGTTGTGAATGCTAACCATCAGCACTGCGTGTGATGAAGCACTGAAAATCAGCCATCAATAAATACATATAACCGTAATTAGACGTGTAAGGCGAAGGTAGCAACTGCCTCAGAATTTTTGTGTTCGTAGAAAATACAATACGGTTTGTACATCGCAACCTTTGTGGTCCTTAATAACAGACAAACATTCAATCATTCCACTATTCATCTCAAAACAGCCGCACTCGGTTGAAATACCCCCGAGGCCACAGCAGAAAAACCAATAGTCTTTCACCCATTAAGAACACGGTCACATGATTATAATAATTAATTGTTTGGCGGCTTCGGTAGATTACACAAAACCCAATAAAGAATTAAACGGGGGTGTTTCAAGTTCACTAACTTATCTACAAAGGTAGATGATGATCTGAATGACACAAGACCATAAACCTTTACTGACACAGAAGGGTACGAACAAATTAGAAAATTCAAACAAAATCAGAATCAAATTAATACGCAACACAAAAGAGAAATCCGGGAAGTACAAGATCAGTTGGCACAAGTATTACAAGAATTACATATTTCAGAGGAGACTCACGCACCAACACGCGAAGAGGGATTCAGAAACAAGGAAAAGTCGCAAAGTAACAACACAGGGTATTTTGGAAATTATGAAAGAAATTGGCATGGTGCACAAAATTTTGAGGTTGCACCGCCGACACGACATAACAATGACCGATATGCGACTCGCCGACACGATGACTTTGACTATAAGCTGTTCATTATGTAATCTCCCCACGGAAAATTACCCTCTACCACGCAATAATTAATAAGGGTTAATCAAATCATCCACAATTATTTACTTTTGAAAAGTATCTGATCAGATTTTTTAGTAATATATGCGCCGACAGCTTGTCGACGCCAAGGTATTTTTCTAGTACGTTTATTCTTTGGAATAACAGAGATACGGAGATGTATGCTCCATGGTTATTATAGAGGGATAAGGGGAACAGCTTCGGAAGTATCGTTTGGGAGATTGTCTGATTGCTAAAAGAGATTTATTTACTCCTTTTCCTCAGAAATAAGGTTTGTGACCATTTTATTCTAGAGTGAATGACGAATGAGTTCTCGGTCTGAATCATTGATGATTGTCTGAGCCCTGTAATTAATTGGGAAGTTTCAGCTGTGACGAAGAGAACCTGCAATCTCTGAGTTTTTTATAAATCGTCCAAAAAGGCTTCGTCCACATCTGAAATTTTAGATCTGTCGTAAACTGAACGAATTGTTCAAACGATCGATTTTCCCAACTGAATGCAGCGCTTAATAAAAATAACAAATGAAAAGATCTTTTCCAGCAAGCCAGCCGCTGAATATTAAGACGAAGGGCTCCACCAGAGATTCTACTAGGCTGATTTCACGTAAATAATATATTTAAACTGTACACAGATAAAGGACAGAGAGGGAGAGAGAGAGAGCGAATGAAATTCTAGAAAATACTCAGAATCCTCCATTAGCATAATTGTTTGTCTGTCTTTTCACGGATCAGCCTACATATAAACCACGAAGCCCTGACTTTATTGTACCGATTTATGTGTGAGAGTGAAGGAGTAATAAAGGCGACAGATACACCTCTGTACAGACAAAACATTACACCAAGTTAGCGGCAAGCTGCATTCACATACTTTCATCATTTACAAAGTAGTAGAGAGAATTCATTATAATGGCCAATCCGTGACAGGACACGTTTTTGGACGTTGTTAAAATAATTTTGTTCTCTGTTTCATGTGAACTACGACGTGACAACTTGACTTGGAAAAGAGAAGAAATACTCGCAGTCAAATTAATTGGATCTACACATATAAACAGCACGCTGGGCGCAGAAAAAGGGCCAGATCTATAATTTTTTATTAAAGCTTGCTAGTATTGAGGAAGTAGACGTAGATTTGAACATTTACTAATTGTGTTCATGCCAGATGTAGTTGATTGACCTGCCCTAGTCGCATTTACCTGTATAAGTACTATAAGAAAGTAGCCACAGAAGTATTCTTGTGTGAAGGGAGATATATACATATTGACGATAGAACATTTATATGGTTTTAACTAGGGCAATGTTTAAGATGAGTCAAGTAGAGCAGAGCAACACGCAACAGCCTTCAGTTGTGAGCACTGATAATAATGATGTAGTAAGAAGTGTTGTAGAACCGATTGCTACAGATAGCGCGATAGAACGCCCTGTAGACACGGCTGGAGATGTAACAGCAAGTACGCAACATGGATTAGATCCATTGGTCATTATCATGAGGCAGATGCAAATGTTAACTGAGACCATGAATAATATGCATACGAAATTAGCCTCAGTTACTGAAGGTCAAGAAAATCTGAAAATTGACATTAATGCGAAGTTAGCCTCAGTTACTGAGGGGCAAAATGATTTGAATACGAAATTAGCCTCAGTTACTGAAGGGCAAAATGATTTGAATACGAAATTAGCCTCAGTTACTGAAGGGCAAAATCATTTGAATACAAAATTAGCTTCAGTTACTGAAGGGCAGGAAAATTTGAAAGCCGACATTAACGCGAAGTTCGCCTCAGTTAATGAAGGGCAAAATGATTTGAACGCGAAATTAGCCTCAGTTACTGAGGGGCAGGAAAATCTGAAAGCTGAGATTAAGCAGCAGTTACACGACAGTTTTTCCGAATTAGAGCAGCGGATAGAGGCGAAGACAAAGGAACTTAAGGATCAGGCCGAAGAGACGGAACGAAAATTAACTGCACAAATAGAATTGGTGAAAGCTCAATGTGAGGAATCTACTCACCGCGTACGTGTAGAAATGAAGGAGTATGTGGCCATTAAGATAGATACCGTACGCGAACAGGTGGAAATGGTTCCGCAATTAGTACAAAAGCAAGATGCCATGTCATGTGCAATTGCGCAACTTCCTGAATTGGCACGTACGCAGACGAACCTAAAGGAAAGTGTGGAACATCTGACGGAACGTCAAGACGTTATAGACCACCAAATTAATGTATTAACGGGTAAATTATCCGAAATCACATTAGAAAACAAAAGGCTAATGTGTGAAAACGTTGAGCAAAATGTTAAAGCAGCATTGCAGAGTCTATGTGGCAAACAGGAAGAGAATATGTTTGCGAAAGGACTTGAGGAAGTGCGACAGCAGTTAGGTGCTGATTTCGAGCATTGGAAACAAACTATAGAAGAGTCGATACGCGTTTCACAACAAGGCTCAGAACAAATGAATACAGGCCAGCAGCAGAAGTCGGCAGCGACTATAGAGCCAGTTACTACACATTCGCACACAATACCGACTTGTGTAAGTAACTCAAATATTAAATTGCCACGAGCTAGTTGTTCGCGTGAAGTTTTATCTGATAGAGATTACGAAAGCCTTTGCCATGCCGAAGAAAAAATGATAAAGCATCGACAATTTCAGATTTTTAACACTGACAAAAGGGGAGTCCATCCGATTGTTTTTATCCGAAGTTTTAGAGGAGTGCTACCCAGAAATTGGTCGGAGTGGCAGAAGATCAGTTTCGTTACTGGGTATATACAAGGTTCGGGGGCGATCTGGGCCTCGGACATGACTTCTGTTTGCTCGACATATGATGATTTTGAGAAAGCGTTTTTAGCAAAGTTCTGGTCAGAAGGGGTACAGGAACGCCTAAGGCAGGAGGTGCTCTATCCAGAGCCTTTCTCTTTTTCAAAAGGAAGCCTTAGGAAGTATTTTGAGAAATATATAAATAAAACTAGATATTGGGACAGACCTATGCCCTTGCCAGACATAATAAACATACTTAAGGCAAGATTACCAACTAACATCCGGAATCAATTAATTTACGGGAACGATAAAGACTTGGAGTCGTTCCTTACGACGTTAGATCATATAGACATTATAGAAGAGAACAACCAGAAAGCCCGTAACAACAGATTCCAATATAGGGAGATAGAACCTCCGCCAAATGGTAGGCAAGTAAACGCACAGAGATCGATAAATAGTGGAGAAACCCCTCAAAATCTCAATAATAATACCGGCAATAGTCTTGCGAGGGGCTATCCAAGGAACAACAGGAATGGGAAAAGATACAATCCCGTATGGGGGAACGAAAGGAATTTTAGACCGCAAGCCTGGAACAATAACAGTAATAGAAAGTGGAATCAACCGGGGGGAATAAACTCAAACAACCAACATCAGTGGGGACGGACATCTGCGAATCAACCGGTAATTACCGAAGTGACGGATGATGTCAACCACCAGGCGAATCAAAATCCAACAAACTTGTAAGGACCCACTCGTGCCCCGGAGGAGCGGTCAACAATTGGTTGAGGGGCAACAGGATATGTGTACCCATGCTAACGTATAATGATGGACGATTACTGGCAGATGAATTGACCGAGGACTTAGAACCCCAAGATGAGGATAAGGAACAGGTGGCAGTAGCCGAAGTGCAAGTCATTTTGGAGACTGTACCTATAGTGGCGGTTTTGGACACAGCTGCAACCACGAATGTTATTTCGGAGGCTCTATTCAACAAGATCAGAAATATAAGACGAGTACCAATTTTTCCAGTTCAAAATTGCAGAATAATAGGCGCCGTTGGGGCTAGATCGGCTAATGTAAAAGTGCAGTCACTACTTAGTGTAGAAGTCGGAAATGTAGCAATATTAAGCACATTCCTTGTTGTGAAAAATTTGGTGGTAGACTGCATTATCGGAGTCGACAGCCTACGTCAATACAGATGCAGAATAGATTTTAAAACAGGAAAAATTTGGTTAAATGGAAATAAACAAGAAATTGAGTTGGACTTGTTGAAAAAAGAAAGCCTTACCAGAAATTATAATAGTGGGATCAGTGTGCAAGTAATTAGGACTGCAAAAAATTCTAAACCGCACGTAAATAATGAGGTCCAAGTTAAAGGAGATTTCGGTCAATTAGTGTATGAGAAGTTAAATGAATCTGACTGCATTATTGAAAATCAGAAGAAGCAGCTCAAAGAATTATTATTAGTGTATGAAAACGTGTTTGATGAAAGGCCAGGAGTTATTAAGGGATACATATGCCATCTCTACGTTAAGCCGCACGAAACGTATTGTAGAACTTTCTATCCTGTTCCCTGGAGGTTAAAGGCTCAAGTTCAAAAAGAAATAGATCGTATGTTGAAATGGGGTTTGATCGAACCCTCCACAAGCCCATACTGCTCCCCATTGTTGGTCGTGCCAAAAGCATACCCGGGATCGAACAAAATAAAAGGTTATTTTCTCATAACGACTTAAAAAAATATAATGAAGATTAGAAGATAGTGAGAAATGGTGTTCCGAGTGACAGAAATGAACGCTCGTAAAAAACATAACAATAAACTGTGTGTGTAGTGATAGAAACCTTTAAATTGAAATAGTTAATCAGTAACGTAGAGTATAGAAATAGTGACTAACTATTATTATCGAGTGTTGTAAAGAAGATAGTGGAGATAGGCTTCACCTGTGGTTTGGGTGAACATAGAACTTTAGCATTGCTAATGTTATCAAGATTTATAAAGGATCTAACTGACCTTCAAGAAGAATGAAATGTTTCCCGCAAATGACGCTGAATAATCAAAAGAGGTTCCGAGTGAATATCCATATATAAGTTCATGTGAACACTTACATGTGTAAACGTGTGAAGGGATGTGTTGTGGCAGTGAATTGTGAGTGACCTGTTAACGCCGCAAAGATAATTTCCCGAGCAAAACAGTTGACGTCGGCGCGAGAATTAAAATCGATAAAGACGACACAGATATGCTTTGTAAGAGACTCGCACCAAACGCGAGGATAAACTGATTCATGTTGAACTTTAAAAAGAATAGGTGTTATAATTAGAAGTTAAGAGTTTTTAATTTATTAATGAATGATTAAAGAAAGTAATATTCATAGAATTAGGAGTTATTTAATGGTTCGTGTTCATTTGGGAATTTTGTTTGGAAAATCCATTTCCATATATGAGCATGGATGAACACCATATGAATCAGAGAGTAAATGAAAGAAGTGAATCCGCATTCCTCAATGATAATAACTTCTACATTTCAGCACTCAAGCGAAGAAATATATGTATTTAGAATAAAAAGTTTTGAGTATAGCTAAATTATATGACTTATCAAGGAAATATGAATTATGTCTTTGTATCAAATGAACTACACTTTCCATTATTCGATGATTTGAATCCAAAATCTATAGTAAGTTACATGAATCCTTTAAATTACGAAGAACAAATCAGTGATAGAAAATGTGTTAGAACTTTGGACTTATAAGCACAAGTGGGGAGGCAAAGTCAAAAGGAGTATTCAAACGAGAGTAAATCGGATGATGCTTTTGGCAACATCATTAATTAAGGGTTGAATTCCTTGAAGTACGTCGTAACAAAAAGGATCCATGAAGCCATAAGGATTTTGCTTTCAAAAAGGAGAATCTTGGACGGTGCAACCTAACCAGTTCTCTTACAGGAGGAGTTTCCCTTTTGGTCATTGCTAATTCTTTTGGAATGAATGTTGCATGTGAATTCGAGTATCCCTGTTCCTTGTACTTTTCCCATTGTGGGCCGCGTAGAAGATCAACTACAAAGGGGGCCGCGTAGAAGACCGACTACAAATGTGGCCGTCGGGGACATGCAAGACCCGGGGGAGTTTAGCACCGCAAGATATTGTCCTAGGAACAAGACTGTAAAACGAGAATTCACGTTATTCATTGTAAAACTTTTTTTTTTTTTTTTTTTTTTTTTTTTTTTTTTTTTTTGCTAGAGGCACAAACCACTCTTCTCCAAATCGTGATACAAATTGATCCCTGTCTTTCCTTTAGAGATCTATTTCAAAATTAATTTTGTTCTTCTATAGGCTTTCCTATCTTCTATGTACCGTAGGCTGGGGGTCTAAGCTTAAGAGGTTTTCCAAGGTTTCCCTGCTTAAGAAAGTTCCCGAATGGGTAGACCCTGACATCAGTTCATGAAAGATCATCTTCCTTGGTTGTGCATAGCAAACATAACACCTAGATGCACGCAAAAGCAATACAGCCGCGGTACCTGTCTCTTCATTTCTTCTGTCTTCAACATTTCTTTTCTTCGCTTGTCTCAAACATAATATTCTCTTTCAGTCGGAGGACTGACAATCATCACTTCCGGGTTATCCACGCTAATAGATAGCTCGCGAAGTGTGTTCGGTGAAACAAAATTGAGCTCACAAACTTCGCTCGCTGCGAGGGGCATTGTAATCTCCCCACGGAAAATTACCCTCTACCACGCAATAATTAATAAGGGTTAATCAAATCATCCACAATTATTTACTTTTGAAAAGTATCTGATCAGATTTTTTAGTAATATATGCGCCGACAGCTTGTCGACGCCAAGGTATTTTTCTAGTACGTTTATTCTTTGGAATAACAGAGATACGGAGATGTATGCTCCATGGTTATTATAGAGGGATAAGGGGAACAGCTTCGGAAGTATCGTTTGAGAGATTGTCTGATTGCTAAAAGAGATTTATTTACTCTTCTTCGCGCTAAAACGAGCTAGGAACGTTTGTGCCGCTAGCGTGATAGATAAAGAGAAAGGAAAACCTGTAAAAACAAATTATATGAGACTTGAAATCCACAGAGAACGGAACATGTACGGAGATGGATTCAATATACAATTTTCCTCAGAAATAAGGTTTGTGACCATTTTATTCTAGAGTGAATGACGAATGAGTTCTCGGTCTGAATCATTGATGATTGTCTGAGCCCTGTAATTAATTGGGAAGTTTCAGCTGTGACGAAGAGAACCTGCAATCTCTGAGTTTTTTATAAATCGTCCAAAAAGGCTTCGTCCACATCTGAAATTTTAGATCTGTCGTAAACTGAACGAATTGTTCAAACGATTGATTTTCCCAACTGAATGCAGCGCTTAATAAAAATAACAAATGTAAAGATCTTTTCCAGCAAGCCAGCCGCTGAATATTAAGACGAAGGGCTCCACCAGAGATTCTACTAGGCTGATTTCACGTAAATAATATATTTAAACTGTACACAGATAAAGGACAGAGAGGGAGAGAGAGAGAGCGAATGAAATTCTAGAAAATACTCAGAATCCTCCATTAGCATAATTGTTTGTCTGTCTTTTCACGGATCAGCCTACATATAAACCACGAAGCCCTGACTTTATTGTACCGATTTATGTGTGAGAGTGAAGGAGTAATAAAGGCGACAGATACACCTCTGTACAGACAAAACATTACACCAAGTTAGCGGCAAGCTGCATTCACACAAACTTACATCATTTTACAGAGTAGAATTCATTATAATTACTACACATAAATTCAAAACATTTAAGAATTCTGGCAACGAAATTCATCATAATGATGAAGCATTTTGAACAGTCTGAATTTTCGAGTCCGGCAAAATATTTTGAAGACATGTAGCACAAAAATCAGTACCTGTCAAACCCATACAACCCCTCAGAACTCATCTTCATTTGCTTAATCAAATTGCGTGAACGTTTAAGACATATTATATTGGCAGGACGTTGCAAAGACGACATTGAAGGTTTTCAGGGGTTTTTACAAGAATTAGAAATTAATACAGAGATTCGCGGGACGTGAAACCAGGAGAACAACAATTATAGGTAACATCAGTCACAATACCGTGATGACAGAAATAATAACTGGACACGACAAGGCTAGTCTTACAATGCAAGTTGTGACCAAAACAGACACCATCCGTATGACAACCGTTGGCAGAGTAACAACAATTACAGGGAAAGATCACATCGCCGCACTAATGACTATGACAGAGACAATCAGAGAAACAGGCAATATGGGAACCAAAATAATTATTATCAAGGGAGACAGAATTGCTTCAGACGCAATGGTCCACCGCGCAGTTACAACTCATGGAGAAATTCTCTACCACGTGACTGACAAGAAAGAAATAACAGAAACTACCGACATGACGACAGACGATATAACCGTAACAATAGACCAGAATTTAATTAGAACTGACGGTATTCAAACAGAGCAGGGCCCTCTCGACAAGCTGAAGTTGTAGAGTTTAGGTCTCCAAATCCCAATAACAACACACGACAACAAATAGACAGTAGACAATTACTCACAACACTGGCAGCCACAAAACGTACTTATGAAGCTGACGATGCAGCTGCAGTGGCTGTTAATTGCGTAAAAATGGAAGACATTAGGGACATCTTACTCCAGGGACACGACGTGTTGTTGTTGTGGTCTTCAGTCCTGAGACTGGTTTGATGCAGCTCTACATGCTACTCTATCCCGTGCAAGCTTCTTCATCTCCCAGTACCTACCGCAACCTACATCCTTCTGAATCTGCTTAGTGTCGTCATCTCTTGGTCTCCCTCTACGATTTTTACCCTACACGCTGCCCTCCAATACTAAATTGGTGATCCCTTGATGCCTCAGGACATGTCCTACCAACCGATCCCTTCTTCTAGTCTAGTTGTGCCACAAACTTCTATTCTCCCCAATCCTATTCAATACTTCCTCATTAGTTATGTGATCTACCCATCTAATCTTCAGCATTCTTCTGTAGCACCACATTTCAAAAGCTTCTACTCTCTTCTTGTCCAAACTATTTATCGTCCATGTTTCACTTCCATACATGGCTACACTCCATACAAATACTTTCAAAAATGACTTCCTGACACTTACATCTATACTTGTTGTTAACAAATTTCTGTTCTTCAGAAACGCTTTCCTTGCCATTGCCAGTCTACATTTTATATCCTCTCTGCTTCGACCATCATCAGTTATTTTGCTCCCCAAATAGCAAAACTCCTTTACCACTTTAAGTGTCTCATTTCCTAATCTAATTCCCTCAGCATCACCCGACTTAATTCGACACATTCCATTATCCTAGTTTTGCTTTTGTTGATGTTCATCTTATATCCTCCTTTCAAGACACTATCCATTCCGTTCAACTGCTCTACCAAGTCCTTTGCCGTCTCTGGCAGAATTACAATATCATCGGCGAACCTCAAAGTTTTTATTTCTTCTCCATGGATTTTAATACCTACTCCGAAATTTTCTTTTGTTTCCTTCACTGCTTGCTCAATATACAGATTGAATAGCATCGGGGAGAGACTACAACCTTGTCTCACTCCCTTCCCAACCACTGCTTCCCTTTCATGCCCCTCGACTCTTATAACTGCCATCTGGTTTCTGTACAAATTGTAAATAGCCTTTCGCTCCCTGTATTTTACCCCTGTCACCTTCAGAGTTTGAAAGAGAGTATTCCAGTCAACATTGTCAAAAGCTTTCTCTAAGTCTACAAATGCTAGAAACGTAGGTTTGCCCTTCCTTAACCTAGCTTCTAAGATAAGTCGTAGGGTCAGTATTGCCTCACGTGTTCCAACATTTCTACGGAATCCAAACTGATCTTCCCCGGGGTTGGCTTCTACCAGTTTTTCCATTCGTCTGTAAAGAATTCGTGTTAGTATTTTGCAGCTGTGACTTATTAAACTGATAGTTCCGTAATTTTCACATCTGTCAACACCTGTTTTCTTTGGGATTGGAATTATTATATTCTTCTTGAAGTCTGAGGGCTTATATTATAGTAATGAGTTAATTCAGATTAAAATTCAAACAATTGAGAATTGCAATGACACTGATAGGCAGGACCTGTTTGAGATTTTACAAGCACATTCCACAGTTATTACTCACGAAACAGGAACAATCAAGGGATTTCAATACCAATATCATGTTCGTGAGCATACTAAATTTTTTGTTAGGCCATACGTAATTCCGGCACATTTGGGGGCCGTGTTAGAACAGAAATACAATCTATGCTTGACGAGGGCATTATTGAGCCTGCAGTAAGCTCATGCAGCAATCCATTACATGTTATGAGAAGAAAAATGGATCTATCAGGCTTATCTTAGATTCGAGACAAATCAATACTATCATCATTCCTGCAACAGACAGGCCGAAAACGTTCGAAGAACTTTTTCAGATTTTTAATGGTGTAAAAGTGTTGTCTTCTATTGATCTCAGATCCAGCTTTTATCAGATCGAACTTCATCCAGAATGTAGAAAATACACAGCTTTTCTTTGTTTCGGCGTTTGTTATCAATTTCGGAAACTTCCTTTTGGTTTGAACATTTCTTCGGGGGCATTCATTCGTGGGCTAAATTCCATATTACCTGAGTTCTTAAAAGTCATATCACCTTATGTGTGGACGATATTCTAATAGCAGAATCCTCATGGGAACAACATACTCGCATCCTCAACAGTGTGTTACGTATTTTTGCAGATTCTGGAATTACAGTTAACTTGGAAAAGTCTGAATTAGGTAGGACAAAGGTGAAGTTTATGGGACACATTATTTCTTCTGAAGGCATTCAGCCGGATTCTGAAAAGTTAGAAGCAATCAGAACCATTCCAGTTCCATCCACAGAAAAACAAGTCCGCTGTTTTCTAGGTGTCGTAAATTTTTACCGTCGTTTCCTGAATATGCAAATTCTAGTTACACCAAAACTTTGTTCTCTCACTGGAAAAAATACTATTTGGAACTGGGACGAACAGGCACAGTTGGAATTCAGTTCTTTGAAAGAAGCACTGCTTAACGCACCAATACTAGCTCATCCAGATCTGTCACAAGATTTCTGCCTTAGCACGGATTCTTCTAAAGCCGGTTTTGGTACCCATTTATTTCAAGAAGCCATAGAAAATGACACTACTGTTCTGAAAACCATTGCTTTTGCTAGCTGCGTATTAACAAAATCTGAAAAAATTATTCCGTCACTTAATTAGAAGCTTTAGCTATCGTTTGGGCATTTAACAAATTCCGTTTCTTTCTTTCTGGTAAACACGTAAAAGTATACAGCGATCTTCGTGCATTACAATTTCTTAGGTCTTCAAAATTAAACCATGACAGGTTAAAACGTTGGGCATTGTTCTGCAAGAATTTCACTTCACAATAGTCTACATTCCAAGCAAGGAGAACATTGTTGCGGATGCACATCACGTGCCCCAGCTGGGCTTGAGAAAAGTAACACAGAAGGCAACCTCGAAAAAAATTTCAGTATTCTTTACATTCAGAAAGTCGCCTTTGAAAACTTCATCACCACATCTTTAAAGGACGTTGCTCATGAACAAGATAAAGATCCGATTTGGAAAGACATCAAAAGTAAATGGCATGAAAAGACACACACACAGATTCGGCATTATTATCTAGTTAGAAACAACATACTCTTCAAATGCTGCACTGTTGATGACAAACTATGGGTACTTTGCATTCCTGACGATTTTGTTAATAAGCTCATTTGGTACATTCATTTCAGCTACGAACATTTTGGTCCATGAAAATGTTATCATATCCTTCGGACGACTTGTTATTTTAACAATATGGAAAAGAGAATTTGAAGAGTCTTGTCTGTTCGTAAACTTTGTCAAAAGGCTAAACCATCTACTATCTCACATAGTGCTCCGTTGTTTCCTATCATTCCTTCTAAATTAAAAGAATTTGCTGCTGTTGATCTCTTGGGACCCCTTGTCAGAACATCGAATGGATTTTCGTACGTTTTAGTCGCTGTTGGGTACTTCAAAATTTGTTTCTTTCACACCATTACGTAAAGCCACTGGACGGTCTGTATCCAACGCCTTTGAGAAAATTTCTTATGTGAAGTTGGACATGTTAGTAAAGTCATTTCAGATAACAGACCGCAATTCAAATCTGCTATTTGGTCACGCATGCTTCGGAATCGTAAAATCAAACTTGTTTTTATTTCATTGTACTCACCATATTGTAACGCATCTGAACGGATTATGAAAGCAATCAATAAGCTTTGAAGACTTTATTGTCACAGAAAGCATCAGTATAGGGACAGATATTTACACTTATTTCAAAACGTACTGATTGAAATGCCTCATGACTCTACTGCTTTACCACCTGTTCTTGAACTGAAGAATGAAGAACCACCAAACAGAATCAGAGAGCGTGTATCTTTTCCAAATACACGTAAACTCCGACACAAAGACATAATTGATTTGGCTATTAAAAATATAAATTCTGCTGCAGGCAAAAGGAGAAAACTACACGGTAAAACAAATGCAAAGAAACTATATATTTGTCAGAAAGTTCTCATTAAAGCTAATTCATTGTCACATAAGAAAAAACACTTGAGTCACAAATTCTTTCTGATTTACAATGGACCTTACAGAACCCGACGTATACCACATGATAATTGCGTTGAAGTTGAAACTCTGTGTACTAGGAAGAGAAAAGGGTTGCACCACATTTCACATGTAAAACCATTTATTGAGAGATAATCTGTTTTTTAACTTAGTCCTTGCCATAAATTTTTTCACTTCACCTTACTAGTACGCTATGTCACACTTAGAAACTGTTAACACGCAACAATGTTTTGAAGTCAACTATCCAAGCAAGAACCTAGGGAACATTTTTGAACAGAAATTACGAATGCATTGTTATAATGAACAGGCGACACAGTGTTATTGCGTGTACATTCTTGCTTGTTCGTTGCACGATTACATAACGACTATAAGGCTTACATACTTAGAACATATCTACATCTACATTTGTACTCCGCAAGCCACCCAACAGTGTGTGGCGGAGGGCACTTTACATGCCACTGTCATTACCCCCTTTTCCTGTTCCAGTCGCGTATGGTTCGCGGGAAGAACGACTGCCGAAAAGCCTCCGTGCTCTCTCGAATCTCTCTAATTTTACATTTGTAATCTCCCCACGAGGTATAAGTAGGGGGAAGCAATATATTCGATACTTCATCCAGAAACGCACCCTCTCGAAACCTGGACAGCAAGCTACACCGCGATGCAGAGCGCTTCTCTTGCAGAGTCTGCCACTTGAGTTTGCTAAACATCTCCGTAACGCTATCACGCTTACCAAGTAACCCCGTGACGAAACGCGCCGCTCTTCTTTGCATCTTCTCTATCTCCTCTGTCAACCCGACCTGGTACGGATCCCACACTGACGAGCAACGCTGAAGTACAGGTCGGACGAGTGTTTTGTAAGCCACCTCCTTTGTTGATGGACTACATTTTCTAAATACTCTCCCAATGAATCTCAGTCTGGCTCCCGCCTTACCGACAATTAATTTTATATGATCATTCCACTTCAAATCGTTCCGTACCCATACTCCCAGATATTTTACAGAAGTAACTGCTACCTGTGTTTGTTCCGCTATCATATAATCATACAATAAAGGATCCTTCTTTATATGTATTCGCGATACATTACATTTGTCTATGTTAAGGGTCAGTTGCCACTCCCTAAACCAAGTGCCGATGCGCTGCAGATCTTCCTGCATTTCGATGAAATTTTCTAATGCTGCAACTTGTCTGTATACTACAGCATCATCCGCGAAAAGCCGCATGGAACTTCCGACACTATCTACCAGGTCATTTATATATATTGTGAAAAGCAGTGGTCCCATAACACTCCCCTGTGGCACGCCAGAGGTTACTTTAACGTCTGTAGACGTCTCTCCATTGATAACAACATGCTGTGTTCTGTTTGCTAAAAACTCTTCAATCCAGCCACACAGCTGGTCTGAAATTCCGTAGGCTCTTACTTTGTTTATCAGGCGACAGTGCGGAACTGTATCGAACGCCTTCCGGAAGTCAAGGAAAATGGCATCTACCTGGGAGCCTGTATCTAATATTTTCTGGGTCTCATGAACAAATAAAGCGAGTTGGGTCTCACACGATCGCTGTTTCCGGAATTCATGTTGATTTCTACAGAGTAGATTCTGGATTTCCAAAAATGACATGATACGCGAGGAAAAACATGTTCTAAAATTCTACAACAGATCGATGTCAGAGATATAGGTCTATAGTTTTGCGCATCTGCTGGACGACCCTTCTTGAAGACTGGGACTACCTGTGCTCTCTTCCAATCATTTGGAACCTTCCGTTCCTCTAGAGACCTACGGTACACGTCTGTTAGAAGGGGGGAAAATTCTTTCGCGTACTCTGTGTAGAATCGAATTGGTATCCCGTCAGGTCCAGTGGACTTTCCTCTGTTGAGTGATTTCAGTTGCTTTTCTATTCCTTGGACACTTATTTCGATGTCAGCCATTTTTTCGTTTGTGCGAGGATTTAGAGAAGGAACTGCAGTGCGGTCTTCCTCTGTGAAACAGCTTTGGAAAAAGGTGTTTAGTATTTCAGTTTAATGCGTGTCATCCTCTGTTTCAATGCCATCACCATCCCAGAGTGTCTGGATATGCTATTTCGTGCCACTTACTGATTCAACGTAAGACCAGAACTTCCTAGGATTTTCTGTAAAGTCGGTACATAGAATTTTACTTTCGAATTCACTGAACGTTTTACGCATAGCTTTCGTTACGCTAACTTTGACATCGTTTAGCTTCTGTTTGTCTGAGAGGTTTTGGCTGCGTTTAAACTTGGAGTGAAGCTCTCTTTGCTTTCGCAGTAGTTTCCTAACTATGTTATTGAACCACGGTGGGTTTTTCGCGTCCCTCACAGTTTTACTCGGCACGTACCTGTCTAAAACGCATTTTACGATTGCCTTGAACTTTTTCCATAAACACTCAACATTGTCAGTGTCGGAACAGAAATTTTCGTTTTGATCTGTTAGGTAGTCTGAAATCTGCCTTCTATTACTCTTGCTAAACAGATAAACCTTCCTCCCTTTTTTATATTCCTATTTACTTCCATTTCAGGGATGCTGCAACGGCCTTACGATCACTGATTCCCTGTTCTGCGCTTACAGAGTCGCAAAGTTCGGGTCTGTTTGTTATCAGTAGGTCCTAGATGTTATCTCCACGAGTAGGTTCTCTGTTTAATTGCTCGAGGTAATTTTCAGATAGTGCACTTAGTATAATGTCACTCGTTGCTCTGTCCCTACCACCTGTCCTAAACATCTGAGTGTCCCAGTCTATATCTGATAAATTGAAATCTCTACCTAAGACTGTAACATGCTGAGAAAATTTATGTGAAATGTATTCCAGATTTTCTCTCAGTTGTTCTGCCACTAATGCTGCTGAGTCGGGAGGTCGGTAAAAGGAGCCAATTATTAACCTAGTTCGGTTGCTGAGTGTAACCTCCACCCATAATAATTCACAGGAACTATCCACTTCTACTTCACTACAGGATAAACTACTACTAATAGCGACAAACACGCCCCCACCGGTTGCATGCAATCTATCTTTTCCAAACACCGTCTGTGCCTTTGTAAAAATTTCGGCAGAATTATATCTGGCTTCAGCCAGCTTTTCGTACCTATAACGATTTCAGCTTCGGTGCTTTCTATCAGCTCTTGAAGTCCCGGTACTTTACCAACGCAGCTTCGACAGTTTACTATTACAATACCGATTGCTGCTTCGTTCCCGCATGTCCTGACTTTGCCCCGCACCCTTTGAGGCTGTTGCCCTTTCTGCACTTGCCCGAGGCCATCTAACCTAAAAAACCGCCCAGTCCACGCCACACAACCCCTGCTACCCTTGTAGCCGCCTGCTGTATGTAGTGGACTCCTGACCTATCCAGCGAAACCCAAAACCCCACCACCCTATGGCGCAAGTCGAGGAATCTGCAGCCCACACGGTCGCAGAACCGTCTCAGCCTCTGATTCAGACCCTTCTCTCGGCTCTGTACCAAAGGTCCGCAGTCAGTCCTGTCGACAATGCTGCAGATGGTGAGCTCTGCTTCCATCCCGCTAGCGAGACTGGCAGTCTTCAACAAATCAGATAGCCGCCGGAAGCCAGAGAGGATTTCCTCCGGTCCATAACGACACACATCATTGGTGTCAACATGAGCGACCACCTGCAGATGTGTGCACCCTGTACCCTTCATGGCATCCGGAAGGACCCTTTCCACATCTGTAATGACTCCCCCCGGTATGCCACGGAATGCACATTGGTTTTCTTCCCATCTCTTGCTGCCATGTCCCTAAGGGGCCCCATTACGCGCCTGACGTTAGAGCACCCTCTGTGACCGCCTGGATCTTGCAGACTGAGGGGCAACCTCTGAAACAGGACAAGCAGCCATGTCCGGCCGAAGATCAGTATCAGCCGGAGACAGAGACTGAAACCGGTTCGCCAGACAAACTGGAGAGGCCTTCCGTTCAGCCCTCCGGAATGTCTTTCGCCCCCTGCCACACCTCGAGATGACCTCCCACTCTACCACAGGTGAGGAGTCAGCCTCAATGTGGGCAGTGTCCCAGGCAGCCACAGCCGGAGTCCGATTGGGGGATGCGTGGGACGAGCTGACCGTCCCTGATAAACCCCCATCCTGACCCGCACAGTGATGCCCATTGGCAACAGCCTCAAGCTGTGTGACCGAAGCCAACACTGCCTAAAGCTGGGAGCGAAGGGATGCCAACTCAGCCCATATCCGAACACAGCAGACGCAGTCCCTATCCATGCTAAATACTGTTGTGCAAATAACGTCTGAACTAATCTACAGAGAGCACAAACAATTCGACACAAAATTTAAAGGGTTATTAAAATATAAGATTGCCTAGTAAATGCAGTAATACTGCTACTTGCGCTCTCCTGACACACTGCTCGGCGGCAGAAGGAGACTACGCGATTTTACACTATTCAGGTACTAAAATGCGATGCTACAACTCTCAAATACTGTAACACGCCAGAAATTTATGAATTAAACAACGCAAGTACCCAAAAACACGCAAAGAAATTAAGAATTAAACTATGTAACAAATAAGTGAGCTAAGAGTATACGACTTGCTGCTGGCAGCTGCTTATCCAACGGCGGCAGGGAGCACACATACTGCTAATGAGATTTTAATGCAACATTTTGGTTTACTTGAAAAGACATTCCATAGTTAAAGTACTTTCTGAGAGATACCAGATGACACAGTGGTTAGTTTATTTGACAGCTACACGATTATATCACGACGCTACTAATGAGTGACACAATTTATATTATTGCTTTGGCGCTGGATCTGTTTTATACCTGCACAGTTTTCTACGTTCTTCTGGAAAGTAAAATATGTTTTAGCAGTAACCTTTCTGGCATAGCTACAATGAGACAGCCTTTTCGCAACACAACAATATGTTACAGTACTGTACTTTCTTGGCTACGGTAATGTACATAATAACTAAGACATATATGTACATGGCATTACACTATTGTTTATGACAAGGTAAGTACATATGTGACTGGCCCGAAATTTCAACAGACAACATTTTTCAGATGTAGGAACACGCCCACCAATTTTCGTCTTCTTGGTGTTGCGATATTTTTTTCTGTCTGTGTATTTCTGTTCAACTATGACGAATCTTTCGCGGGCAAGTGCTCTACCATCTGAGCTACCGAAGCACGACTCACGCCCGGTACTCACAGCCTTACTTCTGCCAGTATCTCGTCTCCTACCTTCCAAACTTTACAGAAGCTCTCCTGCGAACCTTGCAGAACTAGCACTCCTGAAAGAATGGATATTGCGGAGACATGGCTTAGCCACAGCCTGGGGGATGTTTCCAGAATGATTCTGGAATGCTTTTTAGTGCGATTTCCAGCTCGCATTCGAAGAGAATTGGCATAATTTTAGTGCTACATTTACAGTGTGCCGTAGCACATTAGTGCATGATAACCTGCCGCTACTGTGTATTATACCTCGCTACGAACATCTTGAGAGACTGAATAAAAGCAATAGGCCAAGAAGAATGGGCTAAATGGGCTAACAGATTCCTGCAGATTTAAAGGAACCACCGGGCCCTGGATCTGAGCACTATGGGACTCAACATCTGAGGCCACCAGCCCCCTAGAACTTAGAACTACTTAAACCTAACTAACCTAAGGACATCACACACATCCATGCCCGAGGCAGGATTCGAAATTGCGACCGTAGTGGTCGCGCGGTTCCAGACTGAAGCGCCTAGAACCACGGGGTGTCTAAGTCGAACTTGGTAAGATGCCGTCCATGACTTAATGAGCACAATATATCTCAAAGAAAGGGAAGTCTGTCATTTCATGTTTTGGTCACAAGTGACAACGCTCTTGTTCTTGTACGATCTTCGCATTTGTATATCTGAAGATGAAAGTAACCCGAAACGCGTCATGCATACTTTGTGATAAAAAAGTCATTCTTCGCGTGCTGTATGACTTTTTTATGCGACCTATCAACCTTAACTACAGATCTACGCGTAACCTCCTACATGACTTTATGTCACAGCTTTGTTATTTACCAAAGAAGGGGGTTGGAGTTATTATAGTGTTGGCTGCAAAACGCAAAGCGGCGGTAGGCGTGAAAGATTCGGTCTTCTATTATTGCCACAAAAGAAGTGTCCCTGCCTAGTCCTAAATTTCTCTCTGGTTCATTTACAACGCATTTCAACCGATATAATTATTCATAGTGAGATAAAGGTAAACAATTCAGCTTCTGGAAGCAGAAGAGGTTTTAATAAGGGATTACCACTACTAGCGTTGACTAGCGGAATCTCCTTGTCGTTCTTCGGTTTCTAGAAATGATGAATGGCTGGCTGCACACACAAGCCGTGATAAACGACCTAGCAGGAAGGAAAGTAAGCCAGTGCGCTTCCAATATACGTGACCAGATTATGGAGTATGAGAAACGACTACAGTCTCACCAGGGGGATAGACTGTGACGCCGGCCGGGGTGGCCGAGCGGTTCTAGGCGCTACGGTCGCGGGTTCGAATCCTGCCTCGAGCATGGCTGTGTGTGATGTCTTTAGGTTAGTTAGGTTTAAGTAGTTCTAAGTTCTAGGGGACTGATGACCTCAGAAGTTAGGTCCCATAGTGCTCAGAGCCATTTGAACCATTTTTAGACTGTGACGGACGACGGATCTGCTTTGATGAAATGCTATTGTAAGTAGGCTGTTTCTGTTTTCTTATTGGTAACGACACGTAGCGCTCTGTATGAAAATCACTGGCTGTGCTGTGTGCAGTCTGTGGCTGCTTTGCATTGTTGTAATACTCGCCATTGTAGCGTTGGGCATTTGGCTGTTAACAGCGCGTAGCGTTGCGCAGTTGGAGGTGAGCCGCCAGCAGTGGTGGATGTGGGGAGAGAAATGGCGGAGTTTTGAAATTTGTAAGACTGGATGTCATGAACTGCTATGTATATTATGATTTTTCAACACTATTAAGGTAAATACATTGTTTGTTCTCTATTAAAATCTTTCATTTGCTAACTGTGCCTATCAGTAGTTAGTGCCTTCCGTAGTTTGAATCTTTTATTTAGCTGGCAGTAGTGGCGCTCGCTGTATTGCAGTAGTTCGAGTAACGAAGATTTTTGGTGAGGTAAGTGATATGTGAAAGGTATAGGTTAATGTTAGTCAGGTCCACTCTTTTGTAGGGATTTTTGAAAGTCAGATTGCGTTGCGCTAAAAATATTGTGTGTCAGTTTAAGCACAGTCATGTTTAATTTTTCTAAGGGGACGTTTCACTGTAATTCGGTCGAACAAATATTGCGCAGGAAATGAAAATATGTTGCAGGAGGTAAATTGTACTGATGGTGAATGATATCGAACTTTTTCCTTTGCTGAGAGAACTTACTGGATTATGAATGTAAATAATTAGTACAAAATCAATAGGAAAATTGATTGTAAGAGATGCAATGTGCCACATGTGCGTATAGTAATAGCGCTGAGGTTTACAGGTCAGTAAAAATCGGTTTTTACAACTTACTAATATTTGAAGTCAGCATTCTCATGATTTATTTTTTGGACCCTTCTTTTCTTCGCCTTAGTGGCAATGCTCGTTAACTCTGCACATTCACTGCAGTAATATATTAAGCCATCCGTCTTCCTTCACATATAGAAGCAGAAACTATCAATCATGGGAGCTATTTGAACAATTCTGTACTTGTACAAAATTTCACAGCCGAATATGTTTTTCAGGAAATAAGCACACCGCGTTTAAAAGTAGTGACCCCCTCCTGCCCCATGAAACGTCACGTAAATACCTTGAAACACTGTGTCCAACCTTGTTAAGGGCCTCAATTCGGAGTACAACGTACGCCACGAGTTTCTTCAGACGTTGAAAATCCAACTGAAGCCAGTCGTCGATGATTAGATCCCGTAGAGCTACCACATCACGGGGGTGTTGATTGTTAACGCTTCAACCGGGTTTTCCAATAGTCCCAGACATTTTTCCGTGGCATTAACATCCGATGCTTTAAGCCGCCGGTCTAGTTGCACTAGGGTGTCTGAGTGTTTGTGAAATGAGAAACGTATGAATACAGCCGTATGGACACAGCTGTCGTCATTCTGGAAGATGGCAGTGTCCACTGCATACTCATCATGAAGATGTATGACACAGGGCAGGACATGGTCATCGAGAATGTTGAAACAGATGTCTTGGTTTATATTCATCGTAATCTAAATGACTGGGCCAAGTCATGGTAAGAAAAATTCCTCCAAAACATGAGGAAAGTACACCCTCATCACACTGCATGGGCGTCAGTACACTCTACGCCTTGCATAATTCGAAAAGGGGCAAACTGGTGACTCGTGAGATCGTACTACATATCTCCAATCAGCTACCACCCAGTTTCTCTGATGTTTGGCCCATCGAAGGCATGAAACTTTAAGTTTCTTTGTGAGCTATGATCTACTGCCTGGTGTGTAACTCCAAATACGCAATGTAATATGTCGTTTCGCAATATTCGCTCGGAAACTGGTTAGGATGGACTTGCATTCATTGACACTAGCAATTCTTGTTGGATTTGAAACTAATTGTCATTCACCAAGCTTGGCACTCGTATGCAGTCTCTGTTGGGTAGGATCTTCTCACAACCAATTTTCTTATGCCGAGTTACATTACTTCGAGTGACGCACCATTCCTTGTACACACAATGGACTGTTCACTTTGATACACCAACCAATCAGGCAGCTTCATTTATGGAGTGGTCTTGAGCACGTCCAACCACGATAGCTTCTGTCTGATCTCACGCTTTCCTGACGAGTTAATTGATTGTATTGTCCTCGATTGTCCTGTGTAGAGTAACATGGGATTCTTCGGAATAATGTGTTCCACTCTTATCTTCTTAGACCGACGAAAAATGTTCGAGTGAGCTGAAAACGTAATTCAGGTAGCTGGTAAGGCTGAAACATCCCTCTCTGCGCGCTCTCGTTTTATGTCTGTGCAGATAATGTGTAAGTCACGTCAGCTCCGGACATTGGCTTGGCGCTAAAGAATGTAAATGAGCGGAAACAAATAAAACATCTTTTTTAAGAACTGTCGCTTGCTTGCTTACTTACTTACTTTCGATTGCCGATGTCATATAGAACTGATGCCTGTGTTAAATAGTCTGTTCATCCATCTTCGTAATTGACACTGAGTTTTAAAACCAGTGGGCGTAAAATACAGGAAAACTACTGTTAAGCTGTTTAAGTCATACTTTGAAAGATTACAGCTCTCTTCCAGTACCAATACGCCGCAGCACAGTTAACAAGTCCGAGAGAACGGTCATATGGCACTGAATAGCGGAACCATCCAGGTAATTAGCTTCGGAATTAGATACGAGTAAACTGATATACGTGTATGCTGGATGACATATCGTACTTGAAGAACACAACACTATGTAAAACCACAAAACTCCTTACCAGCAGGATGTAGTCGTTTGCGAATTACGATATTTCGACAGTGTACCTCCCCATCATCTTAAGGTAATACCTGCAGAATGCCGCGCGGGGCAGCCGCGCGATCTAGGCGCCTTGCGGCGGTTCCCGCAGCTCCCCCTGATGGAGGATCGAGTCCTTCCTCGTGCATGGGTACGTGTGTCTTGTCCTTAGCGTAAGTTATTGGTCCCATAGGAACTTACCGCCACCACTTGCAGAATGAACGTCTTTGCTGTACCGCGCATTCATTTTACGGTTATCGTTCGTCAGACGAAGTGTTGTGGGTACGAGGTCCCGAATGGTGGCCGCGAACTCGGTTCCTCAATGATTCGTCATACAGAATGCTTGTTAATATGCGAATAAAACGCACGAAAACCTTTCTTGTAGAGCTCTCTCCCTGATAACTACACTGACGGAAAAAAATCGGAACGCCAAAAAATAGTTAATCTAGTGTAATGAAATTCCTGGAATACATTTGTCTAGGTAACATATTAAAGTGATTAACATTATAAGACCAAACGTTAATAATGCCATTTCAGATGTGAAATGCTGCTACATTAACAACTAGTGTAACCGCTAGACTGTTGAATGCAAGCGTGCAAACGTGCATGTACAGTTGCCGGAATTCAGTTTGTCGGATGGAGTTCCATACCTGTTGCACTTGGTCAGTCAACACAGAGACGGTTAGTGCTGTTTGTGGATGACGCTGGAGTTGTCTTCCGATGATGTCCCATATGTGCTGGATTCGAGACAGATCTGGTGATCTAGCAGGCCAAGGCAACATATCGACGCTCTGTGGAGCATGTTGGGTTACAACAGTGGTATGTGGGCGAGCGTTATCCTGTCGGAAAACACCCTCTAGAATGTTGTTCATATATGGCAGCATAACAGATCGATTCACTACAGCAACAAACAAATCTGCAGTCAGAGTGCGTGGGTTAACCACGAGAGTGCTCCTGCTGTCATACGAAATCTGACCCCACACCATAACTCCAGGTGTAGGTCCAGTGTGTCTAGCACGCAGACAGGTTGGTTGTCGGCCTTCAACTGGTCTCCTTCTAACCAACACACGACCATCACTGGCACCGAAGCAGAACCAGCTTCCATCAGAACACACAAAAGACTTCCGCCCTGCCCTCCACTGAGCTCTCGCTTGACACCATTGAAGTCGCAAATGGCGGGAGTTTGGGGTCACTGGAATAACCGCCATAGGGCGTCTGGTTCGGAGCTGCCCTTAAAGTAACCGATTTGTAACAGTTCTTAGTGTCACTATGGCGCCAAATGCTGCTCAAATTGCTGCTGTTGACGCAGTACGTTGTGGCAGTGCCATACGCCAAACACGATGGTCTTCCCTCTCGGTAGTGCCACGTGGCAGGCGAAGCCCAGTCGTCTTGCGACTGTTCATTCTCGTGACCACCGCTGCCAGCAATCACTTGCAGTGGCTTCATCCCTGCGAAGTCTTTTGAGTACAGTATCTCAGAAGGTACATCTAGCTTCTCATACGACCTCGTACACTCTCTCCACGTCTAATCTCAAAAGTAACTAACGCTCACGACTGTTTGAAGGATACCTTATTTGCATTTTCATACTGGCGCTACTGGCCCCACTCTTATGCGACAGGCGCGATGTTTGAGTAAACATCGTCCTTCAGATGTAGAAACACGCCTACCAGCTTTATGTCTGGAAACTTTTTCTTCGTGTTGAAATTTTTTGGCCATTCGTGTAGAAACTAGTGTCGAGTGCTGAAATGACGGTCAGCTCCGCTATGGTCAACTCAGAGAAGGGACGCAGCTGTCTGTTTTGGACTGTGCATGCTCTGTGACACCGTCCCTCCTGGCACTGTGTGTGCTACGGTGCTCACAGCACCTGGTCAGTATATTTCTTTGGAAGTTTTTGCAGAGTACTGTGCGAGCATGGAATATGAGGAATTTTTGAGGAATAGTTCACTACGAATTTGTGTGGTATCCCACTGGTCAAGCACATTGATGCCGCTTGCTAACTCGAGTTCGAGTCCTGGTGCTACGATATTTTTTCCTTTTTATTTTATTCCCCACAATGCTAAACGATTAATTATAAAATTTAAATATATTTATACAAACCAATTTAGATACAAAAATTAATATGTTCAATTTAATTAAAATTGCTACTCTCGTAAGTCAAAAGAGTATAGGTCACCACATTGTAGCACGTAGGTAAAATTTTGCACGAGCCACCACTGACAATTGTGCTCAAAAGTTAACCGTAATCAGACAATGAGATCACGTTTTCAACTCAGTTTATCAGAAGGATTACTGAGCAAGATGATCAGTAATTGCAAGACGTTTGAGATAAGTGGTGTAGCAAAAAAACGGGCCCATTTGTATACAGCGAAACAGGACGAGGATTATGTTGTAAAGCATTTTCAGTCACAACCACGAAACCTTGCGTATTGCCATTTCATGCACTATTCACATTTTGAAAATGATTTCTGGTACGTGGCCACCGTTACGTTGACACTCGAACAATCTGTGATATAAACTTTTCACTGCGCTTTCAAGCATCTGTACAGGAACGTTTCTGATTTCTGCAAGAATGGTGTCTTTCGGTTCCGCAATTGTGTGTAGACGTGTCATACATCCTGTGTTTCGGGACCGTCTAAAGGAAGTAATAAATGACCGATAAGTCAGAAGAGCACAAACAGTCCCCATTCTTTCAAATGATGTGGCTGCCAAACACCTTTTGCACTGCTCCCACGGAAATATTGGCTCACAGGGACGTAGAACCGTCTTGCTGAAACCGATACTCATTTGTAGGACATTGTTCACATTCAGGTGAGAGGACTCTGTCAACAATGGCTGAGATGTGTCTGTGGTGGCTTGTCCAAGTTCATCCTCAAAAAGTAAATGGCTTATCATGCCCACTGAAGAGACAACCTCCCCCACTGCGGCTTTCTAGCTGTGTAAGGTGCGTTGATGGAGTCCGTGAAGCTTACCTCGCGCCAGTCACGGCAGATTTGTTTGTTGACATAACCACTGAGATGAAAATGTGCCTTGCCGCTCATCCATAGTAAATTTAAGAAGTTTCATTGTCCCTGATTTTGTTCAACAATGCAACAGCCAGAAACATTCGCTTTCCGTAACCAGTTTCATTTAACTGTTTCACAACCTTTATCTCCTACAGATGCAACTTTAAATCATTCCGTAAAATTCTGTGCACGCTACGACTGACCGTCCGCACTAATCAGAACATATTGCACCTCCTCTGTTCGTTCCTATGAGCGACAACTTCTGGGCCTTCCTGACGATTTCAACTCAATTGCACTTCTTATTGCTTCAAAGTTTTTCACGCATAATTTGATTGCACGTGCCGATAATATAGGATCATTCTATCTAAGATTGAAAAGACGACGGCATTCTCATCTAGCAGCAGTAAGACAATCACCGTTTTTGTAAAAGGCCTTCAGAGTCACAGCACATTGAGGCCCATTCCAGAGCTCCATCTGCGTAAATAGTGTACCTGCCTGAAACATTAGCACTTTCAGTGTTACCATTCCACTTTTAGAGAGTAATTAAAACAGCCTGTTTTTCTGCCTTGACCTTTAACTAAAAAAGTTCTGAAACCGAATATCCACATTTAAAAAAAGAAACAAATGTCTTCAACGACATCAAAACAATAAACAGCGTATGTGTTTACCCCTAACAAATACACAAGCTTGTCAGTGACGATGCATGGTGTCTGAGGGCTAGTTCGTAGCCTTGGCATTAGCCTTGACTCTCGTTCGGGGGCCCCTGGGTTTGATTCCTGGGTGTCTTCACCATCATTTCGTCGTCATCGACGCGCAAGCCGTCGAAGTGTCGTCAAATAAAACGACTTGCAGCAGGCTGCCGGCCGAAAATGCAACATACAGATATCATGAGAGCTGGTTCACTAACGAAACTGGTCGTGGAATATCGTCTCCACTATGAATCCTGGATAGAATCTATAGTATTCTCATCGGGAAACCTCGCTGACCAGAGTACACTGTGTATTTTGATACGGTCGGTTATTTTCCGACAACATTTACGTAGGCAGAACCAGCTTTAGCTCGTCTCTGTACCTCTGGGCACTGACAGCATTTTTCCAAAAACCAACGAATATGTGAAACTGTATGTCTCCCGGCACGTTATTGGCGTGTAACGATACAATTATCTTGACGACTCTGTATGCCATCACATTTCAGTCATACAAATTTTTTTCAATATTTCATTACAACGGTTGGCAAAACGTAAGCATCTGTTTGCTAACAGAAGTTATAGATGCGGAAGAGCACGCCTTAAAGTAAGCATAAGCCATCTAGCGGCAATAGCAAAAAACCAACATAGTACGGGTAGCAGCGCCTTAAGCAGGCACTAAAGAGTGCTGCCACCAAGTGCAGTGTAAACTTACTTGTATATTTGTGAATCATACTGTTTAAATAATTGTTTCTGTATCGTCTTATGTATTTCGTTAGAGAGATTACGTCATCTGAAATATTAAAAAGCTAATGTACGTGATCATGGCTTCAGTATTAAGTCAGAATCATTAGCTGCATCCCTGAGGATACATTTAGGCTGCAAAGGTACCGCCGTTTTTCATATTACCAGAAGGTTATAGAAGAAGTCTGTCCTCAGTCGTATGCAGTTTACTGAGTGAGTAACATGTATACTAGTGTGCGATGGAATTCTGAGCATATTAACAACAACAGCCGCAGATGGACGCGATACAAATCTTACTCGTATTTCCGTAGTATATTTAAGCAGTGATAATCCACGGAAGAAGAGGTGGGTATAATTACCAGTTATAAACTAGCGTGTGCCGATAACCTTACGCAATGTCCTACATCAAGATACGTTATACTGGCTATTCAAGCCACAAAAGTAAGCTGCTAATTCTTCGTCTTGTGACATTTGTTGGTAGAGGTTTGACCAACCCCGTATCTACGATATTTCCGAACTGCGGCAAAAACTTGATAGTGGCGCACCGCCTCCCCCTCGAACGTTTGAGACAGGACATCAAAATTTTTTTAAAAAATCGATTTTTCAGAAATAGGTTCATTTTGTAGCACACATCCTTCTGAAGAGTTTGACATATGAAACATATATGCTCGAGGAAATGTAAGGCATGTTATTTGGTCTTAAATGTGCCAAAGTGCAGTGCCGCACCACTTCACATAGCATTCTTCTGTCGCACGTCGCTGTATTTCGCTCAGTGGAATTCAATATTTTGCAGTGGTAGCCATCAAATCTAGATTCAGGACAGTGGAAATTAAAATACTCTGTGGTGTCTCTACTGCTCCCAGTTGGCCGGTTTGACATCCTTCCCCCCTTAAAAAAAACTCACATTTAATAGTGGGTGTGATTATTTGTGACAGGGAGGATAAGAACGCTTCTGAAAATTTGCACTCTTTATTTCCCATTAGCTAATAACTTTCTCTTCTGTGTGACATATAATTAAATACAGGAGACATAAAACCAGACAAGAGACAAGCAAGACAGTAAACATTTCTTCAGTCCTTAGGTCCCAGCATTTTTTTCTCTCTAATCTACCCACAACTTTACACGACGTGCTTGCTTTCTGCGAAACAATCTCTTACCTCATCAAAGTTCGTCAAACATGATGCTCCTTGAAAAATCAAAATGTCGTTGTCCAATACTGAAAAAGCTGTAAATACGTATAGTACTCAAGACTGGTGTGGTTTCTCGATTTGATTAGCTCTGTATGTCACTGCCTGCTAGATAAAACGAAATAGACCTTTCTAATATTGCAGAAATTATAACACACGCTAAATAAGCGAGACTGTTTTAGCACAACTGGTCATTTTTATCTACCTCGATTATATAAATAACACGAAAGAATATAATTCACAAAGTACCGATATCAAATGCCTATTAGGCCGCGTACAAGCAAAAAGTTTATGTTGGGAAATAGTTTTACATTTCTTTCATATGTTCCAGTTTCGCTAGCATGAGATCCAAAAGTATTAGTAGTACGAAATTTTTATATAAATTTGGAATCGTCATATTCTTGCATGTAATTTGCATGATGTCCCCGTTTGTTTTCCTTCCTCGTTCTAACAAACAATCTTGTCATCACTAATTCTGTAACTATTCCTGCCAGTGTCGAAACTTATCCTCCGTTTAGCTTCACTAACCCTGCCAGAATCAGCAGTTTAGTTATCCCACGTTACTCTCTGGTTAAGCGTTGTTACGCGTTCGTATAACGCGTGTTCCGCATTATTTGGAGAACAGAATTAAGCGGCTGCTACCTCGAGACCGTACAGCTGGCTCTTAGTCGTTTAGCGATGTGACAAAACTTTTCTGTCAAAATTTCATTTTCTTCGATGCAACGAGAAGGTAATATACAATCTTTCTTACCTGTTAGTCACTTATTTCCACTCTGGTAGTCGGAATCTATGTATTTCGCTTATACACACATCAAAAAAAGTCTTGCATCACCTCGGTTTCGAAAGTTCTGTAACCTGTACAGAAAATTGGAACAGAGATCAACATAAACATCATTTCCGCCCTTTTTATTGCTCATGAAAAACACACATTGCATGTTGTACCACCATACAGCGAGACCTTCAGAGCAGGTGGTCCAGATTGATGTAAACACCGGTACCTCTAACACCAAGTAGCACGCCCTCTTGCACTGATGCATGACTGTATTCGTCGTGGCATACTATCCACAAGTTCATCGCGGCACTATTGGTCCAGATTGCCCCACTCAACGGCGACTCAGCGTAGATCCCTCAGAGTGACTGGTGGGTCACGTCGGCCGAAAGCAGCCCTTTCCAATCTATCCCAGGCATGTTCAATAGTGTTTATATCTGGAGAACATGCTGGCCACTCTAGTCGAGCATGTCGTTATTCTGAAGGAAGCCATTCACAAGATGTGCACGACGGGGCGTGAATTGTCGTCCATGAAGGCGAATGCCTCGCCAATATGCTGCCGACATGGTTGCACTTTCAGAGGGTGCCATTCACGTATCGTACAGCCGTTATGGAGCCTTCCACGACCACCAGCAGCGTACGTCGGCCCCACTTAATGCCACCCCAAAACAACAGGAAACCTTCACCTTGTTGCACTCGCTGGGCAGTGTGTCCAAGGCGTTCAGTCTGACCAGGTTGCCTCCAAACACGTCTCTGACAACTGTCTAGTTGAAGTCATATGCGACACTCATCGGTGAAAACGTGATGCCAATCCTGTGCTGTCCTTTCGGCATGTTGCTGGGCCCATCCCTACCGCGCTGCATGGTATTGTGGTTGCAAAGATGGACCTCGCCGTGGACGTAGGGAGTGAAACTGCGCAGCATGCAGCCTATTGCGCACAGTTTGAGTCGTAACACGACGTCCTGTGGCTGCACGAAAAGCATAATTCAACATGGTGACGTTGCTGTCAGGGTTCCTCCGAGCCATAATCTGTAGGTAGCGGTCATCCATCGCGGTAGTAGCCCTTGGGTAGCCTGAGCAAGGCATGTCATTGACAGTTCCTCTCTCTATGTATCTCCTGCATGTCCGAACAACATCGCTTTGGTTCACTCTGAGACACCTGGACACTTCCCCTGTTGAGAGTCCTTCCTGGCACAAAGTAACAATGCGGACACGATCGAACCGCGGTACTGACTGTCTAGGCGTGGTTGAACTACAGACAACACAAACCGTGTACCTCCTTCCTGGTGGAATGACTGGAACTGATCGGCTGTCGGACCCCCTCCATCTAATAGGCGCTGCTCATGCATGGTTGTTTACATCTCTGGGCGGGTTTAGTAACGTCTATGAACAGTCAAAGAGACTGTGTCTGTGATACAATATCCACAGTCAGAGTCTATCTTCAGGAGTTCTGGGAACCGTGGCGATGCAAAACTTTTTTTGATGTGTGTAAATCAAACTCATATGAAAAGTCAATAGACCAACGTGCTCTGCATGGTAGACGCTTTGTGATACAAGGTTTTTTTCTTCAAGAATATGAATCTGGAGCCCCCTGAAATTGCCATCCGGGGCAGATACCCCAATTTGTCCCCCCCTCCCAAGATCCGGTCCTGGGCTTGACAGCAGCGCACCATCGGTTCAAAAGACGATAGCATATTTTTATTTGTGCAGTCAGGATAATGTGGACTTGGTACCAGGAAGACTAGTTGTTTTCTAAAAGCCATGATCTAGCTGCTGTGTAAAAGTTAAGTATTACACACGTGACTACTGTCTAAAGCAAAAGGCTACATTCATGTGTGTTTGTTTAAGTGCTTAGTCGGAGTGTCCTTTTTCCTGCCAAACATATATTACAAACATAACAATTTTCAATGATTAAAGCTGGCACATTATTTGATAATGTAAATCACTGCTACTTGTGTACATAAAGGCAACTTTGTACCGCTACGCTCGCAGGTTCGAATCCTGCCTTGGGCATGGATTTGTGTGATGTCCTTAGGTTAGTTAGGTTTAATTAGTTCTAAGTTCTAGGCGACTGATGACCTCAGAAGTTACGTCGCATAGTGCTCAGAGCCATTTGAAACATTTTTGAACAACTTTGTACAACCAGTCATAAATATTTACTGCCTAAATTCATTTTTTTAAAGTAATATGTAGCAGATGCTGGACACCAGGAGAAGACGATGAAAGCTACCGTGCTTTTAATGATGTTAGTCTCAGTAGCAAATACTGTGGTGGATTTCTGTCTAAACTATTTTATGAGTTACAGCGCGAGTGGCAAACGTAATTTTCTGTTCACCTTGAATAATATTTGAATAAGTTGTATGCCATTCTGTAAGTGCAACGTCTACTTTAATACTGAAAAGTACTGTAAATGCAACTAGGCTTCTACAGTAAAGAAATACGAATTTAATGATTATAGATACAAATTCAGAAAGCAGCCTCCACAGTAGCTAAGAATCCTCAATTTTTAGCAGTTTGTTTTTTTTTTTTTTTTACTATAACGTCTCAATATACTCTTTTGTGGATATTTTATGTTCCTGAAAGTTATCTTGTGTTGGTATAAGTACGAATATTCCCACTCGACAAACTTCTATCTATGTGTTGTCCACATTAGTTCACAAAGTTATGTAACCATCACCTCAAAATGTCGACCATATACAGTGTTCCGTTATCCTCTGCATTTTCGTTAAACAACAGCAATTATTTTATTTATTTAAAATTTCTTTCATGTTGTAGTGTGCATGCTCTGTATAGTAGAGAATGGTCAGCAGTGGAGTTGCTCAGCACCTACTGCACACGATTTTCCGCACAAATTAAATGAGTCCGATTGCCGATTTTGATCATTTGCAACAATCAGGTATTCTTTATTGAGATAAATCTGGGTGAGACATCGCAAGTGGAATCCTGGAGAGTCTCTTCTATGCTCTGACTGTTTTGAAACCGATGGCCTTTTGGTTTCATCTTCCATTTTGATTAGTCCCTGATATGTGATCTACATTTTTTTGACTTTTCCCATGACCCCAGAAGCAGACACTCAGATCACAATTTAGTAATGATGAAAAGTAGGCTGAAGTTTAAGAGACTAGTCAGGAAGAGCCAACGCACAAGGAAGTGCGATACGGAAGTACTAAAGAATGTAGAGGTAGCTTAAAGTACTCTGAGGCTGTGGATACTGTGCTGTTAAGCTGAAGAGGAGCAGACATCGCTGAAAAGGGCGATGACAGAAGTTGGAAAGAAAAACGTAGATTCAGAGAACGAAATAGCGAAGAACTACAGGTAACAGAAGAAATACTCCAGTTGATCGGCGAAAGAAGGAGGTACAAAAATGATCAGGGAAATTCAGGAATACAGAAATACAAGTCACTTGGGAATGAAATAATAGGGATTGCTGGGACGCTAAGGTGAAATTGCTACATGAAAAATGTGAAGAAATCGAAAAAGAAATGACTGTCGGAAGGACTGACTCAGCATACAGAAAAGTAAAAACAACATTCGGTGAAATTGAAAGCAAGGGTGCTAAGATTAAGAGTGCAGTGGGAATACTAAGTTAAATGTAGAGGAGAGAGCGGATAGGTGGAAAGATAACACTGAAGGCCTCTATGATGGTAAGAAGTTGTCTGATGACATGACAGAAGAAGAACAAGGAGTCGATACGAAAGAGATATGGGATTCAGTTTTAGAGTCGGAATTTAAAAGACCTTAGGACGACTTAAGATCAAATAAGGCAGAAGGGATAGATAATTTTCCATCAGAATTTCTAACATCGCTGGCGTGAGTGGCAACAAAATGACTATTCACATTGGTGTGTAGAATGTATGAGAGTGGCGATACACCATCTGACTTTTGGAAAAACATCATCCACACAATTTTGAAGACTGCAAGAGCTGGCATGTGTGACAATTATCGCACAATCAGCGTCAGAGCTCGTGCATGCAAGTTGCTGACAAAAATAATAATAGAAGCAAGACCAAAGAAAAGTCAAAACACTTTCATAGGATTTGTCAACATTTGAAAACTGTTTGACAGTATAATATCGTGCAAGATGTTCGAAATTCTGAGGACAATAGGGGTAAGTTATAGAGAAAGACGGGTAATATACGATATTTATAAGAACCAAGAGGGAACAATAAGAATGGAAGACCAACAACGGAGTGCTGGGATTAAAAAGGGTGTAAGGGAGGGATGTAGTCTTTCACCCCTACTGCTCAGCCTATACGTCAAGGAAGCAATGACATTAATAAAAGAGAGGTTCAAGAGTGAGATTAAAATTCAAGGTGAAAGGTTATCAATGGTAAGATTTTATGATAACATGGCTATCCTCAGTGAACATGGAGAAAAATTACAGGACATGTTGAATGGGATGAACAGTCTAATGATTACAGATTATGGGCTGAGAGTAAATCAAAGAAATATGAAAGTAGTGAAAAGTAGCAGAAACGAGAACAGCGAGAAACTTAGCATTGGAATTGGGATCAAAAAATAGACAAAATTAAGAAATTCTGCTACCTAGGCGGCACAATAAACCATGATTGATGGAGCAAGGAGGACATAAAAAGTAGACTAGCATCGGCAAAAAGAGCATCCTGGCCAAGAGAAATCTACTATTATCAAACATAGAACTTAATTTGACAAAAAAATTCAAAGACTGTACATTTAGAGCACAGAACATTCTGATAGTAAAACATGGAACTGGACGGTATGTAAGCTTTTGAGATGTGGTGCTACAGGAGAACGTTGAAAATTAGGTGGACTGACAAGTTAAGAAATGAGGAGGTTCCACAGAGTGTAAACACTGACGAGAAGAAGGGACAGGATGATAGTGCATCTGCTAGGAAACCACAGCATAACTTCCAAGGTAGTAGAGGGACCTGTAGAGGGTAAAAACTTCAGAGGAAGACAGAGAGTAGAACGCATCCAGCAAATAATTGAAGATGTAAGTTGTAACTTCTACTCTAAGAAGAAAAGTTTGGCACAGGTCAGGAATGAGTGGATGCATCTGACTAGTCTGAAGAATGATGACAAAAAAATCCTTTAAATTCCTCTATACATTATATGCTGAGTTATACTGCTGGCAGAAGAGACGATCTTATACTGATGCTTCAATGGATTTTGTGCTGAAGTCCCTGGAAGTAGTTATGCAAGGGGAGTTCTAGCTGCAATAACGATCAAAATTCCAGGTCTTACAGTCTCAGGCTACATATCTGGTGTCGGATTACACATAGCGTGATTGTGCGAGTGACACCTAAGGAAACTAAGCAAGTGATCCCTCTCCTGGGGGACACTATAACCCTATCCCCTGGGGACCTTCCATCCTTCTCCCCTCCCTCTTCCCCCTCCCCCTCGACCAATAAGATTGAAATTCCCCTGGTTCCTTCTGATCTTATAATAACTACAGTAAACCTATGGGCAATGTCATTCTTGTTTTGTGCACCTTAGTCAAATGATATAATTTGTTTGGGATCAAGGTCTGAGTACTTGTTATAAATAATAATAATAACAAATTAATTTTATTATTACTCGAATTACGTGGGATATGTCTCACTGTTTTCAGCGCCATAAGTATAGTGTCACATGTCATGTCAGTTTCACATTACATCATCATCACTTTCCATCAAAGTCATGATGTTCTCAACCAATCACTGGGTAGGTGACTGCACTACTTTCATGCAAGAGCCGATTCGTCTGAACAGTTTGATTTGTTTGTCAATCTTGAGGTATGTGCTTTGTAGTAAGAGGACCAGGGTGTATTTGTTAGAAATAACAATAATAAATTAATTTTATTGTTATTCCAAATAAGTGAGTTTCGTCATTTGTAGTCTACAAGCTATAGTGAGAAAGCATCAGTAATAGAGTTATCCTCCCTAAAAAATGGAGTGAACATTACCATAATTTACAAGGTAAGACGTTCTGAGATAACAGTGTGTGTATAAATTAATGCCATCATGGCATATTCTGCAAAATAGAGGTTAATATTAACATAACTTACGGCATAAAGTACTTTGACAATGCAATTTTCTGTAACATCTTAGTAAACATCAACAAAATTTATGATGTAATACACTTTGGCAATGCAATGTTTGGTTGTAGTACTGCTGAGTTGCTATAAAGTAATGACATCATGGCATAGTTACTGCAGTCCTGCTGATTGCACTGTGTCATAAGGTTCACAGATGTGCAGATGCCAAGGTGTGCGAGACCATGAACATGGTCAAAAAAAGGTTTTTGGAAAGCTGAGGGGAGGAAGGGGAAGGAACAACAGCGGGTCTGTTGGTCTGCAATGGAGCTATGAGGAAGTCATAGCATATTTTACGATGGGAGCTGGGTGTAAGGGTTAACTGGAGGTTGAGGCCAGAGTCAAAGTCTTGAAGGGAGCACCATCTTGGGAGGCAGCTGAAGCTTTGTAATCTATGCATTGTGTGACAGCACAGGAACAGATATGCTGGCGACTTGCCAGATATCAGTAGTAAGTTGGTTGATATATTCTTGTTGTCTAAACTGTCATGGGGCAGTTCTGGTCTATATCTTTCCTACAAAATTGGGTGATGAGGAAGTGGTAGTCCATAAATATCATAAAGATGCATCCCTCGGTTGAAGGTCAGAAATACCAAACAGCTTCGTAGACTGCAAGGAGGTTGTGGTCATATGCAATCCAGCAGAGTTGTGCATTGGAAAACGTGGAAGAATAAGAAGCTGTCAGATATGTACACAGTTTTCTGGAGGATGACTCCGATGATGATTTGGCTTGCACCTACAACAATTGCGAGGTGGTGGTGGAATGAGTGTGAGCCAAAAGATCCGCATAGTTAAGGTCCTCTCTTGTTTTTCGAAGTTCTGTGTCATGGCCTAGGTCCTAGGGTCCAGTTCGTTGTCTTTCTTGTTATTTCCATGAAGTGATGCGGTAAGAGGCTCATGAGGAGCAGTGGTGTCCTTGAGATGGTGTCGGAAATTTTGACCATTCCAATGAAATGCCTGAGGCACTTGAAAGTGGTGGGACATGGAAAGTCCACTACTGTTTGTACTTTTTCAGGGTGGCAGTGGGAGCCAGTGCCAGAGACTACATGTTCTAGGAATTCTACTTCACTTGCTCCAGGAGCACATGTTGCAGCGTTGAGGATCACCCCTGCTTTCTGTAGGCAGGAAAAAATTTCTCACAAATGTTGGCAGTGTGCATTCAGGTCTCTGGAGTAGACGAGTATATCACCTCAATAGACAGAACAATCTAGTGCACCTCAGAAGTTGTTGTCTAAAAACTGCTGCCAGGTTTGTGCAGCGTTATGGAGGCCAAACCTCATAAACACTCTTTCAAACAAGCCAAAAGGGAGATTATGATCGGTTTTTCCGACGTCCTCTGAGGCGGCCAGGATTTGGGTATAGGCTTTTGCACATTCTATCTTACAGAAGATATTTGCTCGTGAGATTGCATCGCTGTAGGTGCATAGGAGTAGGATGGGGTAACGATCGGAAATAGTGCCGGTGCCGAGCTTACGGTAATCACCACATGGATGCCAGAAACCAGCCTTCTTCGGAGCGAGGTGAAAGAGCTGAGGTCCAAGGGCTTTTGGAAAGGTGAAGTATGGCAGTGGCTAGCAGTTCTTCAAACTCATTCTGCGCAGTTTGGCGCTTGTCAGTGGAGCGGGTTGGACTCAGTAGAAAACCAGGAGGCCAGGGATGGTGGCAATGTAAAGCACGGTGTCTTACTAAACGTGGCGCTGGATGGCCAGGTGAGATGAGGAAATTCTGCAAGGAGCTCAGCATATGGGCCTAAATAGTCCAGCCCTTTCATGGGAAAACTCATATCAGAATGGGAGCTGCATCAGACAGAACTGCCGGAGGTGCTTTCGATAACAATACTTCGATACATTGGCCAGTGTATGGTTACAGCTAAGAAATTGGGCGCACGGAACAGTTTCAGTGACATCCGTGACTGTGAAGGTCCATAGCAGTTCACAGCAAAGGCCTAAGTCGAGTGAGTGGGACATAAATCTCTGTGGGAACAGAATTTAGAAATAAAGAAATGTATTAGGGAACAAGAACGTAGACAGAATGCTTTTAAGAAGGAAATGCTCGACTTAGTTAATAAGTTTGAAAATGCCAATCGGGAAAGAGATAAGCAATTGTCAGGTACTTTAAGTAAGCTATCATTAACAGTAGAATCAACCCAATGTGTAACCAATTCCTTGAAAACTTCTGTAGCTAATCTAGAAGAGAATGTAAATGACATTAATAAAGAACATGATAAAATGACCACACAGATCGAACAGGTTTGTGAGTAGGTTAAGAAGTTGCAAGTAGTCGGTTAGGAGTAAATTGATTACTATCTGACCAAACAATCTAAAAAAATTAGAAGACGATGTGTCTGCTCAAACGGTATCCAAGCTTAAAGAAGTTTTCAATTTTATAAAGGAAAAGGTTATATCTGAACTGCTTATGTGGCAAGAAAGGGTGGATAGATAACTAAATAAAAGCGATATTCCGCGTAGGAAACATTATTATAGGGACAACTATTCAGATGTCAATTATCATGA
This sequence comes from Schistocerca nitens, assembly GCF_023898315.1. NCBI lineage: Eukaryota > Metazoa > Arthropoda > Insecta > Orthoptera > Acrididae > Schistocerca > Schistocerca nitens. Next base: position 615,066,996 of record NC_064614.1, on the reverse strand, counting down.
TCATTCACCTATAAGGAAACATAAATGGTGTGAAGGATATAATGATAATGGACGTAAGTAGCGATGATGTTCAAAGCTATATCTATTGGGGGGCTACTACGTCATCAAAGGATGAACATAGTAGATTTAAATCTAGACAGTTTCAGACGTTTTCTAATGATAAGAAGTCCATGCATCCCATGGATTTCATAAAAAGTTTTAAAAATGTATTCCCGCGTTCATGGGGAGAACGAGATAAAATTCAGTTCATTGTATCAAAAACGAGTGGTGAAGTATATTTGTGGGCGTCTGAAGCCGCTGAGAAATGTCGATCTTTCAAAGATTTTGAAACGTTGTTTGTAGCGAAATATTGCTCGCAAAGCAAACAAAATAGGCTTAGGAATGAAATTTATAGTCCACAATTTTTTAATCCCAAGAAGAGTATTTTGAAAAATATATTAACAAAACCAGATACTGGGATAATCCTATCTGCCATAGTGAGGTCCTTAGAATACTGACCGAAAAATTGCCCATACATTTAAGAAAAAAGTTGGTAAATGTACTGGTAGATGACGTAGAGAACTTTCTATCAGTAACTGATTCATTGGATATTATTATGGAAGACGCAAAAAGCATGGGAAACCAATTTTATACTAATGAGGGGTGCTATTCGCAACAGGGTAACGGTAAAAGTAGCAATGGGAAAACGGAAACTGGTGGGAATGAAAAACATGGTAGGAGGAATCGCGATGAAATCTACAATGATCGTAAAAATAATGATCCGGGAAGACGGAAGTATTGGTCTGATAATTCTGGTCAAAATAAAGATGAGAGTAGAAAATATACTTACGAACGTAACAACAAAAATTCTGCGAGAGACAGTTCCGAGGCCGGCCGGAAAGGCCCAGCGGTTCTAGGCGCTACAGTTTGGAACCGTGCGACCGCTACGGTCGCAGGTTCGAATCCTGCCTCGGGCATGGCTGTGCGTGATGTCCTTAGGTTTGTTAGGTTTAAGTAGTCCTAAGTTCTAGGGGACTGATGATCTCAGAAGTTAAGTCCCATAGTGCTCAGAGCCATTTGAACCATTTGAACAGTTCCGAGGGAATTAATAGAAAAGATAATTATGATGAACAGCAGGAAAGTCATGGACCATTTAATGATAGGCGTGTTAATTGGGGAGAGAGCCGGAATGTACAGTGGGGGGCTCCTACGAATGTGATAACGGCAAATAGTATGTGCCAACACCGGTGCTCCCTAGACCAGAGTCTAATACAATAATAACGCTGAATGGAACGGGCAAGGTTCGGGAGTTCGGGTGGTGGTGCTCGACGAGACGGGTAGCCTTCAGCCAAATAATACAACAAACTAGAACCAGCTGCCCTGAGCCTTCCCAGTGTGGCTGGTGGAATGTAGGGAGGCCATGACAGTATTAATCTGTGTGTTTTAAGGTATAATGATGGAGCAGACATACGAGACGAACTGTTAGACAACCCGGGAAAACTACGTAACAGTCCTGTGGGAGAGGTACAGGCTGTTGTTAAGGTCAAAATCATTGACGAAGACGTTGAAATTCTGTTAGATACCGGCGCTGTCCTCAGTGTGATGAATATTGGGTTGTTTAAATATGTAGCCACTAAACGAAAGTTACCTGTATTGCCTGTAACTAACTGCACCTTGTCTGGAGCGTTGGGATCACACTCCGTCGTCATTAAAGCCCAAGTATTAGTGGATGTAGAGGCACAAGGGGAAATAATTAGAATGTACCTTCTTGTTGGCTCCTCATCTATCGTTTCCTTGTATTTGCGGAATTGACTTTATGCATGGACGAGACGTAATGCTCGACATCGCGAAAGGAAAGTGTATTCTGAACAATCATGGTAAGGTAGTTACATTGCATCTAGTACGGAAGCTTGAATATGTACAAAAAATATGTAACCGAATAAGAGTTCAGAGTAAAGAAGTAAAATTACTTTACTTGAATAATGATTATCACCTATGTTCATTAACTGAGAATTCTGTGTCGGAAATAAAAGAATTAGTATCTCAAAAAACATTAGAGTCCGAATATTTGTCGGACGAACAGAGAAGTAATTTTACAGCTGTACTTAATGCGTATATTAATGTATTTGATACTAAACCAGGTGTTATTAAAGATTATGAATATCAAATGGATAGCTACCCACATCAAACCTTTTGTAAATCCTCATACACAATACCTTGGGTGCATGAGGAAAAAGTGGCCAAAGAGATTAAAAAGATGTTGGATTGGGGCATAATTGAACCGTCTACTTCACCATACAGTAGTCCCTTGGCAGCTCTGGGAATGGCAGATGGTAGTTTACGCCTAATTTTGGACGCGCGTGATATAAATAAAATCATAAAGCCTGTGCGCACAAAACCTGAGAATTTAGAAGAATTGGTCCAAAGTTTTCATGGGGTACGTTACCTTACCTCATTGGATTTAAAATGTTCATATCGCCAAACAAAGGTATCTTAAGAATCTAGAAAGTATACGGCCTTCATATTTGCGGGTAGAAGCTATCAATTCAGGATTATCCCCTTTGGACTGGACGTTAGTGGTGGAGTCTTTATAACAGCTTTTAGGTTTATTGAAGAAGAACGCGTCATGGAAATGGGACGACCAGCGTTGATGAAATTTGACATGCCTAGTTAAATGCTGATTTGTTGTCTCATCCTGATATCAATAAGGAATTTTGTATTATAACGGATGCATCCAATACTGGCATTGGCTCAGAATTGTTTGAAGTCAAAGAGCCTGATAATTTGGAGGACATTTGTGTAATATCGTTTGCAAGTCGTACGTTGTCCAACTGCGAGAGAGCGTATACGACAACAGAACTTGAAATCTTGGCTGTTGCGTGGGCTCTGCACAAGTTTAGATATTTTGTGTTTGCTAGAAAAGTAAACATTTATTGTGATCATAAGGCTTTCACCTTTTTAATGACTTGCCGGATCATGCACATCCGATTAATACGGTGGGCTTTAATCCTGCAAGAATATCAAATAAGTATTAAGCATAGCAAAGGGAGGGACAATGTCGTGGCCGATGGTTTATCACGACTTTCGCGAGGTGCAGATTTAAATTCTCAAATAATGGAAACCAATCAAAACTCCAGTGTCATTTTATTTGTAATGTGCCGTGTAGAAAAGAAGTGGAACAGCTTGGAAAAAATATGGCTAAACTTCAACAACAAGACCCATACTGGGGTAAAATAAGAAATAACTTAAGAAATAATGTCTGTGAACCTCAGTTGGCTAATTATAAGTTGAACTTAGATGTTCTATTTCGTTAAGATAAAAGGTGCAAACGAGAGATGGAGAGTTTGCATCCCCGCGAAAATGTTTCGTGAATTTATTTGGTACACGCATTACTCTTGGGGACATTTCAGTGCTGATAAGTGCACAGAAAAATTAAAGCAATATTGCTTTGTCTTTAATATGAGAAGGAAGGTACGCGATGTGTTGCGTAAATGTAAATTATGTCCAAAAGTAAAACCTGTCAACTATTCTCTGGCTAAATCCAATTCTTCCTTCCAAACCTTTCGAATTGGTGTCCTGCAATGTGGCGGGATCCCCGCCAACAGCAAAAGGTAGATTTAAGTATGTCGTTGCTTTCTGTGACTGTTTTTCCAAATATGTCAAAATGTACCCGTTGAAGTCGGCGAACGCAAGGTCGATGATAACGAAGTTGATTAAAGATTTCATTCCAAACGTCGGGAAACCTTTGCGTCATATATTATACTGGTAAAGTATGGCGTGATTGTATGGAGGAATTAAGAATCAGACAGATATTCGTGTCTAAATATCACGCCGAGGCGTTGCCCGTCGAGAGAATTTTTCGTGAGTTCAATCGCTTTGATCGAAAGTATCTTGAGAAAAATCATTATCGGTGGATAGAATATGTAGGTTTATTTGAAAACATACATAATGAACTGCTTCACTCATCCATAGCGGAACCGGATATTGAACGACCAATTCTTCTCGACAGGGTTCGATTAGCCTTAGCTAAAGCTGCTCACTTACCTAAAGGATTGTCGTTTACTACCTGAAAGATTGACACGATGGTCTCTTTTCTTGCAGCAGTTTTACTATGACATTTGTTACGTGAGAGGATCAGACAACTGTATAGCGGACGCGCTGTCATGTTTGCCTGAAACTGATCATCGGCTTGTGGAAGACGAGTCTGAAGGCGTTCTGAAATTGTACTGCTTTCAAGATGTAGAAGGTCGTAAAAGAGTAGAGAGCATCTGTAAAAACATGCGTCGTCATCAAAACGAGGACGACTGTCTAAGTATGACGAATAGAGTAGAGAAGGGGAAAAACTGAGAAAGTATTACAAAATATATAACCATATCTTGTACATACGTAGCAATAACTGGTGAGTTTGTTGGCCAGCCAAGTACGTCACAGAGATAATTGATGGCTATCATTTAGCTTATGGTCATTGCGGGCCAAAGAAGTGCGCTGACAAGCTAGCAGAAGTTGTAAATTTTAATAATATGAAAAAAAGAGTTTCTGAAAGAATAAAGACATGTAATAACTGCCACAGGATGAAGGTAACGAATTGCACGAACCGTGGCCCTATGCAGAGCATAAGACCTAACGATGTGCTGGATTTGGTTTGTACGGACCTCTATGGTCCACTGCCCAAGACTTCAGGGAAATTCGCGTACATATTAGTGGTGCTAGAAATATTTTCTAAGTTCATCCGATAAGAAAGGCAACAGCTAGAGCGGTTTATAACAGATTTGTTAATGATTACTTTGTGCACGTCGCCAAACCAAAAGCGGTTTTGTCCGATAGCGGAGTGCAATTTACTTCCAAATTATGGAATGAAGGAATGAAAAGTAATGGAATTGAAGTAATACACATTTCGGCCTAATGCCCGAGCGGGAATCCTGCAAAAAGGTACATGCGTGTATTAGGTCGGCTTTGCCGAATGTATTGTCACCACAATCACAGATCGTGGGGCAATTACGTCGGTGAATTCGAGAAAATGATGAACGCCTTGACGCATGAATCCACGGGCTACACTCCGGAAGAAATACTGTTAGACCATACGTCTAAAAGTTTAGTGGAAGAAATGATTGATTTCCCTCCGAGAGTTGATATTAACCTTGAAGTAAAGAAAGAATACCTACGATAAATGATGAAAAAGAAAGCTGAAGCGCGAATACGTCGTCATGGCGTTAAAGCACGGTTTGCCAAATTTGCTATTGGCGATCTTGTACTTGTTAAAGCACACGGAAAGTCAAGCGAGATCGACCATGAAATTTCAAAATTTAAATTAATTTACAATGGACCATTTGAGATTATCAATGTACCTCTTAGTAACGCTTACTGTTTAGCTTTTCCTAAATCAGGCAAGCTGTTAGGTGTGCGTAATATTGTCGATTTAAAATTGTGCCAGAAAGGACTAATTAGACCGAAATGAGAAAAGAGAAACCAAGCCATTACATGCTATTCTAGTATTAGTGAAGTTTGTGAACTTTGTAAATGTATGTATTATGTTAAAATTTTATTGTAATCTGTATGATGTGAGTTATTACCGATGCACTTAGACGAACTGTAAGTTTCAGGTCTGTGTACACGTGTGTAATAACGGACAGTGTTGAGTTATAAACTGTGATGGAATTAAAAAGAGGACTCGAGATTACTCGGGAGTGAGTAACAATTTCAGGCAGGTGGACGTTCTGGAATGCACTGCATACACAAACACGGAGATCTAGCGTGCCGCTATGGCGCACGCAACATTGCTCCGCTGGAACTAAGTCGTTACCGGCTCTTGTAGCGCTGCGGCGTTCATTGTGAATGTGCGTGTGCAACGCAAATTGTTTTTCTTTCAGCGCCAGCTGTTAAGGGTTTTAATGTAAATGTTTGTTTGGTATCGACGTTATTTAAAACACACTCACTCGCGCAATGCGAGAGGATACTTTAAAACAATTCATGTTAATTATACACGTTTATGTAATGAATTTTTGTAATTACTATTTCTCATCCTATTTCTAAATTTTTTTTACTATTCTTTATGTACCTTTAAATGTTGCTTGAATTTTTCTATGCCAATATTGAGCATGCGTTTCATAATATTTGTAGTCATTTTAAACTTACTGATTTCTTGAAGGAAGTGTTTGTTTTTAAGATGTGTTGTCATACTATAATGTTTTGAGTAATAATGACACGGAGTTGTTATGTAAATAACGTGCCCCTATATAACTGCAATAATTATTTGAATTGATAACCCAGCGATCATTAGATGTTTTGCAGACAAAATTGTTTAACTGTATGCACCTGCATTTCCGTTTGTTTAAATTTTAGGACATTCCCTGAATTTGTTTCCCTCCGGAAAAAAAAGGTCATGCAATGTGGGGCACGTGTAACACCGAAAATGCAGGATGCATGGCACCTGCTACGGATATATAATTTTTTTCTGAATTGTATGTAAATATTTGTAATTTAAATGCTTTCTTTTAGTAAGTAAAGACATTGCTTCACTGAATGTGTAAATTTAGGTAGAAGTCTGTTGACATTTCATTGTATTTATCTGTGTCTTACTGTGAAACTTAAAGTTTTATTGTTGTTTGCATCGACTAGCAACGATAATAGCAGTGCTTGTGCGTTGTAAAATCTTTGGGTAGGGAGTTGCGTGGAGCGCGGAGAGAGAAGACGGGTTCCAGAGCTTGTAGTGTGCGGAAGTATGGTGTTAAAGCACTCACAGTAGAGAGTACCATTTTTGGCAACGCGCGCCGGCCAGATGTCTAGTAGCGGTAGTACAGACAGTGGATGGGCGGAAGAGGCTGTATTAATAACGACTACCCATTCCTGTAATTAGCCGTGGCTCCACAAGATGCTACAGTCTTCAACAACAGCAGTTCCAACAACACAGTTTCGTCGTCGGCTCCGAGTTTCGTCGTATGCACAGCACTGAAATAAGACTGTTCATTGGTAGAAAGTATTAACGGCTAATTCAGCAGAACAACTGAATGTGATTTGATTGATAAAATTTATTTAAATAATAATCAGTTAAACTCAGAGCGATTGTATCGTCATTGCCCCCAGACATTGTTACCAAGCAGGATCCTTGTTCCTTTTTTTTTCCTTATACGCTAACTGAGTGTCATAAGAAACAAATTGAATAGTTACAGCCAGTTTATTAATGAATAATTTCACTTTTAAGAATTTTAGCCTCAGTCTACTTTCAACTAACTGTTGTTCAAAAGAGGTTTCAGAAGAAATGCACAAATTAAGAGTGCAGAAGATTTATTTATTTTACATATAGCTTGGAGTACATGGCTGTTTAGTTTGGTACGAATTCTAATATTTAATTCTGTTCAAGTCAGTAAAAAAGGCTCAGTTGTTCAGACAATAATACGAAATCCAATTTGCAAAATAAGTAACGGCAAAGTAAAAAGTGCTTGCTTTTTTGCTAAATTTCTTTGATGACTTTATGTTGAGGTCACTGAAAGTCACTGTTCACGTAACGAAGTTCAATACTAACATACACTTTAATTACATATTTTCAAATCATTACTCGATTGCCTTTTTCAAAATTTAGTGCCAAACATAACGTAAGAGTGACTTCTCAGTTTGCTTTATCATTACATACTCACTTAAAATTAGTGTCGAAAAAACGTGACAAGCTTCAGTTTCCGCATCAGTGTTTAGTAATACATGTTTTACTTTCCCAACATCTTGTACAGGATTTTGGATTTAAATTGTCCTAGTGGGCTGGTGACCGTTAATTAATTCCTTTCCGTTCATTAGTGTAACTTTTGAATTCATGATCAGTGGTATCCCTTTTCTGTCCAGTGTTATATCATTTTTCAAATTATAGCCCTGTTCGGTTTAATTACTTCGGTTTAATTACTTTTTATTTTTAGTACATTTTCCTTCTACTTATCGGTATAACTTCTTCGGGAAAGATAGCCTTATCCAATTAGAAAAACTCCATTAAGCATAGACGCCATCCACGGTCATATTTTATATCGCAAGCAGGATAGGCCGATTAGTAAGAGGGAGGTTACAAATGGACGGAATGCGGACTCGCGACGAACTATTAATAGAAGGTACATTTCGTGCTCAGTACTGACAATGGAAGGAATCCGGACTCGATGCCGATTGTGAATATGTATCATGTGATCGCATTACTGGTTCGGAACTGATAAAGACAGAATATGAGCTCGTAGGGAAAACTTAAAGCTACGACAATATAAACATCTGATTATGTGTCATTAGAATGATTTTATCTGTTATGAATGATATATAGGAATGAACTGAGTAAATGAAGTAAACAGTGTTGACAAGAGGACATCGTTGGAAATCGCTAAAGTGTCACAGGACTTATTCTAGCGTGTGTGTGTGTGTGTGTGTGTGTGTGTGTGTGTGTGTGTGTGTGTATTCTTGGGCCTGAGGTGATACCCAGCCGTTGCCAAAATATATGCACTTCTTTATGTTTCATATTCTCCATGCTGAGTTGTGATAAACAACTGTTCGTGTACCATCCTGAGGCAACATGCTGTCACCGCCCAAACATCCCGATGGGGTGAGAAGCTGCGTCCACGACGATGTTAACGTCTCATCGTAGTCAGTCACGTTGAATCGGCTCTGCAATCATCTGGGTGCCACTGCTGTAGGCGAGCGCTGCAGGTACGCCCTGGCTGAGCGTGATGGGATGCAGTCGATGTTGCGTCAACTGACGAAGCCGAACACAGCCGGCAAATCATCACAAGACCCAGCTGCCAGATTTATGAAGATGGTGAACGGATACGAGAGCTGCATGGCTGTTGACAACATTTTATCTGCAGCACAACGAGAAAACTTGCATTTTGAACTTATGATCAAATGCATGGAAATGATAAGCAATAATGTGATGCCAGTTCCGAATGATTGTACACTGCAAACCAAAAGAAGAGGTGGGTACAACAACGGGCAACAAGCTCGCCAAAGCTGACGTCAGCAGCAAACAACTGAAGCAGAGACTCAACAAGAATACCAGGGTTCATCGAGTCGAGTCCCTAGTTATTCAAGAGGCGGCTCAAAAAACTTCAAATTTGGAGAGTCGCTGTTCGGCGGGTTTGGAGATTCGCTGTTTATCGGGATTGGAGATCTGCTGCACATCAATGAAGACAACAATGAAGAAGATTACGAAATATTTTATGAAATAACCTGATGAAACTCTGTACTTTAGAAGTAAAGAAATCTTATTTATGATAGGCGGACTTAATCTGCATTAGCATAGCCATGAAATATTTAAGGAATTCTAAAGTATAAAGTGAAATGTTGAAGGGCTTTAAAATACGGTGTGTTCCAGCATAGAAAATGACTGAACTTTGTAAAGATTGTAAAAGGTCCATGATTAAGGAATTTGTTGTTAGCGCACTCGAGCAGATGTAATTTCGATGGATTGCTCACGCACTGCCTGCGATATGTAAGCTATAAGGGAATCTCAGACCAGAGAGCAGTGTTGACTGCAGTAGGAACTGTGTGTCAGTAGGAGTAAGTAGTAGCTAGCAGTCGTGTGAATCGAGTTGGCTGGGCCGGCCGTGGGGAGCGATGGCGGAGCCTGAGCGATATAATGTAAGGTAAAAGCAGCCTCGGGCATATGTAGTATTGTTATATCAAGTCCCATGTAAAATGTTTTAAAAAATCTCTTAATAATAATCTTTCTTGTTGTTGTTGTTGTTGTTGTGGTCTTCAGTCCTGAGACTGCTTTGATGCAGCTCTCCATGCTACTCTATCCTGTGCAAGCTTCTTCATCTCCCAGTACCTACTGCAACCTACATCCTTCTGAATCTGCTTAGTGTATTCATCTCTTGGTCTCCCTCTACGATTTTTACCCTCCACGCTGCCCTCCAGTGCTAAATTTGTGATCCCTTGATGCCTCAAAACATGTCCTACCAACCGATCCCTTCTTCTAGTCAAGTTGTGCCACAAACTTCTCTTCTCCCCAATCCTATTCAATATCTCCTCATTAGTTACGTGATCTACCCACCTTATCTTCAGCATTCTTCTGTAGCACCACATTTCGAAAGCTTCTATTCGCTTCTTGTCCAAACTGGTTATCGTCCATGTTTCACTTCCATACATGGCTACACTCCATACAAATACTTTCAGAAACGACTTCCTGACACTTAAATCTATACTCGATGTTAACAAATTTCTCTTCTTCAGAAACGATTTCCTTGCCATTGCCAGTCTACATTTTATATCCTCTCTACTTCGACCATCATCAGTTATTTTACTCCCTAAATAGCAAAACTCCCTTACTACTTTAAGTGTCTCATTTCCTAATCTAATCCCCTCAGCATCACCCGATTTAATTTGACTACATTCCATTATCCTCGTTTTGCTTTTGTTGATGTTCATCTTATATCCTCCTTTCAAGACACTGTCCATTCCGTTCAACTGCTCTTCCAAGTCCTTTGCTGTCTCTGACAGAATTACAATGTCATCGGCGAACCTCAAAGTTTTTACTTCCTCTCCATGAATTTTAATACCTACTCCGAATTTTTCTTTTGTTTCCTTTACTGCTTGCTCAATATACAGATTGAATAACATCGGGGAGAGGCTACAACCCTGTCTCACTCCTTTCCCAACCACTGCTTCCCTTTCATGCCCCTCGACTCTTATAACTGCCATCTGGTTTCTGTACAAATTGTAAATAGCCTTTCGCTCCCTGTATTTTACCCCTGCCACCTTCAGAATTTGAAAGAGAGTATTCCAGTTAACGTTGTCAAAAGCTTTCTCTAAGTCTACAAATGCTAGAAACGTAGGTTTGCATTTTCTTAATCTTTCTTCTAAGATAAGTCATAAGGTTAGTATTGCCTCACGTGTTCCAACATTTCTACGGAATCCAAACTGATCTTCCCCGAGGTCCGCTTCTACCAGTTTTTCCATTCGTCTGTAAAGAATTTGCGTTAGTATTTTGCAGCTGTGACTTATTAAATTGATAGTTCGGTAATTTTCACATCTGTCAACACCTGCTTTCTTCGGTATTGGAATTATTATATTGTTCTTGAAGTCTGTGGGTATTTCGCCTGTCTCATACATCTTGCTCACCAGATGGTAGAGTTTTGTCATGACTGGCTCTCCCAAGGCCATCAGTAGTTCTAATGGAATGTTGTCTACTCCCGGGGCCTTGTTTCGACTCAGGTCTTTCAGTGCTCTGTCAAACTCTTCACGCAGTATCTTATCTCCCATTTCATCTTCATCTACATCCTCTTCCATTTCCATAATACTGTCCTCAAGTACATCGCCCTTGTATAAACCCTCTATATACTCCTTCCAGCTTTCTGCCTTCCCTTCTTTGCTTAGAACTGGGTTGCCATCTGAGCTCTTGATATTCATACAAGTGGTTCTCTTCTCTCCAAAGATCTCTTTAATTTTCCTGTAGGCAGTATCTATCTTACCCCTAGTGAGACAAGCCTCTACATCCTTACATTTGTCCTCTAGCCATCACTGCTTAGCCATTTTGCACTTTCTGTCGATCTCATTTTTGAGACGTTTGTATTCCCTTTTGCCTGCTTCATTTAGTGCATTTTTATATTTTCTCCTTTCATCAATTAAATTCAATATTTCTTCTGTTACCCAAGGATTTCTATTAGCCCTCGTCTTTTTACCTACTTGATCCTCTGCTGCCTTCACTACTTCATCCCTCAAAGCTACCCATTCTTCTTCTACTGTATTTCTTTCCCCCATTCCTGTCAATTGTGCCCTTATGCTCTCCCTGAAACTCTCTACAACCTCTGGTTCTTTCAGTTTATCCAGGTCCCATCTCCTTAAATTCCCATCTATTTGCAGTTTCAATCTGCAGTTCATAACCAATAGATTGTGGTCAGAATCCACATCTGCCCCTGGAAATGTCTTACAATTTAAAACCTGGTTCCTAAATCTCTGTCTTACCATTATATAATCTATCTGATACCTATTAGTATCTCCAGGATTCTTCCAGGTATACAACCTTCTTTTATGATTCTTGAACCAAGTGTTAGCTATGATAAGTTATGCTCTGTGCAAAATTCTACAAGGCGGTTTCCTCTTTCATTTCTTCCCCCCAATCCATATTCACCTACTATGTTTCCTTCTCTCCCTTTTCCTACTGACGAATTCCAGTCACCCCGTACTATTAAATTTTCGTCTCCCTTCACTACCTGAATAATTTCTTTTATCTTGTCATACATTCATCAATTTCTTTCTCATCTGCAGAGCTAGTTGGCATATAAACCTGTACTACTGTAGTAGGCATGGGCTTTGTGTCTATCTTGGCCACAATAATGCGTTCACTATGCTGTTTGTAGTAGCTAACCCGCACTCCTATTTTTTCATTCATTATTAAACCTACTCCTGCATTACCCCTATTTGATTTTGTATTTATAACCCTGTATTCACCTGACCAAAAGTCTTGTTCCTCCTGCCACCGAACTTCACTAATTCCCACTATAACTAACTTTAACCTATCCATTTCCCTTTTTAAATTTTCTAACCTACCTGCCCGATTAAGGGATCTGACATTCCACGCTCCGATCCGTAGAATGCCAGTTTTCTTTCTCCTGATAACGACGTCCTCTTGAGTAGTCCCCGCCCGGAGATCCGAATGGGGGACTATTTTACTTCCGGAATATTTTACCCAAGAGGACGCCATCATCATTTAATCATACAATAAAGCTGCATGTCCTCGGGAAAAATTACGGCTGTAGTTTCCCCTTGCTTTCAGCCGTTCGCAGTACCAGCACAGCAAGGCCGTTTTGGTTAATGTTACAAGGCCAGATCAGTCAATCATCCAGACTGTTGCCCCTGCAACTACTGAAAAGGCTGCTGCCCCTCTTCAGGAACCACATGTTTGTCTGGCCTCTCAACAGATACCCCTCCGTTGTGGTTGCACCTACGGTACGGCCATCTGTATCGCTGAGGCACGCAAGCCTCCCCACCAACAGCAAGGTCCATGGTTCATGGGGGAAGTAATCTTTCTTATAAAAAATTAACTTTTGATAATCGTTCATCTCAATTTAAAGAACTTACTAATTTCTCCAATCCAAGGTCATCCCGATTATTGTAAAGAAAAATCAGTTGCTTCTTTTTATACATGACAAATCTATCGGCGAGCATTGCACAGGGCTGTGCCAGAAAAGTTTAGTTTCATATAGGAGCAGATATATACGCGTTATCCGGCGACTTTACTGAGGTAAGAATTTTCAATTTATTCAGTATGATCTTTCAGGGCAATGACGCAGCACTACTGTCGTCGAAAATTTACCAGTTTAAATTCACAGTCAATTATTGAAAGGTTATCTATGAGTCACATTTTTTTTATTAGGAGATTAGTTACATTTTATTGTTCCAAGGTTACGGAATTTATCTGTGGGAGGTTACGCTGAATGTGAATTATATACTTATATCTTTTACTGTTGGGAGGTTATTAGACATATTATTTTTCTGTAGGGAGGTTACAAGATCGATGTACCATTTTCCATACTTCATCCAAATTAACCCTACACTTCACTGCATGTAAAATCTAAGATGTATCCCCACCTCAGAGTTCCCATTAGAAAAATCCAAAATAAAAAACATAAGAGAATCTCTCTTGAACAATCCAAAAAAGGAAACATCACAGCTCCCTCAGTACAAAACCTAAAGAAAGATAGTCATTGCCCTGTAACCAAAGAAGAAAACTAAAGTCTTGTCAAGTCAGAAAAAAAAGAGATTAATCGCGGTTAAGGGGTAGAATGATAACAGATGGCATAAGAAAGTAACCTGTTATCATTCGGGGTGGCTATGTAACCGCTCTGTAGAGAGTGGGTATTAAGAAACGAATATTAGATTAAATTCTATAATACGAAATGAGCCAAAAAACGGTAGTTGTGTTTCGAAGTAATAGATAGTTAAAATTTTTACTAAGAGTAGATATTTGCTATGCAGTAATGCAAGGTAGTACAAAGGGAATCCAAGGAAGACATAACGGAGCTGCGTTTTGTTTTGAATATAATATATAAACCAATGCGCAGCATTGTTAGCTCTCTTGGGTCTATGTTTTCAATGGTGCATGTTCGAAGTCATCCGTGGTAGTCGGAAGTTAGGGATTATAAGCCTAATTAAACATCATTCTGATAACTGGATTAGACATTGGAGTGTGGGATAATAGATTATTTTGAGATATTGGGGCAGACAATAGTTGTACTTCACCATACTAATATATTTGCCGAACGTTGTCAAGGCGATTCTGTTAACAAACGAGACGTGAGATATAGTGCCCGTGAAAAGACTAAATTTGTGCTGAACAGACACTGAAGATCTCGAAAAATTATAGTTAACATCGTGTCGTGAGAATTAAGACGCTTAGACACTGTAAAGCCAAAGACATATTTACGATTTATCAGATATTAATGGTAAAGGACAGTTTCATGGGAAATCATATCTTTGGTGACAGGAACGCAAAGGAATGTGGTACGGACTGACTGTTATTATACAGAAACGATACACACTAGGGTCAACTCTTTCTTCATTGATTCCCCACGGCCATCTCTCTAAATCCCAAAAATCAGCTAGTACATAGACAATTATATCTGTGAACATTCAAGGGTTATTGAGAAAAACTGATCAACCTGTTACAAACAGATAATAGGATTTAAAGAAGACATATTGACTACGAAAGTAACAAAACCAATTTATTTGGGGAACAAAAATTTAAAAAAATAGACTGAAACCCGATTGCTATTTATTCCCGAGTAATAAATAAATTCACCGTCATTGGATACATCGTGATTGAAAGTGTATGAAATATCTCTGGAAATAGAAAACGAGATCAATTTTCAACTGCTAGTTCACACAATTAGATTCAACGTGATTCAAAGATGTTTTATGTCCGACCCACATGGCAGGGAATGGTTCTCTACTAGCCGGGACAATATATATATTCAAACTTGTGAGATCAGCTCCGCTGCAGAAGGGTGGGAACGTCGAAGCGATATCAGTGCAGTTGCGACGACGGTGGATGTGCGGGCATAGTGAGTCAGTGAGGAAGAGAGAGAGAGAGGGGGAGTGTGTGTGTGTGTGTGTGTGTGTGTGTCACTGAACAATAAGCGAAGGTATACTTGAGCTATTAATATCACATCGTAAGATCACATGAGGCTGCATACAACATATTCACTACTTCATTCCACGGGCAAGTGTTTTTATTTTTAAAATTCTTTATGCTTTCTGTATACAAGTGCACGATAAATAAATCCCTTTGGAGTGTCTGTATAGACGTTAAATTAATGGGAAACAGCTCATTGTGAAGCACATTAATCGTTTACTTTTAGAAATACATAAGGGTTGTAATGGAATGTCTTTTCACGTGAATAATAATTTATACTCTTGTAGGTTCGCGTGGAGAAACACCTTTTGCATGGTACACTTATTATTAATTCAAAGCTGAGCAGTTCATTAACTGTGAAAATCTCGTCACTTGAACAAAAGATAACCGTGAAGTGGTAACCACAAGAATTTGTTTTGACTATACCACTCTTGGCAAAATGACCGAAATTAACACACGAAAAATGGATACACTACAATCTGCAAAGACTCACAATTTACACACAAAAGGAACATCATGTAAAAGACAACACAAACAGCTAAGAAGCGTACGGAAAACACACACACACAAAAATAAAACGTAAACAAAACTTACATTTGGCGCGGATCTCTCTTGTGAACAAATGAACACTGACTTCGTTGGGCACATAACAAACCACAATCACATTGTGTTTTGGTGGAGTGAAAAGTGTTTTTACAACCTTATTTGTGGAAGATATGTGTTATACTTACGTGTGCATCACACCTCACCATGATGCTGAGAATAAAAGGGCTTGCCACAAGAAAACGTAAGTAAAAACGAATATAGGCGCGAAATATAGCGACAAATTAAATTACATTCTAGATGATAGGTTAACTCCCAGCAAGGTTTCTCATCAACATCGTTTGGTTGCAGATGACAAGCTACCTGTAGTAAATAATAAACAAGTGATCCAGAAAGATCATGCACACCAAGTGTAAAGGTATTAACAAAAAGAAACGAACTATTGTTTGAATTAAACATCCACATTATTTTGTAACCATTTAATAAAAATGTTCACAGTACAGAATAAATAAAACTGAAACCCACTGATGATGGCACAGTGGTGCTGAAACATGTTTGGTACCGAGAAAACACGGTGTTTTGCATAACTGGCGGACCTCACATCCCACAATTTTAACTTGACTTCAGCATGTTTATTTAAGAAATTAATTGTAAATCATCTCCTTTTGTCTTTACGCTTCGTAATATCGGGGTAATTTAAAAAGGCATCTGCCGTATTGCAATTGGCGGCCACTAATATTAATTACAACTCGCGCTGTACCGCACGTAACTAATCTCTGAAAAAATATGTACAATTAATTTTTCATACACGTAGGGATACTAATGCTACTGAAATAAGTGATTTGGTTATCAATAACAGCATATATTTACCACAAATACGTTAAAATATACACACGTCTCCATACACATCCTTCTCGTAGGATGATTCGTACCAGAGTAAAACGAATATGATAATAAGTTTCTATTACTTTCAATGCTCTCAGTGTCTTTACCACAAAACACAGGTTGTCATTAAATATCGACACTGCTTTTCATATAAATCACAGTGAGATAATTAATATTTTTAGGTACCCTTTTGTGCACAGAACAACAGTTCGCTGTATTACATGAATATTTCATGTTGTTATTGTTGTGGTCTTCAGTCCTGAGACTGGTTTGATGCAGCTCTCCATGCCACTCTATCCTGTGCAACCTTCTTCATCTCCCAGTACTTACTGCAACCTACATCCTTCTGAATCTGCTTAGTGTATTCATCTCTTGGTCTCCCTCTACGATTTTTACCCTCCACGCTGCCCTCCAATGCTAAATTTGGGATCCCTTGATGCCTCAGAACATGTCCTACCAATCGGTCCCTTCTTCTTGTCAATTTGTGCCACAAACTCCTCCTCAATTCTATTCAATACCTCCTCATTAGTTATGTGATCTACCCATCTAATCTTCAGCATTCTTCTGTAGCACCACATTTAGAAAGCTTCTATTCTCTTCTTGTCCAAAGTATTTATCGTCCATGTTTCACTTCCATACATGGCTACACTCCAAACAAATACTTTCAGAAACGACTTCCTGACACTTAAATCTCTACTAGATGTTAACAAATTTCTCTTCTTCAGAAACGCTCTCCTTGCCACTGCCAATCAACATTTTATATCCTCTCTACTTCGACCATCATCAGTTATTTTGCTGCCCAAATAGCAAAACTAATTTACTACTTTAAGTGTCTCATTTCCTAATCTAATTCCCTCTTAATTCGACTACATTCCATTATCCTCGTTTTGCTTTTGTTGATGTTCATCTTATATCCTCATTTCAAGACACTGTCCATTCCATTCAACTGCTCTTCCAAGTCCTTTGCTGTCTCTGACAGAATTACAATGTCATCGGCGAACCTCAAAGTTTTTATTTCTTCTCCATGGATATTAATACCCACCCCGAATTTTTCTTTTGTTTCCTTTACTGCTTGCTCAATATACAGACTGAATAACATGGGGGAGAGGCTATAATCTTGTCTCACTCCCTTCCCAACTGCAGCTTCCCTTTCGTGCCCCTCGACTCTTGTAACTGCCATCTGGTTTCTGTATAAATTGTAAATAACCTTTCGCTCCCTGTATTTTACCCTTGTCATCTATAGAATTTGAAAGAGAGTGATCCAGTCAACATTGTCAAAAGCTTTCTCTAAGTCTACAAATGCTAGAAACGTCGGTTTGCCTTTCCTTAATCTGTCTTCTAAGGTAAGTCATAGGGTCAGTATTACCTCACGTGTTCCAATATTTCTACGGAATCCAAACTGATCCTCCCCGAGGTCCGCTTCTACCAGTTTTTCCATTCGTCTGTAAAGAATTCGTGTTAATATTTTGCAGCTGTGACTTATTAAATTGATAGTTCGGTAATTTTCACATCTGTCAACACCTGCTTTCTTTGGGATTGGAATTATTATATTCTTCTTGAAGTCTGAGGGTATTTCGCCTGTCTCATACATCTTGCTCACCAGATGGTAGAGTTTTGTCAGGACTGGTTCTCCCAAGGCCGTCAGTACTTCCAATGGAATGTTGTCTACTCCCGGGGCCTTGTTTCGACTCAGGTCTTTCAGTGCTCTGTCAAACTCTTCACGCAGTATCGTATCTCCCATTTCATCTTCATCTAGATCTACTTCCATTTCCATAATATTGTCGTCAAGTACATCGCCCTTGTATAGACCCTCTATATACTCCTACCACCTTTCTGCTTTCCCTCCTTTGCTTAGAACTGGGTTTCCATCTGAGCTCTTGACATTCATACAAGTGGTTCTCTTTTCTCCAAAGGTCTCTTTAATTTTCCTGTAGGCAGTATCTATCTTACCCTAGTGAGATAAGCCTCTACATCCTTTCATTTGTCCTCTAGCCACCCCTGCTTAGCCATTTTGCACTTCCTGTTGACCTCATTTTTGAGACGTTTGTATTCCCTTTTGCCTGCTTCACTTAGTGCATTTTTATATTTTCTCCTTTCATCAATTAAATTAAATATTTCTTCTGTTACCCAAGGATTTCTACTAGCCCTCGTCTTTTTACCTACTTGATCCTCTGCTGCCTTCACTACTTCATCCCTCAAAGCTACCCATTCTTCTTCTACTGTATTTCTTTCCCCCATTCCTGTCAATTGTTCCCTTATGCTCTCCCTGAAACTCTGTACAACCTCTGGTCCCATCTCCTTAAATTCCCACATTTTTGCAGTTTGAGTTTTAATCTACAGTTCATAACGAATAGATTGTGGTCAGAGTCCACATCTGCCCCTGGAAATGTCTTACAATTTAAAACCTCGTTCCTAAATCTCTTTCTTACCATTATATAATCTATCTGATACCTTTTAGTATATCCAGGATTCTTCCATGTATACAACCTTGTTTTATGATTCTTGAACCGCTATGATTAAGCTGTGCTCTGTGCAAAATTCTACCAGACTGCTTCCTCTTTCATTTCTTACCCCCACTCCATATTCACCTACTATGTTGCCTTCTCTCACTTTTCCTACTCTCGAATTCCAGTCAACCATGACTATTAAATTTTCGTCTCCCTTCACTACCTGAATAATTTCTTTTAACTCATCATACATTTCATCAATTTCTTCATCATCTGCAGAGCTAGTTGACATATAAACTTGTACTACTGTAGTAGGCATGGGCTTCGTGTCTATCTTGGCCACAATAATGCGTTCACTATGCTGTTTGTAGTAGCTTACCCGCACTCCTATTGTTTTTATTTATTATTAAACCTACTCCTGCATTACCCCTATTTGATTTTGTATTTATAACCCTGTATTCACCTGACCAAAAGTCTTGTTCCTCCTGCCATCGAACTTCACTAACTCCCACTATATCTAACTTTTCCCTTTTTAAATTTTCTAACCTCCCTGCCCGATTAAGGGACCTGACATTCCACGCTCCGATCCGTAGAACGCCAGTTTTCTTTCTCCTGATAACGACATCCTCTTGAGTAGTCCCCGCCCGGAGATCCGAATGGGGGACTATTTTACCTCCGGAATATTTTACCCAAGAGGACGCCATCATTATTTAACCCAGTACCACCACAGCAAGGCCGTTTTGGTTAGTGTTACAAGGCCAGATCAGTCAATCATCCAGACTGTTGCCCCTGCAACTACTGAAAAGGCTGCTGCCTCTCTTCAGGAACCACACGTTTGTCTGGCTTCTCAACAGATACCCCTCCATTGTGGTTGCACCTACGGGACGGCCATCTGTATCGCTGAGGCACGCAAGCCTCCCCACCAACGGCAAGGTCCATGGTTCATGAGAGGGGGGGAGGGGAGGGGGAAGAATATTTCATATCAACCATAAATAAATGTACGATATTCCAGTGCCTGCATTATTCCGATTACGATGCAAAATTCCTTTGGGCATGCATGCATGTTCAAAGGAACAGGCACTGCGGTGACTACAGCCATTATGAAATACATTAAATGAATTTGCAATTGCGAATAAGTATAACCACCAGCTGTAAGAAGGAATGACGACAGTGAAAATCTGTGCCAGACTGGGTTCGATGTACGAGAATATGTCGCAGACAAATGGTAGACGACGTATGGAAGTTTGGATCTTGCTTTGAGTCATGCACAGATAGCCAAAGGCAAGGCGGGTATTCGCAATAAGCGGGAAATCCGGGTTCGAGCCCAAGTTCGGCAGAAATTTTCATTGCAGTCATTCCATTCTACAGCTGATGGTTGTCCTTATTCGTAATTGCGAATTCGTTTAATGTGTAAAAGAGTGTTTCTCGTTTCCAGAGGGATGCAGTACCGGATTTGGTCGTGACCAGGTGCAGTATCACGAGTCTCAGACAGTGTTGATTCCAGCTCTCACATGGAGAAATAGCAGTTGTAAGACTCTAATTGTGGGATCTGAAGTCCTTCTTGCCCATCTCTGCAGTCGCACAGCAGCGGCGAAACACTGGATCCTGGCTGATATCGCCAGTAGTCACTGCAAAATGCTCTGCCATCGTCTGAGCTATCTCTAGGAGTCGTTTGGATACACCCCTGTTTCAGCACTGCCGCTGCTGATAAAAGACTGTATTTACCGGAAGTCCTCCTGATGGTTTCCCATACTTTTGTGGAACAAGTGGAGCGGTTGATGGAGTTCAGGAACGCTTGCCCTGACCTTTTTTGCTCTGCTTAACGACGTGCCGATCTTTGGCTTTCACGACCCATAGGGTATGACGCTATACTTAAACTGTTGAAGAGCCACATGCCTGTCCCAGGTTGCTGAGTGGCACTCACCGGTCCGCCAAGGAAGCTGACTTTGAGATTGACGTCGGCAGCATGATGGATAGTCGTGTGATGTGGTCCACCCATTCTTGGACACTATCGCTGTGTTCAAATACAAAAAAAATGGTTCAAATGGCTCTGAGCACTATGTGACTCAACTTCTGAGGTCATCAGTCCCCTAGAACTTAGAACTACTTAAACCTAAGTAACCTAAGGACATCACACACATCCATGCCCGAGGCAGGATTCGAACCTGCGACCGTAGCGGTCACGCGGTTCCAGACTGAAGCGCCTAGAACCGCACGGCCACACCGGCCGACGTTCAAATACAACCATCAGGTTAACAGTGTCCAGTTACACCTGCTGACCAACCACTTTGGTGGCTTCCATGCAGAATACGAAGTGATCATTGGAATGAAGGTCGTCATTGGCTTCCCACTGAACGGAGTCTACGAGGGCTGAAAAGCAGAAAGACGGGTCGATGGCTGAGAATGACCCAGTACCAACACAGAAAATAGAGGGAGTACCAATGTTGAGGCTGCAAAGGTCGTAGGACGTCATGAGGCTCTCCAAAACGCAACCCCAAGGACAAATAGAGGTCGAGTTCGACAAGACATTGAGGGGCATTGAAATCCCCCAGTAGGAGAAATGGTCAGGGTAGTTGTTCCATAAGATCTGTAAGAGCCTACTGCATTTTGAAGAGGTAAATACAGCGAGCAATAAGTGATCCTCCAACACACACGAATTTCAGCTGCAACTGCTTGCAGGTCAGTAGCCTCTGAGAGAGCAGAGGAATGGTGCACGTTATTGACAAACGCAGCAATCCCTCCTTTGGTTCTTTCTCCAGTTAGGTCATCCTTGTGATGGAGTGTACAGCTTGTGATGATACAGGGCTTTTCACAGTATCAACTATCGTAGCAACGACATACGGCAATTGTTCACCTGATCTTATTCATGTTAAGTACAGTATAATACAGTCAATGTTTGTATACATTCTGTTAATTTCTATTTTTGAACCTATAAATGTGTGTGTGTGTGTTGTTTCTTACATTTCATAACCGGCGCAGAAGCTATGCAGCAGCGGAATGAATCTTCTACTTGGGCGAGAATATTGAAGGCGCCGACGTAGACGTCAGAGAGCCGAAGGAGGTGCGCAGGAAGACGATGCCAGAAGTTTCCCTTAGATGCCATGGCCTATGTTTTTAACAATGAATTTATGTTTCATAAACGAAAATGTAATGTTGTAACTACCGTTCTATGTCAGAGTTCGATGTTAGCTGTTTTTAAAGAGCCATGCTTGATGGCACAAGTATACCGAAAAGCTTATGTAGCAGTCATTTGTGTACGGTGTTAGGAAATAAAATGCTTTATGTCTTCTAAAAAGAAAAGTGTTAATGAATTAATTATTTTCAAAGCAAAATGATCTGATAGGGTATATCAGTGAAACGTTCTCAGTTTTGTTATTCAAGAGACGTCTAAATTAAACACAAATTACATTATTAATAATTTTCTGCATCTGAGAATTTTAATACGCTTACCAGAGATAATTGTGCTTACAGATCTTCATGTTAACAGTCATCCTTGGCTCACATCATAGAGTGTAAATATCTATGGAGTGATCATTCGGGTGCGCAGAACGAGAAATCTTCCGCAACATCTCGTGCTGCTCAAGTCACATGGTACTGGGATGGCGAGTGTTAGTTCCTATAGCGCTTAGCGTATTTTGAGTGTTATTACTTCGCTAGAACAGATAGATCACCTTCAGAAGTATCCTGAAACTTTGTATATGCGTTTTATAGACATCTTAAAAATTTTATATCTGGCACTGAAATAGTTTTAACGCTGTGAAGAGCAAGGGTATCGCGTTTTTCGCTGCAGTATCATAGCTCAGTTCCACTTTACTTACGTTTTCTCCGGTACGGGGAAAGAAACGACAGCCAAACATACCTTTTTAGATTTTCTACTGCACTTATTCATATTGTCAAATCTTTGTTCCAATTAATTACTTTACAATCAAGATGTATTTTGCGCCGATGCATCACAGAAATGGTGGTGGGGGGTGGGGTGAGGTGTGGGGACGCATTTGTAGCAATTTACTCCATCTGCTTATCCATTATCTTCAACTGTATAATGTAGGAAACTGTCTCGTGCAGAAGTACTTAGATACACACAAGGGTTTGAGAACCTGAATAAACTGGAGGAAATTAATCACACTGCCTTATATAAATTTTATCTGCAGATGAACATAGCAAGAATACGTAAACACTGACTGGCAGCTTAAACGCACTTGTAAATTTATCTAGCATTTCTCTCGTAAACACATGAAAAAAAAAAAAACACGCAGAAATTTGCTCTACAATACAAGACATTATAATACCGCGTCTCGATATTTTTAAACACATAAAGCACCTCACATCAATATGATATTCACTATTAGACATTTGTTGTACATATCTATGAAAAGTAACTGGTCCTCCTTTCACGTACTTCTCTTTACATCCGTAGCAACAGTACTGCACCATGGCTGTTATTATCACTAAAACATGTAGAAACGTATGTGAAAACAGATAAATACGTGTGATGTTAAAGTTTCGTGTTACCAGACACTGCAGACAAGCAGCAACGTCCCAATACCACGTGACCAGCCCGGTTTGATGCTGAGAACATGCGCAGTAGGCTATGCTCACTCCATAGATATTTATACTCTATGGTTCTCATAGTAACGGATAAACGAATAGAAAACGATCTTTGATGTCAACTCTTGTTACACCAAAAGATAATTTTTCTGAACCATTTATACTATTCAGCGCACACAATTCGACCGCTAGAAAGGAGTGAACCTGTCTCAATGATAATTTTACTAATCTTCGGATATATAGAGGTGTGGTTAGGCGCGATCTCTTTGAAGAAAATACTGGAACTTACTTGCCCTACAAGCTACGTAAGATACGCTCAGCCAGAAAAGTTTTCAAGCTTCTAGCCACTAATATATCTACAGAGAGACTGCAATATGACCACATCTCAGTGGGCACTAGTGAAGATATAAGAGGAAGTACAAACGAGAAGATACATGTTGAAGAAAAAAGACATCTGGAAGAAAGAAGAGGCAAGTAAGAAGACGATGCGGAAACAGTTATCGAAAGCTCAAGGAAAGAAAAAATAAGCGTTTGGGGGGGGGGGGTGTAGAGAGGATATCTTTGTGCAAGGGGAGTTTTCGAATGGACTGGTCGAGCAACCAGAAGCAACAAGCAATCGCCCACACAATGAGTTGATGCCATAGCAACTTGCAGCTGACACAGAGCTACTCCCACTGGGATGCAGAGCAACTTGCAGACGCCCACAATCAGTACTGATCGATGCCCTCGCAATGATTCATTCCAGCATAGACAGTAAATAGATGCAATGAGTCAGATTAATAGCTGAAACGTTGTTTATTGTTGTTTAAAAGGTATGAGTGATTGTTGTGACACTATTTCATAGCTTATTCAGGGACAACTGAATCAAAAGAGTTTATAAACCTTAAATGGCACAACTAACTGTTATGTTATTATTAAGAGTTAACTGTTTGGGGAGTGCTAAATTTAATACACGATTTAGTTAACGTAATAATTTACCAAGGAAACTATACTGTTAATATCAGACTATTGCAGTATGACGAAGGAGATTAAGGATATAAGGCCAATAAGAAATAAATAATGATGAAATAGATGTAGCTAATAATAAAAAAGATAATGGTTTGCAAGGAATGAAAGAAATTTCAGATCGAACTAATAATAAAATAGATGCAACTAATAATAAAGTACATGCAACTAATAGTAAAATAGATAATGGTTTACAAAGAGTAAATAACTGTTTAGACACAGGTCTTAAAGAGAATAATGTATGATTAACCACTAGTACTAATGAAATAAGTTCAGAAAAGGAACTACTTAATATTGATGTAACTCAGTTCGATTAAACGTTGAGAGTCATATTAAATAGTCGAGATTAGAAAAGAAAGCCAGTAAGAACCACATCAAAACTTTTAAGGAAATTTTTTTAGAAAGAATAAAAGGTTGGATGAACACATTCAAGTCTCTTGGAATAATAAAGAGCAAATGACTAAAAAGAAGTTCATTGTCTGTGGAACTAAATACTTTGAAGTAAAAATCCCATGAAGAAGTAGACGAAAGGTTTAATAAAGGTCAACAGTTTACTGACACTCAAATAAAAAAAATTACAGGATGAAATCATAGTGTTTTGGGGTAATTATGAGATAAGGCAAGAGGAAAAATTAAAGAAAGTAGAAGATACGATAGAACAATTGCGGGGTAAGGTAGAAAACATTACAATTCAACATGAAAGTGACATAATAGATTTAGAGTGCGTCTGAGAACACTTTAAGAATGGTATTCGGTCATCAGCATGTGGAGAGAGTGAAAGAGTAGGCAATGGAGGCTCATAGGACAATCCTGAGAGTATAGTATATGTAGTAGTCTCTTACATATCAGCTTAAGTGGCTCTAAAGATAGTGAACAGAAACGACGAATGATAAATATTGACGAGGAATGTACAAGCGTCACATGACAGTGGCTATAATAAAATCGGTTTGAAACTAGTAATGGTAAGACAAACAAGATAATAGGGTACACCCTCCAATCTATTTGGGAACATCTGAATCGGCTTACCCACACCCTCCAATCTATTTGGGAACATCTGAGTCGGCTTACCCAGCCTGGTGGGATGATAAGAGGTGAATTCAATTCACCAGTGGTTATTTGATGTGCAAAGTCACTGAATGGGTAATTTTGAATAGAAAAGACTTTACTAGTTGGCATGAGTTCTGTAGGTTATTCACGGCGAAATACTGGTCTACAGTAGAGCAACAAAGTTGTTTAGAGAAGTGACAGATCCCAGTCCCTGTGGAAAGAAATGGGGAGGTTATTGTATTTTGAATGGCATATAAATAAGGTAAAATTATTAGACAAACTATTAGATGAAAGACAAATGATGGGAGTACTGATTAATCACCTGCCAATTCACATAAGAGAAAACATTGATAAATTTTGGAAACTGATGACTCCAGTTCATTTATACTGAGATGCATCAGAAGATCAGGAAAGGCATGGTGATTTTTATTGAACGAAAATTTATGTACTTTACAATGCTAAAAGGAAGTGGTATTTAATCTCTGATATAAACCATGAACCTGGGATTGATTTACAGAGCATAATGATCTGATAGGGTTTCTTATTCGAGAGGCGTTTAAATTGGACAAAAATTACTGAATTAACACTTCACTGCATTTGAGAATTTTAAGTTCGCATAGTAATAGATAAGAGAAAAGAAGATCTTTGGTTTCTGCTCGTGTAATTACGGCAAAGGATAATTTTTTTGAAGCATTCATACTATCCAGTGCCCACAATTCCACCGCTAGATCGGAGTGAATCTGTCTAAAGAATGATTTTTTCGGATATATACAGGTGTGGTTAGGCCCAATCTCTGTGGAGAAGGTAATCAACTTACTTGGCCTAAGAGCTATGCAAAACGCGCTCCACCAGAAGAGTCTTTAAACTTCTGCTCACCAACATATCTACAGAGAGACTGCGACATGGCGATAACGTCTCAAGCCCCTTAATATAGGGGCATCAAACGCTTTTTAAAAGTGTTTCCTACAAACACAAGCACAGGGGGCATTTCTATGTTAGGAGTTTTGAATTCCTCCACATGTGTCCTGAACCCCTTAATGTTCCACTGTAGGATGGGAGCCATCTATCACAGGTGTAGCATTTTCATCCTACACTTCACACGATTTTTGGTCAAGTGTGAGCAATTGCAGAACCCATCTTGCTGATACCTTTCTCATGTCCAAATGTTTATGCAAAATATTATGTACCCGTTCATTCGGGATGCCCACAGCACTAGCAATCTCACGCACCTTCACTCTTCTATCGTCCATCTCCATATCATGGATTTTATCAATGATTTCTGGAGTCGTAACCTCCACAGGGCGTCCAGAACGTTCAGCATCACTTGTGCCCATATGGCCACTCCGAAAACTTTGAAATCACTTATAAACTGTTCTCATCGAAGGTGAAGAGTCACCATAATGTTTATCAAGCTTCTCTTTAATCTCCTAAGGCGTTTTGCCTTTCATAAAGTAATGTTTATTCACCACATGATATTCTTTTTCGTCCATTTTCTGACAATCACTCGACTTCCTTGATTCACACGAATGCCAAACACAAAGAAATAGACAAATATGGCTGAAACTTGGTGTACGTTCTTTCCAAAGATGCTACTAACTAAGCATGACCTCGATACGCGCCGGTGGTGCCATCTCTCGGACTTTGCACGGACTTTTCGAACGCCCCTCGTATGTTTAAATTACCAGTGATTGATACACTAACGTTTTATGTTTGCCTCCTCTTGACAAAGGACAAAGCAGATTTCCAAACAGGTGAAGTGAGTCCCACTGGCTATGTTTGTTTCAGTAGAGGACAACAAATCGAACTTGTTGGTTAGGGGAATCAGTATAACACCTTTATTCCCCTCTGGTATCTCTCTATCCTGTACAGGACACCTAGATCTGCCACTTACACAGCACTCGAGTTATTTGGACAAGTAAAGAGAGATCCCTTACTCCTTGCACGGGTGACAGGATCCACAGGGGAGGATAGGACTTCAGCTACCTCTTATACCTCAGGTACTGGTACATGACTCTCTGGAGTTCTTCCAGCACACCAATTTGCAACAGTTGCCAATCGCTGAACAGTCATCAGTGTGATTTCCAGCTGGTATGGATGACAATCAATTCATCACGTGTTGGAGAACAGAATTTGCAGTGGGGCCGCATTGAGGCTGGTACAATAGTGAACAAATAATTTAACTATACCTGTTGACTATCTTATAATCTATTGAGTTAAAAATAGTAATTCCCTATAAGAATTGAAGCATGTAACTAGTAATGGAGACAGTAATATTTTTTTGTCACTTAGGTTTTCCAAATGTACCTAATTTATGATTCATTTTGTCATTCTTTCCTTCACTAGCATTCAGTGTGTATTTTTGTGTGTGTTCTTGAAATAGTTAATGTGCTATGTGTCAGGCTGAATCATTCTTCATACATTTATCTTTTGTAGCCATTTCATTGCCTATTTTTTAACAATGAGTATATTTGTCATTTTACTCAATACATCTTTAACACTCGCTGCGGCATCGGTCCAGGCGCGCAACTCTCCAGTGCGGCCCGGCAACATGCGAGTGCGGGCCGGCAACATTGAAACGGCAGGTACCGCTCGGAGCCGACGCTCCTGAGCACGCCAGAGCTACAGGCTGACGTCAAGACCTTGTAAGATATGTAGAAACATGTTCTATACTGACTTAATGATGACACTTTAGATGCATCACTTCAATTAAGCTTCGACTGTATTGTGGTCATGTTTTAAAGCCTGTTTGCTGTCTGACACCTATAGGGGTCACAGGCGTCATTCACATGTTCGTGATTTGTTGATAATGTAACAAAAAAAAAATACAATTCAAACAAGCAACAAATCCACTGCATTCAGGAAAAATTTGGATTCCAAAACGCAAATTCTTAAAAGGAAAAAGGAAACTGGATTCATTTGGAATTATATTTACTTCAAAAGTCGTGTTTTTAAGATTGACTCTGAAATATATCAATTTACTAGCATGTTCGCTCCTGGTATGAGAGAATTAGCCGTCTACGTTTGTCATAGACGTCCAGGAGACGCCTGGATGTGTAGATATTAGTAAGCGAAACACACACTACGTGGAGGCGTCTCTCGTATCCCCCATCACTTCAATTGCAGCCCTATTAAAACAAATTTAGCACAACACGTTCTTTCGCAAAAAACTGAAGTGAACGCTTTAAAACGCAATAAGAAATAAGTCGACTTAACACAAAAGAAAACCTCAATTTTTGATAAAAAGTCCTAATCTTTCACGTCATAAAAAGAAACCATGCAATGTCAAAAGAAATAAAAGAAGTTGTCTTTGAAAATAGGAATTTCCCCGATATTATCGCGTTTTTGCTACTTATGGGAAATCATACAGCAGTTCAAGGCTTCAAGCAGTATCCAGGTTTGTCTGGGCAGGTTGCACAGTCGTTTGGTGTTATCAGTGCGTTTGCCTTGTTCCGCGCACTTCTTACACCGCTTCCTCATAACTTGCTTCTTCCCTGCAGTAGCTTCCTGCTTTTGCACAACGTGTGTTTGTGATGTTTCTTGCTCACATTTCGTGGTACGTCCACTGGTGGAAAGAAGCCTTAATAATGTTCATTCTGTAATCGTACAACGTCATTTTATTTTTGAGTATTTGTTGTACAGATATAGAAAATTGAAAACTAGCATGTCAATGACATGAGAGAATAGTTTTTTTCGGCCAGCGGATAGTCTTTCGCTCACATAAATAATACGATAACATCTGATCTTGTTTATCAGTCCCAGACATACACGCATTCTACCTAATAATAGGCAAAGATTTCGTGACTATTTGCTGGCGCGCATTCGTCACTTGCTCCATAACATTTAGATGTTCGGTGGAAATGTAGGAAACCTCTCGTCGATCCTTCCATTTTCCATTCATAACGCCATTAGAATACCGCGCAATTGTCTCTCCTCTCCCAAGTTTTGCCGATACAAAGCCTTCGGGGGTACATTTCCTATTTAATTTCAGAGTACCTGTGGAAAGTGTTTTTAGGCTCAACAGAGTTTTACGAGGGCAGTTCAATAAGTACTGCAACACATTTTTTTTCTGAAACAGGGGTTGTTTTATTCAGCATTGGAATACACCAAATTATTCCCCAATCTTTTAGCTACACAACACTATTTTTCAACGTAATCTCCATTCAATGGTACGGCCTTACGCCACCTTGAAATGAGGGCCTGTATGCCTGCACGGTACCATTCCACTAGTCGATGTCGGAGCCAACGTCGTGCTGCATCAATAACTTCTTCATCATTCGCGTAGTGCCTCCCACGGATTGCGTCCTTCATTGGGCCAAACATATGGAAATCCGACGGTGCGCGATCGGGGCTGTAGGGTGCATGAGGAAGAACAGTCCACTGAAGTTTTGTGAGCTCCTCTCGGGTGCGAAGACTTGTGTGAGGTCTTGCGTTGTCATGAAGAAGGAGAAGTTCGTTCAGATTTTTGTGCCTACGAACACGCTGAAGTCGTTTCTTCAGTTTCTGAAGAGTAGCACAATACACTTCAGAGTTGATCGTTTGACCATGGCGAAGGACATCGAACAGAATAACCCCTTCAGCGTCCCAGAAGACTGTAACCATGACTTTACCGGCTGAGGGTATGGCTTTAAACTTTTTCTTGGTAGGGGAGTGGATGTGGCGCCACTCCATTGATTGCCGTTTTGTTTCAGGTTCGAAGTGATGAACCCATGTTTCATCGCCTGTAACAATCTTTGACATGAAATTGTCACCCTCAGCCACATGACGAGCAAGCAATTCCGCACAGATGGTTCTCCTTTGCTCTTTATGGTGTTCGGTTAGACAACGAGGGACCCAGCGGGAACAAACCTTTGAATATCCCAACTGGTGAACAATTGTGACAGCACTACCAACAGAGATGTCAAGTTGAGCACTGAGTTGTTTGATGGTGATCCGTCGATCATCTCGAACGAGTGTGTTCGCACGCTCCGCCATTGCAGGAGTCACAGCTGTGCACGGCCGGCCCGCACGCGGGAGATCAGATAGTCTTGCTTGACCTTGCGGCGATGATGACACACGCTTTGCCCAACGACTCACCGTGCTTTTGTCCACTGCCAGATCACCGTAGACATTCTGCAAGCGCCTATGAATATCTGAGATGCCCTGGTTTTCCGCCAAAAGAAACTCGATCACTGCCCGTTGTTTGCAACGCACATCCGTTACAGACGCCATTTTAACAGCTTTGTACAGCGCTGCTATCTGTCGGAAGTCAATGAAACTATACGAGACGAAGCGGGAATGTTTGAAAATATTCCACAAGAAATTTCCGGTTTTTTCAACCAAAATTGGCCGAGTAAAAAAATGTGTTGCATTACTTATTGAACTGCCCTCGTAGCTAAATGAAAACTGTTATAATAACTGTCCAAGTAAATGTGATTACCAACATGCAGCTTTTCTGTCATCAAATGCAAAACGACCTTTTCAACGTGACCTTTTCCCTCTATATCTCCACTACTTCCCGTGTACACAGCACACTTATTGACGAAACCCTCTGGATTGTTGAGCATGTACATCTTAATGCCATATTTATTACGTTTGCTTTTTATGTATTGTATAAATGACAATCTTCCCCTCCAAAGGTTCATTGATTAATCTACTGATAAATCTCTTCCCAGGCAATACACTTGAGACATTCCCGTGGTAAAATAATCCAATATAGGTCGATGGCTCAAATGGCTCTGAGCACTATGGGACTCAACTGCTGTGGTCGTAAGTCCCCTAGAACTTAGAACTACTTAAACCTAACTAACCTAAGGACAGCACACAACACCCAGCCATCACGAGGCAGAGAAAATCCCTGACCCCGCCGGGAATCGAACCCGGGAACCCGGGCGTGGGAAGCGAGAACGCTACCGCACGACCACGTGATGCGGGCCAAGATAGGTCGTATCTTGTATAAACGATCGTCTGGTTTCGGGTTTCCTGGAAGTGGATTTTTTGCAAAATGCAGAGAGCGTAATATGATCAAAGACCGGTCTCTGCTTATACTCATCGCTATTCCTCTATTCTCAAACACCAGTTCTTTCTTCCAGTAGTCTTGTAATCGCGGATATTTAACGTTACCCATATGTAACGAAACACCCAGGAAAAGTAGGAATTCGCTTATACTTGGAGGTTTCCATTTACAGATCCTAGATCTCTCTTTTGTATTTTCGCTTGGCAATATGTTGACTGCGTTATTGTTCGTTTCGTCAACTACAAGTTGCAACAATTCGTCTGTTCCCAATCATCTGAAGAAATCCAAGGAGAATTGCCAGCAGGATGAATTTACAAAACTTCTTCCTTCGTAAATGCGTGATACTGCATATTATGTGGTTCTTTATGCCAGGGCTCACCTGGATTATCTCCGTGTGACATGTCGGGCTCTTTTTCGTCGTCGATTTCCACACAATAATCTACATCTACATTTATACTCCGCAAGCCACCCAACGGTGTGTGGCGGAGGGCACTTTACGTGCCACTGTCATTACCCCCCTTTCCTGTTCCAGTCGCGTATGGTTCGCAGGAAGAACGACTGTCTGAAAGCCTCCGTGCGCGCTCTAATCTCTCTAATTTTACATTCGTGATCTCCTCTGGAGGTATAAGTAGGGGGAAGCAATATATTCGATACCTCATCCAGAAACGCACCGTCTCGTAACCTGGCGAGCAAGCTACACCGCGATGCAGAGCGCCTCTCTTGCAGAGTCTGCCACTTGAGTTTGTTAAACATCTCCGTAACGCTATCACGGTTACCAAATAACCCTGTGACGAAACGCGCCGCTCTTCTTTGGATCTTCTCTATCTCCTCCGTCAACCCGATCTGGTACGGATCCCACACTGATGAGCAATACTCAAGTATAGGTTGAACGAGTGTTTTGTAAGCCACCTCCTTTGTTGATGGACTACATTTTCTAAGCACTCTCCCAATGAATCTCAACCTGGTACCCGACTTACCAACAATTAATTTTATATGATCATTCCACTTCAAATCGTTCCGCACGCATACTCCCAGATATTTTACAGAAGTAACTGCTACCAGTGTTTGTTCCGCTATCATATAATCATACAATAACGGATCCTTCTTTCTATGTAATCGCAATACATTACATTTGTCTATGTTAAGGGACAGTTGCCACTCCCTGCACCAAGTGCCTATCCGCTGCAGATCTTCCTGCATTTCGCTACAATTTTCTAATGCTGCAACTTCTCTGTATACTACAGCATCATCCGCGAAAAGCCGCATGGAACTTCCGACACTATCTACCAGGTCATTTATATATATTGTGAAAAGCAATGGTCCCATAACACTCCCCTGTGGCACGCCAGAGGTTACTTTAACGTCTGTAGACGTCTCTCCATTGATAACAACATGCTGTGTTCTGTTTGCTAAAAACTCTTCAATCCAGCCACACAGCTGGTCTGATATTCCGTAGGCTCTTACTTTGTTTATCAGGCGACAGTGCGGAACTGTATCGAACGCCTTCCGGAAGTCAAGAAAAATAGCATCTGCCTGGGAGCCTGTATCTAATATTTTCTGGGACTCATGAACAAATAAAGCGAGTTGGGTCTCAAACGATCGCTGTTTCCGGAATCCATGTTGATTCCTACATAGTAGATTCTGGGTTTCCAAAAACGACATACTCGAGCAAAAAACATGCTCTAAAATTCTACAACAGATCGACGTCAGAGATATAGGTCTATAGTTTTGCGCATCTGCTCGACGACCCTTCCTGAAGACTGGGACTACCTGTGCTCTTTTCCAATCATTTGGAACCCTCCGTTCCTCTAGAGACTTGCGGTACACGGCTGTTAGAAGGGGGGCAAGTTCTTTCGTGTACTCTGTGTAGAATCGTCGTGATCCGTATCGTCAGATTCGGGATTGTCACGAAACAGATTCGAAAGTTGTGCTTCCACGCTATTATCACTCTAATTTTTCTGCAGCCTCTAAATAACAATCTTCGTGGTACGCCTCGTACTCATAACACAGAAAATCACTGTCATCCACTACACTAAGTAACTATTCCTCTGTCAATTTAACACTTTTCCTGCTCTTTTTCACATTGGAAGGTTCAGGTGTCGGTTCATTAACCGCCATTACGAACAATAATTGTTCAATTGTGTGTGAAATCTTATGGGACTTAACTGCTAAGGTCATCAGTCCCTAAGCTTACACACTACTTAACCTAAATTATGGTAAGGACAAACACACACACCCACGCCCGAGGAAGGACTCGAACCTCCGCTGGGACCAGCCGCACATACGAACAATATACGTTAGATAACTGACCACACAAAACGAAAGTTTACACGCTTTGATGCTAGCTTAGACGCTGAAACTAGAATGAGTAATGCAACAGTGAGCGCGGACGCTTATAAGCGTCAGCCGTACTGGCTCGTGGCTTCTTGTGACGCTTATAAGCGTCAGCCGCACTGGTTCATGGCTTCTTGTGACGCTTATAAGCGTCAGCCGCAGCGAAAGTGTTAAAAGATAGAGTGTGTCTGTAAGTTTTTTCAGTCAGCAGTAGTCATATTGCACACAGAGTTGTGAAATATGTTTAGTGAATAAGTACTGTCATCATTTTGTACTAAGTTTCCTTGAAAATGTATGACATGACTCTTTGAAAGTGAGATAATTCTTGAAATTTTTCAGTCATCAATAATACATAGTGTTGGTTACATGATTTTAGTAATTTTGCTAAATGTTCATAATAATTAAAGTCATGTGACTTGAATCATGTTCGCTTGAATGTGAGATTGTTTTCAGACTTCTCTTGTTTTTTCTTCAAAGGAGAAATAATGTCATATTTTGCACACGTTTTATCACTTATGATTAACATGAGCATGTCACTTTAACCTTGTTTCATTATATATGAGGATATGCCTGGTATTTTTACACATTTTTGGATACTGTGATTTATAAATATGGATCTTTGTTATTTTGGTCCAGGTTTCTTGAGTACCTGTAATGATATTTTTTTCTATAAACAACATAGCCAAAATTTTTAGCAATACATAATAAGACTTAGAAAATAGCATTCACTATCCTTGAATCACAAAATACAATAATGGGATGTTGTTGTTGTGGTCTTCAGTCCTGAGACTGGTTTGATGCAGCTCTCCATGCAACTCTATCCTGTGCAAGCTTCTTCATCTCCCAGTACCTACTGCAACCTACATCCTTCTGAATCTGCTTAGTGTACTCATCTCTTGGTCTCCCTCTACGATTTTTACCCTCCACGCTGCCCTCCAATACTAAATTGGTGATCCCTTGATGCCTCAGAACATGTCCTACCAACCGATCCCGTCTTCTGGTCAAGTTGTGCCACAAACTTCTCTTCTCCCCAATCCTATTCAGTACTTCCTCATTAGTTATGTGATCTACCCATGTAATCTTCAGCATTCTTCTGTAGCACCACATTTCGAAAGCTTCTATTCTCTTCTTGTCCAAACTATTTATCGTCCATGTTTCACTTCCATACATGGCTACATCGTTTCAAATATCAGGAGTACGTGAATAGTGTGGTAAAACTAGTAATTATCGTGATAACATTTTCTTTATTATTTGCAATTTGAAAGAAATTCAATGCATAAATTTTAGTTCAGATGTTAACCCAAATGCACAGCTGGCTCCCACACAGAGGACCTGGGTTCGATTTCCAAGACTGCCAGGGATTTTTCCTTGGTGTTAGGACTGTTGTGGGGAGTATTCAGCCTCATGAGGACAACTAGTGAGCTACTTGACCAACTAGCAGCAGTTCCAAGGTCAAGAAACCTGATAACAACTGGGAAAATGGTGCACTTGAACACATGTCCCTTTATACAGCATCCAATAATTCCAGACGCAGAGGATGCAACAGCAGTTGGTCAGGCCTAATTGGCCCATAGAAGGTCAGAATGCAGAACTTCACCTTAGTGTACCAAGCTGGTTTATATTGGGTTCAGAAATGAATGATTACTAATTTTCTGTTTCATCAATCATTACAATAATTTTGAAAGAACTCTGAACACACACTATATTGATATACAGAATTTTTTCATGCTTTTATGAATATTTCATGTTTTGTTTTCAGATGGTTATGTTTGACTTTTAATTTCAGGGTCATTATTGGTCACGAACAATTGCCTCACAGATAAAGCTTTATGACAACATGTACTGTCAAGCCGATACAATCAATCATCATCTCCAAACTGTTCCTCTACTATACACAATGTTGTAAGGTGTGTGTGTGTGTGTGTGTGTGTGTGTGTGTGTGTGTGTGTGTGTGTGTGTGTGTCCCTCCACATTTATCATTATCTTATGCACAATAAGGGGAGCACACACTAACAATGAAATGTAGCAGTCATCATAACTGCAAATTGGCAGTTCTGTTATTAAGACTAGAGGCGATTTTACAAGGTATTAGAGTCACATCTCCTGAGAATGACCGAGTTCCTGCTGCATATAAGGCGAGTACACCATTTGTTTATTACGTATCTTTAAGAGTTTCAAACAGCAGCGAGTTCAGAAATGGATTAGGCACTGAACAGATGCAAGCTGAGTTGGCGACCCTTCACTCACAGCTCCAGACAGTGTTGGCTTCCGTCACACAGCTTGAGGCTGCTACCAAGAGGCATCACTGTGGGGGGGGGGGGGGGGGTCGGACACAGGGACGTCGAGCATGACCCACATGTCCCCTGATCGATACACTGCTGTGGCTGCCCCAGGTACTGCCAGCACTGAGGTTGACCCCTCACCCGTGGTCAAGTGGGAAATCATTCCAAAGTCTGGCAGGTCGCAAAAAGACTTTCCGTGGGGCCGATTGCAGGGCGTCCCCAGTTCGTTTGATGAACAGGTTTCGGGCGTTATCTGCGACTGACGAAGACTCTGGTCAACTGTAGGTGGTACCTATGACGTTTGTCACTTTGGATCGGAGGAGATTCTCTCTGGTTTTGGATGGCACTTTCCGTGGGGCCGATTGCAGGGCGTCCCCAGTTCGTTTGATGAACAGGTTTCGGGCGTTATCTGCGACTGACGAAGACTCTGGTCAACTGTAGGTGGTACCTATGACGTTTGTCACTTTGGATCGGAGGAGATTCTCTCTGGTTTTGGATGGCTAGCAGAAATGGTAAAGACTGCCAGTCTTGCTTCTGAGATTAAGGCGGAGCTCACCAACTGCAGCATCGTCGACAGAACCGACTGTTGTCCTTTGGTGCAGAGCCGAGTGGAGGGTCTGAAACAGAGGCTCAGGCGGTTCTGTGACCATGTAGGCTCCAGATTCCTTGACTTGCACCATCAGGTGATGGGTTTCCAAGTTCCGCTTAATAGGTCTGGAGTCCATTACATACAGGGGTAGCGGGGTCTGTGTGGAAGGGACTGGGCGGTTTTTAAGGTTACAGGGTATCAGGAAACCACAGAAAGGGTGTCCGTCTAAAAGGGGGCAGGTAAAACACAGTAAGGTAGTTGTAGAAACGATCAGTATTGTAGTTGTAAATTGTCGTAGTTGTGTAGGGAAAGAACCAGAGCTCCAAGCCCTAATAAAAAGCACAGAAGTGCAAATAGTTATAGGTACAGAAAGCTGGCTAAAGCTGGAAATAAGTTCAGCCCATTTTTTTTTTTCAAACAATCTAACAGTGTTCAGAATAATAGATTAAATACAGTTGGTGGTGGAGTATTTATTGCTGTCAGAAGTAGTTTGCCTTGTAGTGAAATTGAAGTAGTAGTTGCTGCGAAATAGTATGGGTAGAGGTTATACTTGACAATCGGACTAAACTATTAATTGGATCGTTTTACCCCCCTCCCCCCGAATCAGGAGATATAGTTGCTGAACAGTTCAAAGAAAACTTTAGTCTCATTTGAAATAGGTACCCCACTCATACAATTATAGTCGGTGGCGACTTCAATCTACCCTCAATATGGTGCAAAAATTATACATTTAAAGCTCGCGGCAGGCATAAAACATCATCCGAAATTGTACTGAATGCTTTCTCAGAAAGTTATTTTGAACAATTAGTTCATTAGCCTATTCGAAGCGTAAATGGTTGCAAATGCTTACTTTAACTCTTAGCAACAAATAATCCTGGACAAATAGGGAGTACCAAGACGAATACAGGGATTAGCGACTACAAGGCAGTTGCTGGTAGGCTGAATACTGTAATACCCACAATCATCAAAAAGAAAGGCAAAGTACATCTATTAAAAAAAAAAAAAGCTGATAAAAATGCTCTTAACACCTTTTTAAGAGACAGTCTTCACTCCTTCCGATATGATCATGAAATGATTTCAAAGAGATAGTACTGACGGCAATTAAGAGATATAAACCACATAAATTAATAAGTGATGGTACTGATCCCCCATGGTACACAAAACGGATCAGATCGCGGTTGCAGAAGCAACGAAAAAAGCCTGCCAAATTTAAAAGAACGCAAAATCCCTAAGACTGGCAAAGTTTTGCAGAAGTTTGAAATATAGCGCGTGCTTCAGTGCGAGATGCTTTTAATAATTTCCACAACGAAACTCGGAATCTGGCAGAAAACGCAAAGAGATTCTGGTCATATATAAAGCACACCAGTGGCAAGACGCAATCAACACCTTTACTGCGCAATAACAACGGTGAAGTCACTGAAGGCAGTGCCACCAAAGCAGAGTTATTAAACACGGTTTCCCAAAACTCTTTCACCAAAGAAGACGAAGTAAATATTCCCGAATTCCAATCAAGAACAACTGCCAAGATGAGAAACATAGAAGTAGATATCCTCGGTGTAACAAAGCAGCTTAAATCACTTAATAAAGACAAGGCCTCCGGTCCAGATTGTATACCAGTCAGGTTCCTCTCAGAGTATGCTGATAAAATAGCTCCACATTTAGCAGTTATATACAACCACTCGCTCACAGAAAGTACCGTACCTAAAGACTAGAAAGTTGCTCAAGTCACATCAGTACCCAAAGAGGGAAATAGGAGTAATCCACTGAATTACAGGCCTATATCACTAACGTCGATTTGCAGTAGGGTTTTAGAACATCATGAAGTACCTCAAAGATTTACTGACACACAGTTAGCACGGATTCAGAAAATATCTTTCTTGCGGAACACAACTAGCTCTTTATACTCATGAAGTAAGGAGTGCTATCGGCAGAGGATGTCAAATTGACTCCACATTTTTAGATTTTCAGAAGGCTCTCTACACCATTCCTCACAAATGTCTTCTAACCAAACTGTGTGCCAATGGAATATCGCCTCAGTTGTGTGACTGGATTCATGATTTCCTGTCAGGAAGGTCACAGTTCGTAGTAATAAACGGAAAGTCATCGAGTCAAGTCGCACACACCCACATATCCATCCGCACATACACAGACACAAGAAATGTCTGCTTGTGTCTGTGTTATGTGCGGATGTGTGTGTGTGTGTGTGTGTGTGTGTGTGTGTGTGTGTGTGTGTGTGTGTACACCTGTCCTTTTTCCCCCAAGGTAAGTCTTTCCGCTCCCGGGATTGGAATGACTCCTTACCCTCTCCCTAAAACCCACATCCTTTCGTCTTTCCCTCTCCTTCCCTCCTTTCTGATGAAGCAACCGTTTGTTGCGAAAGCTTGAATTTCGTGTGTATGTTTGTGTGTCTATCGACCTGCCAGCACTTTCGTTCGGTAAGTCACATCATCTTTTATATATATATATATATATATATATATATATATATATATATATATATATATATATATATATATAAGAGCCTCAAATGCAAAGGCTGTATGGTGTCTGGATGGGAACGTTTGACATGGAAAGGAAGGCAACTGTCAAAATGTAATTACTGTGGTTTATTAGTAGGTTCATTGTGGACACAAGTGTGTAGCTGGTCTTAGGTGAGGATGAGATCAACATCTAGGAAAGTGGCATGGGATTCGGAATAGGAGCATGTGAAATTTAATTGGGAGAAGGTATTTAGAGATTCCACGAATTTTAACAGGTCAGCCGCACAATGAGTGCATAAGGTAACGATATCAATGTATGTAAACCAAACCAGGGGCTGAATGCTTACACAACAAGGAGCCAACCTTGTTCCCATGGCGGTACCCCTGATCTGTTTGTACGTCTGCCCTTCAGAGGTGAAGTAATTGATGATAAATATTAAGTTGATTAAGGTGAGCAAGATGGATGTCATAGGCTTGGAATACGGTGGGCAATGACTGAGGAAATGTTCAGCAGCAGACCGACCATGTCCATGGGGGATTTTGGTATAGAGGGAGATGGCGTCAGTGGTGACAAGCAAGGTGTGTGGTGGGAATGGGATGGGCATGGATTTCAGACGATCTAGAAAATAGATAGTTTAGTATAGGAGGGAAGTCTTTGTACTATGGGTTGCAGGTGTTGATCAACTAAGGCAGATATACATTCAATGGATGCTTTGAATCCAGAAACTGTAGGACAGCCAGGATAATTAGGTTTGTGGATCTTAGGAAGAAGGTAAAATGTGGGGGTGTGTGGTTTGGGTGGGGTAAGAAGTTCCATGGATTGAGGTGTAAGTTCTTGTGAGGGGCCTGAGGCTTTTAGGAGGGACTGCAGGTCACATTGAATAACAGGGATGGGATCTTGATAGCCTATTCCACCTATTCTAGTCCTGTAACTGGCAAAATGTATACTATCAAAGGGAGAGTCACCTGTGAAACAGCACATCATATACCAGGTGTCATGTACACACTGTTCGGCCTTTTACATTGGCATGTCTACCACCCAGTGTGCGATTTGCAGAGGGGGATGAGGGGGATTTCCCCCCCTCTGCATTAGACCATCCCCTCCTCTGGTTTTAGTTTATGCATCCCAACCTGGGATGTTTTTCCCACGCACTGGAGTAAAACTTTACATATAATTTAAATTTGTGGAGCCAAACACTGAGAGTTTTTAATAAGTCTTACTATTAATACTGTTAATATGTTTCAGTTTTCTATCATCAGCATAAGTACAACTTTTCACAAATGTGCCTCCACTTTTTAAATTCCCCTCGTATAACTGTACCCGTATGTAGATGATTTTGTAAATAAGCTTTATCTATAATGTACTTTTAAAGATATAACAAGGGATGGCTTTTCTGATAGTGCATACGTGTCAATTTTTTTCGCATTAACATCTATTTATAAATAGCTGTTTAACCATGCGTAACGCCACGGTCCAAGCTAGTAACATACATAACTCTACTAACCCCCTAAGACATCCCCCCCCCCCCCCCCACTGGTAAAAGCACAAATCTCACCCTGCTACCACCCACCCAGCCAGCCAGTTATTAGGATGAATGGGCATAGGCAAAGGGTGTATACAGGCA
The DNA here is from genome assembly GCF_023898315.1 of Schistocerca nitens. Lineage (NCBI taxonomy): Eukaryota > Metazoa > Arthropoda > Insecta > Orthoptera > Acrididae > Schistocerca > Schistocerca nitens. The sequence continues at coordinate 615,026,149 of NC_064614.1, read as the reverse complement.
ACATACAATATTGTTGCAGAGCATGCTATACAACATGACAGTCACGGCCTCAGTGACTGTTTCACCACACGCACCATCTGGATTCTTCCCCCAGATGCCAGTTTCTCAGTACTCCAGAGATAGGAACTAGAACTACTACATTTCCTTGGTTCTCGCCACCCACCTTGCCTTAATTTATATTAATTTCTTCCGTCTCAGCATTTATTCACAGTAACCACTCCTTTCTTCATTACGTTTTAATTTTCTACATCTATCATTTTCTGACTTGTCTACTTTTAACCGACCTCCCTTCCACCTCTGTTACGTAACCTGCACATACCATTTCACTCTTATTAACTCGTGCATGATATTTTAATAATAATCTCTGTCTCGCACGTTACCCTGTCTTCCACCTTTAAGCCCTCAGGTTTTCAAATCTCGTCTGCTGCAGTCCCTAATAATCAATCTTTCCTTCTCTCTCATCCGATAAGTGTCCCCTGGCTGGAGTTCTGGGTGACTTTTCTGAACTGTACCCCTTTCCCTAAATTTATTCAGTCCTTTTCCTTCACGTCTCTCCCTTCCCCTTCAACTCTGCTGCCAGAAGAAGAAGCCAATGGCCCCAAAAGGTTGTAAATGTTAAACCCTTTTGTGTTTGTGATCCCCTGCCGCCGCCTGGTGAGTACCGGTTTTACTCGAATCTAAGCCGCACTTTTTTTCCGGTTTTTGTAATCCAAAAAATCGCCTGCGGCTTAGAATCGAGTGTAAAGCAAGCGGAAGTTCTGAAAAATGTTGGTAGGTGCCGCCACAACTAACTTCTGGCGTCGAATATACACTCCCGGAAATTGAAATAAGAACACCGTGAATTCATTGTCCCAGGAAGGGGAAACTTTATTGACACATTCCTGGGGTCAGATACATCACATGATCACACTGACAGAAACACAGGCACATAGACACAGGCAACAGAGCATGCACAATGTCGGCACTAGTACAGTGTATATCCACCTTTCGCAGCAATGCAGGCTGCTATTCTCCCATGGAGACGATCGTAGAGATGCTGGATGTAGTCCTGTGGAACGGCTTGCCATGCCATTTCCACCTGGCGCCTCAGTTGGACCAGCGTTCGTGCTGGACGTGCAGACCGCGTGAGACGACGCTTCATCCAGTCCCAAACATGCTCAATGGGGGACAGATCCGGAGATCTTGCTGGCCAGGGTAGTTGACTTACACCTTCTAGAGCACGTTGGGTGGCACGGGATACATGCGGACGTGCATTGTCCTGTTGGAACAGCAAGTTCCCTTGCCGGTCTAGGAATGGTAGAACGATGGGTTCGATGACGGTTTGGATGTACCGTGCACTATTCAGTGTCCCCTCGACGATCACCAGTGGTGTACGGCCAGTGTAGGAGATCGCTCCTCACACCATGATGCCGGGTGTTGGCCCTGTGTGCCTCGGTCGTATGCAGTCCTGATTGTGGCGCTCACCTGCACGGCGCCAAACACGCATACGACCATCATTGGCACCAAGGCAGAAGCGACTCTCATCGCTGAAGACGACACGTCTCCATTCGTCCCTCCATTCACGCCTGTCGCGACACCACTGGAGGCGGGCTGCACGATGTTGGGGCGTGAGCGGAAGACGGCCTAACGGTGTGCGGGACCGTAGCCCAGCTTCATGGAGACGGTTGCGAATGGTCCTCGCCGATACCCCAGGAGCAACAGTGTCCCTAATTTGCTGGGAAGTGGCGGTGCGGTCCCCTACGGCACTGCGTAGGATCCTACGGTCTTGGCGTGCATCCGTGCGTCGCTGCGGTCCGGTCCCAGGTCGACGGGCACGTGTACCTTCCGCCGACCACTGGCGACAACATCGATGTACTGTGGAGACCTCACGCCCCACGTGTTGAGCAATTCGGCGGTACGTCCACCCGGCCTCCCGCATGCCCACTATACGCCCTCGCTCAAAGTCCGTCAACTGCACATACGGTTCACGTCCACGCTGTCGCGGAATGCTACCAGTGCTAAAGACTGCGATGGAGCTCCGTATGCCACGGCAAACTGGCTGACACTGACGGCGGCGGTGCACAAATGCTGCGCAGCTAGCGCCATTCGACGGCCAACACCGCGGTTCCTGGTGTGTCCGCTGTGCCGTGCGTGTGATCATTGCTTGTACAGCCCTCTCGCAGTGTCCGGAGCAAGTATGGTGGGTCTGACACACCGGTGTCAATGTGTTCTTTTTTCCATTTCCAGGAGTGTATGTAGCGCTACACAGGCAGGCTTTATAGGCACAAATAATACTGGCGCCAAAACCTCTGCGTCAGTTAATAAATTTTAACAAAAAAAAAGGTGGAAGACGAGCTTTTTTTCTTCTCCCCGAGTTTCTACCACTGCATTTTCATACATTATCCAACGAAGTAAATACAAATTCCGTATTGTTGATCTTCGACTGTAGCAGAATTTCAATGTACTATGAAAATCCGACTGGCAAGACAGTTTGGGATGTTTGTCAATATGGCCAACTCTACGTTCTGAATTTTTTCCTACCTGTGAGAAGAGATGGTTGTTAATAGGAACCTGATGAAATGTGAATCACATGCAGTATTCTCTTCACCATAAGAATAATACGAATATAAACATTTTGCCCTGTATTCTTTCGTGTTTGCTGTTATCTCATTTAAATCCTGTCTGCCTAATAAACTACGAAACTAGAGTGAGACAACAGCAAACGCGGAAGAATATACGTATCGTGTCATGTTTATATTTGTATTATTCTTATGCCTAATAGTGATACAGTCAGAAATGAAGCACGGCAACTCACTAGATTTTTAGATCTAAGATGACAAATTTCTGTGCAGAATTTGATGTACTAAAGAAGCGGCCGCAAAGATTTTCAAACGCAGAAAAATTTTCGCCTAACTCTCGTTCAGAACATGTTCTATCATACTCAGTCTATTATTTGGTTCTTGTTGATCATTATCAAAGAACGCAGTAGTGTAAGTAACAACAAATAGCAGTCTCTTGCCATTGTTTCGCTAATGAGACGATTCCTCTCTCTCTCTCTCTCTCTCTTTTTTTTAGCGGCGGCAGCGCGCACAAAAGCAAGCCATGCCGCGAGCGGCGACAGGCCGTAAACACGCACTATCAGAATGCGACAAACAATGGATGACACAGTACAGTAATGCATTTTCAGCTTAGAGTGACGTAAACACCTATAACAAAGAAAACGGCACTTATCAAAGCAAAATAAGCAATCGATTCAAACCAGACGAAGCACGTGAAAAAGGAAGGGTACCCGTATAAATACGGACGGAGCGCCTGGTGCATAGCAATGGCTACCTGGTAAAGCTTAACTGCTAAGCTTACGACTCGAACCAAACTACTGTGGTTGTATCGTCATACATTCGACCTAAATTGTGTCTCATATTACAATGGACCAACTTTGTTTCGATTTGGAGGTGCGGCCTAAAACTTTTCTCTCCCCTTCAATTTCGAGTCTCAAATTTCAGGTGCGGCTTAGATTCGGGAGATTTTTTTTCCCTTTATTTCGAGTCTCATTTTTCAGGTGCGGCTTAGATTCGAGCGCGGCTTAGATTCGAGTAAATACGGTAGATTTTTTGTATCTGTCCATTTACACTAAACTCAATGAAAAGTTTTTCAACAAAAAGCAACAAGTAGAAAACTTCTTTAATAATCAGTTGTTAAGTGTTGTAGAGAAAACAGTATCCAGCTTTTCGTTAGAAAATGCAACGCAGTACATGAAAGAGAATACCTAAGCAATTGAAATTCAACCCACTTCTCCTTCTGAAATTTGGAAAATAATAAATTCACTCAAAAGTAAACGCTCATATGGAATTGACGGCATTTCCAACAAGGTACTAAAAACTTTCTCCCAACTGATAAGTAGGATTCTCAGCCACATATGTAGTAGCTCACTGAAACAGGGCATTTTTCCAGACTCACTGAAATATGCTATTGTTAAACCATTGCATAAAAGGGGGATAGGTCTGACGCTAACAATCACTGCCAAATCTAACTTCTGCCAGCTTTATCCAAAATTCTTGAAAATGTAATATAGTCAAGAAAAGCATCACATATTCGTAAGAATGAAGTACTAACAAAACGTCAATTTGGTTTTCAGAAAGGCTTTACAATGGAAAATGTTATGTATGCTTCCACTGATGAAATATTAACTGCTCTGAATTACCGAACCTCATCCATTGGGATATATTGTAATCTCTCAAAGAGTTTTAACTGCATAAATTGTGAAATTCTTCTAAATAAGCTTTAGTACTGTGGTATGAGTGGAATAGTGCACAAATGGTTTAACTGTTATTTAACTGGAAGAATGCAGAAGGCTGAAATTAACAGTACAGATAGAGTCTAAAAATCAGCAGAGCCCTCTAAATGTGGAGTTATCAAGAATGGTGTTCCACACGGTCCAGTCTTGGGTCCCTTATTGTTCTCAATATAAATTTATGACTTGCCACTATATTCATGAAGATGCAAAGCCAGTTCTTTTTGCTGATGATACGAGTATAATAATCACATCCAACAAACAAGAATCAGCTGAGGAAGTTATAAATAATGTCTTTCAGAAAATTATAAGTGGTTCTCTGCAAATGGGCTCTCACTAAATTTTGAGAAAACACAGTACATATAATTATGTACAGTAAATGTACTAATACTATTGATAAATATAGACTTTGAACAGAAGTCTGTTGCTAAGGCACAGTATTCCAAAATTTTGGTGTGTGCATTGAGATATATGAATTGGAAGAAACATATTGTAATTTGTAATTAATAATCCATCCCAATTCAAAAAGCGTAGCGAAGGATGATCTTCACTGTTGTTGTTGTCATCGTCGTCTTCAGTCCAGAGACTGGTTTGATGCAGCTCTCCATGCTACTCTATATTGTGGAAGCTTCATCTCTGAGTAACTACTGAAACCTACTTCCTTCTGAATCTGCTTAGTGTATTCCCCTCTTGGTCTCCCTCTACGATTTTTACCTTCCACCCTCCAGTACTAGATTGGTGATCCCTTGATGCCTCAGAATGTGGCCTATCAACCGATCCCTTCTTGTAGTCTAGTTGTACAACAAATTCCTCTTCTATCCAACTCTATTCAGTATCACCTCATTACTTATGTGATCTATCCACCTAATCTTCAGCATTCTTCTGTAGCACCACATTCCGAAAGCTTCTATTCTCTTCTTCTCTACACAATTTACCATCCATGTTTTATTCCCATACAGGGCTACACCCCATAAAAATACTTTCAGAAAGGAGTTCCTGATACTTAAATCTATATTTGACATTAACAATTTTTTTCTCTTCTTCAGAAACGCTTTCTTGCCATTGCCAGGCTACATTTTATATCCTCTCTACTTCGACCACCATCAGTTATTATGCTCTCCAAATAGCAACAGTCATCTACTACTTTAAGTGCCTCATTTCCTAATCTAATTCCCTCAGCATCACCTGATTTAATTTGACTACATTCCATTATCCTCATTTTACTCTTGTTAATGTGCATCTTATATTCTCCTTTCAAGACACTGTCCATTCCGTTCAGCTGCTCTTCCAAATCCTTTGCTGTCTCTGACAGAATTACAATGGCATCGGCAAAGCTCAAAGTTTTTGTTTCTTCTCCATGGATTTTAATTTTTTCTTTTGTTTCCTTTACTGCTTGCTCAATATACAGATTGAATGAAATCAGGGATAGGCTACAAATTGTAAATAGCCTTTCGCTCCCTGCCACCTTCAGAACTTGAAAGAGATTATTCCAGTCAACATTGCCAAAAGCTTTCTCTACGTCTACAAATGCTAGGAACGTAGGTTTGCCTTTTCTTAATCTATCTTCTAAGATAAGTTGTAGGGTCAGTATTTCCTCACATGTTCCAACATTTATACGAAATCCAAATTGATCTTCCCCGAGGTCAGCTTCTACCAGTTTTTCCGTTCATCTGTACAGAATTCATGTTAGTATTTTGCAACTATGACTTATTAAACAGATAGCTTGGTAATTTTCGCACCTATCAACACCTGCTCTCTTCGAGATTGGAATTATTATATTTTTCTTGAAGTCGGAGGGTATTTCACCTGTCTCAAACATCTTGCTCACCAGACAGTAGAGTTTTGTCATTGTTGGCTCTCCTGAGGCTATCGGTAGTTCTAACGGAATGTTACTTACTCTTGGGGCCTTGTTTCGACTTAAGTTTTTCAGTGCTCTGTCAAATTCTTCATGCAGTGCCATAGCACCCATTTCATCTTCATCTACGTCCTCTTCAGTTTCCATAATATTTCCCTAAAGTACATCGTCCTTGTATACACCACCTACATACTCTTTCCACTTTTCTGCATTCCCTTCTTTGCCTAGGACTGGTTTTCCACCTGAGCTCTTGATATTCATACAAGTGGTTCTACTTTCTCCAAAGGTCTCTTTTTAATTTTTCTGTACGCAGTATGTATCTTACCCCTAGTGATATATGCCTCTACATCCTTGCACTTTTCCTCAAGCCATCCTTGCTTAGCCATTCTACACTTCATGTCAATCTCATTTTTTAGACGTTTGTATTCCTTTTCGCCTGCTTCATTTCTTGCATTTTTATATTTTCTCCTTTCAGCAAATAAATTCAGTATCACTTCTGTTACCCAAGGATTTCTACTAGCCCTCACCTTTTTACCTACTTCACGCTCTGTTGCCTTCACTATTTCATCTCTCTACGCTACTCATTCTTCTTCTCCTCCTGTATTTCTTTCCCCTGTTCTTGCCAATTGTTCCCTAATGCTCTCTCTGAAACTCTCTGGTTCTTTCATTTTATCCAGGTCCCACCTCTGTTCTCACCTTTTTGCAGTTTCTTCAGTTTTAATCTACAATTCATAACCAATAAATTGTGGTCTGTGTCCACATCCATACCTTGAAATTTCTTACAATTTAAAATCAGGTTCCTGAATCTGTCTTACCATTATATAATCCATCTGAAACCTTCCAGTCTCTCCAGGCCTCTTCCACGTATACAACCTTCTTGCATGATTCTTAAACCAAGTGTTAGCTATGATTAGGTTATGCTCTGTGCAAAATTCTACCAGGCAGCTTCCTCTTTCATTCTCTACCCCCCAATCCATATTCACCTACTACTTTTCCTTCTCTTCCTTTTCCTACTATCGAATTCCATTCCCCCTTCTATTCTGGGTTAAATCTGACTTTGGCACAGAACGAGATGAATTAATGCTGCCACAAAAATTGGTCATTTGCCAAATAGCATTAAAAGTCTGACAGAGAGCCAACCAACATTTAAATAAGTAACAAATAAAACTTAATTATATTGTGTAAAGAAGACTTTATATTACACTGACAGATTCCACATCATCACGAAATGTTGAATTCATGGTCTATAGAACAAGTATCAATATAATGTAATGTAATGTGGCCAAAGAAACTGGAAGAGTTGGAAAACTAAAGCTAAGTAGACAGGAAGGTGTCAGGGATGACATAAGGTGAACTGGGATTCAGAATTGGAGAAAATCAGCACCAAACAGGAAAGAAAAGAATAATCTGCTTCACAAGGCCAAGGCTTTTTTTTCATACTTGAGTTTACATTAATGTATTCAAAAAATGGTTCAAATGGCTCTGAGCACTATGGGACTTAACATCTGAGGTCATAAGTCCCCTAGAACTTAGAACTACTTAAACCTAACTAACCTAAGGACAACATACACATCCATGCCCGAGGCAGGATTCGAACCTGCGACCGTAGCGGTCGCGCGGTTCCAGACTGTAGCGCCAGAACCGCTCGGCCACTAGCGGCCGGCCATTAATGTATTGCTCAACACAGTTAATACGTCACTGACATTAGAAAGCTATGCAGCTACTCCCTTACATTACTGGAAAACAGACAGCCATGGTTACACATCTTTGCCATCAGTGTATCTTGCAGCTACTGATGATTATTCAAGTCCTGTATCATCATCTGAATGATGAAAAGACTGTTTGCATCAGAATGAGCTACAAATAAATTTCTTCCATCAAGAAGTAAGGACCACAATTTGCATTTAAAAATGAAGTATAAACCAATTTTTAAGAATGAGTCACTCTTCACAAACTGTAAAATAGAATATTTAGGACTTCTGACGATCAATTTACTGCTCACTGCCACATAAGCAAACACACCCAAAAAAATATAATCATGGGAACACTATTTTTGTAACTCTGAACTTGTGGGACTGAGATACATGATTGGAGCTGTGCTGAAATTCATCTGTATGTTAAACAGGTCAACATATCTAATGGAATGCAGATACCTGTCAGCTAATATGAGGTATGAAGTATGCTTATTTTTTCAGTTATTTCATTTAGTATGTAACCACCTGTTCTCAAATTTCAAATTTGACTGACATACTTCTATGCAGTTGTAAATATAAATGGACATGATTTTTAGAAACTGTCTAGAAATTATCTTAAATTTTAATTTCAACATTATCTTAGTATTTCTTCTGCTACCTCAAATACAAACTTATCAGTGTCCCCTAAATTTAGATGAATTCCCTATAAAAACTACTCTTTACACATAATGCGTTAACACTGATGTATTGCTACGAAACTGTAAGCAAACATCTTTATCGGACTATCACCATAGTCTATATAACAATACATTATTAATTGAAAACTGTGGTACCGTTCATACAGGTACCCCCTGAAATCGATTACTTCCTCCCAAGAATTACAGCATACAACTAGTGGGGTCAAATAATGTGTACATAAAGTGCTCATGGAACCCTTGTCTCATAAGAGGTAAACAAGAAAGGAAACAGACATGTAAAAGTAAGCCATCATAAATTTATTCATCACAAATGGGAAATTCATATCATCCCATGAGTCATCACGATCAATGCTTCTTGCAGTAAAATGCTATCAGCTACAAGCATTAAAAGTGTTGGGATTCAAATTGTGAGCAGATGTAATTTAAAGTCATAACATATTTTCAAATACTGTTCCACATTGCACGAAAATTTACAGCCATTTAAATCTACGAACAAAGTGTTCATAATTTTCATATTGGTTGGGGTAAAAATAATGTACAAATAACATTTTACTTGCTAAACATACTCTGAAAATTGCTTAAATTATGGAAGATGTATATTACATTGATTAGTGTCTCAGTCTCCTCCCTGTTCCGTAGAAACACACACACACACACACACACACACACACACACACACACACACACACACAATTTGTGTTACCAAAACACATGTGAGAGACAATAAATACTTCCTAGCTTTGTAAAGAAATTTCACAATTGCATATGTTCCCTGGGTTGATGTACTGGAAGTATAAGCAGACTATTCTTTTACATAATGACAACAAAACAATCAGTATGTCTTACATATGTCTATGATTAAATGCAAGACATTGCCACATTGCAGCATATAGTGAAGGACTATAAACACCTCACATTTCTGTCAATGTTGATAGATTTATCTGAAATAATTCAAGAGGCTAAAGCAGCTAAGTTTTAATGTGAGTACAAAAGTGAATTGCTGCAGTTGAGGTGACAGTCTCTAGCAACACAGCAGAAACTAAATGACAGTTCTCCCAAAACAGAAAAGCCTGTTCTGACAACATCACATTCTAGTACCATACATAAAAGAATACCAAGCACACAAAGACTGATTTGTGCTATCATATCAAATAAACTCTTCAGGTTCTCTTGGAGCATCCAAGTCTCGGTAATGAATTACTGGACGATATTCACCACCACCCCTGACAAGAAAAAAATCTGATTAGAACATTTAACTGGTAGTGATGAGTCAGAAATTTATGTTCAAAATCTTTCACACAAATAAATACTTAAACACAAAACAACAAAAACAGCAATCCGTCCTGAAGGGAAAATATTCATCCATTCCAAGTATTCTATACACACCATGCAAAATGGTTCACAGATCATTTCAATAAATGTTCAAGAGCTGGAGGATTACGTATGTCTGAAATTAATTTATCAAGGAAGTTAACTAAAATAACAAAAGTGTTTTATTATCCTTAAGCATCTGACATTGAAAGTTAAATTTCTCTATACAACATATCACAAAACCATTTTATTTTTTCTTAACAAATTTATGTAACATCATTAGAACTGTAAGAAATAACAAACTGTGACAAGATATGCCCATTATTAGGATTATGTAGATTTCACAACATAAATGTAATAGTTCAAACAAATAAACAAAGAACATGCCCTAAACTGTAGACAATGCAAAATTTTTGAACTATATGATGAATTCAGTACAAATTGAGCCCCCAGTTACTATAACAATACTGTCAGACATTTGGGTGCAAATGAATTATTTTGGTCACAGAAAGCAGGCAGTCAGCTTGCACCTAACAATGAAGTGGTGCATACCATGTCACAACATACATATAGTAAATGTCTCAATACAAACCACAATTTACACTTCTTTATAGCTTTAGTAACAATAATATATTCAAAAAAAAGTGTTAACATTTATAATTTCTGCCACCAGCAAATAAAATATGCACAAAGGGTGTGCATGTCATTATGTAAAAATAAATTATAATCAGAAGATCTCTGGAACCTCTGGCACATCTACATCTTTATAAGAAACTACTGGACGAGCAGATTCAATAGGCGGGGACCTGAAAACCAAAATAAACAAACAAAAAAAAAGTCTAGCCCTCATCCGACCATATGACAATTTGATGTAATAAAAATTAATATGTTTGAGTACTGCAAAGTATTTACAACACACTTAAAACTATAATACTGCTTATTCTGATGAACGGTGATCTTTACCAACAGTACAGATACTAGGATGGGAAACAAATGCCGCATGTTCTGCAGACAATAAAAAGGGTTATAATTCTGCTTATTGTAAATACACACATCAAAAAATAGTTTTTCATCCCCTCAGTTCCAAGAGTTGCTGAACCTGTGCAGAAAATTGGAATAGAGATCAACGTAAACATTTCCTCCCTTTTTACTGCTCATGAAAACCACACATTGGATGTTGTACGACCATACAGCGAGACCTTCAGAGGTGGTGGTCCAGATTTCTGTACACACCGGTACCTCTAATACCCAGTAGCACATCCTCTTGCACTGATGCATGCCTGTATTCGTCGTGGCATACTATCCACAAGTTAATCAAGGCACTGCTGGTCCAGATTGTCCCACTCCTCAACAGCAATTCCGTCTAGATCTCTCAGAGTGGTTGGTGGGTCACATCGTCCATAAGCAGCCCTTTTCAAGCTATCCCAGGCCTGTTCGATAGGGTTTATGTCTGGCGAACATACTGGGCACTCTAGTTGAGTGATGTCATTATCATGGAGGGAACCATGCACAATATGTGCATGACAGGGGTGCAAATTGTCCGTGAAGATGAATGCCTCGCCAATATGCTGCCTGTATGGTTCCATTATCGGTTGCAGAATGGCATTCACGTATCGTACAGCCATTACAGTGCCTTCCATGACCACCAGCAGCATACGTCGGGTCAACATAACACTACCCCAAAACAGCAGGGAACCTTCACCTTGCTGCACTCGCTGGACAGGGTTGCCTCCAAACATGTCTCCGACAATTGTTTGGTTGAAGGCATATGCGGCACTTACCGATGAAAAGAACGTGATGCCAATCCTGAACGGTCCATTGGGCATGATACTGGGCCCATCTGTACCATGCTGCATAGTGTCGTGGTTGCAAAGATGGACCTCACCCTGGACGTTGGCAGTGAAGTTGCGCATCATGCAGCCTATTGCGTACAGTTTGAGTCGTAACATGACGTCCTGCGGCTGCACAAAAAGCATTATTCAACATGGTGGCGTTGCTGCCATGGTTCCTCCGAACCATAATCCGTAGGCAATGGTCATCCACTGCAGTAGTAGCCCTTGGGCGGCCTGAGGGAGGCATGTCATTGACAGTTCCTGTCTCGCTGTATCTCCTCCATGCCCGAACAACATCCCTTTGTTTCACTCTGAGACACCTGTACACTTCCCTTGTTGATAGCCCTTCCTGGTACAAAGTAACAATGCGTACGCGATCGAGCTGCAGTATTGACCGTCTGGGCATGGTTGAACTACAGACAACACAAACCGTGTACCTCCTTCCTGGTGGAATGACTGGAACTGATCGGCTGTCGGACCCCCCCGTCTAATAGGTGCTACTCATGCATGGTTGTTTACTTCTTTGGGCAGGTTTAGTGACATCTCTGAACAGTCAAAGGGATTGTGTCTGTGATACAATATCCACAATCAACGTCTATTTTCAGGAGTGCTGGGAACCGGGGTGATGTATAACTTTTTCTGATGTGTGTATGTCCACATAATGAAACTGTTTTCCCAGTAATTTTCCACTTTCAAACTTATATTTTTTTGGCATTTCTTGCAGTTTTACATCTAATTTTCTTAGTAATTTCTCTTCCCTTCCCAAAAAACAACTGTTTGTTTCACTCTATAGCCTGCTGTGTTCACCACTTCATTAGTAGGAATTTTCAATAATTTCAGTTTTCAGTTGTCAACAGAAGTAGTTTTACCACAAGGTAATGTACAATATTTCTTTCTACAGCAGGTAGAATGAATGAAACAAAAAGTCCACAGATATTTTACAATCTCATGTGATTTAATTCCTGCCCCATTCTCAAACAACAGAAAACCTATATACATGACAGCAACGGGACAAAAATTATTTCATCTACTGAGGAGTAACGGTTAAAAAATTAACACCTAATTTTTTCTCCTACAGCTGCTAAATCTGCTAAGGTATTCAGAGATACAATGCATTCCATCAATAGATGAGACAGATAACTTGGGCATCAACAACAAGATACAGGAAAATCAATAAGGCTACTGTAGTTTCCCAAACGAAGCTATAAATTATGTATCACTCCTCCCACTTCTGAATCCACAAAGAGAAGTTGCACGTTTCCTGCTTCTCTGAGGGTTTACTCAATATAAAGGATGATTAAAATTATTTATGTAAATGATCATGTCATTTCTCTATTCCATTTATGTTATTTATAAAAGTAAAAATTGTTTTCAAATTCTGTTTAATTATATACCGGTCTTCTTGCAACTTTTCCATTATTGGTAGCTCTTTTATATCAATAAACAGAGGTCAGTACTGGCAAAAAAATACAATGAAACTAGGGAACTAAGGCAAGCAATGTCGACGATAAATTTTAGAACGCAAATAAAATTTAATCATTTGCATTCCAACAATGCTTTCCAGTCTGTCAGTATGCCTGAAGTAAATGTTTTGTATGTCACAGAGGATCATAAGTAACAGAGATCACAACAGTGTTACATGCTGACACATTACGTGGAGAAATATATTCTTTGAATAAGAAATTTTTTAACTTAAACCAAATATTAATTTAATTTTATCTATATTTTGCAGCTTCAAACTTGACTGTATTCAATACACTGGCGATACGAATTAAAAAATACCTTCAGTCACAACTTTTCGTGTTTTATTAAATACACAATGCATTTTGGACCCTGTGGGTCTATCATCAGGTGTAATTTGTCTTAATACATGTTTTATTTCTTCTCTTGGAAGAGGTGAAATGCATATTCCTGTCATGAAAAGGTTTAATGTTAGGTTATGAATTTTCTAAGTCGTACGTGGAAAATATGTGCAAAATAGTGGGAAAGATGAACAGTGTAAACTTACCACATAATCCAAGAAAATATTTATATTTTTACATTTTAAAAGCTTGTGGAGGAGAGAGGGGGGGGGGGGTGCAGTGTCAAATCCATCTCAAACAAAAATAAATGCCGCTATGAAGTAAAAAAATTAATAAAAATTGAATGAAATGATTGTACAGCATTATTAACCAGGAGACCCCATCTGGGCTTTTGGTTCACTGGTGCAAGTCTTTCTGAGTTGATTATACCATTTGATGAGATGCAATTGTTAGGACACCACAAATACCCAGTCCCAACGAAAAGAAAATCTCTGACCTGGTCAGGAATCAAACCCAGGACCCCGTGATATAGAGGCAGCAACACTTACTACAAGACCACAAGTTGCAGATTATGAAATTATATATAGCAACAATTCTTCCAGTGCATACACTCAGTTTTTCACAAAAGCACCACAAACTTGTGGGAGTTGTCTAGAACTTATAAGAGTCTAAAACTACACACCAACCAATTCACAGGTGAAAAGGTACTATCTTATAAGTGGTTGTAAAAGAAGCTTTATACTGTGTTATAGAAAGTGAGGAATACTCTACTAATATCAAACAATGACTAGAAAAGTGTAGTAGCTACCTTACCTGCCGCGACTGTATCCTCCCCGGTTTGGTCTTGCATACCCTTGGTTGTAGCCCTGATTATAACCATATCCAAAGCCGTGGCCTCCATAACCAGCGTGACGACCCCCATAATTATACTGGTAACTGCAAAAAAAATTTTCAACATGAAACTGTCTGTATAAACAAACAGCAGAATAGCAATGAATTAAATGATGAGTGATAATATTACTATGTTTTTAAAGAGGTCTTTGGGTAGCGCAACTGCAACTGTACAAGTCTACTTTCATAAAATGAAAGATAGTGCAACAGTTGTTGAACCAATATTTTATTCTTTATGGCCAGTTTCAGAATAATAAAATTTCAACTTCTGGCATACACTGTAATGATGGGAACAACGTATTACCATTACGACCAAGCAGTCATTCAAAAATGAAAAATTAACAACAAATTGATGACCAGGCATTACCCACATTAAGCGTGAAAGAACTAAGGGTGTCTTCCGCCATATGTTGTCTGTGGAATGAAACTTCTGTGTCTATTTTATAAAATAGGGAACTTAAAACATTACAGAGATGAAAAACTCTGTTAGAAAATGATTATTTGCAGTATCACAAAACACACTAGAAATGTTACAGTGAGGAAAAGGACCACACAATATGCGAAAGAACCTTAAGTAGGATCCCGACAGCAACCACCATCTTGCTCATCATGCTGTACTAACAGGAAAACCACAAACAGACGACGGTGAGAGACCTGCGAGAGCACATGCCACGTATGGAGCAAACAACATTGTTGAGTGCAGCTATGGCAGGTGGAAGGTTTAAAACCATGAGGAGGAAAACTTAGAAGAGTATGGATTCTCTAAACACTACAGAGAAAGAGAACCTATATATCAAGATAAAAACCACATGAGTGTGCTACCACCACATTAATCATACAGAAAAAAATCAGAAAGTTAACAAAATCACAGTTAAAATATGAAATACTCCAAAACAGATGAAACACTTGAAAACCTAATTTAGGCGGTAAATTGAACTAGCTAAAATATTTATATGGTACACATCTATATGATCGTTAATAGTTTCACGAAGAAAGGAGTGGAGACTTTTTAGAATTTCTCTCTATTCTTTAGTACATTAAGTATGTGACCTTTGCCCACAATGTGCAAAACTACCAAATTATTGTAAACCTGCTGATTATCAATCAAAGTATTGTCAAAGCTAACCTGGATTGATCAACATTGTTGTTGATGTTGTTGTTGTTGTCTTCAGTCCCGAGACTGGTTTGATGCCTGCTACTCTATCCTGTGCAAGCCTCTTCATCTCCAACTAGCTACTGCAACCTACATCCTTCTGGATCTGTTTACTGTATTTATCTCTTGGTCTCCCTTTATGATTTTTACCCCCCATGCTTCCCTCCAGTACTAAATTGGTGATCCTTCAATGTCTCAGTGTGTGTCATCCCTTCTTCTAGTCAGGTTGTGTCACAATATCTTTTCTCCCCAATTCAATTCAGTACCTTTTCATTATTTATGTGATCTGCCCATCTAATCTTCGGCATTCTTCTGTAGCACCACATTTCAAAAGCTTCTATTCTCTTCTTATCTAAACTGTTAACCGTCCGTGTTTTGCTTCCCTGCATGGCTACACTCCATACAAATACTTTCAGGAAAGACTTTACACATGTAAATTTACATTTGATCTTAACAAATCTCTTTATTTCAGAAATACTTTTCTTGCCATTGCTAGTCTACATTTTATATCTTCTCTACTTTGGCTATCATCTGTTATTTTGCTGCCCAAATAACAAATCTCATTACTACCTTAGGTTTCTCATTTCATAATCTAATTCCCTCAGCATCACCTGATTTAATTCGACTACGTTCCATTATCCTCTTTTGCTTCTGTTGATGTTCATCTTATATCCTCCTTTCTAGACCATTTCCATTCCGTTCAATTGCTCTTTCAAGTGCTTTGCCGTCTCCAGCAGAATTACAATGTCATGAGCATATCTCAATATTTTTATTTCTTCTCCCTGGACTTCAATTCCTACTCCAAATTTTTCTTTTGTTTCCTTTACTGCTTGTTCACTAGTGAATTACATTGAGGATAGGGTACAACCCTGTACAGACTGTAAACATCCTGTGTTTTACCCTTGCCCCCTTTAGAATATGAAAAAAAGAGTATTCCAGTCAACATTGCCAGAAGCTTTCTCTAAGTCTGCAAATGCAATAAATGTAGGTTTACCTTTCCTTAACCTATCTTCTATGAGAAGTCGTATTGTCAGTACTGCCTCGTGTCTTCCTACATTTCTCCGGAATCCAAATTGATCTTCCCCAAAGTCACCTTCTCTGTAAACTCTGCTTTCAGTTCATTAGTGACTAGTTTGGAGAACTTTCTACACTGTGATTTATTGGCATACAGGATGTTTATGGTTATAGAATCTGAAGTCGCAAGACAAACTGATATTCTTGATAATTTCTTTAGTTATAAACCAATGTGTAGTTATACTTGCTGTAAGTGTAAAGTGTCTAAAGGTGATACGGTTGTTTGTTTGTTTTTGAGGACGTAGTATATATGAAGTTCCATTTTGTAGACAATATGACTTCGTAAAATGGTATACAGGGTGTCCCTGGAGAAACGGTTGATATTTAGCAATATTACGAGAATGATCTTTCAAAGCAAGAGAATCGAGTAGACATGGGCTCTAAAATGCATACCTTAAGGGCTATAAGCACCATTTTATCTTTGATAGTAAGTAAAGCAATCATCACTCTGAATATTGTTTTGAACACCATGGTGCTTTACTAGGCATGGTCCTGTTGGAGATCATATGCCACTGCCTTCCTTTGACCTTTGAACTGACGTACCCAGTAAGTTATAGGGGGATCTACAGTTTAGCATGGATTCCCCATTGTACAACTTGGCATTTTTCACATCAAACAAATACTGCTGGAGGTGAATGATGTGGTATGTGACAGATAAAGATCCTAGGATTAATTGAGGATCCAACCCAAGACCTTTGGATACATTACCACTTCTCAAAATATGCAAAGCAAAGAGCTTGCAGTGGGAATATTACTTTGGGTGGAGAACCCCTCAAAGTGGCAGACAGTTTCACTTATTTAGGGAGTGAAATATCTAGTCATGGAAGAATAACCAACAAAATTAATAGGAGGTTACAGAAGGGAGGCAATTTCAACCAAACAACAAAACACCCCGATTTGAAATAAAGAAGTTTCAGAAAAAGCAAAACTCCTTGTGTATATTGCCACCTATGGAGGAGAAACATGGACAATGACAGAAAGGGACTAGAGCAGACTGCAAGCAAGGGAAATGAAATTTCTCAGAGCAGTTACGGAAAAACAAGAATGGACAGAGTAAGGAATGTAGATATTAGAAAGGACCTTAAACATTTAAGTATGAGTGAGTGACAGAGAGAGAGAGAGAGAGAGAGAGAGAGAGAGAGAGAGAGAGAGAGAGAGAGAGAGAGAGAGATATTGGACATGTTAAGAGGATCCAAGAACATGGTGGAAAATGGGAGTGAGAATATCTGTGGAAAGGAGAGGTGTGACATGGCAGCAAATGGAGGAAGAAAAGTGGTGGGAGGACTGGGCCAAATGGAGAGGACTCTTCAGCACCCAGACCTAGTAGTAGCTGGAGCGGGATCCAAATATAGATAGATACTTCTCAAACGCGACTCAACTGCACATGCACAAGAGCCCGCCCGCAACTGCTCAAACAAATCCAAAGTGAACAGTTGTGACGTCACGCTCATCGGAGACAATTTGTTGTTAGGGAGCATTGCATGGTCTTCCCAAAGCCTTTGACACACTTTGCAGTTGGCAAACGCTTGTATGAGCACTGTGTTTTATTGTTGTATATGGTGTATTTGTTTTGCGACTTGAGTTTTATTTTCTTTTTTTTTTCTCTCCTTCATGTTTTGTTGCTGCAGTATTATTCTGCAGAAGCAGGATACAGTAATATCCTTTGTTAGAGCATTGGTTCATACCTCTCAAAATCACAAAAATTTTACTGAAAATTAAAACAATGAAAAATTCCTGGAATTTCGAAAAATTCCCAGGTTTATCCCGGTTTTCCCCCGGATGAAAAAATTCCTGGGTTTTTCCCGGATCTCCCGGGTCGTATACACCCGGTATTATATCAAAATGTGGTCATCCCTATGGGCTAGTACTAGGTCTTCAAGGGACATATTAATATTCTCAACAAGAAAGGAATATCCACACACAGCTGATACACAAGGACTCTGACATTCTGAGACTGCTGCAGTTAAATGTATACAGCAAATGTAGGTAAAACTTACTCAATCAGCAATTCTGCACTCTGGCAACACACTACTACAGCACTTGTGAAATTATATTACCCAAAACTGTACATAAATTAGAGTTTCAAGATCACCTACACCTACACAGATGTGTGGTAGCCTGCACACTAAATCTACATATAATTATGAAAGTTAAGTGGTTGGGTAATATTTACAAACCAACTTTTTTTTTATCTAAAAGCATTCAAGATAGACCAAACGCTGATACTATTTTCATTGTTTACATTGGCTAAGAATGACTAACAGTGTTGCCCATACTTCTATGACACTAGTAAAATTCTGGCAAGTAATCTGCTGACCAATGCCCTTTTACATGATAAGTGGTTATCTATTCCTACTGATGAACAATCAAGCAATATTATTATTTCTTTAATAATGCTGTAAGTACATCAATAACTATACCCAATCTTCAAAGAGCATAATAAGCAAGAACGGTTAATTTAAAAGTATAGCAAATATGATGTCAATAAAGACTGAGAGCAGTGTCAGTTGAATAAGGCTCCCGGAAGGCATACACCTTGGCCACACCATAGGACTTATTTTCATATTTGTCCTAAATTAGAAGTATAGTATGACAGGTGCTGGATTGCAGGTCTAGTTTCAATGAATCCATCACTGTTCTGTTGACATAACAACCCTGTTCAATTGCAGTATTTGCTGCCCACAAACCAGTATGTGATAAAACTTCAGCTGCCCATTACATCTATTAAAGAACTCACTGAGGAACATACGGAGCAGGTGCAGGAAAGCCTTCTCTGCTATCCGCTCCTGAATCCTTTCTCCCCTGTCGATTCCCTGGATGTTCTGGCAGTTGTGGTCTCTTTGGATCTCTTAAGTAGTTGTTAAAATATTCAACCTGGAACACAGAGGTGAATTAAAAATTCCTCTATAGAAATAAGAATACAGCTGAAAGACTGCCAAGTGTTACACAAATCCAGAGAGAATGTGATAATGCTATAATAACATCTCATAATAAAGGTCGCTTATATTTATTATTACAGTACATGATTTCCTTAACAAAAAATTCGTATTTCTTAACAGAATGGGATGTCTTCAGTGAGTAACAAAAGTTTCACAATTGTCCAAAACCCTGTTTCAATGACGATCACAAATAATCTGAAACAGGATTACTTGAACAGGAAACCAAAAGAATTCTAAGGTGTCATGTTGAGAACAAACATAAATAATAAACAGCAAGAAAGATTGAAATGCTGACCAACTGGTTTACATGATAATCAGATAGAGTTTTTGCTGAACAATAGCGGTTCAGAGCTTGATGAACAAATGTGCTCAAGGTGAAGCTCCTGATGTTGATGCTGTATCAGAGATCCCTCTGTCTCAAGCTATCAATCTGCCTCTTTCATATGGGCAGTGGATAAGATGATGACAGTACAGCTCCACAGCCTCCAGTTTCTGAAGAATCATGCCAAATTCAAATTGACCAGAACCTGTTTGTGTTTGATTGTTTCACCAACTTTTTTGATGAAGAACAAAGAGAGACAAAGCTATAAGTGGATTACTGTGAAACTCAGAGAACTGAAGATTTTTGATGTGGTTTTTACATTTGTGCTTTGTTAGTAAACTGAAAATGACTGATTATTTGTCTACAAATTCTCTACTGCAGACGTTCTCTGCAGAGAAGTGTTAACCAAGAGATTGTTTTCTGTCAATTTGTGAATGTTTCACCTCATAGATAATGTGACTTTTTATTAAAAATATTAAGGTGGGCACAACCATATTCACAAAGTGAGACCCATCTTTTCATACATTCATGACAAAAAGCAAAACGACATGCAAACCGAGAGAAAGTCTCCCTAAAGATGAAATAATTTGCCTTTTTTGTGGCAAACTAGTTTCAAAGATGATACAAAACATAAGCCAAACAAATAAGGCATAACATTTTTTTATGTTATGTGAAAGTGATGGTAGATAAATTATGAAATGTGAAATATATTCTGGTAGTCAGGAAAATGCTAATAAAAGCACTTTGCGTGTAGTAAACAGGCAAGAGTGAAATTTCCTATGGTAAAGGCCATATCCTATACATGGATCACTTTTACCTAGCCCTGATCTACTCTAGCTTTCACGGAAAAGCAAAACTAAGGCAGTGGGTTCAGTTATAAAAACAGAAAAGTAGTAGCCCACGTGCTTACAAAATAAACTTTCGTTTGTTGTTTGTGAAATCGAAAAATACCAGGGCTGTATTTATTTCGACAGCAAAACACAAAATGACTGCTGACTGCATCCTATGTCAGTGTCACAACAAAGTTATGAATGATAGAACCACAGTGACCAACTAATGGGCTACTACTAGTTTGAGGGGAGGCAAATACAGTGGTTGATGAAAGTTAGTTGGTTTTTATGAAGATGGTTGTAAATTCGTATGTTTTATATAAAAGTACAGACCTACTAACAAACAGATTGTTTAGTTCATTACTGAATTGGCAGAGACTATACTGAACAAAGGTCGACTACTTGAATATACTTTCACTCAAAACAGTTCATCTGTATATAGAATCAGTGGAAGACTCCCAGAACTGATTAAGTGCTTCAAAAGAGTCAAAATAACCTCAGAGGAGATATCAAGTTTGCACAGAAAGTGACAAGAAGAGATATAAGGTACTATTGTGAAGAATGTGATGTACGAGTAAGTTTTCCAGAAAACAGGGCCAAACGTTACTAAGTAATTTTAAATAAAGAAAACCACATTTTCGAACAATTTCATTTTTTATACAAACAAATTCTAAACTGATCTTTCTGTACAAAAGTAAAGGGTGAAAAAGCTTTTGTTGTTGTGAAAACACATTTTCATTTCAATACAAAAAAATAGTCACTGGTGTAAGTCGATGTTTCTTTGCAGCATTTCATAGAAAAATTGCCCCCCTTTCAAATGCAATAAAATAATAAAGATCTGTACAGTAGAGTCTGCTGCATAAAATTAAAAAAAACTGAAAATGTACAGCATCAGTCAGCTGAATGGCACACTAGCCACGCAACCATAAAAGTGTTAAGCAGACCGCTGTAATAATTCGGTTGCCCAGTTCTCAGGAGAACATTATAAGAAAATTTCACAGAATTACAAGGAAGTTGAACTTTCATATGGCAAAGAAATTTTGTTGTATGAAAACTATTGGCTACTTTTTTACCAAAACAACTGAAAAACATACATTTAACCAGCACAGTCTCAGGCGTGCTCTCACATAATTCTACAATTTATTAAATTTTAAAACGCTGCTTGACTAATTTTCTTCTAAGTCTCCACCACATTTTTAAAAAAATTACATCCAAAGAAAATATAATGAGCAAAAATTACCTCCTTCTTCACTTCTTCAACTTTTTCTGCGTGCTTGTTGAAAATGTGCTTCCTAACAAATTCTGGTCCTTTAAACTTTTTACCGGACAGCGGACATAACCATTTATCTTTGGCTAATTCTTGAGTATTTGCCTGTATAAATTTCTCAACTTCACTGGTATACAATTAAGGAAGAGATACAGGAGTACACATGAATACAATAGAGATGCTACAAATGATAACAGTATAAGGAAAAACCAAGCAGTGTGTATTTCAGTTCATCACAATTAATTTATTAACACTGTTACTTGCTCTAACTTATTTGTGTGTAAATCTGAAGGGAAAGAGAACTGTTTACACTGAATTAGGTGTACCAAACTGATGGTTTACAGAGGCAACGGAGAGCAATGTCAACAATGAATAATAGCTGAGGAACAATACTTACTAATAAGGTCTGCATTAATTTATAAAGTAGGTATTACACCTGGATCAGAATACCAAAGTGATTAACAGTGAAACACAATTGAAAGTGGAAGGGGCAATGCGACAGGTCACTGCTACATGTGCACGAAAATGGCTGCTGCAGCAGGAGCTATGCACTGCTTCTATTTATACTATTCACTGATGAAACCGTGTTTACACGGAATAAAATCGACAACACACATAATAATCATTGATGGCATAGGAAAATCGACACTCTACCGGGGGAGGGGGGGGGGGATGACCACTTTCCAAGTTCATTTTTTGATCAAAGTTTGGTGTGGCATGATCAATAATACATTGACAGGTTCAGTCATTTTAGAAGAGCAAATGATGAGGCAAAATTACTTGCATTTCTAGGAAAATTTATTTACTGAACAGCTTGAGGAAGTTCCTTTGGCCATGTGGACTGCAATGTACTTTCTGCATGATGGAGCCCCTCCGCATGTTACCAGATGTGAGGTAACATCTCAATAGCACTTAGCACAATGACTGGACTGGTCATTGTAGGACAATTAACTGGTGACCAAGACCATCATCAGACCTTACACTGTTAAGATTTATGTTTCAGGGGCTGGACGAAGTCTGTGTAGTACAAATGAAAAGTGAATATGTGTGATTAACTGCTAGATTACATCATAGACACTACTGTCCTCATTAAGGAATGTACACAGGCATTCATACAAGCAAACACAACATCTTCTCCCAAGAGTGCACAAATGTACTGAAGCGATGGTAGGATATTCAAACAATTATTCTGAACTGCACAACAGCTGTAATGTGAGGTGTACAACAATTCCTAGACATGAATGTCTTAAAAATACATGTTTTTCAATTGATACCTTGTAAAATGCATGGCTGCCAACTATTATGTTTGATTACTTTAGTTACAGAACTATGGGAAGTTACTAAAAAATCACAAAAAAGGACATTTTACAATTTCATGTTTTAAAAAAGTGGAAAAGGTACTGTTTAAATTTCACTACTGTAATGGATCTGGGAAATGTTATTTTTTTACCTTATTTTTCGATACCGAAGTGTAAATGTTTTCTTATATTTTTGTCAGAATTTATTATAATTTGTCTTATTACATGTTAATTTACCTCTGTTTTTGAGAGTGAAAGCATATTGTTTACTATTAGGAAATGTATCGAAGAACAGCAAAGAGACTGATTACAAATGGAAACTTGTGGATTGTGTAAAGTATCTTTGACGTTAGAGTCGTTTTTGACTATAGTCAGTCGGCAGCTAACTGTTGGTGTGTGATGATGGAAGAACATTGTGAAGGTCGAAGTCCTAAATAATTTTGAATTATGTTACTATTATTTTTGTATTGACTATAAAGAAGAAACTGTATTTAAAACACCAAAATGAGAGAAACACTTTGAACCACGTCATTTCTGCAGCCGACAACGATGCATTGTGGAATCATACTTAGACAACTGAAGCCAAGACTAATATCGCCTTGCAAACATCTAATGGAAAAGGTACTGTCACGAAATATGGCAAATTTAAGTTAATTAAAAAATAGTGACCATATTTTCAACTTGTGTCTTTCCGGGAAGCCGTATTTCAACTGGGGGCTCAGTGCCGGGATATTGTGTTCACGAGATCTTCAACAGTGCTACGAGGAAGAAAATTTTTGTGTGTTAGTACCAGTTTCTTCAGAATGTGTGTTACAGTGTTTGTGTTCATCGGGAAGTAAAAGTTTTGGAGAAGAAATGTTTCGGCAAAAAATATAATTTTCGACAGAAGAAAATACTTCAAGAATTTTGGTCAACAATCACATGGATGGAAAACGTGGTTTTGCAACAGTAGAAGAGTGTTCCAGATAAGTCACGAAACCCTCGTATTTTGTTAAAACAATATTTTATCTTGTTTTGTATTGTTGTGTATAAATGTTTGTTCTTCACAATGACTTACGAGATTTTCGAGAGTATTGTGCCTAAAGTAGAAAGTAGTAATTTAATAGACTTCGAACATCAGGACAGGTCAAATGAAACAGAAAAAACTGATCAATTTGATTTGAAAAGTTTTCTTGTAAATTTCACGCAAGAAATTAGACAATCAGTTGACGACAATAAGACTTACTGGGATGAAAAAATTGATAACATTTTGTTGCAAGTCCAAGCAGTCAATACCCAAGTGGGTAATCTTTCGAATAGAGTTGGCAGTGTTGAGGAAAAAATTGAATCTGTGGAAGCAAAAGTAAATCAAATTGATGCTAAATTGAGTGGTGAAATTAATACTGTAAAAAATGAGTTACTGGCAGATAGGGAAATAAATGTAATTGATTTTAATGAGATAAAAGGGGAAATTAAAAATTTGGATGAGAATACAAAAGTTTTAGTAAAAAATGTAGAACAAAAAATTGACAATCGCTTGGTTACTCTAGAAGAAAAAGTAGAATGCAATGATTTAGAAAACAAAAAATCTGTCAAAGAACTTAGCGAAAAAATTGAAAGTTTTGACATTGAATTTCAAAGCAAGAATTACAATGTCAACACATGTAATCTTGTATCTAATATTCCAGTGAAGCACTTTTCGGCAGATGGACCCTTACATCCCGTTGATTTTATGCAGTATTGTAAGGATTGTTTTTTACCTCACTCACCAGATGAAATAAAAATTAAATTTGTGAAAAAATTCTTGGAAGGGGAAGCTTTGACTTGGGCAAACCAGATTGTAACTTTGGGGATGACCTTTTTAGAATTTGAATCAAAATTTCTGGAAAAATTTTGGGATGATCTTAAACAAACTAGAATCAAAAGTGAATTTTTGAATGGGCGAAACTATAGAGAATCAGATGGGAACATGAAACAATTTTGCAAATGTGAACTTCAAAAACTTATTCATTTAACAAAACCTTTGGATGACTTGATCAAAATTGATACCTTAAAGAGAAGATTGCCATCAACAATGCAGTTGAGTTTAGTTCATTGTCCTGATAGTAATGTAGAGCAGTTTCTCAATTATATTGAAAAGTTGGATAGGGTAACATCAAGAACACACAATGGGTTTACTCAGAAAGGTAATGGTCAAAATTGGGGAAATGACAACTTTCAAAAAAGGGAACAAAACAATTTTCATGGCGTCAGTCAAAATTCAGGGAGATATAGCAATTTTGAAAAGAAGGACCATAATTTTTATCCAAAACAAGAACAACATTTTCGCGTTAATAATCAACAAAATAGAGAACACTTTGGGGATCAAAATGACAGAAATTTTGTTAGAGATCAGTACAATAGAAATTACCAACAATCAGGTAATGTTTGGCATAGGAATGGGAATAGAAATGTTGATCAGAGACATTGGCAGAACCATAATCAGCAATTCAAACAGGAACCGGAAAAAAAAACGAGTAGACGCCCCCTTGAAGGTCCGCAAGGTTGAGGCAGAAGGTGAGCATGATGAAAGGACCAATGGATGTGACTATCATAAACCCAAACATGACAGTTCCAAACCTAAGCTATCACATGAGGTCATTAGTTGTTACTTATTGAAGAAATTTCAAGAGGAAAATAATGATGATAAAGATAACATTTTCAATACACAAGAACATACAGTAGATAAAAGTAATTGCGATTCATTTAATTTAACAGAGTTTTACACTTGGGTAGAAAAGAACAACACTTTGTCAGATGATGTAATTTGTAGTAGTTCAGAGATGTGTGTGAATGAAAGAGAGAATGTATGCTGTGAGAATGAAAATGTTGGTGAAAGGGATCTGGTAACTTTAGAAAGGGGAAATAATATTTTGGGGGATAATTTGAATGTGTATGACCTGAATATGTGTAATGATGATGATGTTGATGATAAAGTTGATAATGATGGTAATGGTATTGATGATGATGTTAAGGAAAGGTATTTCATTAGTTTAAATAGGGAGTTGGATATACACATGGTTGAAAATGGATTAAATAGTGAGAATATTATAGGAATTCCCAGGGATGTTACCAGGATGAATAAAGCTCGCAAGCTGGGTGTATGTAAAAGTGTGAATTTAGATGTTGCTGGTAAAGAATCTGACTACACAAACAACGAAGACACATGTATAACTTCTTACCTAAGTGAAACTTTTACAGATACTAATGATACACACACATTTCTTATGAATCTATGGCTGAACAGTGAAACTATTTCTTTTGACAAGAACTTTAGAAAGATGCTTATTAATGTATGTGAAACTGTATGTCCTGAGTGGTGGAAAAAGATGAGATATTTTATTTTTGAAAAGCTGAAGGATAAATACTTCAATAGTATACAATGTGATTTGGATGAAAATTCTTGGCTATTTGAGATAATAGAGAGTACTAATGACAATTTTGTATCTTGTGCAAATTTTATAACTGTGACAAATAATACATATAATGATATACCATATGATTCTGATAAGTATAGGTTTGGGGAAATTGAAAGTGATTTATTACATGAGGAGACAGGTTCTGAGAAAAGTGATCAATTTTGCAGTCCTTATATAAAAGTTCAAATTGGGTCATGGATTGGTAAATGTTTAATTGATACAGGAAGTGAGATCTCGGGAATATCTGAAAGGTTAAGCAAGAAATTGAAAGTGGGGAAAGATTATGTTGAAATGCCAGTTGTTGGGGTAAAGATAAAAGGTGCTACTGGGAAGAGCAGTAAATTGGTAAAAAGCCAGGCTTTAGTGACATTTTTAATTGAAGGTAAGTTGTTCACACATGGATGTTTTGTAATTCAGGAATTTAATGAGGATTTTCTTTTGGGTATGAATTGGATTGTAAAAGTAAATACAGCATTTGATTGGGTTGGAAGAAAACTTTTGATAGAAACTAGTGAAAGGGAATACATTCAGACAAATTTTGTGAACACACTTGGTGATCAGAGTAATGGAAATTTTGACAGTATCAATTTACTAAAAGAAAATAGATTGGAGAATATTGAAACTCATAGATTTGATACTGATGAAGTTGAATTTGGGAATTTAGTAAATTTGAAAATTTCAGAAACACAAAATTTATCTGGGGAGCAAAAACAACAGTTAGAAAATCTGCTGTGGGAATACAGTGATGTTTTCAGTGACATACCTGGTAGGGTAAAGGGTTATCAGTGTGAGCTTCAGGTAAAACCTCATGAACCATTTTTCATAAAACCATACAGTATTGCAATATCAAAAAGACCTGCTGTTGAAAAAGAGCTGAAAAAAATGGAAGAATGTAATATAATAGAAAGGAGTATCAGTGCATATAATAATCCTCTAGTTGTAGTTTCGAAAAAAGATGGTGGAGTAAGATTGGTTTTGGACTCTATACACTTAAACAAAATTTTGTTCAGACAGACAGACCATCCTGAAAATATTGATGAGTTACTCTATAAATTTACAGATATAAAATATATGTCAAGTTTGGATCTAACTTCGGGTTTTCATCAGGTACCACTTTCGGTTAATTCTAGAAAATATACTGCTTTCTTGTACAATGGTAAGAGTTACCAATATTGTGTTGTACCATTTGGGTTAAATTCTTCTGTTTCCGAATTTATAAGAGCTTTGGATCATGTACTGGGGCAAGAACTTGCGTCTAAACTGATAATTTATGTAGATGACATTTTGGTTACAGGGCAAAATTGGGAGGAACATTTTTCGATTTTGAAGTCAATTTGTGAAAAACTTAGAAAAGGGGGGATGACATTGAAATTAGAGAAATGTAAGTTTGCAGTTTCTGAATTAAAATTTTTGGGTCATGTTGTCACAGACAAGGGAATTTTGGCAGATCCAGAAAAAATTAAAGCAATTTCAGAAATTCCTATTCCTAAGACTAAAAAACAATTAAAGTCGTTCTTTGGGTTATGCGGTTATTACCGAAAACATATAAGTGATCAGAGTCTGAATGCACCATGTTTAAGTCAGTTACTTAAGAAAAGCACTGTTTGGGTTTGGGATAAAAGTTGTCAGGAAGAGTTTGATAAAATTAAGCAAGAGTTGAGGAAGCAACACTTATTACACAGACCTGATTTTAATTTACCATTTTGTTTGAACACTGATAGCAGTAATTATGGGCTTGGAGCAGAGTTATTTCAAGAAAGAGTAGAGAATGGAGTTAAGATACATTGTACCATAGCATTTGCAAGCAGAATGTTGCTCAAGCATGAGAAAAATTATACAGTCACAGAGAAGGAACTTTTGGCAATTCATTGGGCTTTTACAAAATTTAGAATTTACCTTATTGGACATAAAACCATAGTATTTTCGGATCACAAAGCTTTGAGTTACTTACAAGAGTGCAAATTATACCACAGTAGATTGACCAGATGGGCAATATTTCTGCAACAGTTTGACTTCGAAATCAAACACATTAAAGGTTCTGAGAATGTAGTAGCTGATTCACTTTCAAGGTTACCAATTGGGGGAGAAAAGGAGATTTTTGAACAAGAGGAGGAAAAGCAATTTAAAATTAGATACTTAAAAGGGGTGGAAAATGAGAAAACAATTAGAGCTATGTGTAACAAAATTAGAAAAAATCAAAATTTGGATCAGAGTTGGAAATTAATCAAAGAATGTTTAGGCAAGAAGGGGTATGAGAAACTTGATAAATTTTACAAATTACATAAGGAGATTTTATTTCGGAGAACAGATGTAGATTCTGATAATTGGAAACTGTGTTGGCCAGAGGCAGATGCTGATAAGCTGATCATTTACATACATGAAAGTTTTGGTCATTGTGGGATACAGAAGTGCATTCAAAAGATACAAGAAAATGTTTATTTTTACAATATTGGAAAGAAGGTAAGAAAAGATTTGGCAACCTGTGACAAATGTCAGAGAGTTAAAGTGAGCAATCAAAGATGTGGTGGAGAGATGCAAAACATTATTCCGGAAAAACCTTTAGATCTTATCGCAGTGGACTTATATGGAATGTTACCAAAGAGTAAAGGTGGTCACTGTTACATATTTGTTATGGTAGATGTATTTTCAAAATTAATTAAACTATATCCAGTGAAAAAAGCTACTAGTTATGAAATTATAATAAAAATTGAAAGAGATTATTTCGCACAGGTGGGTAAACCAAAAGCTATATTATCAGATAATGGTTCACAGTTTACTTCAAAAATTTGGAAACAGTTTATTGAAAGATCAAAATTGAAGCATATACTTATATCTGTTTATTCTCCGTCCACCAATCCTGCAGAAAGATATATGAGGGAAATTGGGAGACTTTGTAGAACCTACTGTAGCCATAAACATCCAACTTGGTTTGAGCACATTCGAAATTTTGAAGATATTATGAATAGCCTACAACATAGTTCCACAGGATTTTCACCGTATGAGATTATGTTTAATATTAGACCTCCAAATCTTATATCAGAACTTATTGAATTTCCTATATGTACACCTTTAACTATGCAAGAGAGAGAAGATATTGTCAGGGAAACTATGAGGAAACAAGGGGAAAAGAGGAATAAAAGACATAACAATAGGGTAAGATTAACCACTTTTAAAATTGGGGATCTTGTTCTGGTCAAATCTCATGAAAAATCAAAAATGTTAACTTCAGAAATTAAAAAATTCTTTTATATCTATATTGGGCCTTTTGAAGTCATAGAAAATCCACACCCTAATGCTTATCGTTTGGTGTATCCTAAGTCAAAGAAATTATTTGGTCTCAGGAATGTTGTCTCTTTAAAACTGTATAAACAGAAACCACAATTTCAAAAAATTTAAATAATCTTTTATCATCAAAAACAAAAGTCCTCCACTGGAATATGCTTGTTAGGTCAAACTACCTGTACAACCAAGTATGTATATTTGCATGTATAAATTAATAATTTGAAGTCACATGTTAATTGAAACTGATGAAAAAACACTGATGTAACAAAGAATGAGAGAAAGATTTATTTTTACTATTTTTACAAAAAAAAGTCTCCCTAGTGAGCATTTCTGAAATTTTTTCTAATTTTTGGAAGCTAAGTCTTCCCTGTGGGTGAAGGCATGCATGTGAGGACATGCATGCAAAGGTATAAGTTTCAAAACCAATTTTAGATAAAGCCTCATGATATATGAGCAGTTTATTGTTGTTTATACTGATGCTGTGGGGAGCAAAAGTACTCTTCATAAGAATGTGACTTGTAGTAATATTGTAGTAGAGAGGAAAGTGTACATAAATAATTGCAAAAAAAAAAAAAATTAGATAATACTGATGTATCTTTAGCTGTACTAAAAGAAGAAAATCGTAAAAAAAATACAAACAAAAAAAAACATGAGTAAAAAAAGAAAATCATAAGCAAAAAAAAATAAACAAAAACAAAAAAACCGTGACTAATAAAAAAAATAAAAAAAATAAAAAAATCAGAAGTTAAAAAAATATATGTATGAAAAAATTAAATTAAATCTTATTCTAGCAAAGGAGTTTTACCTTTCTATTATTTTTAATCTGTATGCTGTATGTTAGAATATTTCTCATGTATGTTTTATACCATATATATTTGTCATGTCAAATAATTTCTTTACTTG
Source organism: Schistocerca nitens (assembly GCF_023898315.1). NCBI lineage: Eukaryota > Metazoa > Arthropoda > Insecta > Orthoptera > Acrididae > Schistocerca > Schistocerca nitens. The sequence goes on along the minus strand of NC_064614.1, from coordinate 614,995,291 downwards.
AATTTTTGTGTATGGGATTGATGGGGAAGTATCATTGCAACAACAGCCAGTAACAAGTCCACAGATTCAAAGAATCCAAATTTAGAAGAGGTTATCAGACTGCATCATTAGTGTACTAATTGTGTAATACAGATCCATTACTGAGAGTGGTAGGGATTTTGTTGTATATGTCCATAACAACAAAAGCCCTGGGGAGCAGTTGTAATGGATCTGGGAAATGTTATTTTTTTACCTTATTTTTCGATACCGAAGTGTAAATGTTTTCTTATATTTTTGTCAGAATTTATTATAATTTGTCTTATTACATGTTAATTTACCTCTGTTTTTGAGAGTGAAAGCATATTGTTTACTATTAGGAAATGTATCGAAGAACAGCAAAGAGACTGATTACAAATGGAAACTTGTGGATTGTGTAAAGTATCTTTGACGTTAGAGTCGTTTTTGACTATAGTCAGTCGGCAGCTAACTGTTGGTGTGTGATGATGGAAGAACATTGTGAAGGTCGAAGTCCTAAATAATTTTGAATTATGTTACTATTATTTTTGTATTGACTATAAAGAAGAAACTGTATTTAAAACACCAAAATGAGAGAAACACTTTGAACCACGTCATTTCTGCAGCCGACAACGATGCATTGTGGAATCATACTTAGACAACTGAAGCCAAGACTAATATCACCTTGCAAACGTTTAATGGAAAAGGTACTGTCACGAAATATGGCAAATTTAAGTTAATAAAAAATAGTGACCATATTTTCAACTTGTGTCTTTCCGAAAAGACGTATTTCACTACTCATATGATTTTGAAATGTTTTACAGGTTGTAACAATTTACTTTCCAAGTACGTAGTAAACTACCTATGAATGATTTTGTTGCCATGGCTTACCAAAATGGGTTATGTTGAGATATGATGAAAATTTTTCCTTCTCTGCATTTCAGTTTAAAGAACACAAAGAAAACTGCTTTCCAACCAAATGACATCACAAATTTCAAGGCATTTGTCTGTAAAGCTGTAGTGGTTCTTCTAACCAGGTGACATCAAAAGGTGTGCAGTTCACCTATTTATCCCTTCTTAATAACATGCACCACACTGACACTTTTATAGTAATGGCCACGTCCTTGAATTTTTTTACAACTGTCCCGGGAGTTAATTATTATAGACCAATGAAATTTTCAGTAATTTTGTGACATTATCTGCATACAATGGTTTTATTCATAGTTTTAGGAATCAAAAACACTATGTTTATAGTATTAGTTGCTAAGAATTTATTTTGTTGTTTTGTCAAAAATGTGATGAATTACACTTTTTTTGTTCCTTCGGCTATTGTGAACAGTCCAAATAAAGACAAATCTCACACAAACGACAATACAAAATTAAACAGTGTAAATGATATTTAGAGTAAAGAAAAATGGGTAGAAGCTTTGTAGATGTTCCAAGTACCAGTAAACATGGATTTACTTATCTCGTCAATTGTAGTAAGAAATGGTCTTTTTTGCGTGTGTTAAACACACAAGATACGTCACACAATAGTGCCAGTAAATAATGACATTAATGTCTGGTCTTTTTGGGCTTGAAAGTCTTCTAAGTGGCTAGTCCTCAATGTGTTGAGTTTTAAATGAGAGTCAAATGCTCTGTGATTTAAGAAATTCATTGCACATTCGCTCACATAACATAATCTTGCGTAAAAGGAAATTTAATTTGGAACTAATGCTTTTCAAAGAACCATTCACAATATTTTCCCACGGCCTGTTAGAAATGCTTTGTTTCAGCAGTTGCCAGAGTGCCAGAACACAGGCACTACTGCGCGTGGACAGCTACAATGACAGAGGAAGCGCACATGTTCATACATATTTGGCATTAAGAGATCTTACATGTCATAACAGAACTAGGATGCTCCAAGAGCAATGGAATTTCCTACACCATACTAAAATGCACAATTCAGCTTAAAATGCACATTCATATGTCCAGATTCACAATGAAGTAAGCCCCAACCTGATATTAAGATTTCAGTGCGGTTTTCGGGATGCAAATTTTCTTGGAGTACCAGTACTGTATAATCTCATGCTTGGTTCTTCATTATGGCATATTGCCACATGTGCCAGATGATGAAAAGGTACACTTGAAATTCAGTGAACAGTCGAAACTAGACAATAGTGCGGGATGAAACACTTTGTTTCTAATAAATTTACTGTCTCTGGGGAAAAAATTAATAAAAGCCACATTTATTTAGCATACCGACAAAAATAACTTCATTGTTCTACAAGGTGATTGACTAGCAACAACATGAAAATAAATTAAAATCAGAAAACTGAAACTAATAACAAATGATAGCCTTCCATAATTATATGAAGGTATTTTATTCACTTGATAGCTCTCAACCAAAGAAATCTGTTATGTTTTCATTCGATATGAGAAGGAAACAGCAAAATCACTAAATGGAAACACGGCTTACGTGGACACTAACCCCTCCCCACTACAACCCAGATAGCTATGTGCATGTGGCAATCTGGCAGCTTTGGCTTGCCAGAAAATTTTTTCTGGGTAGCATCTGGCTGCTTGTTGCCACTGCTGATACAGCTAACAGCCCCATTTCAAGTAGCCGGAAGCAGGAGAAGGTACTGCCCATACACAAATAAACTGCACATGTGTGTGAGCCCATGGGCAACTGCTCAAACGAACTTAATGTTAACAGTTGTGACATTACACTCGTTGGCAGCAGTTTGTTGTTATGAAGTATTGCATAGCCTTCACCCTAAAGCCTTTAAACATTTTCCTGTTTATTAGTTCTTACCAGTCAAAATTACAAAAATTAACTGAAGGCTAAAATATTGAAAATTTTCCGGAATTCTAAAAAATTCACACATTTCTCCTGGATGTCCAAGGCCCTATACACCGGGTAGCATCACTGATATTAAAGTTGTTAGTGTCCAATTACCCATTATTTACTTTAAAGATAAACAGAGAAAGATGTGCACCACAATACTACTCTTGTGGAATCAAGTTTAAATACTGATGAGGGAATTTTTAATCTCTTGAGTGAGGAACTGCTAGGAGAAGGAATTTCTTGGAAAAATTGCATTTCATTGCAAATGTACAATGATGGGGCATATAGAAGGAGTCATATCAGAAAGTTCAACAACATATAAGAATACGGACCTGTTCCTGCCTCTTGCTTCATTTAGCTCCATAAACGGGTAAGAAAAGCCTTGAATATTTTGATGTTGAAGATTTTGAAATGGACATTTACTACTTTTGCCAACAAAGCTCAAAAAAGTCTACTTTTTAAACTTTGTCAAAATACATATAGCAATAAACCCCATAAAATACTGAAGTATGTTTGTACAAGATGACACTCTTCACTCCAATCAACAGAAAGAATAATTGAACAATGGGAACCTCTGGTAAAATTTTTCAATGAGAAATCTTCAAACAATATAAACAACTCTCACTTACGTAGAGTACAGCCTATTCTAAATAATCCAGTTACTAAACTCTAAATTCTTTTCTTGCTTAACACTCTTTTGTTATTTACCAAAGCAAATGCATCCCTTCCAAAAGAGCCAGTAACTCATAAACTTCATAGCACACTAGTTAGTAGTTAACTGATTTACATATTTGATTGTGGGATTTATCAAACCTTCCGCAGTACCTACTTCTGGTTGTCAGCTGGAACTAAAACTTCAAACAAATAAATATTACACATGAGATGAAGATATTGTCATTGGTGTAGACACTAGAAGCTACATTCGCCATACCAAGTTTTGAAAATCTGTTATGAAGATATCAGATCTTTAGTTACACCAAAGAAAAATTTTCAATAGATGATGACTTCTTAGAAAAGCATTAAAGTCACAGTCATTGAATCTAGACAAAGTAAATCTTTTTCATAATTTGTCAAGTTGAATAAGCTATTTCCTGACATCCTAAATGATTATAGAAAAAAGAAACATTAGAATTGGAGTTTCCAAGATTCCAATTCGATGACTTTCGAACAGTGGAAGAAGAGAGGGCTGATATTGCATGAGGTAAAATATCTGCTACATTCAATGCATTATATATTAAAAAGAGTGTCACCGACCAAACTTACATTTGCATCACTGATTGTTCCTCCCAGTACTGCTACTTGTGAGACTGCTTTGGAGATCAGCAAAATGAACAATTTGTTTTCAGGAAGAGCATGTTACCAAAATAATTCCCCAAAGGATCAGATTAGTGCTGCGAAGAGTGCAACAAGATTATCACTCGAGACAAACAAAGAGGAGACAGTTGATGGGGAAGGGTTGTGAATATAAATAATTTAAGACAGGCCTCTCATTTAATTCTGTAAGTAAATTTTGTTCCCATATTTTCCCTCACTTTCATTCATATTTTGTAGTACGTATGTTTACTGATTTTGCAGTATTTGAAAATTATAGTAATGTTTCTAAAGCACCCTTGATTTTTACTAATTTTTAGCCTTTTTCACTTTAAATGATTTTTCCATTCACATGTTTTAATTCCTGGAAAATCATCTTTATTTAGTCAGAAAGTATCTGAAAAATAGTGTTTTGAAAGCCTAATCAGATTTGTAATTTTTAAAATTTTGTGACCCCCTCGTCAACAGACGAAGTTGGCCTGCACGCTTTTGTGCTGTACATGTTCCTTCACGTTTCCACCTCACTATCACATTGGAAACAGTGGACCTAAGGGTGTTTAGGAGTGTGGAAATCTCACGTACAGACTTATGACACAAGTGACACCCTATCACCTGACCATGTTCGAAGTCTGTGAGTTCCGCAGAGCACCCTATTCTGTGCTCTCATGATGTCTAATAACTACTGAGGTCGCCGATGTGGAGTACTTGGCAGTAGGTGGCACCACAGTGCACCTAATATGAAAATTGTATGTTTTTGGGAGACCAGACCATCACACAAGAATTCCGAACTGCATCAGGATCCACTGCAAGTACAATGACAGTTAGGCGAGAGGTGAGAAAATGGATTTCATGGTCGTGCGGCTGCTCATAAGCCAGATGGCGACTGCATCTTTCAACAAGATCGAGCATCTGTTCATAGTGCAAGTCATAGGACTTGGCGGAGACGTTACACGACAGTAACATCCCTGTAATGGACTGGCCTGCACAGAGTTCTGACCTGAATCCTACAGAACACATTTGGGATGTTTTGAAATGCCCACTTCATGCCAGGCCTCAACAAACGACATCGATACCTCTCTCAGCGCAGCACTCCGTGAAGATTGGGCTGCCATTTCCCAAGAAACCTTACAGAACCTGACTGAACACGTCTGCGAGAGTGGAAGCTGACATCAAGGCTGAGGGTGGGCCAACACCATAGTGGATTCCAGCATTACCAATGGAGGGCGCAACAAACTTGTAAGTCATTTTCAACCAGGTGTCCGGATACTTTTGATCACATAGGGTAGAGGTGCTGTGAAGGTGACAAGGAATTAGGCTGTCGATTTGTTGATCGCAGTAGCGCTGAGTCGATGTTTATGGATGTGTTAGTTACAAGAGAATTTCAATTGTAGTGAGAACTCTTTTGGGAATTTGTTTGTGCTTGTGCAACTTGCAAAATATTTGTAACAAGGAAGAATATGAGTGCTACTGCTCATCGTTCCACTTGCAACAACTTAAACTCTCCTCTCAGGTCCCTGCCTTACCATGCACTCACTCAGATATCACCACATATTTGGAAACAAAGTTCTAAATATTTAAGAGAACAAAAAAGTATGAATTTTACTGCTGCTCATTTAAGTTTCAGCAATTAAAGGTGTCCTCTGTGACTTGTGCCTAACCACACACTCAGAAACCGCCACAAATTCGGATACAAACAGTGAAGTATTTGAAACAAGGAAGAATATAAATTTTACTGCTACGAGTGAAACAAGCAGCAATATAAGCCATCCTCTTCGGTTCCTGCCTAACGACACACTCGGAAATCACCACCTATTCGGAAATAAACAGCCAAATATTTATTCCATCCTTTGTTCTCTTATCACATGGAAATGTTAAGTAACATCAAATATTGCAGACTATAACTGCATTACATTCATGACAATGATCCATAATATGTTAAAACACTAGGATGGCAAGTGGGGGGGGGGGGGGGGGGGGGGGGGAAGATAGTAGCAAGTAGCAGAATGCGAATCTTCTACCTCTGACACAGTAAACCACCATGTTACGCCTTACATTATGGCTTAAATACATAAATTTTGTCTCATGCCTTGTTTATCATAATACATTTTGACGCCTTACAGCTTTGATGCTTTATTAAATGACATTTAATAAAAAGTGTGACATGTTTGTGGGGCATTTTCAACGCGCCTTTACATGGGTCGTTTTGCAACTGCTCACTAAAATCAATAGTCAAAAGCCCACTAGTGACGTCACAATTTGATAAAGCAGTGTGAAGTCTACTTGATCCCACTTCTGACCACTCAGCACAATTAACAAGGAAAAGTTTACAAGCAAACACTACAGGTTACTCTGCTTGCGTCACCAGAGTACACTGCACTGCCATTGGCTACAGAAGGAAAATACACACACCCACATGTTGAGATCCTAAGGCCTTCTGTAGTACTTCACAGTTTTTGGTTCAATTCACCACGTTCATCAACTTTTGCTGTTTTTCTGGGTGAGCACAAAGAAAAGACCTCTCCCATGTTTTGCCGTACAATTTGTTGTTGTAGCATGTAGGAAAATAACTCGACTGACACATACCAAACTACTAATTTAAATTGTTTGATGAGCTTTCACTTGCTGTAATACACCTGTAACTATTTAAGAATTAATGAAATTCATTACCACTAATTGTTGTACAAATATTGTATTCTACATTTAATTTCCTTCCCTTATACGGAGTTTATACAACATATTGGACAGGATTACGGTTTCTGATCATGTACGCGAATTACATATGTTTTTGCTCGTATTTTGTGGGTTTTAAAGTTTTTCTCAATTCTGCATTTTCCTAAACTTAGCATTTTTTACGTCTGGACCATACGAAAATGCAAAATAGGGGTTTCCCTGTATGTAAGCGTATAGCATGCACGTACATATGTAACAATGTATTAGTACAGTTAAAACTACATTATTACAGGTATATACTGAGCATTTTCACTTTTTGTATGGGCTGCTGGGAGTATAGGAATCTAAATCATTCTGATGACTTTACTGCCACTACTGACTTGTTTCTAGTTAACTGTAACTTTAGCTAGCAAAAAATGACAAAGCTCCAGTACATATGTTGTACATGGGCAATTTGCTATGAACTAAGCTGTTGTACACAAGAAGAAAGCTTAAATTTGTTCCCATCCCAAAGGCTGATTTGAACATTGCAGTGCTTTTTTAGGCATAATCCTACTGGAAATGGTCTGCCCCTTTTTTCTGCCACCTTTTGCTGTAGCATAACTTAAAACTATAGTGAAACTTAGTATTTTTTCATATTAATAAATCATTATCAGAGGTAATAAGTAATAAAATGTATCCTAGGACCAACTGTGGGCCAAACTCTGGGCCTTGGATTTAGTAGCATGACATTTATTCATTGAGCTACCACGCCAGTTACTTTATACAAACAACTAATTTCATGAAAGTCAGTTGAATGGTAGCTTTATTGCAGCAGTGCACTGAAGTGCACCATTGAGTACACTGTGCTGCTTGTGGGCTGACACAGCTTGTCATAAGAAGCAACTTATTTTGAATAGCCTCTGTGCTCTTTGCTTTAAACTCCTAAATTTTGTGTGTGTTTGTGTATTTATTAGGCACAGTTCCGCATTTTAATAATTGTCCAGAAAACGTTTTGCTGTCTTTAGTATGGATAGGGAGTGTGATTGCTGTGTTCAGATGCTAGCTGAGTTGTGAGTTGGTGATACTTCACTCACAGCTCCAGGCAATGCTGGCTTCGGTAATGCAGCTTGAGGGCTGTTGCCAACGGGCATCGTTGTGGCAGGCCAGACGTGAGGGTCTGATGGACGCCCCAAATGTCCATCGGTCAGTCCACTATTGTGGCTGCCACATATTGCCCTTTTCGAGGTTGACTCCTCAACCTGGGTCAAGTGGGAGTCATTGCAAGGTGTGGCACGTTGCGAACAACTTTCGGAGGACCTCCATGATTTGTGTGCCGAATAGGTTTCATGCATTGTCTGTGTCCGACAAATGTCCTGAGTCAGGTGCAGTTATTTGCCCTTCTTCAGGAGCAACCTCTCAGACCACAATATCTGGGCAGTCTCACAGAGGGTATGATTACTGGTAGTTGGGAGTTACAATGTTAGGTGTGTAATGGAGCTTCTTAGGGATATGGCTGCCAATGAGGGGAGGTATCCAGTGTGCAGTCTGTATGCATACCAGGAGTCATCCTATGTGCAGAACAGATGGTTCCATGTGCCTTGAAGAGCGCAGATTGCAGCGAATTGTGGGTGGTGGCTCATGTCAGTACCAACAATGTGTGTCCTTGGATCAGAAATGTTTCTATCTGGTTTTGAGTAGTTAGCTGTAGTGATAGAGACTATCAGTCTTGCTTGCAAGATGACTGTGGAGCTCAAAATATGTAGCATCATCAAGAGGCCTAGTTGCAGCTCTTTGGTACAGAGCTGAGTGTAGGGTCTAAATCAGAGGCTTAAGATGGTTTTGCAACCGTGTAAGCTGCAGATTCCTTGACTTGGTGATGGTGAATTTTCGCATTCTGGTTACTAGGTCAAGGGTCCACTACACAGATGAAGTGGCTATACAGGTAGCTGGGGATGTGTGGGCAAGACTTGGAATCTTTTTAGGCTAGAGAGGCATCAGCCCACAAAGATGCACGGCACATACAGGATGAGGGTAGATCTGGCAACAATCTTTATTGTAGCTGTGAACTGTCATAGTTGTGTTCAGAAAGAATCAGAGCTCCAAGTGCTGACAGAAAGCACTAAAGCTCAAATCGTTACAGGTATGGTAAGCTGGCAAAAGCTGTAGATAAGTTCAGCCGAAATTTTTGCAATGGACTTAGCCAAGTTCAGAAAGGATATATTAAATACAGTTGGTGGTGGAGTGTTTATTGCTGTCAGAAGTATTTTCCCTTGTTGTGAAACTGAAGAAGATAGGTCTTGTGAGTTAGTATGGATAGTGGTTATACTTGACAACTGGAATATGTTAATAATTGGCTCCTTTTACCGACCACTCAACTTAGATGACAAAGTTCAAATAAAACTTGAGTCTCATTTCAAATAGGTACCCCACTCGTACATTATAGTTGGTAGCAACTTCAATCTAATCTCAATTTGTAGGCAAAAATACATGTTTTAAGCTGGCAATAGGCATAAAACATCGGCTGCAATCATACTGAATGCTTTCTCTGAAAACTATTTTGAATATTTAGTGCAGGAGCCCACTCAAAGTGTGAATGGTTGCAGAAACATACTTGACTTGCTAGCAACAAATAATCATGAGCAAATTTGGAGAATCATAACAGATACAGCAATTAATGACCACAAGGTTCTTGTAGCAAGATTAAATACTGTACCATCGAAACCCACCAAAACTAAATATAAAACGTATCTATTTACAGAAACAGATAAAAATTCTGCCTGCGGCTTTCCCAAGAGAGGTTCTCCACTCCTTCCAATCTGACTATGTAAGTGTGGACCAGATGTGGTTTTTATCCAAAGAAATAGTATCAATGGCAGTTGGAGAGATATATTCCAAATAAATTAGTAAGAGATGGTACTGATCCTCAGTGATGAACAAAAGAGATCAGAAAACTGTTGCAGAACCAACTGGGAAAGAATGCAAAATCCTAAAGATTGGTGTAGTTTTACAGAAGGTCAGATTTAGCGCAATTTTCAATGTAAGATGCTTTGATAGTTTCCACAATGAATGACTGTCTCAAAATCTGGCAGAAGGCCCTAAGACACTCTGGTTATAAGTAAAGCACACTAGCAGCAAAAAGCAAACAATACATTCACTGCACAATGGCAACGGTAACATTACAGATGGCAGTGCCATTAAAGTAGATGTAATACACACACTTTTCTGAAATTCCTTGAGCAAAGGCGATGAAGTAAATATTCTAGAAATCAAATCATGAAAAACTGACAACATCAGTAATTTAGACATAGATATCCTCCTCAGTGTAGCAAAGCATCTAAAATCACTTAATAAATGCAAGGCCTCCAGTCCGGACAGCATACGAATCATGTTCCCTTCAGAGTATGGTGATACAATATCTCCAGACTTAGGAATCATATACAAGACGAAACATGTCTTTCACTACTGAAACATGTCTTTCACTACTGATCACTGATGGTGCAGGGTTTATTCAAACATTTGATTTCAAGCAGCCCCACAAAAAGGTCACAGATTGACAGATTGGGTGACAGATTGCCATGCCGTGAAATGACATGTCCTGGGAACATTTGTCGAACTACTTTCATGGATGCTCTCGCAGTGTGAGCTGTAGCACCATCTTGTTGGAACCAACACTTTGTCGTTCAATTTCTTTCAAATTCTGGACAAAGAAAGTTGTGTAACACTTCAACATATTGTGCTGATGTCACAGTAACTGTGGCTCCTTCCTCTCCAATAAAGTAAGGTCCTAGAATCCCTATCTTGCAGATAACACACCAAACTGTTACTTTTGGGTTGTGGAGAGGTTTCTGGTGTAGTTCATGTCGGTTTTCCAACACCAGTATTGACAGTTCTGCACATTAACTTAACTACCTAGGTGAAAATGGGCTTCATCACTCATGAATAACAGGATACCTACATTTTTCATAAGAATAGCATCCACCGTACACAAAATTCTCATGCTGCACAAAATCAATTTCACTTAGCTTCTGGACAATCATTATTTTGTACTGGTGAAATCTGAGATCACGATGTAGGATGCAATGAAGCAAATGACATAATACACCCAATAATATAGCCTGTCGCCTAGTAGACCGAATCAGACTAGCAAAAACTGTCGTTCTCACTCTGGAGTTCAGAATGAACGGGGAAGACCAGGTGGTTCCTTTTTCATCGCGGATCCACTACTCCTAAATGCATGTCCGACATTAAACTTTCGACAGAAAAAAACATTTAATCGTGACAACAGAATCACTGTTTCTAAAGAACTGCTCAACTGTGAACATATGATTCTCTGTTCTCCAATGCTCGATAGTGACAAACTGCATTGTCTCAGCTATCTGCAAACGACCACTCAAGGTCAATACCCTCATTCATCACCAAGTACTATACAACACCTCACTTGTCGAAAGATCCGTAACTAAACACAGTACAGTAGCACAGGCCATATCAATAGTCACGAAAGGAAATAGAAGTAATCCACTGAATTACAGACCCGTATCAGTAACGTCTATTTGTAGTAGGATTTTGGAACATAAACTGCGTTCCAACATTATGAATCATCTTGAAGAATACAATTTATTGACAAATAGTCAACATAGATTCAGAAGATATCATTCTTGTGAAACACAACTATCTTTTTATTCTCACAAAGTATTGAGTGCTATTGACAGAGGATGTCAAATTGATTCCACAGTTTTAGATTTTCAGGAGGCTTTTTTACACCATTGCTCGAAAGAGAGTTCTATTCAAAGTGCATGGCTACACAGTATAGCCTCAGATGGGCAACTGGATTCATGATTTGCTGTCAGAAACGTCATGTAAGTCATGAAAAGTCATTGAGGACAACGTAAAAAGTATGTACTGTTTACCAAGGAAGAGGCCCTATGCTCTTCCCGATCTATATAAATAATTCGAGCGGCTCTCTTTAGACTATTTGCAGATGATGCTGCCAGGTCTTCTACAGTTGTCAGTTCTTCAAAACCAATAGAAAAATGATTTAGAAAAGATATCTGAATAGTGCAAAAAGTGGCAATTGATTGTAAATAATAAAAAGTATGAAGTAATCAACATGAGTACAAAAATGAATCTGCTAAATTTTGGTTATACAATAAATCTCACAAATCTAAAGGCTGTAAAATCGACTAAATACTTAGGGATTGCAATTATGAATATCTTAAAATTGGAACGATCACACAGACAATGATGTTGGAAACAACTGATTTATTGGCAGAACACTTAAACAATGTAACAGGTCTTCTAAAGAAAGAGACTGCATTCACTACGCCCATCCATCTGTCCTCCTCTGAAGTATTGTTGTGCAGTGTGAGATCCACAGCACATAGGATAGATGGGAAACACACAAATTGTTCATACAAGGGCAGCTCAATTTGTATTATCGCGAAACGGGGCGAGTGCCACAGGTATGATACAGGAATTGGGGTGGCAATCATTAAAACAAAAGACATTTTTGTTGTGGCAGGATCTCCACGTAAAATTTGAATCACCAACTTTCGCCTTAAAATGTTTAAATATTTTGTTGGGCCCACCTACACAGGGAGAAGTTATCATTATCATAAAATAAGAGAAAGCAGAATTCACATGGAAAGAGTTAAGTGTTCTTTTTTCTCCACATGCTGTTTGAGAGTGGAATGTTGGAGAGGTTGTCTTGAAGTTGGTTTGATGAACTGTCTGCCAGGTATTTAACTGTGAACTGCAGAGTACTCATGTAGCCATAGATGTGAAAAGAAGGTAATGCAAAATATACTACAAATGAATTTTTCCCAAAACAAGAAAAAGATCACTTCTTTCCTCTCATCATAACATCTAAATTCAACAATGATGGACTTCTTACAAAAAGTCAATTTCAATGACAAAATCATAATGAGAAAGGATACATGTCAGGATCTTTATGCCCAAGTTTGTTATATTCTTCATCTGAAATCAGCGTGATTGGCTGGAGGAATGATGCAATTTTCTGTTCAAATGTACGGCAATAATCACTCAGCTCCTGTGGTGTAACCTGGAAAGTAAATCAATGTACTTGGTTTACTGAGATAATACTGTAAGCCACCATTCAATGGCAAGTTTGTACCAATGTGATACATACCTTGGAAGATGGAGGAATGCCACGGGCATGCATAATACCACATCTGTTCGGCATTTCATCTTCATTTGGATATTCACAGTGATTGTAGTAGTCAACCGAGTGAACAATACGCAGATATAAAAGTAGTTTGTCGAGCACCTGTAACAATGATGACACATAAATAAAACTGCCTTTGTGCCAGTGTGTGGTACAAACAAACCAACGAATTCTGTCAACCAAACAGAGAGAGGGGGAGAGGGAATAGAGGGAGGAGAGGGAGGAGAGACCGGGGACGGAGAGAGAGAGAGAGAGAGAGAGAGAGAGAGAGAGAGAGAGAGAGAGAGAGAGAGAGAGAGAGGTGGTGGTGGTGGTGGTGGTGGTGGTGGTGGTGGGGAGACGTGGTGTGGTGGTGGTGGTGGGGAGACGTGGTGTGGTGGTGGTGGTGGTGGTGGTGGGGAGACGTGGTGGTGGGGAGATGGGGTGGGGGTGGGGAGACATGGTGGTGGTGGTGGTGGTGGTGGTGGTGGTGGTGGTGGTGGTGGGGAGCTGATGTGGTGGGGGGGAGACGGGGTGGGAGGGGGAGATGGGGAGGTGGTGGGGGGAGGACAGGGTGAGGGGGAGACGGAGGGAGGGTAGGAATGGCGGGAAGAGTTCATATTTACTGTTGCACCTTTATAAGAGTTTCATCTCTCTCCACTGTCGCTGTTTCTTCTGTTTGTTGAGACTCTTCTTGTTCAGAACTGTGCCCCAAGAGTTCCTCTTCCTCTGCTGAAGCTTCTTCAATTAAGTAATCAGTGATATTTTTCAATATGGGATTCTTGGATACAAGTCCAAAAGTCTACAAACAGAGAGAAAACTCATATTACACATGTTTCCAGCCGCCAATACATGCCTTAGTATAAAAAGTGTTTTAATTTATTGACTGCATCATAGCAATATGCCTTGTACAAATGGAAAGAGCAAAATAAATTCTGCAGAGCTCTTGATAATGCATATAAAGTGCCCCAAGAGAAAGCCCAACACATGCTATGCCATAAACAACAACATTACAACATTTTTAAGATCTTCAGTAAAAATTATTGGTGACAAACAACTCGCAATGGTTACATTAACAGTACATCTTGAGTTTTATAATACCCAGGTAAATAGTTGAATACTGTTTTAACAATCTGCTAAACTTTGTATTTCAGTGTCAAATAATAAGTACACAAAATAATAGCAGCATGCATGATAACAACACATTTTGAAAACAACCACAAATATATACAGTTACTCCTTGCAACGTAAAGAGAGCAGTAGACTCAATGATTTAAGAGAAACAGGATCTTACTGGAAGTGGAGAAGTAGCAAACTACGATTTTAAATTCCCTGACTAACACTTCATACCCAGCTACAACAGGACAAATATCTGGGGGAGCTGTTACATTTACCAGGTCACAACGATGATAATGTTCGGTTTGCGGGGCACTCAACTGTGCTGTCATCAGTGCCCATACAAATTCCAATTCTTTTTACACAGTCCAATTCTTTTTACACAGTCCAATTCTTTTTACACAGTCCAATTCTTTTTACACAGTCCAATTCTTTTTTACACAGTCCAATTCTTTTTTACACAGTCCAATTCTTTTTTACACAGTCCAATTCTTTTTACACAGTCCAATTCTTTTTACACAGTCCAATTTTTTTACACAGTCCAATTTTTTTACACAGTCCAATTTTTTTACACAGTCCAATCCTGAATAATGATGATGATGATGATGATGATGATGATGATGATAACACCCAGTCCCAGGACAGTGAAAATCCCCAACCCAGCCGGGAATTGAACGCGGAACCCTGTGATCCAGAGGCAGCAATGCTAGCCATTAGACCATGAGCTGCGGACATCAAGTCACAACAACAGCAATTCTTGAAATATAAATCTCATACACACATTTATAAATCAGCAACAGAGTGGGAGAACACTAACGATGTAGGATATGATGGCAATGTTACCTTGGAAAATTTAAGCATTGTTTACAACTTACATGGTAAGATGTGCCTAGAAGTTTAGTGACTGCAAACTATAGACCTGAAAATTGTCACAATAAAATGGAGCTAAATGCAGCACTACACGTAGAGGTTCCACACTGCTATAGGTAAAATCAACTCTGTCTACAGTTACACCAAGCCATGCATCATCAGTAGCACACCTATACGAGGGGGGACCCAAAAAAAAACCGGAATTTCTTTCTAGAAAGCATATACTTTATTGTTTTCAAATACAACCTTTATCTCCTTCGAAGTACTCTCCATTAGCATTAATACACTTGTCCAAACATTCATTCCAGTGTTTGAAGCACCTTTTAAATTCGTCCTCTGTGATACCTGCTAGCACTTTCATGACATTCCGTTTTGTGTCTTCCACATCTGCAAAACGCTTCCCTCTCAAGTCTCTTTTCATCCTCGGGAATGGGAAGAAGTCCGAGGGTGCTGAATCTGGTGAATAGGGCAGGTGGGTCAAAGTAGTTATCTTCGTTGAGGCCAAAAACTGGCGAATGCTGAGAGCTGTGTGCGCAGGAGCATTGTCGTGATGCAGGAACCACATGCCAGAATCCCACAAAGCCGGACGTTTTCACGACAAACTTCTGCAAAGCCATTTCATAACCTCCAAATAGAATTGTTGGTTTACTGTCTGGTTTTCAGGGACAAATTCAGAATGTACAATCCCTCTGATGTATATAATAATAATAATAATAATAATAATAATAATAATAATAATAATAAAATCAACATCATTTTCACATTCGATTTCACTTGTAGAGCTTTTTTTGGTTGAGGTGAGCCAGGTGACTTCCATTGTGATGACTGTTGTTTACTTTCTGGATCATACCTATAGCACCATGACTTTATTACCTGTAATGATTTTGTTGAAAAAATGTGGATCATCTTTGAACCCATCCTTCATTTCGAGACAGGCTTGTACACGACGATCCCTTAGATCTCCGGTAAGAAGCTTTGGCATGAATTTTGCTGCCACTCTTCGCATCCCCAAATCGATGGTCAAGATGCGCTGAACTGAGCTCCAGGACAACCCAGACAAGTTCTCGAGTTGGTCGATTGCCCTGCGTCTATCTTCACTGATGAGATCACGGATTTTGTCGATGTTGTCTTCGCTTCAAGCAGTTGAAGCTCGACTGGAACAGGGCTGATCTTCAACCACCATTTCTCCCTTTTTAAACCAAGAAAACCATTCTTACTCTTGTGTTTTACTAAGAGCATGGTCTTTGTAGGCTCTCTGAATCATTGCAACAGTTTCTGCTGCGTTCTTGCCGAGCAAGAAACAAAACTTCACTGCCGCACGCTGCTTGTAAGAACTAGCCGTTTCCTCGTGTCATGTCTGCACTGCATGCACACTCAAAGAACTGCCAAAGAAACCACACTTCTCACTGTTGGGTGACGCCATGTGGCAGAATGACTCAGCAGAGCTCCTACTACAACCCTCTGGTGGCGCAAGCTGCTACTCCAAGTACACGATGTGCAGCATTACAATTCCGGTTACTTTTGGGTTCTCCGTTGTACTTGTACAATGATAATGATTTTTACTGTGACTCATGTAGTGGTTGTTTGGGACTGTTGAAGTATATCCAGATCATCATATTAAGTCTGAATTACATCAGAAAATGTTGTGGACTGCCTGTGATTATTTTCTGTTACTGGCACTAATATTGAAATTCAACCTGATAGAAGATATTAGAACACCATGGCCATATCACATGGGAAAAAAGCCATTACCATTCTCTTCAAACGAACAATACCTGCTCATTAGTTACAACATACCCATTTTCATTTTCATCTCCAGTCATATTACTCATTTGATACAGCTCATGTTATAAACAGGTAGGATATAGTTTCCCCCGCACATTCAACTTCTTTAGAAGGTTTGTTTACAGTTCTCTTCAACTAAACTTGGACTTAAATGTCGAGTAACTATCAATGATAAACTAATGGACCACAAAATCTGTGATTTCAACAGCAATACTGACTGTTTCAATTTTTTTTTTTTTTTTCATTTAATTCACCCCCACCAAGACATTAGTTACAACTGCCCCATGCATTAGAGAATTACACTGGAAATATGTACATAGACATTACTGATTACATACATTATTACTGAATCTATACAATAGCATATAATATTCAAAACATTGCTTCTGTTGTTTCAAAATATGCTACTTACATCTTTCTTATGGTCCAATAGTGCAGACTGAAAATATTTACAACAATAAATTTATGAAACCGTAAATACGAAGAAGCTACAAAACAAGTGATAATAACAAACCTGAAATCAAGATTCAAACCATTTATCTCTATTATACGTTATAATTTACCTCTGGTAGTCTAGCAGAACAAAGTTCTACTCACTTCAAAAAACAGACAAAGAAAGTAAAAGTTACATGACATGTGGAATGAAGTAATAATATTTTTCATTCACTGATAGTCTATCACATGTTCAAGTATTTCTTCCCTAAGGAATCAAACACTATTCAAACCTATGCAATTCCAGAAAATTCTTTATGTTTAAAAATTGTAATGTAAGTAATTAAGTTGTGTGTGGGCTTGTGTGTGTGTGTGTGTGTGTGTGTGTGTGTGTGTGTGTGTGTGTGTGTGTGGCGGGGGGGGGGGGGGGGGCGGCATGTTTCCCATTACCTGATGTGACTGTCATCTCCAGCTAATACTGCAGCTCACATAGTGCCAGGCATAATAGCTGCTACTTACACAGCATCTGCTTCTGGTGCTAAACAACAAAATGATGAAATGATAGATGCAGGATATAATTGTGGCCCACCAGTATCAGATTCCTCAATAAGCAGTGTACTGCTGGCAGAGTAGCTCCCTAAGGATAACCTCACGCCTTCAAAAGAATTTGATGCCTTTTTGGAAGCAACTAGAAATCAGGAAATAATATTTCTGACTGCAAAACAGTACACTCAACATTTTGTAGCTCTCGAACAATTAACTGATAAACAAATCCTAAAAACCAAAGCGATCACTGAATGTTGTCGCATAAAGCAATTGTTAACTGTGATTACAACAAAAGCAGTCATTAAATGAGATATGCGTTCATCACTTCTGCAGTGGTGTCGGTATGCCCCAAGTATCACTAATGGCAAAGCCGATACTACACAAATGACTTGGTCTCTTTGAAATCAAATCAGTTACATACAAATAAAACTATGGCACTCCAGAGCAGCAACGATTAACCTAATGCAGTTTATTATGCAACAGCAGATTGACAATGTTTTCATCGAAGAACTATATTGTTATCAACACAACTTAATTGGAAACACTAGACGCACTAAGACATTTAGCACAGTTAACATAAGGAAACTTGAGCCAAGATGTTTATATAATTACATATTATTTTCCTTTGCTCCTATGCATATGGAAGTGTAAATGTTCATGAATTATGTTGCCAATGTTGATATATTTCAATTCATCATTACATTTTTTTTACACATTTTACTATAATTACACATTTTTATATATTTCAGCTTCAAGCTACATGAAATTAGATAACTTTTTTTTTAACTCGCACTAGGCTGCTAACTCCTTCCCCCATGAACCATGGACCTTGCCGTTGGTGGGGAGGTTGCGTGCCTCAGCGATACAGATGGCCGTACCGTAGGTGCAACCACAACGGAGGGGTATCTGTTGAGAGGCCAGACAAACATGTGGTTCCTGAAGAGGGGCAACAGCCTTTTCAGTAGTTGCAGGGGCAACAGTCTGGATGATTGACTGATCTGGCCTTGTAACATTAACCAAAACGGCCTTGCTGTGCTGGTACTGCGAACGGCTGAAAGCAAGGGGAAACTACAGCCGTAATTTTTCCCAAGGACATGCAGCTTTACTGTATGATTAAATGATGATGGCGTCCTCTTGGGTAAAATATTCCAGAGGTAAAATAGTCCCCCATTCAGATCTCCGGGCGGGGACTACTAAAGAGGACGTCGTTATCAGGAGAAAGAAAACTGGCATTCTACGGATCGGAGCGTGGAATGTCAGATCCCTTAATCGGGCAGTTAGGTTAGAAAATTTAAAAAGGGAACTGGATAGGTTAAAGTTAGATATAGTGGGAATTAGTGAAGTTCGGTGGTAGGAGGAACAAGACTTTTGGTCAGGTGATTACAGGGTTATAAATACAAAATCAAATAGGGGTAATGCAGGAGTAGGTTTAATAATGAATAAAAAAAATAGGAGTGCGGGTTAGCTACTACAAACAGCATAGTGAACGCATTATTGTGGCGAAGATAGACACAAAGCCCATGCCTACTACAGTAGTACAAGTTTATATGCCAACTAGCTCTGCAGATGATGAAGAAATTGATGAAATGTATGACAAGATAAAAGAAATTATTCAGGTAGTGAAGGGAGACGAAAATTTAATAGTCATGGGTGACTGGAATTCGTCAGTAGGAAAAGGGAGAGAAGGAAACATAGTAGGTGAATATGGATTGGGGGGGAAGAAATGAAAGAGGAAGCCACCTTGAGAATTTTGCACAGAGCATAACTTAATCATAGTTAACACTTGGTTCAAGAATCATAAAAGAAGGTTGTATACCTGGAAGAATCCTGGAGATACTAATAGGTATCAGATAGATTATATAATGGTAAGACAGAGATTTAGGAAACAGGTTTTAAATTGTAAGACATTTCCAGGGGCAGATGTGGATTCTGACCACAATCTATTGGTTATGAACTGCAGATTGAAACTGAAGAAACTGCAAAAAGGTGGGAATTTAAGGAGATGGGACCTGGATAAACTGAAAGAACCAGAGGTTGTAGAGAGTTTCAGGGAGAGCATAAGGGAACAATTGACAGGAATGGGGGAAAGAAATACAGTAGAAGAAGAATGGGTAGCTCTGAGGGATGAAGTAGTGAAGGCAGCAGAGGATCAAGTAGGTAAAAAGACGAGGGCTAATAGAAATCCTTGGGTAACAGAAGAAATATTGAATTTAATTGATGAAAGGAGAAAATATAAAAATGCAGTAAATGAAGCAGGCAAAAGGGAATACAAACGTCTCAAAAATGAGATCGACAGAAAGTGCAAAATGGCTAAGCAGGGATGGCTAGAGGACAAATGTAAGGATGTAGAGGCTTGTCCCACTAGGGTTAAGATAGATACTGCCTACAGGAAAATTAAAGAGACCTTTGGAGAGAAGAGAACCACTTGTATGAATATCAAGAGCTCAGATGGCAACCCAGTTATAAGCAAAGAAGGGAAGGCAGAAAGGTGGAAGGAGTATATAGAGGGTTTATACAAGGGCGATGTACTTGAGGACAGTATTATGGAAATGGAAGAGGATGTAGATGAAGATGAAATGGGAGATAAGATACTGCGTGAAGAGTTTGACAGAGCACTGAAAGACCTGAGTCGAAACAAGGCTCCGGGAGTAGACAACATTCCATTAGAACTACTGATGGCCTTGGGAGAGCCAGTCATGACAAAACTCTACCATCTGGTGAGCAAGATGTATGAGACAGGCGAAATACCCACAGACTTCAAGAACAATATAATAATTCCAATACCAAAGAAAGCAGGTGTTGACAGATGTGAAAATTACCGAACTATCAGTTTAATAAGTCACAGCTGCAAAATACTAACGCGAATTCTTTACAGACGAATGGAAAAACTGGTAGAAGTGGACCTCGGGGAAGATCAGTTTGGATTCCGTAGAAATGTTGGAACACGTGAGGCAATACTAACCTTACGACTTATCTTAGAAGAAAGATTAAGAAAAGGCAAACCTACGTTTCTAGCATTTGTAGACTTAGAGAAAGCTTTTGACAACGTTAACTGGAATACTCTCTTTCAAATTCTGAAGGTGGCAGGGGTAAAATACAGGGAGCGAAAGGCTATTTACAATTTGTACAGAAACCAGATGGCAGTTATAAGAGTTGAGGGACATGAAAGGGAAGCAGTGGTTGGGAAAGGAGTGAGACAGGGTTGTAGCCTCTCCCCAATGTTATTCAATCTGTATATTGAGCAAGCAGTAAAGGAAACAAAAGAAAAATTCGGAGTAGGTATTAAAATTCATGGAGAAGAAGTAAAAACTTTGAGGTTTGCCGATGACATTGTAATTCTGTCAGAGACAGCAAAGGACTTGGAAGAGCAGTTGAACGGAATGGACAGTGTCTTGAAAGGAGAATATAAGATGAACATCAACGAAAGCAAAACGAGGATAATGGAATGTAGTCAAATTAAATCGGGTGATGCTGAGGGGATTAGATTAGGAAATGAGACACTTAAAGTAGTAAAGGAGTTTTGCTATTTAGGGAGTAAAATAACTGATGATGGTCGAAGTAGAGAGGATATAAAATGTAGACTGGCAATGGCAAGGAAATCGTTTCTGAAGAAGAGAAACTTGTTAACATCGAGTATAGATTTAAGTGTCAGGAAGTCGTTTCTGAAAGTATTTGTATGGAGTGTAGCCATGTATGGAAGTGAAACATGGACGATAACCAGTTTGGACAAGAAGAGAATAGAAGCTTTCGAAATGTGGTGCTACAGAAGAATGCTGAAGATAAGGTGGGTAGATCACGTAACTAATGAGGAGGTATTGAATAGGATTGGGAAGAAGAGAAGTTTGTGGCACAACTTGCCTAGAAGAAGGGATCGGTTGGTAGGACATGTTTTGAGGCATCAAGGGATCACAAATTTAGCATTGGAGGGCAGTGTGGAGGGTAAAAATCGTAGAGGGAGACCAAGAGATCAATACACTAAGCAGATTCAGAAGGATGTAGGTTGCAGTAGGTACTGGGAGATGAAGAAGCTTGCACAGGATAGAGTAGCATGGAGAGCTGCATCAAACCAGTCTCAGGACTGAAGACCACAAGAACAACAACAGGCTGCTAACTAGAAAAATATCAGAATCAGGTTTACTACAAGTTGTATTGTGTTTATCATTGTCGCGGCCATTACTGTATTGTACTGTAAAGGGTTTCATGTGATGTTGAGACTGGTAGCTGGGCAAACAAAAGACTAGCAGTACAAAGTTTTCCGAATATTAGCAATTTTTACCAATTCAGAACTAAAGGGTGTGTGCACCAAGAAAAGTTTGCCAAATGCGTTTCTTATGAGGTCATGGCTGTATTCATGAATACCACTGTTGCATCAAAATTATCATCTACATTAAGATCTTGGATTACAACGGACAATGTTTTCACCACTGACAGAGAGATTGTTCTATGTCAAGCATGCAATAAGGAGATTGACTGCTCTATAACATCCCAACACATTGCAATGAGTCAACAAAGGGCAAAGTCAGCAATTGTCTTAGAAGCAAATGTTATTAACGCACATGCAAAAAACTCCAATCCATATAAATAAATTTTTCCTGATATGTGCTCCATTATGGTTGCTTCAAACCTTCATTGGTACAAACTTTGAGTGACAGAATATCGCGCATTTATAAAAAAGTTCTGCAGGCAACAGATTCCTGATGAAAAGCTTTTTGTTACCAGAATGCTCTGAAAAATGTGTGGCTCTATGTAAGCAACAACCAAATATGGATAGCCACTGACAAAAAACAGATGTGTGTGGAAGTTTCACTGCCGACCTTATTGGCGGCACTTTCAAAGCAATTCTAGCAATGTAGCTGGAACACGCAAATCATTCAACAGTAACCGATTTTGTGCATGACAATTTTAAAGTGCTGTGTCCTGAGGAACATTCAAGAAAACAAAGTTCTTGTTATGTATTCAGATGCTTCAATCTACAGGCTGATGGTGGGAATTGCCCTTCGTGTATTATGTCCACGTTTAATCCACTTCACCTGTTTGGCCCATGAACTGGAACGTATTGCTGAAGAAGTCCATGGTAGCCACCCAGAAGTAAATGAAATACACCAAAAGAGTGTTTCTGAAAGCTCCACATCATTTGTCACTCTATAGAGAACTGCCGCTGAACGCAGCATTGTCCCCAAACATCTCCTAATGAGGTGGGGTACATGAATTGAAGCTGTTGGTTTTTATAAAGAACATTTACAAACTGATTCATTTCCGAGATAATCTGCACTTTCTGTACAAGGCATAAAATACTTTACCTGAACCTAAAATTGAAAATGCTTTGGCGTACATCCCAAGTCAAAGAATTGGAATTCCACTGACCTGCCTTTGCATAAATCATTGGAGATTGCTGAAAATGTGACATGCAAGCCAACTAATGGAAAGACCAGAAGCTGGCAGAAAAACTTCTAGCACAAACAAATACTGAAATGCTTCTCACATAATTTGAAGATGCTTTAGATACTGCTTACAATAAAGCATTCAAGGCACTCCACCTGAAGTGCAGAATTGGGAGAAAATCTGTTCCTGGTAGACATCTGAGTTAACAGCAAAGTGGAGGGAAAAAAGGATCAGTGAACAGCTGAAGGAGCTACAGATCTTCTATGCAACAGTCAGTACAAATTTTCTCTGTGGCTAAGGACAGTAAATGCATTGCTGGCTGTCAGAGGAACATATAAAAGGGACAGCAATAGCAGAAGTAGCGGAACTCAAACATTTCAGCAGATCATCATCAATGTGTTTCTTCCAACTCAATTTCTCATCAATGCACACATCCAGAAATTTTGAATATTCTAATTTAGCAACAGACTTCCATTCAAATCCTATATTTATCAATGATATTATGCCATTTCCTCTACAGAACTGTATATACTGTGTTTTCTCAAACTTTAGCGAGAGTCGATTTGGATAGAACCACTTAATCATTTTCTGGATGACATTATTAACAATTTCCTCAGATAATTCTTGTTTGTTGGGCACGATTACTATACTTGTATGATCAGCATAAAGAACTTACTTTGCATTTTTATGAATACTGAGTAACAAGTCATTAATATACATTAGCTTTGTGCCCATTGTTTGCTTGCATAGACTGTATGGCCTGAAGAGATTCCCCCCCCCCCCCCCCCCCCTTATTTAATCGAATCTTTATGTTGTTCGCGAACAGCAACATCATCTAAGCTTTTCATGCTAATTAAGGCCATATAAGAATGGTCTTTTCCAAATTTACTTCTGATCAAAAAGTGATTCCGGTAGCTGGAGTCCAAAGCTTTTGTTAATCATGCCTTTCGCACTCTTGTGGAGATAGTTCCATAGCAACTTTCATCCCCTAACAAATAATTCTTTATAGCTAACTGAGAAGTGAAATACCAATTTTCATAAATTTAGCTTCAATTTTTTTTTATTTCTAACCAAAAAGTCAAATACTAATTGTCATAGATGTAGCCTTAAAAATTCTTTAGTAGTTCTTTAGTTATTTATTTTCAAAAAACTTTCACCTATTATTTTTTCCCATTAGTGGTTGAATTTCCAAAAATGTTGACATAATCACTTTTTTTTTTTTTAAGTTTCCAGACTGAGAAATGAAATACCAATTCTCATAGTTCTAGCTTCAAAATTCCCTTAACAGTGACATACTTTCAAAACGCCTTTCATCCCCTATTTCACCCCCTTACAAGTGGAATTTTGGTCAATCCCTTCTTCAACAATGCCTACAGTATATGATGCACATTCTCTTCACACTATCCTTAGCAGTTTGGGGTGGGCAATGATGACTCACTGAATCAGTCTGACCCCATTTCACCCCCTTAGGGACTGAATTTCCAAAAACAGTGAAACACCTATTTTTTAATCTCTAATCGATAAGCCAAATACCAATTTTCAAAAGTTTAGCATTAAAAATAATTTCTCAATGAAGTATTTTCATGAAACGTTTCACGCCCTTAGGGACTGAATTTCCAAAAACTGTTAGACATGTATATCTTATTTCTAACAGAAAAGTGAAATACAAATTTTCAAAGATTTAACTTCAAAAATGCTTTCACAATGAAATGTTTCCATAAAAACTTTCATCCCTGTTTCATCCCCAAAGGGGTCGAGTTAAAAAACTAGTTTTTTTTTCTGAGATGCCAAATTTAAAATTTCATAGATTTAGCTTCAAAAACACTTTCATAATAAAATATCTCCACAAAAAAATCTCATTCCCGTATTTCACCACCTTAGGCGTTCAATTTCCAGACACAATGAAACAAATTTATAACCGAGAAGTTGTTCATAGATGAAACTTTAAAAAATAATTTAGTAGTTCTTAATGAATGACTTCAAAAAACTTTCACCTCCTATTCCACATCCATGGCATTAAAATAAATTCCAAAAGTGCTTAAACATGTATTTCTTTAGTTCTGACTGGGAATCCAAATACCAATCTTTAAAGGTCTATCTTCAAAACTGCCTTAATAGTGACGCTAAAAAAATTCATCCTCTATTTCACCCCCTCAGCAATGGAATTTCGAAAAATACCTTCTTAAACGACGCCTACAGTACAAGATCCACACCTCCCTCAAATTTCAAGTTTGTATCCTTAGCAGTTTGGGCTGGGGATGATGAGCCAGTCAGTCGAGACATTGCCTTTTTATATAATGAGATTAAAAACATTAAGGGACCCAAGACTGAACCCTGTGGAACACAGTTCTTGATACCTCCCCAGTTAGAGGCTCTGCTGATTTTTGCAGACAACGTGTACTGTTAATTTCGACCTTCTGCATTCTTCCAGTTAAATATGAATTAAACCATTTGTGCTCGGTGCCACTAATAGAACAAGCTTATCTAGCACTTAGTCCCAAGTCTTTGGGAGACCACAAAAAATCCAAAAGGGCGATGTTCGGTTATTCTGAGCACTTAATATTTGACCAGTGAAAGCAAATATAGCATTTCCTGTTGAAAAGTCTTTCTGAAAGCCAAACTGACATTTTATTAGCATTTTCATTATTGCTGAGGAGCACTGCAACACAGAAATGGAAAAATATCACACACCTTGGGCCCAAAACAACAAAATCTGATTTCATGACCAGAAGTCTAAAGTAATGCTAATAATGGGGATAGATCAGAAAGTCGAAACAACAGTTAGTATAGCTCTAAGCAATACTGTTTTGCAACAAGCTGAATTACTGAAATACTTGGAATAATCACTGATTCTAAATTTACCTTTAATGAATATATACAACACATAACTGAAATGTGCATGAAACTAATTCATTCTTTACCCAAATTGGTGAGGCTTAAATGGGGACTTTAAAATGGAGCTACACGACAAACAGTGGCATAAGCAGCTCCCATTTGTTTTTATGCACTAAGAAGAAAATGTAACTAAGGATTTGAAGAATCCAAAGCTTTATCAACATTAAGATTGCTAATCCTTACACAACGTCATCTGCTGAAATCCAAACTTTTATCAACATTAAGATTGCTAATCCTCACAGAACAACATCTGCTGAAGTGTTGTACATTACATTGATATTTTTATACTTCAGGCAATAGCTGAAGAATATGAAATTATAAACATTGAACACTTGGTCCATTCTATAGATACTCCTTTAGACTGCAAACAGTGGTCCTTGCCACAAGTAAAGGAGCAGAAGAAGATTACAACCTCAAGGAATACCCAGTAGCGGTTTACACTGATGGGATTTATTTGGACTATGGAACAGATTCATGAGTGGCAATAATAATTAATAGCGCACTTTCCTATCAGTTAAAATACAGAGTACAGAAAGGGGGCATTATTAGCCAAGAAGAATGATTAGCAATTTTGTGACTTTTAGAGTAACTAGATAACATATAAGAAATTAAAGTTAATACACCTGGAGAGCAGAACTATGCTGAATTTGTTAAATTCCAAGAATTATGCATATTAAACAGAAGAGACCGGAAACAAAATTAGGGAACTGCATTAAAGCAGTGGTTCCCAACCTTTTTGATACAATTACCCCTAAGTGAAATCAACATTAGGCATTATCTCACCCCCTCCCCCTGCCGCCACCTGCCCCTTCACCATGAACATTAGTGCCTAACTGAACTTTAGAATGAAAAATAAATTACTTTCAACAGTTTAATTTTAAAAAATAATGAAAGATAAATCATATTTAGTTTCTGTATATGTTTTACTAAACCAGTAACTAATGAGTCAATGAGACAACTGGTATTCCTTATTTCTAATAACTTTTTGAAGCAATTCCTAGTGCACTGCAAGTCCTACCTACAACTCCTCCTCTAAAAATAATGTTGATGGTTCGCACTGAGGGTAGACACTGACAAAAAATGCTTCTTCTACACCACTTCTCTCCCCAGCAGCACTTGTTTCTCCACCATCCAGCAACTTCATTTAGAATCAAGTAAATTAAAATCACTTTTATACAACTAGAGTTACTGTTTGTAAATCGCTTACTTGTTGAACTCTTTACTTCTTCACTGACGGAAAATGGAAGACTTCAGGCTATCTATGCTTTGTATGCTATAACTGCCATTACATAATAATAAAGTGTCGGGTCTATAGCAGTGTAGCAGCCATCACAGAATTACTGTTGTGTTGTGCAGTCAATTAGTTTGTTTATTGTTGCAAAGTGAATAACAAAGCATATATGTAGCTTGTGTGCTCGTAGGTTTTCCCAGCTTGTGCATCTCTGGGGCATGCAACCGGATTGGTTAATTGTTGTAGAATAAATTTTCAAAAAGTAACCTGATGATGATGGCATGTTACGCCGTCAAAAATTTGCTCAACAATAATCAATCGATCCAGCTGCATGCCCAAGGGACTTTCAAACAATATATGGTCTATTGCAGAAACTTCCTACAACACTGAGAAGGTGTCTTCATGAGACATTTCAGCACATGTGATGTGTCTCACTTTTCCTGCCATGGATGCATATGTATGGTGGGTGGACTATTTGAGGAAGCTGTTGTTAATACATTCGTAATCAATATTACAGTCTTGTGAAATAGAGGTAACAGTAAGGAACTTTTAAAAAAAATTAAGTTTCATGACCAAAACAGTTTAATCTTTCTGTTTTTAGTCCTCCGAAAATTACATTTTACCCCTGAAAGGAGTTATTACCCCCATGTTGGAAACCACTGGATTAGAGGAAATGGTATATTAACTCTGAATAGATGAAAGCCCATGCAGCAACTCTTGGCAATGAACTGGCTGAACAAGCAGCTCAAGAACATGCAACAGAAAGCTACAAGGGAATTTCTCCATCCGTGAACAAAATAAAATTAAGCAGCACATCAAAAGAAAACTGGGAAAGGAAATGGGCTGACTAAATCATATTTCCATAAAGTTGCCACGGTCATCTTACAACAATGCAAGCTACAAGCCCAGAAAATTAATGTCTTACTTTCATCAGTTGAAGCTAGCCCCCCCATTGTTGCTTGCGTATGTACTGAATGTGATCTAACTGTAGATTACCACTCACATGTGTGGCTTGAACTTAATACGAGAGTGACACACTAAGGAAGCGTATTGCAGAAAAGAGAGGCAACTGACCCATTGATAAACCAATTAAAAAGTGAAAAAAATTTCACAAATTTTGTAATATAATAACCTCTCCCAGCACATGAATAATTCTGTCAATTGAAGATTTTTTAAAAAAATTCTATCTGAAAACTTTATAATGACAATATGGTATGTACCTGTATTACTGTGAAACACTGCCTTAAATGAATATAGATTACACAGAAGTTAACTATTGTGCATACAATTAACTGCATATTTTTCTATTTATACTATTATAATTAAGTACAGTCAGACATGTTTGGTTGGTTGGTTGGTTGGATGATTTGGAGGAGGGAACCAGACAGCAAGGTCTCGGTCCCATTGGATGAGGGAGGGATGGGGAAGGAAATCAGTGGTGCCATTTGAAAGGAAACATTCTGGCATTCACCTGAAGCGATTTGGGGAAATCACAGAAAACCTAAATCAGGATGGCCAGACGTTGGTTTGAACCATTATCCTCCCAAATGTGAGTCCAGCATGTTAACCACTGCACCACCTCACTCAGAAATTTTTCTTATTTATTTTATATAAAAATTAAACCTAAACACTGTAATGAGGTATGTTGAAAATAAACAAATAAACACCACCACCACCACCACCACCAGTTTCCTGTAGTAGCTCTTAAGTTTCTTCATTTCTGACAGTCCACTGCTTCATTCTTGATGCTGCTGCATGTGCTGCTATCCAGCAACTTGTCAGGGTCTGAAAGATTATCTTTAGCCTCCTCCTCACTTCCACATACTCTTCTAAGACTAATCTTATAAGCCCCTCCTCCTCTCTTAACCCTTTACAATCCATAAAGCAGACACAGGGTGTCTCCATACATTCTTATGTAAATCACCGTTGCCTGGACAGCAAGTGTGCCACAGAGAATTGTGCGAGTCTCTTTGTAGAAACAATGAGGCCGCTGACCAACAGAGTATATATTAGAACAAAAAAGAGCGTTTTCAGCAAATGTATTTACATAAGCATTACAACACAAACTTTTCACAGTGTGATAGTTTTTGAAACTTTTCACTGGGGGGGGGGATGTTTCCACTGGCATTTCACTAGTTGTTTACAAATGAATCACTGTCATCAAAATCATTGTCATTCCCATTTTCACTTAGACATTCTTCTAAGAGCTGTACAATCTCTTCCTCAGGATTGTGCATCAAGAAGTAGCAATTCTTTCTGTGCTGTACTTCCATCCACTGGCACAACAGTTTTTTCATCAAGGAAAGTGAGAATATCAAATTAAGTGGTGAGCATGGATTATGAATAAAAATTCAATTTTAGGAGGCACAGACTGAGACCAAGTGAAATTCATATTGGTTCTTGTGACTAAAACATTAATCTTGATGCACATTTAGTTTTAAAAAGTAAAATTATTGTCCATTAAAAATAAATTGATAAGAACATTTAGACATTAGCTTGCAACCAGAGTGGAAAAAACATTCCCTGAAGCTATATCCGCAGGTCTATGGCATCAAGTACTGATGTGAGTGGCTTCAAGAAAAACAAGACAACTACATTAAATGGCAAGCAACAAATAGTTCCCATATATTAAAAAATGTTGAAACTTAGGCTACACACAATTAAATGAAAGCCATGTATAACAGAATTTGAAGCCAGAAACAAAAGCAGACATAGTAAATTTTATGAACATTTAGGAGCAGACATATAGTACATAGAGGAAAAGTAAGAAAATTTAGGGCATTGAAGTTCTACATTCAATCCCTAATATTTGAGTGCTCTTAAAGAGAGCAAAGGTTCCTTTTTAAAATGGCAGAAAATGAAAATGCATCATCACTCTCTTCGACACATCATATTCTTTACTGAATCATACCAAGTCATTTTCATTCCTGTTGCACCACCCCATCAGTGCTAAGCGGAGTAGTAAATGCGAATGCTATGTAAGGTTTCCTAGTCTTTCATAAATGTGGCACCTATTATATAACCAAAAACTGGTCTCCTCCAAGCCATATATAAAAAAGGGTACTATCTTTTTAATTCATGTGATACCATACTGACTGTGTGGTAATTTCCACATCTGTCCACTCTTGCTTTACAACTTTTTTTAAAACAAAAAATAAGTGGAACTTCACCTGATTTCGTAAATTTTATTTACAAGCTTGTGCAGTTTTTGCTTCACCCTGATCCACAACATTCCCATAAATCTCATTCATATTTTTGCTAATTTAATCTCTCACATACGTATGGTCGAAACCTTCAGCTGAAAAGATAGAAATCCCGAACTATTCACTAGATCACCAGCATTATAAAACATACAAATTACAAATAATAAACAGGATGCAATTAAAACATACTGGAACATGCTGCTCATCTTTCTTCTTATCTGCTTCTGCTGATTCTGTTTTATTATTACTATTTTCTCCATCAAGCCACAGTCCACATTTCGCATCCAAATTGTGGACTATACGAGCTGACAATTTTATGTCATTTCGGACAACCTGGCGATGTGATGTGATGCCGTTTACAGTTCGAATCCTCCTGCTTAAGTCACGATTTACAATAGCTCCCAGTTCACAATCCCGCAGCTGCAAAGAAATGGCAATATAATATACAGTAACAGTAACCAATGGTAGGCAAGGAAAAACTGAAAAATATAAGAAAGTTTTAAAGGACCACAAATAAGTTGCATTTAACATCACAATAAATTGTTGGATAACATCAAGTAAACTAATAAACTGCGAAACAGAACTAGGAGGAAAAACGAACACAATTATTATTATATCACAAAAATAGCTTCTTTGCACAAAGTAATATGTTTTCTTTCCTAAACCATAACTAAATTTGGAAAGTTTAATGACAATCATCTGACAAGTGCTATTCTTTTGTTATAAGTCTTCAATCATAAAAAATAGATTTGGATTTATAACAATGACTTTTTTTTTTGTACTTAATTTTTTATGAATTACTTTGCAGAGTTCTCAAAATTTCATTCTGCTGAATACATCTATAGCAGATGTCGAAAACTAGGTCAACTGTACCAAACAGTTATTTGCAACCAGTTGCTTGCATAATTCCTATTTTCAAAAATTATACACAGTTGCTGAGAAACAGCCATGTTTAAAACTGTAAGATTTCTAGTGGCCCAAGTATCCCAGGCTGTATCAAAAGTACGAAGATATAAGAAGGAAATTGTAAACACAGGTATGTCTATTAATTTTAACAAGCATTGCGAAGAAAATTGACTTTTGCCAAGTTACCTTAAATCCCATTTTAACATCAAACAATGAACAAATAGTCCAAAAACTTTTCAGTGCCTAGTCAAAAAATTATTTCCAACAAAATTAGTCCTTTAAATAAGAAAAAGGACAGATTAAATGAAGAAGCCTAAGTTCTGTATCTGGAACTCAATAAAATTTTTCGCTTACAGATTAATTTTCAAATTGATGCATTTGGAGATTTTATTAATGATGGGATGGATAACTATAACAAATGTACTGCAAAACGACATGAGATGGAACTGGCTAATCTAAAGAGCATTTTACCTGTAAAAAGCCTACTCGTAGTTTCTAAAGTTCTGAACATAATTTTTCAACAAAATTCTGAATAAGACTCAAATACATTTTATACCAAAAGAAACTGCCTTGTTGGAAAAAGGGCTTAAATACAATGTAATGCCTAATCTGTCACACAAAAATGTTGTAGAAAGTATAGATCTTAAAATAGGCCTTGATAGTGTCAAAATGGATGCTTCTCGACAAATGAGGGCAGCTCGGCGATGTTCGTAGTATTTTTGAGAAACATGCAGTAACAAATTTCTGTCAAAATGATTGCGATAAAAAATTGATTAAAAATATTAATGCCAAGCTAAAAGAAAACAATGCCCTTATAACGAAGTCTGACGAAGGGAATGCTGTAATCGTTGCTACTCAAAACGAATGTGTGTCTAATGCATTACAATTTTTGGAAAAGAATAATGCTTCAGAGCTAGATGAGAATCCCACCCCCATGATACAAAAAGAAATTAGGTTTTTCATTAACAGTGCTAGGAATTTGCTTAAACCATTTCATAACAAACAGCTTATTAATATGAAACCACAGCCCCCAAAAGTGTGTTCCCAGCTTGAAGTACATAAAAGTCACCATCCGATACATCTGACTGTGAACAGTATGAACAGTTCATTTTGTGAGTTAGCATGGTTTTTTCATGATCAAATATAAAAATCCTTTGTTTTTCAAAATAGTCAAAATGTAGTAATAAAATCAAAGATCTACAGCGTGATCAAGATAGTAAATTGTTTTCATTAGATATTACAAACCTTTATACTAATGTACGAGGGCAGTTCAATAAGTAATGCAACACATTTTTTTTCTCAGCCAATTTTGGTTGAAAAAACCGGAAATTTCTTGTGGAATATTTTCAAACATTCCCGCTTCGTCTCGTATAGTTTCATTGACTTCCGACAGGTGGCAGCGGTGTACGGAGCTGTTAAAATGGCGTCTGTAACGGATGTGCGTTGCAAACAATGGGCAGTGATCGAGTTTCTTTTGGTGGAAAACCAGGGCATCTCAGATATTCATAGGCGCTTGCAGAATGTCTACGGTGATCTGGCAGTGGACAAAAGCACGGTGAGTCGTTGGGCAAAGCGTGTGTCATCATCGCCGCAAGGTCAAGCAAGACTGTCTGATCTCCCGCGTGCGGGCCGGCCGTGCACAGCTGTAACTCCTGCAATGGCGGAGCGTGCGAACACACTCGTTCGAGATGATCGACGGATCACCATCAAACAACTCGGTGCTCAACTTGACATCTCTGTTGGTAGTGCTGTCACAATTGTTCACCAGTTGGGATATTCAAAGGTTTGTTCCCGCTGGGTCCCTCGTTGTCTAACCGAACACCATAAAGAGCAAAGGAGAACCATCTGTGCAGAATTGCTTGCTCGTCATGTGGCTGAGGGTGACAAATTCTTGTCAAAGATTGTTACAGGCGATGAAACATGGGTTCATCACTTCGAACCTGAAACAAAACGGCAATCAATGGAGTGGCGCCACATCCACTCCCCTACCAAGAAAAAGTTTAAAGCCATACCCTCAGCCGGTAAAGTCATGGTTACAGTCTTCGGGGACGCTGAAGGGGTTATTCTGTTCGATGTCCTTCCCCATGGTCAAACGATCAACTCTGAAGTGTATTGTGCTACTCTTCAGAAATTGAAGAAACGACTTCAGCGTGTTCGTAGGCACATAAATCAGAACGAACTTCTCCTTCTTCATGACAACGCAAGACCTCACACAAGTCTTCGCACCTGAGAGGAGCTCACAAAACTTCAGTGGACTGTTCTTCCTCATGCACCCTACAGCCCCGATCTCGCACCGTCGGATTTCCATATGTTTGGCCCAATGAAGGACGCAATCCGTGGGAGGCACTACGCGAATGATGAAGAAGTTATTATTGATGCAGCACGACGTTGGCTCCGACATCGACCAGTGGAATGGTACCGTGCAGGCATACAGGCCCTCATTTCAAGGTGGCGTAAGGCCGTAGCATTGAATGGAGATTACGTTGAAAAATAGTGTTGTGTAGCTAAAAGATTGGGGAATAACCTGGTGTATTTCAATGCTGAATAAAACAACCCGTTTCAGAAAAAAAATGTGTTGCATTACTTATTGAACTGCCCTCGTACTTGTTCAAACAACCATTGACAGCATTGAAAGAAACCTACATACTTTTAAAAAAGATATTTCTGACAAGCAGATCACTGACCCAATTATTTTTCTAAGAACAGTAGTAAAATACAATTACTTTGTTTTCTATGGCAAACTATACCATCAGCCTGATGGCCTGGCAATGTCTAACAAACAGGCAGGCATCTTAACCCTATTTTCATCACTTCACTAGAAGAGATATTCTTCAATAATTTTATACAGTGGTTCCCAGCATGGAATTCAGCGTTAGTTTGAAATTTTCTATAGACTCCTTGGAAAAAAATCAGCTTCACTTGTGAATTAGAAAATAACAATAATTACTTGGACCTCAGAACTGCTACTGACAATGACCGACTTACTTTTGGTATTTTTCAAAAAGCAACTAATACAGATCAAATTATGCCTGCTACTTCAGTGCATGCTCATTCCCATAAAAAAGTATTTTTCCATTCAGCCATTCATCATGCAGTTTCTGTATCTTTGTCATCTGACAAGCTCAGTAACGAGATGAATATAATATAAACCACTGCAGTTAATAACAGCTGTTATCTCTCGATGGTTCACAAGATCTTCAAACTTAAAACTGACGTTAAAGTGATCATTTTAGGTATCAGTGCTGTTTCTGTCAGTGACAAGCACAAATATGTTTTCTGGCTTCCATTTCTAGGCTCTGTTTCTTATAAAATTCGGCGTAGTCTTATTAAAAAAATATGGATGCAAAGTTACCTTTTCCACTAATAGTAATTTGCATAAAAATCTTATTCACAATCTCAAGTTCACAATTCAGGAGTGTATAAAATCACTTGTGGTACGTGTCCCATTTATTATATAGGACAAACTGGAAGATCTTATGATGTCGGGACCAAATAACATTTATTGGGGAAAACAGGCACTAATGTACATAATTCCACTTTTGCTGATTATCTGTTGATTTCTGGTCACAAACTGAAAAGCACTGAAGAAATTCCCATTTTACAATGGGAAAAGAAAGGTCATAGACTGAACATACTCGAAGAGCTAAAGGTTTTCAAGCATATTTCTAGGAACGATGGCCTGACCCATAATGAACAGTTACAATTACGTAACAAAAAATTTTCACTGGTTGTTCCAGTACTCACAAAATTTTGTGTTTTCTTGTCAAACTTAAATTTTCTATGCATTATTATATAGGGTTCTCAAAATTTCATTCTTGTGAAGTCACACTTAGTAGATGCTAAAATCTACATCAATTGTACCAAACAGTTATATGTAACCAGTTGGCTGTATATTTCCTATATGTTTGACTTCTGCAAAACATGGGTAGAAATAGTAACACGAGCTTCAAATTTCGACAAGATGATTTTTTTTCCTTTTTTCATTTACTCCCTTGACATTAGTTAGTGGTTTTCTAGTTTTTGGGATTCACCAGTTCTGTCTACATTAAGCCAAGAAAGTCCAAGATCTGATTGTTATCTTATTCTTCTAAGACAAGCAGTCAATCATCAATTTTACCATTCTACAATTCAGCAGAAATAATTCAAGAGCTGCTATACTTTTTGACCAGAATACAACGTATGTCTGGGTGTTCTGTCAAGATGTTGACTCCATTTTATGCACTATATTTCATGGACTGACCCAGTTGTCTTCAGATGCTGCGAGTTTTTCTGCTTAGTGTGCTTGCTGTCTTGACTCCAACCAGATGACAGCAAGCACCTGAAGAAGAAGATTGGGTCAGCTGTCAAACTATAGTACATAAAATGGGAACAATCCACAACACCACCCAGAAGCACACTATTACGAAGAGTATACAATTATCAACGCAAAATCAAAGTGATAATTCACGATTATGTCTCATAATGAACAAGAGAACAGCAATGTGGGTGAACTATAATGAATAATGTACTGAAGGAATCGGCATATGTAAGTCAACATAACAACACCACTCCCCAAAATAAAACAGGGCGTATATGTGGACAAGAAACAAGAAGACTCCAATTTTTTCCAGATTTCCTGATTAAAAACACACTTTTTCCCAGGTGAACACTCACTTTTTCTACGTTAAGTGACAGTGTACTTTCCCTCGGAGCTACAGGACTTATCAATCCTTTTAATGGTAAAGATTTTATACATCAGCACAGTACTTTAGGAAACAAACCAAAGAAAAAAGGTGTTTTTGAAAGACCTTTGATGTACAAATCATGCACACTGCGTAGTTTCTTATTATGAAAGTGTAAATATGAATTCCACCAAACACAGTATATTAGATACCAAAGCACTGAAATTGAGATTGCGAAGCACTTTTTTCAGCCAATCATAGCTCATGTCATGTGACCTCGCCAGCCAATGACAGCACATACTCAGAGCATAGGACTTGTGATGTAGTCCGCTGATAGCAACATCACTGTTAAATAGTGCGAACATACAAACACAAAACATTAATGGTTTAAAGTAATGTACATACACAGTGAAGCACCACAGAAACTGGTATAGGCATGCGTATTCAAAAACAGAGCTATGTAAACAGCAGAATATGGCACTGTGGTCGGCAAAGCCTATGTAAGTCAAAAAGTGTCTGGCGCAGTTGTTAGATCAGTTACTGCTGTTACAATGGTAGGTTAAAAGATTTAAGTGAGGTTCTGAATGTGGTATTACACTCAGCATATGAGCGATGGGACACAGCATCTCTGAGGTAGTGAAAACGTGGGGATATTCCCGTACAACCATTTCAAAAGTGTACCATGAGTATCAGGAATCCGGTAAAACAATGAATCTCTGACATCAATGCAGCCGGAAGAAGATCCTGCAAGAAGGTGACCAATGATAACTGAAGAGAATTGTTCAATGTGACAGAAGTGCAACCCTTCTGCAAATTGCTGCGATTTCAATGCTGGGCCATCAACAAGTGCATGAAATACCATCGATATGGGCTTTCGGAGCCGAATACCCACTTTTGTGCCTTGATGACTGCACAACACACAGCTTTACATATTTTGACTAAAGTTCAGTCTTGATCACGTCATGTATGTTTTAATGATACAGGTAACCGGTTTCGGTTCTTTCTACAAAACCATCATCAGACCTATGGCTCCTTAGGATGGTAGGCGGAGCTCTCCTCGCTGCTTTAGTCAAAATATAACAATTAATTGATCACTGCTTTCCAAAAATGTTTACCAAAATTGTACACAGCTTTACAGCTTGCCAGGTCCTGTCAACACCGACATTGGAATGTTGATGACTGGAAACATGTTGCCTGGTCAGACAAGTCTCGTTTCAAATTTTATGGAGTGGATAGATGTGTACAGATATGGAGACAACCTCCTTGGACCCTGCATGTCAGCAGGGGACTGGTGAAGCTGCTGGAGGCTCTGTGATAGTGTGGGGCGGGTGCAATAGGAGTGATATGGAACCCCTGATACTCTGACA
Organism: Schistocerca nitens; assembly: GCF_023898315.1. NCBI lineage: Eukaryota > Metazoa > Arthropoda > Insecta > Orthoptera > Acrididae > Schistocerca > Schistocerca nitens. Next base: position 614,957,950 of record NC_064614.1, on the reverse strand, counting down.
AGTGATATGTACACAAGCTTCCTGTCTGATCACCTGCATCCATTCATGACCATTGTGCATTCCAACGCACTTAGACAATTCCAGCAAGACAATGCAACACACCACATATCCAGAATGGCTACAGAGTGGCTCCACAAACACTCTTCTGAGTTTAGACACTTCCACTGGCCACCAGACTCCCCCAGACTTAACATTACTGAATATATCTGGGATGACTTGCAATGTGCTGTTAAGAGGACATCTCTACCCCCTCATATTTGTGGACAGTCCTGCAGGATCATGGTGTCAATTCCCTCCAGCACTACTTCGGACATTACTTGAGTCCATGCAACCTCGTGTTGTGGCACATCTGCATGCTCACAGAGACCCTACACAACATTAGGTAGGTGTACCAGTTTCTTTGGTTCTTCATTGTAGTGTAGCTACAAGCAAAGCTAAGATTTAATCTATAATACTGGTCTTTTTCTACATGTGTTACCCTTTCCTGCATGTGTTACACTTTCAGATACATCACACACAAATGTGCAGCAAAATTTTAAATAATGACATGAATGGCTGATCTTCTGGACCCAAAATTCTTTGAAGTGGCTTGTCCTCAAAGTGTTAAGTTCTGAGTGAGAGTCAAACACTCCGCAATTTAAGAAATTCATCACGAAAAATTCTCACAAGTAACATAATTCATTTTGCATAATGCTCCTCAACCTACCGTTCGCAATACTTTCCCGCGACATATTAAAAATAGGTTTAACTGAACAATTGCCAGAGAGCATCAGAAAACAGGCATTAATGCGCTCACGCTGCCACAGTGACATAGGAAGCCCATGTTTGTGGTTTGCTATGTTCATAAGCCTTTCGTTGCATTTCTGTTTGAAATTTCATTTGTGGTGGGATACCACATGACAATGTGTAGCACTGCAGATATTGTTTGGAGGAGATATAAGGAGTTATTGTTTAATCATATCCTACCCAGATAGGGAATGCAAAATAAGAAAGCAGTCCTTGGCATAATACTCATTTCGAAACTAGACTTTGCAACTCAAAGTACCCTAATATTTAGCTATTTAGTGGGTTTGACATATATTTCTTTATTCGTACTGTGCAATACTGTTATTTAGCATTTCCAATCAGGTTTACATCCACACAACACTGCAATAAAATAGTAAAAAGGAATACAAATTTCTTGAATAAATAAAAAAAGTTATTTTTGTGCACCAGAACTAGGAACAATATACACCAGAATTAGGAACAATAAGTTCTGCATGAGTTTTGTCAAACTCTATAAAAACTTAGCAAAGTTATTTGTGAAGCCAAGAAACAGTGTAACTGACAGTTTATTCCTACTCCAGGAGTAAATACAAAGCCTTGTGGGTGAGTATGATTTACCAAAGAATGGTTTTCTGTAAACTTAAGATGTAAAAAATCCAAATTAAGAAATAATATCAAGCCTAGAGAAGGTACCAGACAACTGTTGAAATACATCTTGTGATCAAAAAACATTGTATTTCACGCTAGGGAGATTCGTAAAATACAGCTAAAACTGTCAATATATTTCACACAAAATTTTATATTCAATACTACTGTCTGTTTAGTCATCTTCAAGTGAACATTTGTGTATGTCTGTATGTTAATAGCATTAAGAGATCTTACAGTATGTCATAAAAGAAACAAGACACCAGAACACTCCACGAGCACCGGAACTTCGTAAACTATACTAGAATGCATAATTCACCTTACAGTGCACAACTGAATGACCAGATTCACACTGAAGTAAGCCCCTACCTGTAATAAGCTTTTCAGTGTAGTTTCTGAAAAAGCTAGTACCAGTACCAGTAATCCATTATCTCATGTTTGGTTCTTTATTATGGCATTATGCTGTATATGGCATGAATTTGAAACTCAACGAACAGTTCAAATAAGTTGGCTGCCTCTATGGAAACGGTTAATGAAAGCCAAATTTCTTTACGGGTCGTTGAACATATAACACATGGCTTCAACACAAACAAACCAACAGGGGCGGTGTTCCTGGACATCGAAAAGGCTTTCAACCGTCTATGGCACAACGGCCTCATTCGCAAACTCAGCGAAGCAGGACTCCCCGACGGGCTGGTGTGTCTAATACACTAATACCTCACAGACAGGAGTTTCAACACTGACGTGCAGGGAAAACAATCAACACGACACGGTATACAAGTGGGAGTACCGTATTTACTCGAATCTAAGCCACACCTGAAAAATGAGACTCGAAATAAAGGAAAAAAAATTTCCCGAATCTAAGCCGCACCTGAAATTTGAGACTCGAAATTCAAGGGGAGAGAAAAGTTTTAGGCCGCAGCTCCAAATCGAAACAAAGTTGGTCCACTGTAATATGATACACAATTTAGGTCGAATGAATGACGATACAGCTACAGTAGTTTGGTTCGAGTCGTAAGCTTAGCAGTTAAGCTTTACCAGGTAGCCATTGGTATGCGTCAGGCGCTCCGTTCGTATTTATATGGGTACCCTTTCCTTTTCACGTGCTTCGTCTGGTTTGAATTGATTGCTTATTTTTCTTTGATCTGATAAGCGCCGTTTTCTTTGTTATAGGTGTTTACATCACTCTAAGCTGAAAATGCATTACTGTACTGTGTCATGCATTGTTTGTCGCATTCTGATAGTGCGTCATGCGTGTTTACGGCCGGTCGCCACTCGCGGCATGGCTTGCTTTTGTGTGCGCTACCGCCGCTTAAAAAAGAGAGAGAGAGAGAGAGAGAGAGAGAGAGAGAGAGAGAGAGAGAGGAATCGTTTCATTAGCGAAACAATGGCAAGAGACTGCTATTTGTTGATACTCACATTGCTGCTTTCTTTGATAATGATCAACAAGAACCAAATAATAAACTGCGTATGATAGAAGATGTTCTGAACGAGAGTTTAGCGAAAAATTTTCTCCGTTTGAAAATCTTTGCAGGCGCCTCTTTAGTACATTACATTCTGCACAGAAATTAGTTATCTTAGATTTAAAAATCTAGTCAATTGCTGTGCTTCATTTCTGACTGTATCACTATTAAGCATAAGAATAATACGAATATAAACATGACATGATATGTATATTCTTCCGCGTTTGCTGTTGTCTCACTATAGTTTCGTAGTTTATTAGGCAGACAGGATTTAAATGAGATAGCAGCAAACGCGAAACAATACATGGCAAAACGTTTATATTCATATTATTCTTATGGTGAAGAGAATACTGCATGTGATTCACAATTCATAAAAGTTCCTATTAGCAACCATCTCTTCTCACAGGTAGGAAAAAATTCAGAACGTAGAGTTGGCCATATTGACAAACATCCCAAACAGTCTTGCCAGTCGGATTTTCATAGTACATTGAAATGCTGCTACATTCGAAGATGAACAATACGGAATTTGTATTTACTTCGTTGGATAATGTATGAAAATGCAGTGGTTGAAACTCGGGGCGGAGAAAAAAGCTCGTCTTCCACCTTTTTTTAAATTTATTTACTGACGCAGAGGATTTGGTGCCAGTGTTTATCTTTGTGCCTACAAAGCATGCCTGTGTAGCGCTACATATATTCGACGGCAGAAGTTAGTTGTGGCGGCACCCACCAACATTTTTCAGAACTTCCGCTTGCTTTGCACTCGATTCTAAGCCGCAGGCAGTTTTTTGGATTGCAAAAACTGGAAAAAAGTGTGGCTTAGATTCGAGTACATATGGTACCCCAGGGAAGCATCCTAGGGCCCCTACTGTTTAACCTCTACATAAACGATCTCCCAACCACACACAACACAACGATGGCAATCTACGCGGATGACACAGCCATCCTCGCTCAAGATTGGAAACCATCAAACATTACGTCACGCTTAAAGACTGCACTCAGAGTGGCTGAGCCTTGGCTGGAGAAATGGCGTGTTAGAGTAAACGTCGACAAGTGTGAAGCCGTTCTGTTCACTAGAAGACCGAAGCAACTGGGCAAACACCGATACTGCAGACCAATAACTCTACATGCACGCCCAATACTTTTCCGTGAGAAAGTCAAATACCTCGGTGTCTGGCTGGACCGGAAATTACTCTGGGGGGACCACATACAACACATGACCAACCGAGCTAGCGCGAGGCTCAAACAGCTCTACCCTATGTTCAACAGGCGTAGCACACTGAACAGAAGAGTGTCGAGGTCCATGTACATGGCACTTATTCGACCCCTGATGACGTACGCAGCTCCTGTCTGGGGATACGCTACACCTACACGCCTGCGCCGTCTGCAGCTCATACAAAACAAAGTACTCAAAATCATAAGCAATGCTCCACGATACACACGCATCGCGGACCTTCACCGAGAATACCGACTTGAGACTCTCACGGAGGTAATCCAAAACTCACCACAAGACTATACAGAAACTCCAGACATTTACAGAACCCATTTATTCTGAATCTGGGGAACTACGACCACAACCATAGATGGAATAAAAGACCAAAAGACATACTTGTAAGGACCTAACATCTATGGCCAAGCACATGCAAACACAACGTTACAGGTGAGCCCCTGTTAATCGGACGCCATTACTGGATATCCAGCTGGAACACACTGCCGAATAACTGGCACCACGCAGGGAAGCCGTACCGTATACTGCATGCAGACAAGCTCCACATATCCCCCACACAGTGAGATGATCTATGGCCGATCTCCCACTACTATATAACGATCTTGATTGTTCCAGGAATGTAGCAGCTGCAGCAACTGGGATACATCGCCATCACTTGCCACGGTAATGATGCATGATACCCATACTAACAAATCCAATCTTGCATGAACTATCGCAGCTAGTAAGCCACTACTGCTCTTACTACCCATCCCACTTTCGCAGAGGTTTTTTTCCCACGGCACGAGCCTTGGCACTTTTTTCCCCTCTGCTCTTCAAATCCCTACCCTCACTTGCATTTTGTCCACTATCTATCACCTGATGGACCGTGTTAATGTGTAGTCTTACCCAGACACACGGATAACATCACAGCCCAGCATCCTGTGATCCACTTACTAGATAACTAACATGTTGACAGAGGTGACAGTAGAACTTTTGGTCTAGTTACCACGTTGGTGCGGGTGTGGAGGGGCCCCATCTTTATTTAAAATTCCTATCATGCACTGATGCTGCTGATCGCAGTGTAGTTTCAGCTCTCTGAGACTGCAGATGTGAGTGCAAGTTTCGCTTGTGTGTGTGTGTGTGTGTGTGTGTGTGTGTGTGTGTGTGTGTGTGTGTGTGTGTGTGTCTGTGTGTGCGCGTGCTGCTGACAGAGGCCTTAATGGCCGAAAACTATGATTGTGTGAATCTTTTTATTGTGCCTATCGCAGCTCAGCATCTCCACTATATGGTAAGTAGCAAATTTCCTTCTCTCATATTGTTACATTACATCCTGGATTTTCCATTGTTTTATTTCAGCTTTGCACATGTGCGTGAGCCTACTGGCAACTGATAAAATATAACTACTGTAGACAGTTGTGATGTCACATTCACCAAAAGCAGTTTGTTGTTACTAAGTATTGTATAGTTTTTGTCCTAAAACTTTTGACACAGTTTGCTGACTGCACACATTTGTGTGTGCACTGTGTTTTGTTGTTGTAAATGGCATATTGTCTTCGCAATTTAAGTTTTATTTTGGTGGTTTATCGCTGCAGTATTCTTCTGCAGTAGCAAGCTAAAGTAAAATTCTTTGTTAGATTATGAGTTCTTGTCAGTTAAAATTATAAAAAATTAACTGAAAGTTGAAACAATGAAAAATTCCTGGAATACAACAAAATTCCTGAGTTTCCCCCGTTTTCTCCCAGACGAAAAAATTCCAAGGTTTTTTCCCGTATTTCCGAGGGCTTGTACATCCTGTGAAAGTATGTCAGACGTGTCTCCTAAAAGGCATCAGGTGTAGTTTCTTGTGTGTTTCATCTGGTACTTGAAATTTTGTTTTTGCAACGTTTAGATAGTAAAGTCCAAATCAAAACTGCACATCATGTTTCATGTGCTGTCCACATACCAATGAAAATGTGAACTTCTTACTAGCTGCAACGAAATGTTTTTAATTGGAATTTTATACACTTACACAGTAAAGCTGTCTCAATATAGACTGGTGTGATATTTGATTTAAGGACAAGTGGTACGAAGACTCTAAAACACAAAATATAAACAGTACCACAGCAGCAACAGCAAGATGCGGACAGGCACAAGACAAGGTGGGGCAAGTCAACTAAGTAGGATGTGGTGAACAAACATTTACCAATAGAGGACACTGCAGCTGATCTTAAGCCCAAAGGCAAGAGGTAAACCTCCAGCGCCGATTCTTTAAAGAATCTAACTCCTGTATATAATCTGTCACATCTCTCGAGCTGTATGTCGTACAATGATATAATTCAGTGGCATATGTGGATAATGTCTGGAACATACATCGTGAATAGACAGGGTGTACACGCGAAAAAGGAAAAAAAAAAAAATTCCCGGATTTTTTTGCGGATCTCTCTGTTAAAAATACATTCTCTCCTGGGTGAAAACACACTTTCTCCGTGTTTAAGTGACATTATACTTTCCGTAGGAACAGTAAAACTTATCAGTCCTTTGAATGGATATGGTTTTATACAGCAGCGTATAATTTATCGGCACTTTAGAAAACAAAACTCAAGGGGGGAAAAAACACATTTTGGAAAGATCTTTGATGTGCAGCAACATGTATGCTGCATATTTTCGTATTACGAGAGTATAAATTCGAATTCCACCAACAGGAAAAGTTAATGATTTAAGTTAATATACATAGTGTTGCTACAAGAAAAGCAAAGCTTTTGCATATAATATTTGTCTCAAAGCTAATACGCTACAAGAGAAGCTAAGCTTTCACGTATAATGTTGATCTGTTTAGCGCATGTTACACTTTAAGATACATCACAAAAATACGCCAGTAAAATTTTTAATACCGACATAAATCTCTGATCTTCTGGGCTCAAAATTCTTCTAAATGGCTTGTCATCAGAGTTGATTTTTAAAAAAGATCAAACGCTCTGTGATTTAAGAAATTCATCGTACATTCTTGCACGTAGTTCATCTTGCATAAAAGGAAATTTACTTTGAAAATAACACTTTTCGAACCACAATTCGCAATATTTTCCTGCAACCTGTTAGACTGATTTCAGCAGTTGCCAGAGAGTGCCAGACAAGCCTGTATGTTCGTATGTGTAAAACATTAAAAGATCTTTCTTACATTATGTCATAAAAGAAACAAGACAGAGATATACTCCAAGAGCATCGGAATTTCGTGAACCATACTAAAAAGGGTAGTTCGCCTTAAAGTGCACGTATTAAGCTTTTCGGTGTGATTTTCGGGGCGTAAATTTTCTTGGAGTACCAGTACTGTATTATCTCATGTTTGGTTCTTTATTATGGCATAATGCCATACATGCTAGAAGATGAAAACATGCACTTGAAATGCAGCAAACAGGTGAAACTAGCCAGTACTCCGGAATTAAACATTTCGTTTCAAATACATTGACTGCCTCTGCGGAAAAGATTAATGAAAGTCAAATTTCTTTAGCAAACAGACAAAAATAACTTCATTGTTCAGCAAGGCAATTAATGTTTGTCAGAAATATGGAAATAAAATAAAATCTGAAACTAAAAACAAATTTTAGCCTTCCGGAATTATGTGAATGTATTTTAATTCACTTGATAGCTCCCGGCCGCAGATATCCATTTTGTTTTCATTTGACATGAGAGTAAACGAAGGGGAAACAGCAAAATCACTGAATGTAATCACGGGTCACGTGGAGACTCCTCACTGTTAACTCAGACTGCTCTACGCATCAGCCCTGGATCTACGATATTTGCGAACCAGGTCAAAAAATTTCAAAAATATGTTCATCTTTTAGCACACATCTTCCTAAAAAGTCTGAAACATAAAATATATGTGTTGGAGGAAATGTAAGACATATTATTTGGTGTTAAGTGCACCAAAGTGCAGTGCCGCACCTCTTCATACAGCATTCTTCTATAGCACATCACTGTACTTCACTCTGTGAAATTGAAATGTGTATATTTTGTAATGGATGCCATCAAACCTACACAGAACAGTGGAAATTGAAATGTCCTGCGGTGCCTCTCCTGCTCCCAGTCGGCCCATTTGACAGCCTGCCCCTCTTTAAAAAAATCTCACAATTAATAGTGAATGGGATTATTTGTAATCAAGAGAACAAAAATGCTTCAGAAAATTTGCAAGTTTTTCTATTTGATGCCCACTTCAGTGACTTGTGCATCTGTGAGGAGATCAACACAATAGGACATTCAAAACAAAATTACCAAATAAAATTTTGGAGCCAATTCTACAATCTGGTAAGGTTTTACTGTGGTCTGACAACTAATGATTTATGAAATAAAAAACATAATAAAATCTAACTTCCAATTTTAAACACATCTTATTAGCACAAAAGATAAAAGAATTCTCTTGTTTAAATGTTATCCAAATCTCACCCGAATGTTGTTGAGGTTCCAACATATTTCTTTAATGTTCACTTGTCTTTCAAATGTTACCCAACCTCTCCTGAACCACCTCCTTTCAGGCTGTGGGTCAGCTATAGCCACACGTAGGAATCCAGGATATCTCTTACACATCTGCAAATCAATTAGCCATATCACCAACAGTGCTCAGCTATCACCTGGATTTCTAATTACTCAACTCAGCACTTTACTGTGCAGCTTCCATAAAAATATTTGAAAATATTAATAATTTTGATGTGTGTCATCAAATAATTCCAAAATATAAAATAAATACTTACTGCTTCTACTTCCTGTTTTGTTATTGTAGGAGCCAAATTGCGCAGAAAAATAGAAGCTGTGCGATGTAATGGCCTTGGCTTATTTGTCTCCTCACTCTTCTCTCTAGACTTTCCACTAGCCTTTCCTGCATCCTCTATATCCATTGGCTCTTCACCATCTTCCATATTGTCATCTTTTTTTGACTCAGCAGATTTGGTTTTTTCTTGTTTCCCCTCGTCTTCCTTTTCCATCATCTAGAAACAAAATTAAAAAAACCATATGCAAAGATAACAAAGAGGTTAATATATACAGCAGAATGTGTCTCAAAATAAAAACTCAATCATTAACCATCAAGTGGGCATGCCTTTGTTTATAACATGAGTGAGAGTGCAGCATACTTTGTATAAACGTCAAGCATAGCTGTCTTTATGTTGCTAAAATAAACAATATCACAGTGTAATCTTAGTTATTTACAGAAGGTTAAAATAAATCAATATTATATGAGTTACATCACTGTTTACTTAAACAATAATAAAATGAACTTCCATTATATCAGTCTATTGCTGTATAGAAAAGTTACACCACATTAATGACCCAGACGAAGCATGAAACAGCGCAGTTGTTTCAGATCCCAGCCAACTGCTTTTTCGATTGCTAATCATCATGTAGACAACTACCTCATTGTGGGTTTGTGCTGCTGGCTCAGATTCTGAGTCATTTTCTGGCATAGACTGAGAATTTTTCTCACCTAGCTTCCTGTTTATATTACTGCTGCTCTCTTGGATGTACAACAACACAACTTATCAAAGTGTTAACTAAAGCAATAATGAAGGAACAGATACGGGCTCGCAACTGTGGAACAACAATGGAATGGTACAAGAGAATGTTATTTGTGGCTGGCGCACTTTATACACAGACGCACCCACTCATGGTTATGAAATAAGTATGCGATAATGGTAAAACACACTTGAAAATTACATTTATAGGCAAATGTCAAATTTTGTGAGGCCTATACAACACGCACACAGAATCTGCAAGAGAAACAAAGAGGCAGGAACAGCATGTAAAAGCAGTGTGGAATCTAAAGAGTAACATGCTACTGTAGGCAAGAGCATGTAACAGTTTAAAAAACTGAGTATAAAATTAGAAAAAAAAGTCTATTGAAATAGACATGACAATACATAATGAGATGAGGTAACAAAGAAACTGCCTGAAATAAAGTCTCAGTCCCACACAGAAGAAAATAGTAGATTTCCACATGAGACTATTGTAACACACATTAATTTTATATCTAAAAACACAGATGATGTGACTTACCGAACGAAAGTGCTGGCAGGTCGATAGACACACAAACAAACACAAACATACACACGAAATTCAAGCTTTCGCAACAAACTGTTGCCCCATCAGGAAAGAGGGAAGGAGAGGGAAAGACGAAAGGATGTGGGTTTTAAGGGAGAGGGTAAGGAGTCATTCCAATCCCGTGTCTGCTTGTGTCTGTGTATGTGCGGATGGATATGTGTGTGTGTGTGTGTGTGTGTGTGTGTGTGTGTGCGCGCGAGAGAGAGAGAGAGAGAGCGAGAGAGAGAGTGTATACCTGTCCTTTTTTCCCCCTAAGGTAAGTCTTTCCGCTCCCGGGATTGGAATGACTCCTTTCCCTCTCCCTTAAAACCTACATCCTTTCGTCTTTCCCTCTCCTTCCCTCTTTCCTGATGAGGCAACAGTTTGTTGCGAAAGCTTGAATTTCGTGTGTATGTTTGTGTTTGTTTGTGTGTCTATCGACCTGCCAGCACTTTTGTTCGGTAAGTCACATAATCTGTGTTTTTAGATATATTTTTCCCACGTGGAATGTTTCCCTCTATTATATTCACACATTAATTTTATTTACATACAGACATTTTTTAGGGTTTAGAGGATTGGTGGGCTTGAAATACTATGAAAAGTTACCTATCAGATTTATTTCAGATTCCATGTTAAATACGTACGATACATATGCCATATCAAATTTTAATCTGAATCAGAAAGAAGTACCTTAAATAGAACAAAAAATACGTTTCCTGAAATGGATGTTTCAAACAAACTTTCTAAAATTACTGCGAGAATAGCATTGTTAGCAGAGTAATTTTCTAGCAGTTTCTGAGCGGAACTGTAAGGTTTGTTACACACAATTAAAAAATTAAACAGTTACATGAACTCTATACAATAGATGTCCATAGCAACACAAAACATATTTACACAAGAAAGACTTATATTTAAAATTCTCGCATCCCACAATAGATTCACATCTGCAAATAAATATCTTAGTTAGTTATCTCTTACGACTGGTGCATATATATCATTACAGTCCAGCCTTGCTTCTACTCACAACCTTTCATTACTAGCAGTTCTTTATGTTGTACTATGATGCCTTTCAAATCTTCCTTCATTTGAAACACCCATTTTGCATCTAATGGTTTATCAATAGGTAAAAGAGCAGACTCCCATGTGTGGTTCCCTTTTTGAGATTGTACGTCTTCTTGTATTGCTCGCAGCCAGTTTCAACATAGTCTGGCACCACTGCTTCTTCCAGTGACAAAAGCATTGGTGCCTGTTGACCTTTTAGTATGATAGGACTAGATTCCTCATTGCAGTTAGTATTCTTCAAAATACGAGGGCTATCCACAAAGTACATTATGTTTTGGAATTAAAAATAAATAAAGTATTGGAAAATTTTTTTATTATATACAGATGAAAGCCACACTTAAATACTAACTTTTCTACCTAGTTGCCATTTAAATTAAGGCACTTATCATAGCGATGGACGAGCTCGGAAATTCCTTCATCGTAAAATACGGCCGCCTGCGCCTTCAACCACGTGGTTACCTCTTCTTGAAGCTGTGCGTCGTCATCAAAACACTGCATAGCCAACCACTTCTTCGTTGCTGGGAATAAATGGAAGTCGCTCGGTGCCAGGTCGAGACTGTACGGCGGATGAGGAAACAACTCCCACTTAAAAGCTTCGAGAACTTCACGAGTGGCATTTGCCGTGTGGGCCCAGGTGTTGTCGTGAATCAGCAAGATCTTTGAGCCCAACTTTCCCCTGCGCTTGTTTTGTATTGCTCTTCTGAGGTTGTGCAGAGTTTGGCAATACCTTTGAGAGTTTATTGTAGTGCCTCTTTCCAGAAAATCCACAAAAATCACACCTTTTCTGTCCCAAAAGACAGTCGCCATCACCTTCCTTGCTGACATTGTCTGCATGCATTTCTTGGGTTTTTGGGGGGAATTTGTGTGCCGCCCCCCCCCCCCCCCCCCTGCATTGACTGCAATTTTGTCTCGCAGTTCACATGCTTAACCCATGTTTCGTCACCAGTAACGATGCGATCAAGTAATGAGTCGCACAGCTTCAAGAAGAGGTAACAACGTGGTTGAAGGCGCAGGCGGCCGAATTTTACGACAAAGGAATTTCCAAGCTCGTCCATTGCTACGATAAGTGCCTTAATTTAAATGGCAACTATGTAGAAAAGTAGTATTTAAGTGTGGCTTTCATCTGTATATAATAAAAAAAATTTCCAATACTTTATTTGTTTTTAATTCCAAAATGTAATGTACTTTGTGGATAGCCCTCGTACTACTTGATGTGACAGTCCCAGGTTCAATTTCTTCTACTTCAGTTATTTTATTCTGCTTCTTTTCTGTCAGTGGAAGAAACAATCTACTTGGTTCTTGTGACTCAGTTTCTTCTTTACACTGCTTAGAAGTACCTTCAACAAAAATAACGTCCCTCGTTTTTCTGATTCTCGAGCAATTTGGTTCAAAACGCCTATACACTAATGATTCTTCACAGTATTCTAGCAAGATGCATTCAATACTTTTATCGTCCCATTTTTGTCAGTTGGCTCTCGGAATGTGAACACAGGCCTTGCTTCCAAATATTTTGAGATGTCGAAGACCTGGTTTCTTGTTTGTTCAAGTTTCTTCTGGAGTCTTACATGTGCCTTAGTCAGAGATCTGCTAATTGATAGAATTCAGTCGAGACTGCTTCAGCTGAGAATTTATTTGGCAAATTTGCTTCAAAGAACAGGTATCTTGCTTTTTCTGCTATTGTACAGTTATAATGCTCAGCTACTCTGTTTTGCTTTGGTGTACACTGTGCTTTAATTTGATGTCAGATAACTTCTTGTCTCAAAAAGTTTATCAGATTATCGTTCACATATTCTGTGCCACTATGTATACATAGAGAGCAGATCCTTATTTCAGTTTGCCTTTCATCTAGATTTTTAAAGTCTTAAATCAGTTGTTGTGTTGATTCTTGTTTTAGAGAGTATATACAAATACTTTCCTGGAACACTCATCAAGCAAGAAGCTATAAAAGAACATATGGTAGCTAGGCACCTTGGCTGAAGTTTTCCCATCATTTTTGCTCTTGCTGTGACAACTTTTTGCCAGATGTACATACTTATCACAGTGTAGCACCTGGGAACTTTTTTCAAAGTAACAACATCATTATTTTTCTTGATGACTCATGGACCAGAGCCATTTGTCAAAGATTTATTGCAGGCATCATCACTTATTTCCTGCAATAATTTCTTTTTATGGTTCTCCTGTGACTGGCAAAACTGGATTTTCTAATCTCATAACTAAAGGTTTATATTCATTTGGTAGTCCTGCAGGAAGAAGACACCTATCCATTCTTCTTTAACTTTGAAGCTCAAGCCATTTTATTTCTATGATGTAGAAATTATCTTCGATACATATTCTTCGACTGACGAACAATTTTCTATTCTCATCATCAGCAGTGTCTTCAGCAAACCTATTCATTGGAAGATGTGAGAATCTTCGTAGACTTGCTTTAGCTTGTTCCCACACTTCTTTAGCTGTAGACATATCTTTCAAATGAATATACACTGACAGCTGGACAGTGTGTATAATGTTGGCTCTCGCTGTGCAGACTTTAGTTACATCCAGTATTTCGGCATTGAAGCAATCCCACAATTGTTCACATTCTAGACATATTTGCAAAGAGAACTGCCAAGTATTATAGTTTTCTCTTCCCATGGTTTCTCAATTGGAGGCAGTGAATTGATATTTAGAGAAGCCATTGTATTGGTGATTATGTGGTTCCAAATTGATGCATGGTGTGCTCATTTCAGTTAGCCAATCTAATATTTTTTTTTTAGTATATTACAACAAATTATATAGCCTGGGTATATAACCTGCTAGCAGAGTGATTTCTGGCAGCATCTGATTGGAACTGTAACATTTATTATACACATTAACAAGTTAAACACAGTTCCACAAACTCTTGTACAATACAGTCCACAGAATAAAGAAAAAAAAGTGTCCATGGCAATGCAAAACACAAGTGAGGCATAGATCCACAATTCTCACAAGAAGGTAGGCAGTACTTCATTAAGAAGTAACTTTCACTGCTGAGAAATAACTGTTTAAGAACAGAGAACGTGAAGCAAGATACAACAGGGAGCTACACTTGGGATCTTCAGTCTGAAGACTAGTTTGATGCATCTCTCCATGTTTTCAAGTCCAGTGCAATCCTCCTCATCCCTCCTCATCTATTGCTTATCTTAAAATCTCTTTTCATGACATATCCATTCTGTTCCTGATCTTCCAAGTCCTTTGACACATTCCAACATATTTATCTCCTTACCCCGTACTCTCTCTTTCAAAGTTTCTCTTTGCTTTCCTTATCATTCGCACAATGCACAAATTGAATGACAGAAGGGTGGATAGGTTACAACCCTGCCTCAGTCTGTTTTGATCTAGGACTTCTCTTTTATGTTGTTTGACTCTCACAACTGCAGCGTGGTTTCAGTGCAAGCTGTTGATAACCTTTTGCTTCAAACTGGCTTGTACAAAGTGTTCTGTTCTTCTGAAGATAATTCATGTTAGTATTTTGCAACCATGACTTCACTGAACTGATAGTTCAGTAATGTATTTTTAAGCACTTGCCTTCTCTTGTGACTGGAATTAATACATTCTTCTTGAAGTCTGAGGGAATTTCACCTGTCTCCATTATCTTACATACTAGGTGGAATAGTTTTGTCATGGTACATTCTCCCAAGGACCTCAATAATTCTGGGGACTGTCGTGCACCCCAGATGCCTTGTTTCAGATTATGACTTTCAGTGTTACATCAAACTCTGCTTAAAGTATTGCCTCCAACAACTCGTGTTCATTCATTTTCTCTTTCCTTTCCATACCACTGTCTTAAAATCCCCCCCCCCCCCCCCCCCCCCCCGAGAAGAAATTAACTAATTTTCATGACCATAAAAGAAATTTAAGGATTGTCATGGTTGTGAAAGAATTTTTGGAGTTGCTATGCCATGTATTTGTGATTATTCCAAGTTCAGCTGGGGTTTTTACTAACAATTCTGTATGTTGTTATAAGCTTTTCCACCTCTGTAGCCAAGAGGTCAGCAAGTCTCACTGCCATGTAGAGGACCTGGCTTCAATAGGGTCCACTCAGCTTGTTGTTGCCATACCGACACAACTGAGTTGCTACTTGAATGAGAAACAGTGCCTCCAAGGTTTCAAATGCAGATAATGGCCAGGACAGCAGTGCGCAGGCCTGTCCATACTATATCCGAATGATGCCATATAGCTGAGGATGACAGTGTTGAGTCACCGTTGTGCTGTCCTAAAGAAATATCAATAGATTTTGTATAGCAACGACGCATCATCTACCACACCAGGCACATCTTCACACTATGGTCACTAATTTGAAGCATGTAACTACAATAAAGTTGGCAAAGTACTGTTTTGCATTTAAATTAGTAAAAATGAGCTGAAGCCTGAATATTCAATGCTTCTCATGTAAACGTGCTTTTTCCAATGTGAATCTATATTAATAATCTTTTATAAAATTAAAACATCCATCATTGCTTTTGTGTGAATAACAAATTGGACAAAACGTGAAGAATTATCAATCATGTTATCCTCCATCAGACTGAAAAACGTGATGGGAAATGGACCTGGCACCAAAGAACCGACAAACAATATCTAAGATTCCTAAGGTTGTCAAGCAAGCCAGAGGTAGCCATGGTCAAGTAACAAAAGTCACAACAATTCAATTTCTTGCTACATCTTTCCTTACAGGACTCCAAAAATGATTGTTTCTAAAGTATAATCTCCAAGTGTTTTGTAACAAAATTATTCAGGACATTTCCTTCCATAAATAAACAGTTTAACTCCCTTTGGAGTCTGAGTGAGTAACAGGAAAGCAGAATGTTTGTTACACGTTATCACTATAGAGTGTGTGTGTGTGTGTGTGTGTGTGTGTGTGTGTGTTTGGGGGGGGGGGGGGGCGTTAGTAAATTTCTTCTTATTTTTCTTTGAAAACTTTTCATTTTGACTGAATAATTTCATTTAACACTCATTCTTACATTTTCATCTGCTTCATCTTCAGATTTATTTTTCTCAGCTTTTTCTGGTGAACTGACTTCTTTGGATTTTTCATCATCTTCTAGTTCACTTTCGTCATCTTTCGATTCTTCCAATCCAGGTGGTGGTGGTTCTTCCTCTTCTATATCTGCAAAATAAAAATGAACATCAATCTACAGCCAAAATACAACAGATTCCACAACTCCACGTTAACAACTAAAACAACTACCATAGTTGTTACCAGAGTTACGACCATTTACAAATAACAATAATAATAATAATAATAATAATAATCTGTAAACCAGTTTCTTTACACTACTTGGTATCACTGGGAGAAAACAACCATAACCCAGATACAGAAAAGTTTATTCTAGAATTCTATAAATTTTGCTTCTGTGGGGAACCACAGCCCCTAAGTGTTTAATAAAAGAATACGTTGTCCATTGTACGCTGTATTAACTATTAGAAATAACACCTTTCAGTCTCAATATTTATATTATTTATCTTTACACAAAAAATTATCCACCATATCTATCATATCTCTTACTACGTTATCAAAAGATTTTCTTTGACACTAATCCAACTTCTATCTTCTTTAGACATTTCTTATATTGTATAAAATACCCGTCTAGAACTTTGGATAGATAGAACATCTACTCACCAAGCAACAACAAAACACACACATAAATGAAGGTTATAACTTTATAACTAGACTGCTCCTTCAGGCAGAAAGGTTGAAGAGGAAGGAAGAAGGGTAAAGAAAAAGGACTGGAGAGGTCTAGGAAAAGGGGTAAATTTTGGGGAAGTTGCCCAGAACCAATGGTCATGGGAGACTTACCAGATGGGAAGAGAAAGAATCCAGACTGTTGGGGACTGCACGGGACGAAATTTGGAAAACTGAGAACTTAAAGGTGGATGACGGGGTAATATGTAAGACAGAGATTGCCTAGTTACAGCCTTCTTTTACATGTGTGTGTTCTGCTGCTACATGGTGAGTAGACTTTTTTTGTCTATCCAATCACACTATTTTGTTAAAAACTGATTGTTTTTGTTGTTACATTCACAAGAACTTTATAAGCTACACATCATTTAATTCACATGTATTATTATTATCATCATCATCATCATCATCATCATTATTTTCCTGTTTTACTTCTTTCATAGCACAAGAATCACTATTCTATCCTGAATGCCATGCAGAATTTTCATTGTATCTCAAGAACTGTTATGTGCTTCTTCCTTCATTTTACACTAAAATTAACAAGGAAAAACAATATAATTACAAGTCTTGCAACATCTTCCACAAATTTCCAACATATCACTTCTTACGATGGACTGTAGCTTCTGCAGGTCCTCACTCTTTTGCTGCCTGGTAAAATAAAGTTTTCTGTACATAATTATATGCTAAAGGAAAATTCATTCATGAAAACTATAAAATTATGAGACAGAATTTCTGGTCAGTGATTGCCTTCAAGGTGATCAACAATGCAGGTACTACCAGTTTGATCCACAGAATGAAGAAAGGGATAATATGGGAGAGGAGGGGGGCAGATCACTCAGACCCCAGGATGGGGGAGACCCATCTGTTGTGGGTTTAACCTTCCCCGACCTAACACATTCTCTTCGCCAAGAATGGAACTAATAGATCTGAAACCTGAGATAAAGGTCATACACTTTTAAGCATGCCCTTCAGTAGTACTAAATATTTAATCTCCTAAGTTCATACAAGCAATTTTGCCTCACGTTATGTTCTTAGATAACCAGATTACACTTACTTTCTGGACATGCCTCATGGTGTGTAATCTCAATCATGATGGTCATATATTCGATCTAAAGGCAACAGACAAACATGATCTCTTTGAGGAAAGGGATATGTTGCACGTGTGCCTAGCTGTAGTTCATTTGTTAAATGCAAAGTTTGTATGGGGACTTCTCACGGTATCCCCTTTCAGTCATAACTCCTAGCCTGCCTTTCTAATATTAGCTTGTAACGTGCCTTAAATTATTGTATCTGACCAATTGTAAGATGAGCTATTGTATTTGCTGTCGTATTAGATGTTCTGGCATAAATGGCCCACCCCACTTATGAAAGTTTTTTAGGGAAAAAATGCTCACTTTATACTTCTAAAAAAAAAAAAAAAAAAAAACAGTGTGTACACACATCAGCGATCCAGGTTGAATAACTACTCACCTTTTAATTCTCATCCGCAAATCTGCAAAATTCATTCTCAGAACTGAAAGAAATGGATGAAGTTGCCGTATTAGAATCTGAATCCTCTTACATTAAATTATCCTCTGTACTATCCAGTGCATTACTGATTCCACACTTCTTGAATGATTCAATCACTGTTTCAGTTTTCATAGAGACCCATGAAGCATTAGCATCTCACAAACTTAAGAAATGCTAAGTATCTTCCTTCTATCTGATTGCATAGTTTCAAAATCTGTAGATTGCATCCATTTGTTCCAGTCCTCCTTCATAAGTCTCATAAATGAGCAGTTGATACGTGCATCTAATGGTTGAAGAAAATTAGTTGACCCTCCTATAATTACAGCTAACTGAGTCTCCAATCCATCCATTGTATTTTTAACATAATCTGTTCTCTGAGAATCAAACTGATCCTTTAATAATAGGTAAGGCTTCTTCAATCAGTAGGCCTCCAGGTCACCTAGACCAAATTTTATCTGCCCACAATCTCATTTCTCTTCCATCCAGCCAGCTTTTATTATGTGTATGGACAAGTACTCCTTTCAACAATTGTTCCTTAGGAAGGATCTTCCTTTTTAAAATAAAATGTGATGGCAATATTATTCCATCAGTTCAGCAGGATAAAATGACTATGTAATGAATCTTTTTGTGCTCTGAAGTTTTGACAATAATGCTTTTTGTACCTTTGAAATCCACACTTACGTTAGGAGGCACATCAAAGATTAGCAGAGTCTCGTCCCTGTTTCCAGTTTGTTAAAGTTCAAACTTTTCTCTTTTCCTTGCATTAATGACAAATTGATGAATTTCAACAATTTGTTCTTCGTTCTCAGCTGGTATCTTCTGTGATATTTTTGTCTTGCTCTTTGTACCAAGCCGATATCTCTTCATAATTCTTGAGCACCATGATGTAGATCTGATACAGTAAAGTCAGCTATCCCTTTGTTACAGCAGAGAGCAGCTACGAAGGTGGGTGAGGGTCGGATGCGCAAAAGCATGCAGAAGTGTGTTACATGACTCACAGCCATTAGTGCGCCAGTGACATTCCTGTCTTCGTTCTGTGCAGGTTGTGCTGTGTTTGGAAGTTCTGTTTATTTCAGTCATATAGTGTTCTGTGCTGAGTGCTGACTGCCTTCATAGTGTTCATTATGAGTGATGGTAAGCAATCGTGCCAAGAGCTACACAAACAGGCAAGAGGAATAGTGTTCCCTGTGTACCAATACTTTGAGACAATTGTCCGCTGAATCCATGCCAGCACAAGGTGTGGGTTGTGCCGTTGCCAAATGCCAGGAGCAGACAGCTGAAGCCTGTGGTGTTGGTTTTAGGACCTTTCAGAGAATATACAGTGAAGCTAAGATGTCTGTGCATGCCTGCGGCTCAGATGTTTTCAAATCACCAGGGAAGCAACACAACCACAAAAAAGAAGTGGGTGAGCTAGCTACAAACGTTTTTCGGCGCATAGTGTTCAGCATGTATGCCGAAGGCAAGTATCCAACAGCAGAGAAACTAGTTTCGCATACGAAAGAAGCCCCTCTACACTTGCATGAGCCCATAATCCAGGTGGCAACGGGAAGAACATAACATAAAGAATAACTCACTGAAATCACACATCATATAACTTTAAATCATTTAGTACAACTGAATGCCACATATATAAGATAGTGTGTGTGACTTACCATTTTTACCTTACCTTACCAGACCGTGAATATAAGACAACCTCCTCTTTTAAAAAGGTTTCTTGCAATATTTTGAACTTGACATGAGCTAACTAATCAAAATTACAAACTGATTTACTCATATAAACTATCTGCCTAAAAAGTTAAAATTATACACTCCTGGAAATTGAAATAAGAACACCGTGAATTCATTGTCCCAGGAAGGGGAAACTTTATTGACACATTCCTGGGGTCAGATACATCACATGATCACACAGACAGAACCACAGGCACATAGACACAGGCAACAGAGCATGCACAATGTCGGCACTAGTACAGTGTATATCCGCCTTTCACAGCAATGCAGGCTGCTATTCTCCCATGGAGACGATCGTAGAGATGCTGGATGTAGTCCTGTGGAACGGCTTGCCATGCCATTTCCACCTGGCGCCTCAGTTGGACCAGCGTTCGTGCTGGACGTGCAGACCGCGTGAGACGACACTTCATCCAGTCCCAAACATGCTCAATGGGGGACAGATCCGGAGATCTTGCTGGCCAGGGTAGTTGACTTACACCTTCTAGAGCACGTTGGGTGGCACGGGATACATGCGGACGTGCATTGTCCTGTTGGAACAGCAAGTTGCCTTGCCGGTCTAGGAATGGTAGAACGATGGGTTCGATGACGGTTTGGATGTACTGTGCACTATTCAGTGTCCCCTCGACGATCACCAGTGGTGTACGGCCAGTGTAGGAGATCGCTCCCCACACCATGATGCCGGGTGTTGGCCCTGTGTGCCTCGGTCGTATGCAGTCCTGATTGTGGCGCTCACCTGCACGGCGCCAAACACGCATACGACCATCATTGGCACCAAGGCAGAAGCGACTCTCATCGCTGAAGACGACACGTCTCCATTCGTCCCTCCATTCACGCCTGTCGCGACACCACTGGAGGCGGGCTGCACGATGTTGGGGCGTGAGCGGAAGACGGCCTAACGGTGTGCGGGACCGTAGCCCAGCTTCATGGAGACGGTTGCGAATGGTCCTCGCCGATACCCCAGGAGCAACAGTGTCCCTAATTTGCTGGGAAGTGGCGGTGCGGTCCCCTACGGCACTGCGTAGGATCCTACGGTCTTGGCGTGCATCCGTGCGTCGCTGCGGTCCGGTCCCAGGTCGACGGGCACGTGCACCTTCCGCCGACCACTGGCGACAACATTGATGTACTGTGGAGACCTCACGCCCCACGTGTTGAGCAATTCGGCGGTACGTCCACCCGGCCTCCCGCATGCCCACTATACGCCCTCGCTCAAAGTCCGTCAACTGCACATACGGTTCACGTCCACGCTGTCGCGGCATGCTACCAGTGTTAAAGACTGCGATGGAGCTCCGTATGCCACGGCAAACTGGCTGACACTGACGGCGGCGGTGCACAAATGCTGCGCAGCTAGCACCATTCGACGGTCAACACCGCGGTTCCTGGTGTGTACGCTGTGCCGTGCGTGTGATCATTGCTTGTACAGCCCTCTCGCAGTGTCCGGGTCTGACACACCGGTGTCAATGTGTTCTTTTTTCCATTTCCAGGAGTGTATTTATTCTAAACTTCAGCCATTTATTGTCTACATTTTTGTAAAACAAGGAGAAATAAAATAAATAAAAAGAAATTGTTTACATTAATTTTTATCTTCACTTCTGTGTTTTGCTTGCTATCTAAGCCATTCATTTGTGGTATTACTATTTTTAACCATCACCATCACCACCCCCATAAGCATTACTGTTATTCCAGCCTTTTCATTGCGGGAACTTCTTGTACGAACACTCTTAATGCATTTCATGTCAATAGTAACATTTGATGGCATATCAAAAGTCAACAGGCGTCTGAACAACATTGCCCATATGGCCTAGAAAACAGTCATGCCATTTCTTTTGATTGATATATGACTAATACACAAGTAACTTTTCGTCAACATAAATTCCACCCTCTTGTTCATCCTCATGCATCAGCCAGTACTTGTTCTGAATTCTTCAACAGATGTAGTTGAAAAATTCCTCTTTATCTCCAGCACCTTCACTCCAATAATTTTCAAGTACATAGTATACCTACACTGTATTCTCTTGCACAGTCTGGACAAACTGCTGCTCCAACTCATGAAACCTTCTCTGCTTTTGTCTTCTGAAAATCTGGCATGTAGGATTCATTTCTTCAATTTATTCTTTACCTGACTCTACCTACGAACATTTACTTCTGTCAAAATTTTAAACATGGCTGCAGCAGCAACTGTTAAAATTCTTCACAATAAAGGATGACAGCCAAAAACAGTTGCAGGATAGAATTTTTTATGTCACTTCTGTGACACCAAATGTTCTTCCTGCTGTATGTTTGTTTGTAGCCCCTGCTTCATGAATAATAATTAATTTAAAATTAATGCTGTACTGTTTGTGTGAGCCAACTGTGAACAGCAAACTCTTACACCCATGTTTCTCAGCATAGTCATGGTTGTAATTGCTATATTTACAGTTCTTACAGCACTGACAATGGTAGCAAAGCAAATGATGACAATATGTTGTCCTCATGGCCCCCTCGAGTTGAATGGGCAGGAACTGAACCACTTCAGATTAACACCATAGCCAACTTGGAAAATCAACTGTGCTGTAGAGGAGTAGCAGCTATTGCACCACTGCTGGAGATTATGGTTCATTTGTTATGCCATGTTTCATGTGCTCTGTACCAACATTGCTCAGTATTTGCCCAATTTTAAAGTCCACTCAATTGCAACTAATTACAGTTTCAGGCAAACTATACTTTAAATGTGATAGATGTTCATAAAAAGCCAAGGTATGCAGTATACATTCCCACTGTTGGCATCACAGGTGTTCAGGACTGGAATTACACAGTAGGAAAAGGAAGAGAAGGAAAAACTGCAGGTGAATATGAACTGGGGGGGGGGGGGGGGGGGGGGGGGATGAAAGACGAAGCTGCCACGTTGAATTTAGCACAAAGCATAATTTAATCATCACTAACACTTAGTTTAAGAATCATGAAAGAAGGTTGTATATGTGGAAGAGTCCTGAATACATTGGAAGGTTTCAGGTTTCAGGAATGGTAAGACAGAGTTTTTGGAACCATATTTTAAACTGTAAGACATTTCCAGGAGAAGATGTGGCCTCTCACCAAACTACAACAGTTTTTAATTGTATGTTAAAACTAAGGAAATTGCAAAAAGGCAGGAATTTAAGGAGACAGGGCCTGGATATGAATAGAAACAGAAGTTATTGAGAGTTTCAGAGGAAGCATTAGGCAAGAACTGACAGAGCAGGGGAAAGAAATACAGTAGAATATGAATGGCTAGCTTTGAGAGATGAAACACAGTTAGTAAAAAGACAAGGCACAGTAGAAATCCTTGGGTGATGCAGGAGATACTGAATTTCATTAATGACAGCAGAAAATATAAAAATGCAGCAAATGAAGGGAAAGAGAATACAAACATCTACAAAATGAGACTGACAGGAAGTGCAAAATGGCTAAGCAGGAGTGGCTAGACAACAAGGGTAAGGATTAAGAAGCATATTCGATTGTGGGAAACATTGATACCACCAACAGGAAAATTAAAGAGGCCTTTGGAGAAAAGAGAAGCAGTTGTTTGAATATCAAGAGCTCAGATGAAAAACCAGTCCTAAATGAAGAAGAGAAACCTGAAAGGCAAAAGAGTATATATTGAACTTCTCAAGGTAGCAGAGCTAAAATACAGAGAGCAAAAAGCTATTTATGACTTGTACAGTAACCAATGGCAGTTATAAGCATCAAGAGACATGAAAGGGAAGCAGTGGTTTGAAGGGAGTAACACAGGGTCTGTCACCAACGTTATTGAATCTATCCATTGAGTAAGCAGTAAAAGAAACAAAACAAACATTTGGAATAGGAATTAAAGTCCAGGAAGAAGAAATAAAAACTTTTGAGATTTGCTTATTACATTGTAATTCTATCAGAGACAGCTAAGAACTTGGAAGAGCAGTTGTACAGAATGGACAGTGCCTTGAAAGGAAGATGTAATGCGAACATTAACAAAGCAAAACGTGGCTATTGGAATGTAGTTGAATTAAATCAAGTGATGCTGAGGGCATTAGATTAGAATAAGAGACACTTGAGGTAGCAGACGGGTTTTGCTTTTTGGGCAGCAAAATAACTGATAAGAGCCATAGCAGAGAGCCTTTCTGAAGAAAAGAAATTTGTTATTATCAAATATAAATTTGTGTGTAGCCAGTCTTTCCTGAAAGTATTTGTTTGGAGTGTCACCTTGTATGGTAGTGAAACATGGACATTTAACAGTTTAGACAAGAAGAGAATAGAAGCTTTGAAAATATGGTTTTTCAGAAGACTGCTCAAGATTATGTGGGTATATTACATAACTAATGAGAAGGTACTGGGTAAAATTGGGGAGGAAAGAAATTTCAGCACAATCTGACTAGAAGAAGGGATCAGTTGGTAGAACACATTCTCAGACACCAGGAGATCACCAATTTAGTATTGGGTGGGTGGTGGGAGGGGCAAGGCAGTGGGCAGAAGGCAGAGACGGATGGGGATACAGTAAGCAGATTCAGAAGGATGTAAGTGGCAGTAGTTATTCAGAGATGAAGAGGCTTGCACAGGATAGAGTAGCATGGAGAGCTGAATCAAACCAGTCTTCGGGCTGAAGACCAGAACAAAAATTACCATTAATCAAGCAAAAGCAATAGCCACTAGAATGGAGAGCAGCTACGAAGGCGGGTGCATCACGCGTTCCGCGCAGAGAGAGAGTAAATATATGCTGTGACACTGCCAATTTCCTTCCGTCAGTTCATGCACTGAGACAGCTGATGGCATGCTAGCATAAACATCATTCCTCAGTGAACTTTAAGAACTGCACTTTTAGTAATGAAAATCCTTACGCACACACAACCTTCCACTTACAATTAATTAAGGTTGAATTCAGTGACAACATTCCCAATCATTTAAAATATTGAGATAAATAATTTCTTCACAGCTGCTCTCCATTTTCTTCCATTAAAATTTTCAGCTTCTTTCGTATGCGAAACTAGTTTCTCTGCTGTTGGATACTTGCCTTCGGCATACATGCTGAACACTATGCGCCGAAAAACGTTTGTAGCTAGCTCACCCACTTCTTTTTTGTGGTTGTGTTGCTTCCCTGGTGATTTGAAAACATCTGAGCCGCAGGCATGCACAGACATCTTAGCTTCACTGTATATTCTCTGAAAGGTCCTAAAACCAACACCACAGGCTTCAGCTGTCTGCTCCTGGCATTTGGCAACGGCACAACCCACACCTTGTGCTGGCATGGATTCAGCGGACAATTGTCTCAAAGTATTGGTACACAGGGAACACTATTCCTCTTGCCTGTTTGTGTAGCTCTTGGCACGATTGCTTACCATCACTCATAATGAACACTATGAAGGCAGTCAGCACTCAGCACAGAACACTATATGACTGAAATAAATAGAACTTCCAAACACAGCACAACCTGCACAGAACGAAGACAGGAATGTCACTGGCGCACTAATGGCTGTGAGTCATGTGATACACTTCCGCATGCTTTTGCGCATCCGACCCTCACCCACCTTCGTAGCTGCTCTCTGCTGTAACAAAGGGATAGCTGACTTTACTGTATCAGATCTACATCATGGTGCTCAAGAATTATGAAGAGATATCGGCTTGGTACAAAGAGCAAGACAAAAATATCACAGAAGATACCAGCTGAGAACGAAGAACAAATTGTTGAAATTCATCAATTTGTCATTAATGCAAGGAAAAGAGAAAAGTTTGAACTTTAACAAACTGGAAACAGGGACGAGACTCTGCTAATCTTTGATGTGCCTCCTAACGTAAGTGTGGATTTCAAAGGTACAAAAAGCATTATTGTCAAAACTTCAGAGCACAAAAAGATTCATTACATAGTCATTTTATCCTGCTGAACTGATGGAATAATATTGCCATCACATTTTATTTTAAAAAGGAAGATCCTTCCTAAGGAACAATTGTTGAAAGGAGTACTTGTCCATACACATAATAAAAGCTGGCTGGATGGAAGAGAAATGAGATTGTGGGCAGATAAAATTTGGTCTAGGTGACCTGGAGGCCTACTGATTGAAGAAGCCTTACCTATTATTAAAGGATCAGTTTGATTCTCAGAGAACAGATTATGTTAAAAATACAATGGATGGATTGGAGACTCAGTTAGCTGTAATTATAGGAGGGTCAACTAATTTTCTTCAACCATTAGATGCACGTATCAACTGCTCATTTATGAGACTTATGAAGGAGGACTGGAACAAATGGATGCAATCTACAGATTTTGAAACTATGCAATCAGATAGAAGGAAGATACTTAGCATTTCTTAAGTTTGTGAGATGCTAATGCTTCATGGGTCTCTATGAAAACTGAAACAGTGATTGAATCATTCAAGAAGTGTGGAATCAGTAATGCACTGGATAGTACAGAGGATAATTTAATGTAAGAGGATTCAGATTCTAATACGGCAACTTCATCCATTTCTTTCAGTTCTGAGAATGAATTTTGCAGATTTGCGGATGAGAATTAAAAGGTGAGTAGTTATTCAACCTGGATCGCTGATGTGTGTACACACTGTTTTTTTTTTTTTTTTTTTTTTTTTAGAAGTATAAAGTGAGCATTTTTTCCCTAAAAAACTTTCATAAGTGGGGTGGGCCATTTATGCCAGAACATCTAATACGACAGCAAATACAATAGCTCATCTTACAATTGGTCAGATACAATAATTTAAGGCACGTTACAAGCTAATATTAGAAAGGCAGGCTGGTAGTTACGACTGAAAGGGGATACCGTGAGAAGTCCCCATACAAACTCTGCATTTAACAATTGAACTACAGCTAGGCATATATATCCCTTTCCTCAAAGAGATCATGTTTGTCTGTTGCCTTTAGATCCAATATATTTCCATCATGATTGAGGTTACACACCATGAGGCATGTCCAGAAAGTAAGTGTTACATTATATATATTTTTTTTTTTTTTTTTTAAGTAAGTGTATTTGAACAGAATTGCTGGATATTGTTGATACACTTGTTGACTGTTTTTCCACATAATCACCTTCCCTTTTAATGCATCTGGTGAGCCATGACTCTGGGCGAGTTTTCCGAAATCTACCCCTTCTTCTAAACGTCTCCAGTCCTCTTCCTTCCCCTTCAACTTTCTGCCGGAAGAAGGAGCTGCTGGCTCTGAAAGCTTGCATAAGTATAACCTACTTTTATGTGCATGTTCTGCCACTGTTTGGTGACTAGTTTTTTTTAGTTCAAAAGCCAGGTAGTGTGTTTCATTTACTTTCACATGTGTGTACTGAAAGGACTACTACACATTTTGTCTCCTGAAGGCGATTAATGACCAGCTATTCTTTCTCATACTATATTAGTTTTC
This sequence comes from Schistocerca nitens, assembly GCF_023898315.1. Lineage (NCBI taxonomy): Eukaryota > Metazoa > Arthropoda > Insecta > Orthoptera > Acrididae > Schistocerca > Schistocerca nitens. The sequence continues at coordinate 614,930,496 of NC_064614.1, read as the reverse complement.
TTGATCAAATTTTTCTTTGATAAAATTAAGACTATTCAAATGATCAACCATCTACTGATGTGTGTTCTTCGAGATGAGTTGATATTGTGAATGAAGCTGAGTGAGGCTTTGATTGCTTATATGAGCACCTAAACACAAATATGTGGTACATGCTTATCTGGAATACATTTGAGGGTTGGACACTTACTTGTTGAGTTATCACGTGTTCCACAGTGCTGGTGCTTTTGACAGACAACAGTCATGAAATTCAGTGCCCACCTCTATATTGAAGTACTTACATCTATTTGGGTAAAGGGTTGGGGTTGGGTTGTTTGGGGAAGAGACCAAACTGCAAGGTCATCGGTCTCATCGGATTAGGGAAGGACGGGAAAGGATGTTGTCTGTGCCCTTTCGAAGGATCCATCCCGGCATTTGCCTGGAGCGATTCAGGGAAATCACGGAAAACCTGAATCAGGATGGCCGGATGCGGGATTGAACCGTCGTACCCCCAAATGCGAGTCCAGTGTGCTAAACACTGCGCCACCTCCTCGGTGGGTAAAGGGTATTCACTTTCATATGTTAATGCTAATATTAGTGCACTTTCCCTGCAACAGTGCCAAACATGCTTAGGTCATGCCATTAGCAGGATAGGGGCATCAACCTACCCTCCCTACCCCTACCAAGTCCACATGGTACAACGTGTACATCACACTGACATAAAAATTATGATCACTACTATATTTCATGTAAATAAGAGCAAGCTTAAAAGCAAATTATCATTACCATTGCTTTCACCTGGTGGTGGAGGTTCATCCCCACTTTCACTACCACTCTCATATTCATACTCTCGTTTCCTTTTTTTGTTCTGCACTGTAAAACGAAAGAAATGGATCTGATGTAGGAACATGTTATCAATACAAAACAATTACATTAATAACATTACACAACATTATGATCTTACAAGACATCCAAACAAGATTACTTCACATTCATATAGGACTTTGCAAGCAAACATCATCCTACTCTAAAAAAAAAAAGAAAGAAAAGCTCTGATCAGTTGCCAGCAATGCTTCATAAGCAAACAATTCTTGTAAAAAACAGAAAGTCTCTATGTCTATGAAGAAAAAAGTGGCACACACAGCTATCGATCCCTGTGATGCTACATGCAACTCAGGACGAAATCATATTTATTGATGAGTTGGACAGACTGAATGCAGAGTTTCCCGTTAGCTGAAGCTGGCAGTAACCTGGAAACAGACAAAAATCAGTCACAGCACTTTTATCAATACAAAAATTCTCGTCTTCCCAACTGTCAACTTGAGAGTGACTGACCAATAAATGAAAATGCCACTTTAAAAAAGAATACATCAATTTCTTTTCCAAACTATCAGAGCTTGTGTTCTTTCTCTAATGACCTCATTATCAAAGCAGCATTAAACCATAGCCTCCCTTTCTTCCAATGACTTTCCTTATAAAGCAACAAAAATAGTTGTGAATTCTGTATTAGATTTTAATTCTTTAAATTGTGAATTCATTTAGATATATCAACAGAATCCATGCTGTAACTGCAGAATTTGCTTTTCACTCATGCATTGCGTCTTCAAGTCACCCAAAAATACATTTAAGACCAATGTATCTTCAAGTTCGTGCGTCACGAATGCAGAGTGTCACCATTCCTTACCAAAATTTTTACTGAGTGAATATGCTTTTACCTAGTCTTTTAAAGTAATTTACTTTATGCAGTTCTGTGACAGTTTCTTTCAACATTCAATAAATGTTATTCCTTTCTACAACTTTTTGTGCGGGTTCCAAATGAGTTCTACTCGATGTAAATTAAAGTGATAGTGTGGTACTGGCAGAACAGAAAACTTCCTTTTATTGTATGTATCACAATGGTCCAAGGAAACTGCTGAGCACAAGCTCATGTGGAAATCTTTGGGGCATAAAAGGACTCATTAACTCATTATATTTCTGGTATATTTGCTAAGAGAGTTCCCTACAGAACAGATGCCCCACTGTTGATATTCAAGTCTGGGAGGGATGAAACATACACCATACTGGTGCCAAATGAAAAAGTGGAAAGTTATTTCTTTGTGTCCTTAACGTGTACTGAAGTATAGAGGACACTTTCAGTTCAGTGAGTGATAGTATTTGAAGAAAGTTTATATGGAATTTACGACAAATCAATTAAGTTGCTCCAAAAAAATTAAGAAATTCAGATTCATCAAGAGACCTGAAAGCAGAATGCTGTATATGAAATTGCATGAGATCAGTAGCTCTAGTAATGAGACTACTGAAAAAAATTACCTCCTCAACCTTCTCTGAAAATTTTCTCCTAAGTGATATCCATTTTGGTTCTCTTGACATTACTCCTGACCTGTTTTCACTTTCTCCCTTCAAAAGCAACTTCTGTAAAGCCAGCTTGTAGACCTACAGATAGATATAGCTAAGTCAGAAATTGATTTTAACTAGATTTGTGATGGGAAAGGAGTAAATCCTTTTGCCAGGCACACAAATTCGAAAATACAGTAGTATCTCTAAGATTTCAAAGCTTCAAAAACTTTCAGTGAGGTATTCTTTTGAAGATCATATGAAAAATCATATTTCAATGAGATTTTTATTTTATTTTGACTCTGAATAGCCTCTAATGGTACTAAAGTTTTTTTATTTTTATTATTTTTTTTTAAATCTGTTAAAATTCACCAAGTTGCAGAATTGGTCTGGTAGGTCATTACAGTCATGTTTGTGGTCTCAAAAATAATACTCCAGAATGCACCCCTGGCTCAGTGCAGAACAAAGTGAGCAAAGGGAAGGCAGAGGAGTGTCACATGCCTTACGATCAGACAGGAACACGTTTCAGGTTGAAGATACATGCTGCAGAAAGGTATATGCAAACTGTATACTGTTGTTTTAGCCAGATGGACATAAGTACTTTAATCAAAAACTATTTCATAATATGCATGCATTCACACATTCAGAAACACCCATATACACTTGCTCTTTCTGTCATTTTTACACATCAGTGTCTTTCATCTCAATCATTTGAGCATCCACATATTCTTTTGTGTGTCTAAACCACGCCCATTAAAAACTTTTTGATCAAAGCTTTCCTGTCCATATGAGTTTGAGCAACAATATTAAGTTTTGAGTATGTCTTGCTCTGGCTTGTATCTTAATGTTGAAAGGTGTTTTTTGTTTAATTCCAACATGAGGCATGTGGCACTAAAACAGGAAACCACAGAAAAAGAGAGAGAGAGAGAGAGAGAGAGAGAGAGAGAGAGAGAGAGAGACTGTGTAAATAAAACCAACCTAATGAATTGCTTTCCTCTTCAAAGGATCTTTGTTTTAAAAATTCTTTAGCTTTCTTCTGCAGCTCAACTTGCTCAGAACTGATTGTCAATTTCAGAGGCTGTGAAGGATCTTTCTTTACCTCTTGTTCGACAGGTTTCTCGCGTTCTTTCTTCTTTTCTTCCCTGAAATGTACAGGATAATTAAATCTTTCTGAACAGTTTTACCTTAAAATAAAATAAAAATGAATATAAATCATGCACAATGACAATGAGCATCTACTTAACACTATTAAATCCTCATTTCTGTAGGGAAACAATTATCCCGGCTAAGACACAAGTTGAAAATATGGTCACTATTTTTTATTTACTTAAATTTGCCATATTTCGTGACAGTACCTTTTCCGTTAGACGTTTGCAAGGCGATATTAGTCTTGGCTTCAGTTGTCTAAGTATGATTCCACAATGCATCTTTGTCGGCTGCAGAAAAGACGTGGTTCAACGTGTTTGCCTCATTTTGGTGTTTCAAATACCATTTTTTCAAATGATGTTTCTTTTCTTATGGTTAATACAAAAAAAATAGTAACATAATTCAAAATTATTTATGACGGCGACCTTCACATTGTTCTTCCGTCAACACACACCAAGAGTTAGCTGCCGACTGACTATAGTCAAAGACGACTCCAGCGTTAAAGATATTTTACACAACACACAAGCTTCAACTTGTAATCAGTCTCTTTGCTATTCTTCGATATATTTACTAATAGTAATCAATATGCTTTCACTCTCAAAAACATAAGTAAATTAACATACAATAAGGCAAATTACAATAAATTCTGACAAGTATAAAAAAACATTTACAAATTGGTATCGACAAATACAGTAAAAAAAATAACATCTCCCAGATCCATTACAACCCCCCCCCCCCCCCCAAATCCAGTCTCTCTCTCTCTCTCTCTCTCTCTCTCTCTCTCTCTCTCTCACACACACACACACACACACACACACACACAGTTAGAAATAACTAGAAAAAAATACTGAAACTTACTCTTCACCAAGAATGAAAGGTTTGGATTCCTCCTCTTCTTCCTGTTTGACAGAGTCTGTGGGAGCTTCTGGATCAGGTGGTTTATCCACATTCTGTGGAGCTGAGCTACTGGATTTTCCTTGTTGGTTGGATGAAGTACTTTGTGCAGAGGTTGATGTTTTTGGCTCATCTAATACCTGAAGATCAAAGTCTGTACCTCCTTCTAGACGTATGACAACTGCATCCAAAAGACGAATTAATTGTTCCGATTGATCAGCATCCACTGAAACTTTGTCCAGGCGACCATTGTCGAGGAATTCCAAAAACACATTTACACGATTCTGGAAACACACAAAGGTAATTCTTTTGTACAAAACACATACTATCGGCCATGACCTGTTTAAACACAACACAAAAGTAACATCCTCCACAATGGATAGAAAAGTAGTCCAAGACTTCATGTTTCTTCCTCTTTTTGAAGTGCCCTTCGTGATACGGCAATATAATACACAAACAAGACAATTATAAGGAAGAAAAATTCATTGCAGTAACTAGAAACATAAGAGATGCATACAATAGCAAGATGATGATGTTGATAGCAAACAAAATTCAGATGATAACTGATACCAATGACCAGTTTAACACTCCTTACAATGGTGCACTGTAAAATAAGTATATGCAGGGTGAGTCACCTAACGTTACGCTGGATATATTTCGTAAACCACATCAAATACTGACGAACCGATTCCACAGACCGAACGTGAGGAGAGGGGCTAGTGTAATTGTTTAATACAAACCATACAAAAATGCACGGAAGTATGTTTTTTAACACAAACCTACGTTTTTTTTAATGGAACCACGTTAGTTTTGTTAGCACATCTGAAAATATAAACAAATACGTAATCAGTGCCGTTTGTTGCATTGTAAAATGTTAATTACATCCGGAGATGATGTTGTTGTGGTCTTCAGTCCTGAGACTGGTTTGATGCAGCTCTCCATGCTACTCTATCCTGTGCAAGCTTCTTCATCTCCCAGTACCTACTGCAACCTACATCCTTCTGAATCTGCTTAGTGTATTGATCTCTTGGTCTCCCTCTACGATTTTTACCCTCCACGCTGCCCTCCAATGCTAAATTTGTGATCCCTTGATGCCTCAAAACATGTCCTACCAACCGATCCCTTCTTCTAGTCAAGTTGTGCCACAAACTTCTCTTCTTCCCAATCCTATTCAATACCTCCTCATTAGTTACGTGATCTACCCACTTTATCTTCAGCATTCTTCTGTAGCACCACATTTCGAAAGCTTCTATTCTCTTCTTGTCCAAACTGGTTATCGTCCATGTTTCACTTCCATACATGGCTACACTCCATACAAATACTTTCAGAAACGACTTCCTGACACTTAAATCTATACTCGATGTTAACAAGTTTCTCTTCTTCAGAAACGATTTCCTTGCCATTGCCAGTCTACATTTTATATCCTCTCTACTTCGACCATCATCAGTTATTTTACTCCCTAAATAGCAAAACTCCTTTACTACTTTAAGTGTCTCATTTCCTAATCTAATCCTCTCAGCATCACCCGATTTAATTTGACTACATTCCATTATCCTCATTTTGCTTTTGTTGATGTTCATCTTATATCCTCCTTTCAAGACACTGTCCATTCCGTTCAACTGCTCTTCCAAGTCCTTTGCTGTCTCTGACAGAATTACAATGTCATCGGCAAACCTCAAAGTTTTTACTTCTTCTCCATGAATTTTAATACCTACTCCGAATTTTTCTTTTGTTTCCTTTACTGCTTGCTCAATATACAGATTGAATAACATCAGGGAGAGGCTACAACCCTGTCTCACTCTTTTCCCAACCACTGCTTCCCTTTCATGTCCCTCGACTCTTATAACTGCCATCTGGTTTCTGTACAAATTGTAAATAGCCTTTCGCTCCCAGTATTTTACCCCTGCCACCTTCAGAATTTGGAAGAGAGTATTCCAGTTAACGTTGTCAAAAGCTTTCTCTAAGTCTACAAATGCTAGAAACGTAGGTTTGCCTTTTCTTAATCTTTCTTCTAAGATAAGTCGTAAGGTTAGTATTGCCTCACGTGTTCCAACATTTCTACGGAATCCAAACTGATCTTCCCCGAGGTCCGCTTCTACCAGTTTTTCCATTTGTCTGTAAAGAATTCGCGTTAGTATTTTGCAGCTGTGACTTATTAAACTGATAGTTCGGTAATTTTCACATCTGTCAACACCTGCTTTCTTTGGGATTGGAATTATTATATTCTTCTTGAAGTCTGTGGGTATTTCGCCTGTCTCATACATCTTGCTCACCAGATGGTAGAGTTTTGTCATGACTGGCTCTCCCAAGGCCATCAGTAGTTCTAATGGAATGTTGTCTACTCCCGGGGCCTTGTTTCGACTCAGGTCTTTCAGTGCTCTGTCAAACTCTTCACGCAGTATCTTATCTCCCATTTCATCTTCATCTACATCCTCTTCCATTTCCATAATATTGTCCTCAAGTACATCGCTCTTGTATAAACCCTCTATATACTCCTTCCACCTTTCTGCATTCCCTTCTTTGCTTAGAACTGGGTTGCCATCTGAGCTCTTGATATTCATACAAGTGGTTCTCTTCTCTCCAAAGGTCTCTTTAATTTTCCTGTAGGTAGTATCTATCTTACCCCTAGTGAGGCAAGCCTCTACATCCTTACATTTGTCCTCTAGCCATCCCTGCTTAGCCATTTTGCACTTCCTGTCGATCTCATTTTTGAGACGTTTGTATTCCTTTTTGCCTGCTTCATTTACTGCCCTTTTTTTATATTTTCTCCTTTCATCAATTAAATTCAATATTTCTTCTGTTACCCAAGGTTTTCTATTAGCCCTCGTCTTTTTACCTACTTGATCCTCTGCTCCCTTCACTACTTCATCCCTCAGAGCTACCCATTATTCTTCTACTGTATTTCTTTCCCCCATTTCTGTCATGTCACATCCGGAGATATTGTAACCTAAAGTTGACACTTGAAACCTCCGACGTTCAGTTGCGTGTTGCAACAAACACGGGCCACGGTCGGCGAGCAGCATCTGCAGGGACATGTTTACGATGACGACCGTGTTTACGAGTGTGGCTGTAGTGCACTGTTGTGGTTTGGTCTAGCTGTCGCAGTGTCCGCATGTAGCGCATGCTGCTATTGTTATTCTGCAATCGTCTCTGCACGCAGACCAACTGTAGTACACCGTGTTACCAGACGTCTGTGATAGTGTAGTGTTGTAGGAACTGTGACCATGGTGTATTCGAACTCTGAAAAGGGGGAGATGATACTCATCTATGGCGAGTGTCGACAAAATGCAGCTGAAGCCTGCAGGGTGCATGCAGAACGGTACCCGGACAGAGAGCATCCAATGTGCCGCACATTGCAAAACATCTACCGCCAACTGTATGCAACAGGTATGGTCGTAGCACGCAAACGGGTCCGTAACAGGCCCGTCACAGGAGAAGCGGGTGCAGTTGGCGTGTTAGCTGCTGTTGCCATGAACCCACACGAGTACACGGGACATTGCGAGAGCTGGTGGACTGAGTCAAAGTAGTGTCATGCGCATACTGCATCGTCACCGCTTTCACCAGTTTCATGTGTCGCTACATCAGCAGTTACATGGTGATGACTTTAATCATCGAGCGCAATTCTGTCAATGGGCATTAACAGAGAATGCGTTGCAGTTATACCGGTTTACCGATGAAGCAGGTTTCACAAACCACGGGGCAGTGAATCTACGGAACATGCATTACTGGTCCGTGGACAATCCTCACTGGCTCAGACAGGTAGAGCGACAGCGACCGTGGACAGTAAATGTATGGTGCGGAATCACTGGCAACCACCTCATTGGTCCTCACTTCATTGCAGGGGCCCAAACAGCTGCAACATACATCGCGTTTCTACAGAATGATCTGCCAACGTTGCTCTAAAATGTCCCACTGGAAACGCGTCGACGTATGTGGTATCAGCATGATGGTGCATCTGCACATTCCGCAATTAACACTAGGCTGACCCTTGACAGGATGTTCGATGGGCGTTTCATAGGACGTGGAGGACACATAAATTGGCCAGTCCGTTCTCCTGATCTTATACCTCTGGACTTCTTTCTGTGGGGTACGTTAAAGGAGAATGTGTACCGTGATGTGCCTACAACCCCAGAGGATATGAAACAACGTATTGTGGCAGCCTGCGGCGACATTACACCAGATGTACTGCGGCGTGTACGACATTCATTACGCAAGAGATTGCAATTGTGTGCAGCAAATGATGGCCACCACATTGAACATCTATTGGCCTGACATGTCGGGACACACTCTATTCCACTCCGTAATTGAAAACGGAAACCACTTGTGTACACGTACCTCACCCCTCATGGTAATGTACATGTGCGTCAGTGAAAAAGACCAATAAAAAGGTGTTAGCATGTGGACGTAATGTGCTGTTCCAGTCTGTTCTGTACCTAAGGTCCATCACCGTTCCCTTTGGATCCCTACGTAATTCGGTGCTCTCCGATACACACGATCGAACAGAGGAGGAGTGGTACTCAAGCGTCAACTTTAGGTTACAATATCTCCGGATGTAATTAACATTTTACAATGCAACAAATGGCACTGATTATGTATTTGTTTATATGTTCAGATGTGCTAACAAAACTAACGGGGTTCCATTTAAAAAAACATAGGTTTGTGTTAAAAAACATACTTCCGTGCATTTTTGTATGGTTTGTATTAACCAATTACACTAGCCCCTCTCCTTACGTTCGGTCTGTGGAATCGATTCGTCAGTATTTGATGTGGTTTACGAAATATATCCAGCGGTAATGTTAGGTGACTCTTCTTGCAGGCAGAAGCAAAGCTTATAGTGTGAAAGTGAATCTACTGTAACAGTCTACACAATAACAAAAAGAAAAGTGCTCACAATTGAGAAAACTTGTAACATACCTTAAGAGCATTCATCTGTTCTTCTTTTCTTTTCACTGAATCTTCAGGGTGATATTTAATTTTAAACCTGTTGAAATGATAAAACATCATGTAAAACACAGTTTAATAGGATAACAAAGTTCTCTTCATTTTATTAATTACCTATAGCTATTATCTGTAACAACATTTAATTAGTGTGATGCACTAACCTCAAAGTACACAATTTGTTAATGTCATTCAATTATTGTTACACATCAAAACTAATTCTGCACTTGTAGCTCTACCCCAGCTTCACACTACTATGCAATTTTGATAGCACCACATAGCCTACATACACGAAACGTACTTATTATTTCTTCATATACAATCCCGTACAGCCACAAGTTACTTTAATCTGTAATTAAGCCTCTACATTAAAAAAATGAAATTAACTCATATTCTGATAAAAGGCTCTTTCAACACACACAATGCATCTCCATATCTAAACAATTTCATGAGACTGTGACAGTCTCCCTCCATAAACTTTCAAAAACACAACAACAACAACAATAATAATAATAATAATAATAATAATAATAATATTTTTATCTGCTCACCCTCATATTATTAGTCGTAAATAAATGTCACGAATGATTTTATAGCAGGAAATGCAGGCATGTGTTGAATTTACCTTTGATTTTAATTCTGTACTGATTTTTTTCTTTCTCTTTTGTTTACACATTATGTTAATGGGGGTACTGTAAAAATTATCTGACTGATGAAGTCTCACCTGCTTGCTGGAATTTTTTTGTAGACCATGACGTAGCTATACAGAACAAACGCGAAAATACCTATCTCCTACGCGAAACCCATTGACATAATTATGTCTGGGTATTGTATCAAAACGACCACTGCATTGTGCTCAGTGGTACCTAACTAAAGATGATTATCTGGGTGCACCAAATACTTATTTGAAAATAAACATCAGACAAATCCTTTGGCTTCACATCTTCTTCCATATTCCATTAGTTCTCACTTTCAGTTTAGTATGAGTTAATCACAACTGAAGCAGTTAAACTTCCATTGTATATTTTCCATTTTTTTCTGTATCATCATATTCATTTTCCATCTTTCATTTAATGGAGCATAACACATAAACACATTTAACACAAAGCAAATAATTGTTTTGCATCTTCGATGAGATGTAGAGTCCTCTTAATGTAAGAAAGGTGGCTGTAGGAAAAAATTGATTTTAGAATATAAGAGAATTTTGTTGAAAAATTTCATATTTTGCTCCTCTGCCTTCTGCCATTTATGCCTGAAACTAATAGCCTACAGGAACAATGAAGAACTGTTTCACTACATGGTGGCCCTCTAAAATATATACAGCAGAATTTGCCGAATAAAACTTTTAAACTTCTAACAAAACACAATGAGTGCTCTAAATAAATAGATAAATATAATTTATGGTATTGAACAGCCACTGAAATTGGTGTGAAGTGCTTGTAACATGAAGTCAAATGCAGTGTAAGTTACGAACAAAGGTCTGAGGTCATAATTATTGGTCCTCCCATATTTGCAGTTAAGTACAAACAGATTTCTGTATCTACACAACTGAATGAAAGAAAATATATCTAAAGACATCTGTAAGGCAAAAATAGTAGACAAGCCAGGTACAAAACAAGCATTATCATCAGCCACATGCTTAAAGAGACCAGGCATTACAATGGAAGATGTAAGATGAAAATCTCTTCTAAAGTAACAAACTCCTTTGAGTACAACTAAAACTTCACACTTCTCAATTTCTGTTACGGACAAATACTGTCCAGTATTATTCATTACACTGACACTATAACGTTGTCACTGCTTCCTTTAATGAATTACTATAAAATGCTATTCTTTCTGGAAGATAGATTCGGGAACAGTAACAAGTACATCTGCATTTCCACCTCCAATCTAATGTAAGTGAATTTTTACACCAAAGCCTCATGGAATGCACTAGCAGAGCTTTCTCTCTATTTTATATTAATGTCTGACATCTTGATCACATAAAATTTGTTAATCTTGTAATTTATTGACAATGATGAGGATTTCTGGATTTTTAATTCATCTGACAACAAAGTTAGATGACTCAATTAGTAACTTCCTTGGGCAATGGGTGAAACCAGAGTAAATGTTGAGTCTGATAGACAAAGATCAACCCAGTAACAACTGAAGTCAGTAACAAAAATTGCATTGTTTACTAGTCCTGTGAAAATTGGACATAGCTTTCTATTGTATGCTCCTATAAAAGCAAAAAGAATACATATCAAGAAACTGTAGTTAACACTTCAAAAAGTTCACAAAGACACCAGTTCATGAAGAAGTATGGTCCGGCCCATAGTTCATAACTTATTCAGATATTTTTAAATGTGTGTAACATCTGCCACTCCTTGTCCTAAATACTTTTTACTATCAGTGTAACTCCATCAAAACACACAGCCAATCAACCTGAAAATACCACTTCTTATTTTGACCAGTGCTTACAAACATAATATTCATAAACATAAAAGATTACTGACTTCATACAATATGAGGGTCTACTATGTTATAGAATTATAAATATGGGGCTAATCTTTAACAGAGTAAATACTGGTGACTGCAGTTGTCATATTCAGCACACAACACTAGAAAGCAGTGCACTATTGATATAAATTGTCACTACAAAAAGGCAGCTAGCATATGAAGACTAAAGCATAAATAATTAAACTGTGTACAGAGGAGTTGAATAACTGCTTGCATTAGACTCACAGGTGGACCAACACATTATTGACTTGCTCAGTTTGTGAAGTTATCTCTTTTGATAAATTACCCATTTTTTTCTTAAACTGTAGTCATTGGTTTGTCTGTACATACACATTACATCTAATGATTTCCATCCCACTCAAATAATTCCTTCATGGTGTACCATAATTATTTTTTGTCATGGAGAATAGTTATAATATTCTCCATAATGAACCAAACATATGGATGTAGACAGATGTAGGCTGCATTGAAAGAAGAATTTTGTGATTATTTGTAATATTGCTAATCCATATACAAACAAAATCTGAGAGCTGGAATGGCTATTGTAACACAAGATTATTATTTCTTCGCAAACCAATGACTAAAAGGATGTTTGATAATTTCCAGGTAGTATTATACTATGCATCCAGCTGAAGCAGGAACATTGTTAGGTACGAATACAATAACACGTAAAACAAACAATTTTTATTGTGTGGAAAGAAAGAGGGAGAAAAAAAATGAAAAATCTTTTCATTGCCAGATATTCCAATGATGGTGCAAGTAAAAGACAAATATCAATATTTGCTGCAAAAGATCTGTAAGCAATATTTACAATACCACTTTCGAGTTAATGCTGAGAAGAAGAGTCCAGAACAAGATGATCATCTGTTTGTAATGCATACCTACAATTATGGAGACAGTCAAAATAAGATTTTGCACTGTATAATGCTAAATACATACCTCTTCCTAAGTGGACTACAAGGAAAGGTGCAGTTTATACACTGTAACGTTTTTTGGTCCACAACAAACCACACTGCCCAGTCCCTTTAATGTGATCACCTGTCAAAAGCCTGAATAACCAGTTTTTTCAGCACAGACCACTGCGGGACATGCAGGAAGTAAGTTAATGAGATTCGATAAGTTATCAACAGGGATGTAGAGCCATGTTGAGCCAGAACAAGATGGTCCCACAGATTCTCAACTGAGTTGAAATCCTTGGAGTTTGCTGGTTAGGGGAGTACAGTAAACTCAATCTGGTGCTCCATGAATCATACTCACACATACTGCAAGCTGTGTGACACAATGCATTGTTCTGTTGGTAGGTGCTATTGTGCCAAGGAGAAAGAAACCTATTGTGCCAAGGAGAAAGAAACCGCTTGTAGGGCTGGACATGGTCACCGAAGATATATGTATACTTGTGTTGATCCATTGTGCCTTCCAGAATGATGAAATCACCCAGGGAGTGCCATGAAAACATTTCACAGACCACAATTCTCCCTTCTCTGGTCTGAACCTTTGATTTCAGACATTTCACGCCATACAAGCAAATGGCCATCTGTCTGATGGAGTGCATAACAGGATTCATCTGTAAAGCCCACCTGTCACCATTCATTGAACATCCAGTTGGGATGCGGTACTGGCATGCCAATTCCAGCCTTTGTCACTGATGAAGAGCAGTCAACATGGGTGCATGAACCATGCACCTACTGCAGAGGGCTGTGCGCAGCAACATTCACCGAATAGTAATTAAAGGAGACACTGTTGGTAGCCCCTTGGTTCATAACATATTCACATCTATTTGCTTGTAAACATATCCACAGCCATCATTCACCCCTGTCTCTACGGCTCATGATGCACCACACATGCCCTGTATAGCACCATTTTGCCTTGTACAGTATACTTTACAGTTCACAAACTTAGCCATGCCAGAAATGTTTACAGATCTCTTTTCTCCACTGGTCCCACATACACCTCACCTTTGAAGCAGTGTGCCCTGTGTGAGCCGAACGAAACGACAGACCCACCTCCTGAAGACCAGCCATTCAGGCTCTCCCGAACGAATTCACATTCTGATATTCCACCCTGTGATGTTGGCGAGGCATAGTGGCACTTGGTTACCTGTGGTACTTCGTATGATGGCTGTACACAGACTGACCTGTCCGGTCACCCAAAAGAGGGCGCTGTTGGGCGTACATGCGTACCACCTCTCTGCTATTTAAATCACTTATTATGGTTCAGCTGTTCTACATGTCTCCTTATTGTGGTGTGTTGTAGGCTACTGCTTCTGAGTGTTTCACTTCTTACTAACACTAATGTACATTACTTTACCCGCACATTACCAAACTTAATTATAAATTACGATTTTTTCATTCAGGAACAACAGATTACTTGCATGCAATTAAGTAACATATAGGTTCTCAACAGCTGTGTACAATAGGCAACAAATAAGAGAGTTTGAAAATCAATGCTGTTAAATTTACGGCAGTGAAACACAAATTTCAGCTGTTGTTTACCAGCAGTTATCAGAGATGAACAGTCAGATATATAAAAGTACACATAATCAGATGAAGAAAGAACAGAGCATTATCATGTAGTAAATAACAATGGCTGACAACTCTGTAGAGAGGGCACTAAAAGAGTAAGCTAGGTTTTATATGATGTATTTTATTAATGAAAGCTGTGGCCGAAAGCTCTTTTAATTGTGCCTGACAACAACCTAACGTGTCCTCTTTACTATAAGTGGCAATCTGTCTTTCCCTACATCACTGTATGATGTATCTATGTATGTAAGTAACAAGAAAATTTCTAGGCCTGGTAGTACGTAACCATGTTTATGAGGTCAAAAATACATTTAGAAATACACAGTCAATTTTTAATTTAATGCACTTTGTTCAGTGTATTTCCTTGAAGTAGATTCTGCCCACAAAGTGTGGTTCTAGAATGTCTTCAAAATTATCATTTACACCTGTCATGATCTCTTCATTACGTTAAATATTTTGTCCAGGCATCAGTGGAAGATGAGATATTAGTTTGGTCATCAGAGTGGATGTTACAACAATTCATACCTCAAATCCTTCCATTTTCCCACTGCCATGGCACTTTAGAGGGAATTAGCATTTCCTGAACAATTAATTGTTTTTCTTTTGCAATCCTTGCTGCTTCTCAATTTTTCTTTTCTTTTCTATTTTTTTGCTTTGCACCCGCCCAAGTGCACAATATATACCAACACAATGCCAAGAAAAACATCAGTGTTCAGTAATACCCAACAACGCAAACTGGCAATGCAGCAGTAGTAGAACTAATGTGCTCATGCGACTAGGTACAGCCACACTCTGATTAAAGTGGCACCCGTTGTTACATTGCAGTGCAAGCATGGAATGTGAGTGCAGAAAATGACTTCGCTGGCTGGTCCAATGGCTTCTGGTTTAAGCAATCAAATTTTCTGACAACAAGACAGAGAGGGGATTTATCATGCCTGTAGAGACAGCAATTGAACAAGCAGCCAAAATGTTGCAAATTACAGAAAGAAGAACATGATGCCGAAGTTTCTACACCGAAGGAGGAGAAATCAGATGCTTGCACAAACGATATGGATAAATGTATTATCAAGCAGCAATTTCTACACACAATATAAAGAAATGCCAACTTTGTGAAAACTACACAGCTTTTCTCGCACACAAATGAACTTAAAGTCTAGCAACAAATCTCTTAAAAAAGACTGTTCTGCCCATGGGATGAAGTTTTCAAAGATGCTACAATAAATGTGTGACAACACACAGTTGCAAAAAGGCAATATGAACCATCCGATTCAAAGCGGCCTCGATTTACCTATATGAAACATTGATTCACATACATTCACAACTGATTTGCACATGTTACAGTGTAAATGAATTTTGGCAAAACTTAACACTGTGCAAGAAATATTATTGAACGAAAATGCTAGTCAGTGTTTAATTATTGTGCATGCAGGCAGTGACATGGGTTGATAATTAAGTGTTCACTTCTCACATACAACGAACACCAAAACAATGGAATATCACTCAAAAATGGACCGTGAAGTAGTCTTCTTTATTCGTGAAGAATGGTATTGTATCTATCTTTCATGCAACAAGATATACAAATGCTGAAATATTTTCCAAATTAACAAAACTAACCAGCAACAACCATATTAGCCTTCACAGCAGGCTAATTTGGAAATTATTGTACATATTTTCTTTTACTGGCAAATGCTCTCACCCGCCATCATTTACTGGATGCAAGACATTCGATAACTCAGAAGGGGAAGGGTGGGTTCCAATTTTCCAAACACTGTATGGTGGTGCGCAAATAAAGGAAATAAAGAAGTTAATAAGATGAGTAAATGATGCAGCAAAGGTTTAGGAATAAAATAAATGCAATTAATTAAAGAATGACTGGTCAGCGTCTATTAGCTCAGTGAGCTTGGCTGTTCCAAAGGCCTCAACAATCTTTGGTCCTATCCGGTCCTGGTATTGACCAGGACAGGACAGTAAAACACAAGCAATCATCATGAATTGTGCAAGCAAATTCAACTTTACCCAGATGGTACACAATCCACCCGTTGACAGACAGCAACTGGACTTTCAAAGTCAAGAGAGTCAGCCAAGCACAGCAGATAAAATCAGGTAAACTTCCCTACAAGCAGACGTCGTGTATTTTTGTCAGTAATGTTCCGAGGCTTACTTGTAGTCTTGAAAGCATGTTTAATTTTTTACGGAGAGAGGGTGCTGGCCTCCCGTCCAACCTGCGGTGTTACCCTCACAGCTCACAGGGCTGCTGGCTTTTGGCGGATAGCAGCAATGGACAGAATACAGTGGAGGAGGAAACTTGTAGATGCGTGCGGTCCACTGGGCCTGATCACGTAGTAGTAGTAGTAGTAGTAGTAGTAGTAGTAGTAGTACAAGCAGAAAGCTTTCACTGGAACACTAAACATACACTGATCTGGACAGAAAAATTACATAATTTCACTCAAGAAATTGACCGACAAAAAATTCTCATACTTGCTCTTCAAGAAACACAACTGACTGACAATGAAACTGTGGACTACGGGAACTACCGCACCTTCAAGAGCCCTTTCTTGTACACAATGCTGTTAAAGAAATCACACCCAACAACAATCGACTCATGAGCATGTGCATTCAGATGCCAATAAAATATATACGCTCATCAATGCGTATGCGCCCACAAATATCAAAAACAAGAAAAATCCCAAAACTGTTGAAAAATTTTGGAACAAGCTTGAAAAAACTATGGCCAAATTCAACAACACAACATGAAAATCCTAATGGGAGACTTCAACACTCATCTCGGGAAAGAAAAAGTTTATCGAAAAATTATCGGCAAAAATTCTGCACACCAAAACACTAACACTAATGGCACACATCTGATTGACTTATTCCAACAATGCAACCTCAAAGTTATGCCCACCTACTTCAGAAAACCGCCACAAAAACAGAAAACATTGCGATCCCCCATCCAACATCTTGGTGAATATCAGGTCGACCACATTGCCATCTCCTAGGCCCACTACAGAATCATCTATGACGAGTCCAAAGACGTGCAAACATCAGCTTGGACCACTACTTCACCTGAGTTAAAGTAAAATTCTCTCCGAGAGTACAACATAAAAAAAAATCACATATCCAAAAGTTTGACACATCTAGAATTCAAGAAACAATTATCCCAGAAGAACGGGAAAAAGAACCAACCAACAACTGGACTGACTTCTGTAGCAAAATAATCAGAAAAGCCAAAGAATTAATCCCATTTAAGAAAGTCATCATCAATTACCGAGTTGCCTTTCAAAAATACAACAGCAACAAATGGCCAGAAACCCTGAAACACTTCCTCGATTTTCGTAAAGAGGCAAACAGAACCATCACAAAAACCAAACGCAACTACATCACCAAACTGCTCAAATCAATTGAGGGCAGCTTCAAAAATTACAACAGCAGACATTTCTGTAGCGCTTTCACTAACAGAATTAAATTTTACTCACCACAAAATTTGACCTTCACGAAAAAAGATGGGAAACTCGCACTCGTCTACCAAGAAAACTGCAAAGAACTGGCACACTACTTTTCTGACCCGCTTAATTGCCCTGAACCGTCCAAACAATTCTCATACAAATCCCCACGTCACACGAAACCCGACACCGATCTGCTGACACAAGAAGAAATCCGACATCACATCACAAAACTGAAGAACGGAAAGACATCAGGAGAAGATGGAATCACCACAGAATTACTGAAAAATCTTGTAACCTGATCATTACAGGAAATTATACAGATCATTCAGGACATTTGGCGAAGTGGAACCCTCCCAGACAATTGGAAACTTGCAATCATCCACCCACTTCACAAAAAAGGAGACAAATCTGACATGAATAACTACAGAGGACTCTCTCTCCTTTCTGTTTCTTACCTTGCCTCTTACAATTCGAACCCATAATAAGTGAATATCAAGCGGAGTTCAGACCACACAGATCACACACTGAACGAATTTTCAACCTGAAGCCTATACGGAAAATTCGAGCTACATGAAATCTCCCAACCATCTGCACATTTGTCTACTTCAAGAAACCTTACAACTCCATTGGCTGACAATTTCTGTTTAATATACTCGAAGAAAACAATCTGGATCCAAAAGCACAATGCCTCATCCAACAAACCCTAAAAGACACAACTTCCAAAATCAAATTCAATGGAGAAATCTCACAACCTTTTCCCATCAAGACTGGCATCCAGCAGGGCGATGGCCTCTCCCCACTACTTTTCAACATCTTTTTAGACAAAGTCATCAAAGAATGGGAACAAGAACTGAAAAATCCAAAGATCTGGAGACCCATCAGGCTAGGAAAAGAAAAGGATAACATTGATGTCAAATGCCTAGCCTTTGCTGATGACCTTGCGATCCTTTCTGGTGATTAACAAACAGCAATCCATCTGATTGAAGTCCTCAAAGAAGATGCCGAGAAAGTTGGACTGCAAATTTATTTTTCTAAAGCCGAATTGATGCCTACAAAACACATCTAACCACAAAATACAGCACAGTAAAAAAGGTTAACCACTTCAAGTACTTAGGAGAAATTATTGAGCCTACAGATACAGAAAGTCTAGCACAGAAAACACGGAAACTCAAAATGCAGAAAGCGTATGGGAAAGGTGCCAGCATCTACAATAAAAAATGCATAATCATCAACACAAAAGTTCGACACTACACGACTGTTATCAAACGTGAAACGCTCTACACCAGCGAGACTCTAAACCTTAATTACAAAGGAGACCTAGAAAATATCAAAAAGGCTGAAAGAAAAATCATCCCAAAAATCCTTGTCCCAAAATTCACAGACAAAGGATACTGTCTACACTCACACACAGTCACAGAAAAATATTCAACATCGAAACCGATTTCTACAAACAACGACTGAAATTCTATGGACACATTATAAGTCTAGATGACAACCAACTAACAAAGAAAATTTTGATGTACTTACAGAAACTGAAAACGGCAACAGTCTGGATAAAACAGTTCCAAACTGACCTAAAAAGGCCTAAATCTCACTGACAGACATCAAAGATCAAAATGTCTTCAAACATAAGGTCTACAGCTGGGAAATTTCATCAGAAGACAAACCCAAGGTATCTAGAAGAAAGAGGGGTCCGGTGAACGTCAAGCTAAGCATAGCGAGATGAAACAATTCTGGAAGAGCACGAAAATAACAATTCTCGAAGAGCAGGAAAAATAACAGCCACAGGTCTTAATTTGCTTTATGTGATCCTCTATGGATCTAAACAATGTAAATAAATAAATAAATAAATAAAGAATAGAGTCATTTTGATAAAGATTTAAGAATTTCATCACACCTGCTGTGTCTCCAACTCACAACCTCTTGCAGGTCAGGTATATGTCTTTACATCTCTTAAGCTACACCATTATTCAGGACAACTCTGTGTTGACTCCCGAGTCTACAGTATCAAGCGAATTCTGTTTGTTGGTTACTCGAAATGTCTTCACGCTTTGGTACATGTCTAACCATTACAAGTGACCAAATGTTTGATTACAATAATGTCAAACCATGATACCTTCACAATTATTCTCCATAGTGCATGTGATCTGGCAGAAGTAAAAAAAAATGTCATATGGATAAAATTTTTAGACATCTCTTCTTGAAGAATATATATAAACCTACAAAGGTGCTGACAATCTCATTTAACAGAGATGACTAAATTTTAACAACACATTTGCATAATCTACACTCCTGGAAATGGAAAAAAGAACACATTGACACCGGTGTGTCAGACCCACCATACTTGCTCCGGACACTGCGAGAGGGCTGTACAAGCAATGATCACACGCACGGCACAGCGGACACACCAGGAACCGCGGTGTTGGCCGTCGAATGGCGCTAGCTGCGCAGCATTTGTGCACCGCCGCCGTCAGTGTCAGCCAGTTTGCCGTGGCATACGGAGCTCCATCGCAGTCTTTAACACTGGTAGCATGCCGCGACAGCGTGGACGTGAACCGTATGTGCAGTTGACGGACTTTGAGCGAGGGCGTATAGTGGGCATGTGGGAGGCCGGGTGGACGTACCGCCGAATTGCTCAACACGTGGGGCGTGAGGTCTCCACAGTACATCGATGTTGTCGCCAGTGGTCGGCGGAAGGTGCACGTGCCCGTCGACCTGGGACCGGACCGCAGCGACGCACGGATGCACGCCAAGACCGTAGGATCCTACGCAGTGCCGTAGGGGACCGCACCGCCACTTCCCAGCAAATTAGGGACACTGTTGCTCCTGGGGTATCGGCGAGGACCATTCGCAACCGTCTCCATGAAGCTGGGCTACGGTCCCGCACACCGTTAGGCCGTCTTCCGCTCACGCCCCAACATCGTGCAGCCCGCCTCCAGTGGTGTCGCGACAGGCGTGAATGGAGGGACGAATGGAGACGTGTCGTCTTCAGCGATGAGAGTCGCTTCTGCCTTGGTGCCAATGATGGTCGTATGTGTGTTTGGCGCCGTGCAGGTGAGTGCCACAATCAGGACTGCATACGACCGAGGCACACAGGGCCAACACCCGGCATCATGGTGTGGGGAGCGATCTCCTACACTGGCCGTACACCACTGGTGATCGTCGAGGGGACACTGGATAGTGCACGGTACATCCAAACCGTCATCGAACCCATCGTTCTACCATTCCTAGACCGGCAAGGCAACTTGCTGTTCCAACAGGACAATGCACGTCCGCATGTATCCCGTGCCACCCAACGTGCTCTAGAAGGTGTAAGTCAACTACCCTGGCCAGCAAGATCTCCGGATCTGTCCCCCATTGAGCATGTTTGGGACTGGATGAAGCGTCGTCTCACGCGGTCTGCACGTCCAGCACGAACGCTGGTCCAACTGAGGCGCCAGATGGAAATGGCATGGCAAGCCGTTCCACAGGACTACATCCAGCATCTCTACGATCGTCTCCATGGGAGAATAGCAGCCTGCATTGCTGCGAAAGGTGGATATACACTGTACTAGTGCCGACATTGTGCATGCTCTGTTGCCTGTGTCTATGTGCCTGTGGTTCTGTCAGTGTGATCATGTGATGTATCTGACCCCAGGAATGTGTCAATAAAGTTTCCCCTTCCTGGGACAATGAATTCACGGTGTTCTTATTTCAATTTCCAGGAGTGTATTTGTGTTAGACAAGTAAACACTTGAAAACCGGTATTTGATCGGATTAGCAAAAGAGATATAAGCCTAACACCTAAACACATGGCAACATCGCATTTGGATTTTGAAATTAGATTTTCATCTTTGGCAAATTGTGCCGCGTAAACGTGGTGACAGAGGCGCTGTATGACACCAGACCTCTCATAAAACTACCAAAGCAAACACCAGTATTACCTGCCCCTCTCTGCTTTTAGGGCAACATAAGGGTGCTGCCACCATGGCAAGATTACCACTACGCTTTGCTGAATAATAAGAACTTTTCACCTTTTCTGAACAACAGAAGTAACTCTGTATTGGTGGTGGTGGTGGTGGTGGTGGAAGGATACGCAAATGGATCGAACACTATCCCTAAACAGAACTCAGTAAATTATTCTAATTATTATACTTCACGATTATATATAAGTAACCTGGCAGACACAAATTTAACTCCTTGAGGCTGTTTGCAGCTGATCCAGATTTACAGATGTGGATCACACTGCTAGAATGAAGGGGCCCAAGATTATTTGACTGGAAAAATCACTGGTTGGTCACTGAAATCTGTTCGAACTGTCATGTGACTAAGAGGGTTACTTTCCGAAATGAGTTACACTGGATGATCTCATAAACGTAACTGTGGGGAAGACAGCTGCCAGACTAAAATATATTGGTAGAATCAAAAGTATTCATAATTCACTCATGACAGAGGTCACAGGTGCAAAAATTGACACTTGCACTGAGGCTAGCACTTGGGCACTAACACAACACACATCAGATGATGCCTATGGTCGCTACAACAACCCCCTTGGCAGGAGCCAAGTGCCACCTAGAAAGTGCATCAGGAAGTGCACATGACAGCCAGATCTCAAGGTGCGGTGTGGTACAGAAGCTGCTGGTGAAGGCAGTGCAGTTATCTGGGTCACTTCTGGGGCACAGGTGGGCACTGGACCAGGTGGCGGAGGACATGCTAGCAGTTGGTCCACAGGAGATAGCGGCTCATGTAACACATAGGCCGGCTTAACTGTTTCCAGCAACCGTGGTACATTTTCCATTGAAGGGAATGTCCATGGTGCACTCTCCCCTGCTGACAACCTGATGCTGACCAGTGTTCAGCACCTTGAGGGCCAGTCTAATGCCTTCCCTAGGTAGCATGACATGTGAGCATGAGGTGAGGTCCTTGTGCGCGAACAGCGGACTGGTACTGTGTTTGGGTGGTTGTGGGGAGCATAACTCCTCAATGTACTCTCTGAGCATAGATGGGTCTATCTTTTGTCATGCGATGGCTTCTATGAAACCTCAGGATAGTCTCAGTGTTTCCCCACGCACTAACTCTGCCGAGGAACCACCCAGGTCTGATCTCGTAGGTGCTGCAAAGCCCGAGGACAATGATTGGCAAAGCCTTTGCCTCAGTCCATCCCACTGCACAGCACATCAGGGCTGCTTTTAGGGTGTGGTGCCATGGTCCTATCATTCCTTTGCTGACAAGGTGGTAGCCAGTCATTCAATGATGGCTCATGCCACAAAGTGTAGCCAGTTTTGCGAACCACTCTGACTCAAACTGCCAGCCTCTATCGGTTGTGACCTGGAGAGAGTCGCCGAACTGCGATATCCAGTGTCCTATGAAGGCCTGCGCCAAGGTTTCGGCTGAGGTGTTGTCTATCAGAATTGCTTCAGGCCAACGAGTGGATGTGTCGACAGTGGTAGCAAGTAGCACTGGCTGTTTGAGGTGATCCGATTTCAATGTGGACTTGTTTAAAGCGCACTGTAACATCGAGGAAATTACCTACTGGTACATGAAATATACCAGCTAAACTTGATGCATTGTCACTACAGACAGCATTTTGTCCACTCTCTCCAATCTCCTCCATCTCTGGCCACATGAAGCAAGCTAGAACTAAACAGAGCGTAGACCTCATACCTGGGTGGCTCAGGTTGTGCATGGATTTGAATGCTTGCTGACAAACGTTTGGAGGCAGGTATGGTTGTGGCTTGGCTGTGGACACATAAAAATACACTTGTTTGCCAGTGCCAGGAATGTCCACCAGTTGTAGTTGTCACGATGACCGCATGTCTTGTAAGCTCTTGATCCGACATCTGTGCTTCTGCAAGTGCTGTATACTCGATTCTAGAGATGCTTCCGACAAGAGAGAGGCAGTCTGCCACGCTGCTGTCCATACCTGAGATGTCAACAGTGTATGGGCTATGTAGAGCTTTTGACTGTATTGTTTCGCCGAGCAGCTAAGGTTATTCTGTCCGAAGGCGAACGTCGATGGCTTGTGGTCAGTAAACATTGTGAAGGCTCGAAGTTCAACATCAACATGAGGGCAGAAGTACTTGATGGCTTTGTACATTGCCATTAACTCCCTGTCGTATGCACTCCATTTCTTCTGTAAGGCAATCAGATTTTTAGAAAATAAAGCTAGCAGCTGCCACTTCTTGTCAACACATTGTTCAAGTACACCACCTATTGCGGTCTGTCTCGAGTCTACTACTAGTACTACAGCCAACTGTGCATTCGGCATTCAGCCAACTGTGCATTGTTTAGACTTATCAAATGTCGCGATCATATCGCCTATCGAGGTAATTGTTAAGTTGACTTTAAACTTCAGACCCACCTGGGTGGCTGTCAGTGGCAGGTATCGTCAATAAAAGCTCAGCATGTCTAAATAGCACCTCAATTCTTTGTATATGGCTCGCCAGAACAGCTGGTGGATAGCCTCAAACTTGTCCGGCAATGGTAGCAAACCTGAGGGAGTAATGCGGTGCCCTACATAGTCTATCTGGAGTTGTCCAAAGATGCACTTTGCCATGTTCAGTACGATTCCGTTTTCACTCAGTCATTCGAAAACCTGGATGAGATGCTGGTAGAGTTGTTCTGGTGATGCAGAGAACGCTAAGATCTCGTCCAAAACGACAGACCATGCAGCAATGAATCGATAAACTTCTTCCACATCTACACCGCGTTCCAGAAGCTGAAAGTCAAGAACTTGCTCTCAAATAAGCTAAATGGCATAATAATGGCTGTCTTTGCATGTCCTCATCTGCCACCACCGGAATCTGTGTGTAGGCCTTGGTGCAATCTAGTACAATGCATACATAAGCGCTGCTCAATGCATAGTAGCACTCACGGGGCAGAGGTACTGAGAATCTGTCAGGAATCATGCAGGTGTTAAGAGCTCTGTAATCTCCATAAGGTCATCATGCACCACACTTCTTAGGAATGAGGTGCAGGGTGAAGACCATGGGCTATCAGATGTACACTTAATGCCCTCTTTGATCCCGTTATCAAACTATGCCTTTGCTACCTTCAACTGGTTGAACGCTATGCGATGGACAGTGTTGCGTCGGACATCCTTCAGTATGCCTGGTGGCTTCAGTAATGCCAGAAAGTCTTTCAGCAGTGCAGCATATTCGTCGTCTGCAGTAGTTGTCAGCCAGGTGGACTGGATGGGTGTGTGGCGACGGAAGCTTGCAGCCATCAGCCTGGTGGTCTGGTCTAGAAAGTGGGCATTGGACACGAGTGGCAAATGTTATAGTATGTCAGGAAATACGCACCTATAATTGGCTCTCACATGTCTGCACAGTGAAATTCCATGGGGACACGCAGCAAAAGCCGAAATCTAGTTCTATTCTGTTCAGGCCATACGTGGGGGCAGGCTAGTTATTTGCGGCCACCATGCAGAATGTTGTACATGGGCAACACCAATGTAGCAACATGGGTGGGTAAATGCATAAATCCGAGCTGGTGTCGATCATGTACTTATGGCCGATGTGTCGACTGCTGATGAATAGGCACTATACCATTGGCCGGTAATCTGACAAAGCACCTACGGACGATTGCTGCTGGCGTTTGGGTACGCACACGGCTTGGTGCAGCATTGTGCACATTCCCCGAAATGCTGATGGGACCACCAGATCTCCTTCTGCGCATCAGGCATTGGTGCAGGAGAGAGAGCACCTCCTATCCCTTTGCCAGCTGTGACCACCACCAACACTGCAACACACTACCAGCTGGCCAATTTGTAGCATCAGCTGATCAACTTTCGCCGCTAGCACCTCATACTCAGTGTGCACTAATTCAGTAGTTGTACTCACACACTGCGCAGTTGATACAGTCATGGGTGCAGGCTATATGGCATCCAGTACTTTGTCGACCAATTCTCCCATGGTGTCTAGCGGCACCTCTGACTGTGTCACAATAATTTTCTTGTTAGAGGGACTCAAGCAACTACTCCAGATCACACTCAACAGCTGATCTGGTACAGTACCCATGTCAATTCTGCTTCTATGCTGCCGCAGATACCGTGGCAGTGTTCATTCCATAATATTCTCTTGGGTCAGTACCTGTTTGATGCGTTCCTCTTGAGATGCAGAAACACTGAAGATGAGTTCTGACTTCAAGCGGTCATACGCATTCCCTTCAGGTGGTGCGACAATGAAGTCCTGAACTCCTGCCGCGTACTGCTGTTCCAATTGGCTCACCACCAATGTCAATTTAGAAGCATCTGTAGTCACACAAAAATAGGAAAATTTTGCCTCTATCTGGGCGAACCACAAGGCCGAACTGTGAAGTCAGAATGGCAGTAGCCACACAGATAGTCTGGACAGAGTCGGGTTCAGGCAGTCTCCGGACTTTCATTTATTATGTTGTTTACTCGAGTTATGTACGTGTAGGCAGCCAATCATGTTGGGGTCCACAATTTGGCTGCTGGGTTCGAGAATCAGGCGTTGAGATTCTACTATGCCTGCTACACGAATAACACGTACACCATGATATCTTCATAACAACAACATAACTTTATTTTATCACAGAATGCTAAATACAGAGCTCATGAGGACAAATAGTAAATACTGGGCACGTGAGACTAAGAATGCGAGAACAGATCAGTTGCACTTAGTGATCTCATTGTTTTCTTGCATTAATAGGACACTGTACATAGGAACCCATACAAGACTAAAGGCAAAAAAATAGAATAACCAACTTACAAAATATAATGAAACAAGAAATAAAAGCTCTGCATCTAACGAGAACAAAACACATTGCCCCTAGTAGAATGTGCCAACTTGGTGTACGCATTGGCTGCAATTGCTACCGACTCCAAGACAAGTACCATGAATCATCACCAATTTATTTACTCAAGAGTGTGAGTGTTGCAAATATGTTCAAGGATCTCTATGATAGGAGACGACTTACATGGAAGTGTTAATAACTGTTCTACCATGTTGCAGCCACATTTGGTATGTAGGACAGAGGGAATGATTCTTGTATCCAATGTGCTACACACCACATAATGCCTTTTTGAGTACATACATTTAAGAAGAATACCTAAGAAGTAATTTTATCTTGACTAGCACTTACTATCAAGTAGACCTGTCCTAACACACACACACACACACACACACACACACACGCACACACACACACACACACACACACACACACACAGTTAGGACACTATATGTAACAAAATAGCTTCTGTAGAAGATACGGAAAAGGGTATTATTAAGGATATTTGCAGGTTTATGACAGTCATAAGTAACAATTTAGCAATAATTACAACTACCTACTGTTCTCTACATATGATTTGTCTCACAAATGGCAGAACACTGCAGATTAACAAACAGAAGCAAAATTAGATACAGATATAAAACAAAAGTTGGAAACAACAGTCTCCATATCTGAAATGCATGAAATAATATAATCTGCCGTACAAAACTCCAGAAGAGGGAATATCAGCTTTTTCATCTTAAGCTGTTTTACAGTGTGAGTGTTGATGCTCAATGTATTGTGTTTTGCCAATACAATTGCACAAAATATCTTCTGCTTTCTGGAACATTTTGACTAACAGGAAATATACTGTATATATTTTACAAGGGCCACCAGTGATTTAAAAATTATTATAAATACATAGCAAATAATATTCTGGCAGTAGCTAGACATGCATGGACAATAATTATTTCATATCAACAGAATACTGATAGTCAACAACTAATTTTACAAAATGAACATTTTCTTGCTCACAAAATTTTCTAACAGCGAGAAATAAATGTGATTTGAAGGAATTGTGGGCAAAAGGTAGGAATAATGACTGAGAGAGGAAGAAATAATACTTCTAATTCAAGGAGAAATTAAGGAAACAGTTCATTAAAGAAAAATCAATAAAAATTAAAGCATGGCTTCAAAAAATTGCTAACATATCTGGAATAAACACAAAACTATATAATATACACACACACACACAATATGGTCAAAAGTCTATGGACTTCCCAGTAAAAGCATTCCGTGTGATGAGAGGCTACACTTCTGAAGGTATATACACTCCTGGAAATGGAAAAAAGAACACATTGACACAGGTGTGTCAGACCCACCATACTTGCTCCGGACACTGCGAGAGGGCTGTACAAGCAATGATCACACGCACGGCACAGCGGACACACCAGGAACCGCGGTGTTGGCCGTCGAATGGCGCTAGCTGCGCAGCATTTGTGCACCGCCGCCGTCAGTGTCAGCCAGTTTGCCGTGGCATACGGAGCTCCATCGCAGTCTTTAACACTGGTAGCATGCCACGACAGCGTGGACGTGAACCGTATGTGCAGTTGACGGACTTTGAGCGAGGGCGTATAGTGGGCATGCGGGAGGCCGGGTGGACGTACCGCCGAATTGCTCAACACGTGGGGCGTGAGGTCTCCACAGTACATCGATGTTGTCGCCAGTGGTCGGCGGAAGGTGCACGTGCCCGTCGACCTGGGACCGGACCGCAGCGACGCACGGATGCACGCCAAGACCGTAGGATCCTACGCAGTGCCGTAGGGGACCGCACTGCCACTTCCCAGCAAATTAGGAACACTGTTGCTCCTGGGGTATCGGCGAGGACCATTCGCAACCGTCTCCATGAAGCTGGGCTATGGTCCCGCACACCGTTAGGCCGTCTTCTGCTCACGCCCCAACATCGTGCAGCCCGCTTCCAGTGGTGTCGCGACAGGCGTGAATGGAGGGACGAATGGAGACGTGTCGTCTTCAGCGATGAGAGTCGCTTCTGCCTTGGTGCCAATGATGGTCGTATGCGTGTTTGGCGCCGTGCAGGTGAGCGCCACAATCAGGACTGCATACGACCGAGGCACACAGGGCCAACACCCGGCATCATGGTGTGGGGAGCGATCTCCTGCACTGGCCGTACACCACTGGTGATCGTCGAGGGGACACTGAATAGTGCACGGTACATCCAAACCGTCATCGAACCCATCGTTCTACCATTCCTAGACCGGCAAGGCAACTTGCTGTTCCAACAGGACAATGCACGTCCGCATGTATCCCGTGCCACCCAACGTGCTCTAGAAGGTGTAAGTCAACTACCCTGGCCAGCAAGATCTCCGGATCTGTCCCCCATTGAGCATGTTTGGGACTGGATGAAGCGTCGTCTCACGCGGTCTGCACGTCCAGCACGAACGCTGGTCCAACTGAGGCGCCAGGTGGAAATGGCATGGCAAGCCGTTCCACAGGACTACATCCAGCATCTCTACGATCGTCTCCATGGGAGAATAGCAGCCTGCATTGCTGCGAAAGGTGGATATACACTGTACTAGTGCCGACATTGTGCATGCTCTGTTGCCTGTGTCTATGTGCCTGTGGTTCTGTCAGTGTGATCATGTGATGTATCTGACCCCAGGAATGTGTCAATAAAGTTTCCCCTTCCTGGGACAATGAATTCACGGTGTTCTTATTTCAATTTCCAGGAGTGTAAATGCAGGCTCAATGTGAATAGACATGTTCTGGGCCACTGTTAGCAGTGTAATTCTGATGTGGACCAGTCAGGAAAACAATAAATCCAATCTTTCTTCTGAAAGGTCAAAGAAATAAAGTGATATGGGGCACCTAATAAAATACAATGAAACACTGAATGTCACATATCCCAATCAGCTACCGCACAGGACTTACATAAACAGCTAAAATACAGAAGTCTGCTACAGCACGAGATGGAAAAAGATTATTTCTTTTGTGGTTAAGATCATGTTGCTGTCCACTGACACTGATGAATGTGTACTGTAACCTGGGGCAGGAAGGTTGGGGAGACACATATCATTTGCTAGTCCAATAATGCCCAATAGAGGAAGGGCACCCCAGGGCAGTTGTCAGCACACTCATTGGCAGGCCCAGCCAGTGTATGCTAACTGCCTATTACATACATTCTGCACATATACAACCAACCACCCCTACCAGCGTGTGCTTGGCCTGTGCAGTACGATCCCATACACTATGGCCTGGCTGGCTGACTGAGTACCCTACAACAGCACTCTCTCTCTCTCTCTCTCTCTCTCTCTCTCTCTCTCTCTGTGTGTGTGTGTGTGTGTGTGTCTGTGTGTGTGTGTGTGTGTGAGAAACAAGGCCGGCCTGTTTGTATGGGAAAAAAAAAAAATCAGATGTCCAAAGACTTTTGGCCACAAAGTGCTGTATAAAAACAATATGTAACTAAACAAATTAAGCAGTTTCCAAATATTAAATAAATTATTTTGGTGAAATATTACAATCCTTTTGGGAGCTATAGCTGCATTGTTGCAAATAATCATACAGATGTCAGTTGGTGCATGGTCTACATCTTTTTTGTCTAGTAATAAACAAAGTAATTCATGTCCGCTAACTAATAACCTAACTAACAGAAATGTAAAGCGAACCATAAAAAGTGTATTTCGTAAATCACCAAAAATCCAATGTTTAGAGCTGACCTCATACGTATATCTTTTCAAACACAGGCAAAGGAATTTGTCTACCTCGAACTAAATGGAACAACATTAGGAGAAAAACATAGTTCCAAATTTTATAAGTAAACAGAAAGTTCTCCTGACAACATTTGGAATAAGAGGTGACTTTGTCCTTTACTGATTTTAGTAACAACCTACCTGTCTTGCAGAAATCTTGATAAATTTATCATTTGACTAGTTTTTATTTCACAAGGAAATTGCTACTTACCATATAGTGGTGATGCTGAGTCGCAGATAGGCACAACAAAAAGATTTTCACACTTAAAAGCTTTCCGCCAATTGCCTTTGTCAACAATAGACACACACACACACACACACACACACACACACACACACGACTGCAACTGAAACCAGCAGTCATGTGAGAGTTGCGTTTGTGTGAGTGTGTGTATTGTTGACAAAGGCCACTGGCCGAATGCTGCGAGTGTGAAAACCTTTTTGTTGTGCCTATCTGCGACAGCATCTCCGCTATATGGTGATTATCTACTTTCCTTCTCATAATACTGTTACACTCCATCCTGGATTTTCCGCTGTTTGATTTCACAAGAAATTTTCTGCAATTACTCATGACTGTAGAGATATTGATATAAAATATTGTCAAGGGTGACAACTTCTGTCATATATGAAAATGCTATAAATTTTACTTTCATAGACAGTGTTAAACAAGGATCTCTAATGACACAGCTGTTGATACTGAAAGTGCGATAGCTGAAGCTTTTCCATGTTCCCAGCACTGGACACTGGAAAGTAAATATCTTTTATCCTATTACTCCGTAACTGTCATTGTAACTTTTTGAATTTTGATAGTGGAAACTGTTGCTTCTAATTACATTGCAGGGAATCCTCTACCCATAATGAAGTGACTGACTTGCAAGGTTTGTCTTTTGAAATATCTACAATACTGTCGCACATGGCGTCAACACTGTTGATTAAGCCTAATTTTTTCAAGACTGTGATTATGTGATGAATTTATACATACATTAATTTTCTTTAATGTACATTAAAGGTATCTTATTTCTAATCATGAATGATATTCGTGAGAAGCTGGGCCACACACTGGAATTTTCTGGCATTAATATCACAATGGACAAAATTATTTCCTCTAAAATGTATATGACCTGTTGGCAGAAATTCGTACGAGTTCTAGATTTCAAATAAGATAAATAAATTTACAGCTGCTGCAATACTAATTTTTTAGACAGTTGTTTCTGACATACTGACAGTTGGAACAGCAACCATCTATAGACTACCTATTTTGGTATCAAGTACCATCATCAGGCCATCCTGTGATTAAAAAAAATCAAAGTACACAGTTAAAATAATTCTTTAAGAAACATTTTAAAATACTTTTTTCCCCTATGACAGCAAACTCGTGGTATAGAATGCAATTTTTAAAAAATAGGCAGCCCCTCAAGCCTTTCCAAGTAGGTGTGTCATATACTAAAAGTAAAGGTCAATTCCACACTTCAAATAGATGTAAGCTGCGACCTGCAGTGATTAAGAGTGAATCCTATGTACAGGGGTCTTCTTAAAAAAAAATTAAGGTCACAATATAAAAGAGATAACACAGTGCGATTTTATTAAGACATCTATAACTGCCTGAAAGTACAGCACTATATTATATCCTGACTGTCTAGGCCAGACTGAGGATGTAACTACACTCTGTTACCATGGTATCCCACTCCTATAATCTTTTACAAAAACATGGTATTTTGAAATCATATGGGAAGTCTCCAAACAGCTGTGAAAAATCAACTACTTAACTGATAATTGGAGATTGTCTTTAGCTCCATTCAGTGCAAAGACTGTTCTGCATAAAGTAAATGTGTTTTCATGATTTCAAATCAGTTGTAAAGCAGGAAGCACATGACAATGTGGAAGAACTATTATTCACAGTGAACTGTGACAAGGTTAAAAGAGAGATTTCCATTATCTCAAAGTCAGTGTTGTATTTCTATGGTTTCAAAATAGAAATATGATTGCTTCTTGTGTCTGTGGGATATCCTTTGACAGCATATCATTACCAACAACAATAGTAGTACACGTATCACTTACTTCAACCTAGAAAACACTACATGACAAACCACTCGCAGAATGAAGCAGAGTTGTGCACTCTGCTCTTTGTGTAAAATTGGGCATTATGAAGAAGTTGGCTGGACATAGGAGGAGATACTCAGAAAGCATTTTGGTGTCTTTGCAAGAATTTTTCACATCTTAATGACAGCAAAATAAAAGTATGTCATCTGATAAGTCTGTAAATGTACAAACAATTTTAGAATCACCACCTCAATAATGATTTGTAACCAATGGAAAGTACCGTATTTACTTGAATCTAAGCCGCACTTTTTTTCCGGTTTTTGTAATCCAAAAAACCGCCTGCGGCTTAGAATCGAGTGCAAAGCAAGCGGAAGTTATGAAAAATGTTGATAGGTGCCGCCACAACTAACTTCTGCCGTCGAATATATGTAGCGCTACACAAGCATGCTTTGTGGGCACAAAGATAAATACTGGCGCCAAAACCTCTGCATCAGTAAATAAATTTTAAAAAAAGGTAGAAGACGAGCTCTTTTTTTCTCCACCCCGAGTTTCTACCACTGCATTTTCATACATTATCCAACGAAGTAAATACAAATTCCGTATTGTTCATCTTCGAATGTAGCAGAATTTCAATGTACTTCGAAAATCCGACTGGCAAGACTGTTAGGGATGTTTGTCAATATGGCCAACTCTACGTTCCGAGTTTTTTCCTACCTGTGAGAAGAGATGGTTGCTAATAGGAACCTGATGAAATGTGAATCACATGCAGTATTCTCTTCACCATAAGAATAATACGAATATAAACATTTTGCCCTGTATTCTTTCGTGTTTGCTGTTATCTCATTTAAATCCTGTCTGCCTAATAAACTACGAAACTAGAGTGAGACAACAGCAAACGCGGAAGAATATACGTATCGTGTCATGTTTATATTTGTATTATTCTTATGCCTAATAGTGATACAGTCAGAAATGAAGCACGGCAACTCACTAGATTTTTAGATCTAAGATGACAAATTTCTGTGCAGAATTTGATGTACTAAAGAAGCGGCCGCAAAGATTTTCAAACGCAGAAAAATTTTCGCCTAACTCTCGTTCAGAACATGTTCTATCATACTCAGTCTATTATTTGGTTCTTGTTGATCATTATCAAAGAACGCAGTAGTGTAAGTAACAACAAATAGCAGTCTCTTGCCATTGTTTCGCTAATGAGACGATTCCTCTCTCTCTCTCTCTTTTTTTTAGCGGCGGCAGCGCGCACAAAAGCAAGCCATGCCGCGAGCAGCGACAGGCCGTAAACACGCACTATCAGAATGCGACAAACAATGGATGACACAGTACAGTAATGCATTTTCAGCTTAGAGTGACGTAAACACCTATAACAAAGAAAACGGCACTTATCAAAGCAAAATAAGCAATCGATTCAAACCAGACGAAGCACGTGAAAAAGGAAGGGTACCCGTATAAATACGGACGGAGCGCCTGACGCATAGCAATGGCTACCTGGTTAAGCTTAACTGCTAAGCTTACGACTCGAACCAAACTACTGTAGCTGTATCGTCTTTCATTCGACCTAAATTGTGTCTCATATTACAATGGACCAACTTTGTTTCGATTTGGAGGTGCGGCCTAAAACTTTTCTCTCCCTTTGAATTTCGAGTCTCAAATTTCAGGTGCGGCTTAGATTCGGGAATTTTTTTTTTTTTTTCCTTTATTTCGAGTCTCATTTTTCAGGTGCGGCTTAGATTCGAGTGCGGCTTAGATTCGAGTAAATACGGTAGTCTCAAGTTTCCTTGGCTAAGTGTACATCAAATTCATTGGAATTACAAAGGCAGAAGAAAACACAAGACTAATGGAAAATACTCTGCAGTGCTGTAAGGGACTTACTATTTCCTTGAAAGTTGGGGTGCTGACGTTGAAATAATGACAAAGTTTCCGCCAAAAATTTCAGAGTTGGACAACATATATCAAAAGAAATGGAGTGAATATATGTTAATTTATCATTAATGGACACTTCATGTATTTACCTGACAATAAGACAATTCTGAGCATAAGACGATACCGTTTTTGAACAGGCTCCTTAAGAATTTTATGTTCTTAATGTATTCTGACTAATCAAATTTAGAAACTGTTTTAATGATAAACACCAAAACATAAGCCTCGCCCTCTTCATCAATGTTGCATATTAATTTGTACTTCGCTTAAATTTCATAATGCATGAAGTTGAAAAGGTCTTCTTTATGTTTATTCCAATAATTTCTCAAGCAATCAGGAAACCTTAACTGTATTTCTCTTACACATACAAAAGAACATTTTGCTCCAATGCAAGATACACTCGCTGACTCGGTCCTTTAAAGTCTGGTGTGTAGAACTGGTTTTCTATAATTTAGTCTTCATCTGATACCACCTACAAAGATTCACTTTTGTTACATCAAGCTCTCTACCTGCTGCACAATTGTATGTGCTCTTTGCTTCATAAATGATCTGTGCAGCATAAATAACAATTACTCAAAATAAGTTTTTTACTGTTTATGATACTAAGCAAAGAAGGGAAAGCTAAACGATGGAAGGAGTATAGAGAGTGTCTACATAAAGGAGATGAACTTGAAAGCAGTATTATAGAAAGGGAGGAGGACATAGGTGAACACAAGATGGGAGATATGATATTGCG
This sequence comes from Schistocerca nitens, assembly GCF_023898315.1. Taxonomy (NCBI): domain Eukaryota; kingdom Metazoa; phylum Arthropoda; class Insecta; order Orthoptera; family Acrididae; genus Schistocerca; species Schistocerca nitens. The sequence continues at coordinate 614,895,557 of NC_064614.1, read as the reverse complement.
ACAAAAATTTGTCTGAGCGCTTAAAGACCCAAATCAAAACAAGGATCTGGGAGTATATGACATCCTGTCAGAACTACTGAGCCTCGGGAGAGCTAGCCAAGACAAAACTCTTCCATCTAGGGTGCAAGATGTATGACACAGGTGAAATACCCTCAAACTTCAAGAATAATGTAATAATTCCAATCGCAAAGAAAGCAGGTGCTGACAGATGTGAATATTACCAAACTATCACTGCAAAATACTAACATGAATCAAATGCCAAATTGTAAATTGTAGATACTAACATGAATTCTTGCGGAGAAATGTAGGAACACGCGAGGCAATACTGAACCTACAAATTCTTTTAGAAGATAGATTATTGAAAGGCAGAGCTTTGTTTATAGCATTTGTAGATGTACGGAAACCTTGACAATGTTGATGGGATATGCTCTGAAACTGTGAAGGCAGCTACGGTAAAAAACAGGGAACAAATGACTTTTTACAACTTGTACATAAACCATATGGCAGTTATAACAACTGAGGGGCACCAAGAAGAAGAAGTGGTTGAGAAGAGAGTGAGACTATCGCTGATATTCAATCTATACACTGAGCAAGCAGTAAAAGAAACAAAAGAAAAATTTGGAGAAAGAATTAAAATTCAGAGAGAGAAAATAAAAACTTTTGAGGTCTGCCAATGACATTATAATTCTGCCTGAGAGAGCAAAGGACTTGAAAGAGCATATGAATGAAATGGACAGTGTCCTGAAAGGAGATTATAAGATGAACATCAACAAAAGCAAAACAAGGGTAATGGAATGTAGTCAATTATAAATCTGGCAATGCTGAGGGAATTAGGTTAGGAAACAAGACACTTCAAGTAGTAGACGGGTTTTGTTTTTGGGCAGCAAAATATCTGTTGATAGGCGAAGTAGAGAGGATATAAAGTGCAGCCTAACTACGAAGAACAAAAGTTTGTTAAAATCGATTACAGATTTAAGTGTCAGCAAGACTTTTCTGAAAGTATTTGTTTGGAGGTGGCCATATATGGAAATGAAACACCGACGAACTTTTAGACGCGAAGAGAATAGAAGCTTTTGAAATATGTTGCTACAGAAGAATGTTGAACAGCACAATCTGACTAGAAGGGATCAGTTGGTAGGACACATTATGAGACATCAACAGATCACAAAATACCGAGGTCATCAGTCCCATGGTCTACGATGGCAGGAATCAAGGGAGGATCAACAAAAACAGCACAGTCCAGTCAAGAGGAAGGGATAACATCCAAACGAAGAGGGAAAAGGGACGGCAGGGCAGCAGGAAGAGGAAAAAAATGGGAGGGAGGTGGAAACAGGGAGAGCAGGGGTGTCTCAGGAATGCTACATGTGCTGGGGCACCAGCAATGCCACTGACACGTCCTGACATCCACACCACACCAATATCACAATAAAATGAGGACAACACCAAGGGAAGATGACACTAGAAAAGGGGAAACAAAACAGCACAACAGATCAGACAAAATATAGGGAAAAGGTGAGGAGAATCTGGCCCATGAAAGACAAGGTTAAGGTCTCCATAACCAATGCATATGCTGAGGGACTAAGAGGAAAATTCAATGACTTATACCTGGGAGTGCATACCACTTTCGCGAAGAAAACTGAGGACAGATGTAAACATGCGAGGCTGTCTGCTAAAACTCAAAACAAGGAAGGTGGGAGGCATATTTAGTGCGAAGGGCAAAAAGGCAGGGACACTCCAGCAAAATATGATCACTGTGAGCTTTGCTAAAGGGAGAGGGGGTGTCCTCACAGTGGAGTAAAAAACTATGGGTCAATGTAGTATGGCCAATATGAAGATGCCAGAGGATGGTAGATTCCTGCCCAGAGAGGCAGAGAGAAAGACGCCCTATGGTGTGAGCCTATTTGACAGCATGAGGGTTATTAGACAGGGTGTAGCCTCCCAAGAGACAGTCCACAACTGAGCAAAAAGGTATTTGATGTAAAGCCTCAAATCCGACCCTGGAGGGGTCATAGAAATGGGCAGGGGAGGAAGGAGGGGGGGGGGGGGGTAGTATTTGCCCCTCCAGCCAGAAGATCAGCCAGTTCATTACTCAGGATACCTATGTGGCCAAGAACTCAAAGAAAATCAACTGAACAAGCAGCATCACCAAGATCAGCAAAAAGGTCATGGATGGCAGAGTCCAACAATGGATGGCAGAGTCCAACAGTTGGCGGGAAAAAAAACTGAGTGATAGCCTGAAGGCCACTCATTGAGTCCGTACATAACAAAACTTGGCTGAGGGAGGACTGTTTAATAAAGCAGAGGGCCCAATTGATGGCCAACAATTCCACAGTAACACCCCACGCATGGCAGGCAAGAGATGGTGTTCCATGCCAACAGAAGATGTGAAAGTGTATCCCACATGATCAGTGGATTTAAAGCCATTAGTGTAAAAAATAATGGCATCCTGACGTAAGAGCTTTCGGGACAAATAACAGAACACCATTGGAACAATGGGGGCTTTCAGTCCCTGGAAGAGATCCATCCAAATCCATGGCCAAAGAACTAACCTGGGGTGGGGTTTGGGAGATAATGCAGGGAAGAGGACAAGGAAGGGAGATGGAAGTCAGAGCGGAGAGAAGCAAGGTGGAGTCCAAGAGGTAAATGCAACTGAGGGCAGGCAATGGTGGGAGACAGCCTGAAGTCGCAAAAAGAATAGAACAGGAAGAGTGAGCAGGGGAAGAGTGGATAGTGATGGCATAAGAAACCAGTAGCTGGGACTGCTGAATCAAAAGGGAAGGGATTGCAGCGGCAACCACAAAACTATTAATAAGGCTAGTGCAAAAGGCACCAGTGGATTAACGGAGAGCACACTGAGTCCACAAGGAGCAGTGTAGAAGGGGCAGTTGGTCCACAAACTTTACAACCATAGTCCATACAGGAAAGAACTAATGCCTGGGAAAGGCGGAGAAGGGCCAAACAATCCACACCCCAAAGGGTGTGGGCAGGGGAGCAAAGAACACTGAGATTACAAAAACAGCCAACCTTCAGATGATAGATATGGAACAACCCAAACTGCTTGTTGTCAAAAAGAAGACCCAAGTACTGAATTGGAGCACCACAGTCAAGCATTGGGCATTGATGTAGAGCTCTGATCAGGATGGACCGGTACAGTGACAGAACTGAACCACCCTTGACTTAAGGGGAGAGAACTGAAAACAGTGTCAGAGTGTCCGTGTGGAGGCATGCGAGATGGCATCCTGGAGCTGTCGTTCTGCAGAGACCACTGAGTGGGAGCTAGCCCAAACACAGCAATCATCCTGATACAGAGCAGGGGTACCAACAGTCTGAAAAAGGCCACAATTCCATTAACAGCGATTAGAAAAAGAAGAACACTTAATATGAAGCCCTGTGGAACACCATTCTCCTGGGCGCCCGTGGAGAGGTGAGAACAGTACCAACTCTTGAGTTTGACCAACCGGTTGGACAGGAACTGCCAGAAAAATCAGGCGGGGGCCCCAAAGACCCCACTCATGGTTTGTAAGGATGATGTGGTGGCACCAAGCTGTGTTGTACGCCTTAGGAAAATCGAAGAAAACTTGACAAGATGGCAGCACTGAGAAAAGGCCTACCAAACTAAGATTTCCAATCAAAGCAGATAATTGATCCAAGACCATCCCTCTCGAAAGCCACACTGCTAAGGAGATAAAAGGTCCCGAGATTCAAGGACCCAACTGAGCCGATGAACCACCCCATTCTACTAACTTGCAGGGGACATCTGTCTGGCTGATGGGCCAGTAAATATCAAGGGACGACGGGCCCTTGTCAGGCTTAAGGACAGGAACCACAATACTATCTCTCCACTGAGAGGGGAGAATGCCTTACAGCCAAATATCGTTAAACACCTGGAGGAGATACTGCCATTGTGGAGGACTGAGGTATTGAAGTAATTAGTTAAGGATTGTCAAGGCCAGGAGCTGACTCGTGGGAAGAAGAGAAGACCAGAAGAAGATCCCAGTCAGTGAAAGTTCATTGTAATATACCACCTAACAATACGCAGAACATTAGTGGGAAACTTCAACCCACTGTAGCTGGAGGTGGAAGGCAAATGGGTAGGAGACTGATATTGATGCCGTCACAAAACGGGTCGTGACATGTTCTGCGAGATCTGATGGAACTGTACAAAGGCCACCTGGAAGGGCAAGGCCCAGAATGGAAGATTGCCGCTGACAACCTAGGAGGATGCAGAGTGTAGCCCATACCCGTGACAAAGGGACAGAAGAACCTAGAGAGGAGACAAAGTGTTCCCAACACACCCATATGTTCTGTCTGATTAAGTAACAGGCTTTGGTGTGAAGATGTTTAAAGGTAATAAGACTAGCAGAGAACGGGTGCTGCTTAAGATGCTGCAATGTGTGATGATCACAGATAGTGGAGGCAACAACTGACAGTGAATGGAGTCCGCCAAGCGAGGAACGACAATGCCGACAATGTCGATTATCTTATCAGAGAGAGCAATAACGGCTTCGTCAATACAACCTGACAAAAAGGAGGAAACACGACCTAGGAGGTATATAAAGGCCAATCAGCATGACGGAAGATCCAGTAGGGAAACCTGGTAATTTGGAGGTGGGAAGGGAATCAGAGAATCAATGGAAGTGGTCACTATCACGTAGGTCATTGTGTGGCGACAAGTGCAAGGAACAAAGAAGCAGAGGGAAAAAGAGGGCAAGAAAGCAAAAAATCAATTGCAGAGAAAGTTTCATACGCAGCACTAAAATGAGTAGGGGAACCATCATTAAGAAGGCCTAGGTTATGGTCCACAAGAAATTCAACGAGGAGCCCCCGACTAAATGAACAAGCATGCCCCACAAAAGTTGATGGGCATTAAAATCTCCAAGGAGGAGGAAGGGAGTGGGGAGTTGTTGAAGTGGAGCAGTTAAGGTACCAGATGTAGGTGGCCTGTCAAGACGACGATAGAGATTGAAAATCGTGACAGCAGAGTCCAAGTGCACTAGAATGGCAACTGCTTCCAATGTGGTAAAAGTGGGACCCAAGTACTAACACTATCTGTATGGACCAACATGCAGACACCACCAGAAATCCTCAAAGGGTTGACCTAGTTCTGACAAAGCATGGGACCCACTAAGGGTTGGTGAATGAGCGTCAGTAAAATGAGACTCCTACAGAACGACACAAGCTGCGGAGTAAGAGGCAATGAGGCACTGCAACTCTGGGAAGTGATGGTAGTACCCATTACAGTTCCACTGAATAATTATGAAGTCAGTATCCAAATGGGAGGTGAATGGGTTGGAGCCAATCTTGGAGCCAATCAAGTCCCGGGTCAACATCTGCCACCAACGACAACAAGGTGACATACATAAATAAGATGTCAGGCTCAAGTTACAAGGGGGGAGATGGCACCTCCGGAAGGCATCACTTTTGCATAGACTGAGGAGGGCAGGGCACAGAGGGACAGCAGGCTTCAGCAAGATCGGGAACCAAAAAAGAGCAGGCAACCTGGGGGGAGCCAGACTGTGTCCCGTCCTGCAGTCGAGTTGTGGTGGCTGGCCTCCAGCCTGAGACACACTGTGGGGAGGGATCCTGGGAGGGAGTCCCATCACCAGTGGGCACTGAAGAAGGGGGGGGGGGGGAGGAGGAGGTGCCACTTCTTTGGCCAAGCAGGGTGAGTGGAACCTGGAGGGGAGGATGTGGGAATCACAGGAGAGAGGGAGAGGAGAGGGGGGTGGAATTGAGGTAAGGAAGAGGTAGGAGGGGGAAGTAAGTAACAGAGGCAAAAGTAGAAGTCATTGACACAGGGTGGAGTCGGTCATATTTTTGATGAGCCTCACTGTAAGATACATGATCCAGGCACTTATACTCTTGTATCTTATTTTATTTCTTGTACACTGGGCAATCTGGTGACCGTGGAAAGTAACAGTTGTGACAATTTACACACATGGGTGGCAGAACACAGGGGCTCCCCTCACGGAGTTAGTGTCCATTGCCACCACACAGAGGGTATCTCATGAAGACATGTGCCCAAAATGCAAGCACCGAAAGCACCTCACGGTTGGCTGGTTGGTTTGTGGGGTTGAAGGGACCAGACTGCAAAGGTCATCAGTCCCTTTATCCATGACCATGAAACATCCACAAGGAATAAGCAACGGAGAGGACAAGGGACAACACAGAACAAGAAAGACACAAACAAAGACCAGAAAAAAAGAAATAAAAGCACACAGAGTGTTACAATGTTTGGCCGACCATGGAAACAAAAAAAAAGGAAAAGCCAACCACCAAGAGGCACACTAAAAACCCCAATCCAAAACCAGAGGCCAGAGACCAGACTCAACACACAAAAGAGACAAAACCCTCAGATTGAGCGAAAAACCACCCTGCTCGAATAAAACTCAAAACTAAGCCTGTCATTGCAGCATCATCCGTTAAACGTGCAGGGATTGTATCAGGCAGCGCAAACGTCTGCCTGAGCGCAGTTAAAAGCAGACAGGCCAACAACCATAGGTGGAAGCATGAAGCACAAGCGGCCAAAGACACTACTAGCTAGGGCATAACCATCTATGGCAAGCTAACATACACCAAGAAGCGACAAACATCGGCAAGCCCCTGCATATCAGCAATGCTGACTGGAAATTACCAGCTGCTATTAGAGCCAACCAACAGGCGACAGCAGGGAAACCAACGAGCCCGCCCACTGACACACAAACAATTCGTCAACATCACCCTACACTGTGCATCCGATATATATGACCTATCGGACACAAAAACGATGATAAACCTAACTGTTGCAGGTTGCTGACGCTGATCGAGAGTTCAACACTGGCACCCAGTGACAACTGCCAAGCAACAGCACCGCACAATGTCAAGGTATCGACATGAATGATACCCACTACTAACAAAGCCTACCCTTGCATGACCTATCGCAGGCAGCGAGACATCCGCTACTGCTCTTACCACCTGACCTAACTATCGCAGAGGTTTTTTTCCCTTGGCTCTTACCTTGGCACTTTTTTTTCCCCTCTGCCCTTCAAACCGCTACCCTTCGTTCAACTTCGACCCAATCTATCTCCAGATGAGCATGTGTTAATGTATAACCTTAACCAGAAGTACGCAAACATCGCAGTACCCACATCCTGCGACACCTGACTTTAGTGAAATCAGCGACATAGAGGTGGGTTCTCGCAGCGCAATAAATGAGCGTGCGTCAGCCAGGTGTGGCCAATGCGTAGCTGGCAGAGAACATATGTCATAGAAGGGTAGACCGATCGACACCCCAGCTGGTGTGACTCAAGCAATGAAGAGCGTTAAGATGCCTCCAGCACATTTGTTTAAGCTGCCGAATATGAGGGAGCCAAGTCAACCGAGTATCAAAAAGCAATCCCAAAAACCGATACGTCTCCACCACAGAAAGAGGTTCGCCGTCAAGATAAAGCCGTGGCTCAGGATGAATAGTGCGACACCGGCAGAAATGCATGACGCAAGTCTTGCCGGCCAAAAACTGGAAGCTGTACGTTACAGCCCAAGACTGCACCTTGCAGATAGTGCCCTGCAGCTGCCGTTCAGCAACTACAATTCCAATAGAGCTGTAGTACAGGCAAAAGTTATCAGCATACAAAGAAGCTGATATTGACGTTCCCACAGCTGCAGCTAGCCCATTGATAGCAACTAAAAAGTGGGAGACACTCAAGACAGAGCCTTGTGGGACCCCATTCTCATGGACTCGGGAGGAACTATGGGAGGGACCAACTTGCACGCAGAAGGAATGAAGCGACAGAAAATTTTGAATAAAACTCGGGAGCGGGCCTGTAAGACCCCACCCATGAAGGGTGGTGAGGATGCGATGTCGTCATGTTGTACCGTACGCCTTCCGCATGCCAAAAGAGACAGCAACCAGATGCTGATGGCGAGCAAATGCCGTATGGATGGCGGACTCCTGGCAGACCAGATTATCGGTGGCAGAATGGCCCTTACGGAACCCACCCTGAGACGGACCCAGAAGGCCCCAAGACTCAAGGTCGTCGGGGATGCCAAAATCTGGAAATCGTCCTCAGACGCAGAGCTGTTAGTAACAGGTAGCACAGAAGCAACTTGAACCTCTTCCTTCTAACCCAGCTTCTCCTCCTCCTCCTCCTCCCACCCGCTGCTCCTTAGGAGCAACCTGGGAGGGAGTCTCAGAAGGAGGGCCACAGACAGACAAAGAGCAGGAAGTTCTTCAATCTGCCACTCGTGGCTCCTTGAGCCACTGACTGGTGGCAGCTGTCGTGCCGGAGGATGCCTTAGAAGGCAGATTTCCAAGGGACCCTTTCCGCATGAGAGAAGCCGGAGGCGGCAGGCGTGCCTCTGGCTCGGGGACAGGGTCCGATATCCCCGTCAATTTGGGGGGGGTTGGTCTCCCAAAGGAGGTACCTTGAGAGCACCAGAAGAAGCAGTGTCCCCCATCATGGACATGGGAGAAGAGTCGGTGCGGCTCTGAGGGCCCACTGGAGGTTTAACAAATGCAGGGACAGCTGTTGCCAATGGGGCAACAAAGTCACAGTCGCAGCATATGATGTAGTCATTTGAACAGGATGAAGTCTTTCGTATTTCCTCTTTGCATTTTGATAGGTGAGCCTGTCCAGGGTTTTCATCTCCATTATTCGCCACTCCTTATGGAGAACAAGGCAGTCAGACGAGCAGGGGTAGTGGTGCTTCCCACAGCTGGCACACGTGGGAGGAAGCACATACGGAGTGCCTGGGTGCAGAGGACGACTGCAATCCCTGCATGTGATGCTGGAGGTACAGCAAGATGACATGTGTCCAAACTTCCAGCATAGGAGGGGGGACGCATGGTTTCACGTCATAATGGTAAACCATCACCTTGACCTTTTCAGATAACAAGCCACCCTCAAAACCAACATGAAGGCACCGGTAGCTTCCCTGTTGTCTTTGGGTCCCCTATGTATGCGCCGGACAAAGAGGACACTCCATCGCTCTAAGTTGGCACGTAGCTCCTCATCCGACTGCAAAGGGTCTCAATGGAAAATAACACCCTGGCCCATTTTATGGGGCGTAATCGAGACAAGAATGTCTCCCAGATTAGCACAGGCGAGCAACGCCCGCAACTGGGCAGGGGCAGCTGTTTGGATCAAAATCGACCCGCTACGCATTTTGGACAATGCCTCCACTTTCCCAAACCTATTGACAAAAAACTGGGGTTTCATTGCCTGAAAAGCCGCTTCATCAGTCCCGCTGCTCACAGCATCAAAATCATTCCTTACTCGCTTTGAGACTGCTGGGGCCGAGCGATCACCAGCTTGATTAAATTTAACCCGTTTCATTGTGGGTCATCCACCCTGATGCCACCCACTCTGACCAGGGGCTGCCCCACGGGCACCACCCAGCCTCAGCAAGGGCCACCTGGCAAGATAGCCATTGCCGGGAGTTCTGGTGCCCCAGAAAGGATGGGCACCTACTCCTTGGCATATGCGGGGAAGTCTCAGCTCAGGCATCAACAGTGCGATCCCTGTGTTGTCAGGAGGCTACCACCAAGAGGGTACATGACAACCCCACCATGACGGACTGGCTACCGCACTGGATTTTGGGTGCCGAAATGGTCCAGAATTGTTGTGGGCATGAAGGATGGGATGGCACAGGAGACGAGAAGTAGGCAACCCATAAGACGTTGGGTGCAAAGCCCACTACACAATAAGTAGCATTGAAGAGCTTGGTGCACGATGGACAAACAAAAAACACCACATAAGGCATCCTTCCCCAATTGGCACGCACTAGCAACAGAAATTTGGAGAAGGTGGAGGTCAAATCTGAGAGGGGACCATCACAAAAACGCCGAAATGTTGGAAATCCTTTTAGTCGCCTCTTACGACAGGCAAGAATAGCGTGGTCCTATTGTACAAAGAGCTGCAGACTGGGTGGCAGAAGAAGCTTTGATAAACTTGGCTTCCATATTTTCCACAAAAAATAGTGGATCTGTGGTGGTGAATGTGTCTCCGTCCATCCTAGCATAGACCACATAGCAGGGAAAGTGTTTCACCCCAAGCCAGCGAGCCTGGCCTCCTCTCACGATGTTGCCAGGGAAGGAAAGGCTGCAGGGTCATACGAAGCACCATTCAGTGATCAGTTACCACTCTAGGCGATGGCCATAGGAGAATGGCCACATTTCCTGAGTTTGATATGCTTCACGAGCAAAGCATCCACTCTGATACCACCCACTCCGATCAAGGGCTATCCCTATGGGTGCCAGCCAGCCACAGCAAGGACCGTCTGGCACGGAAGTCATTTCCGGGAGTTACAGTGCTCCAAAATGACAAGCAACCACTTCTAGGCACACATGGGAAGAAAACAGCTCAAATATCAGAACCCTGTGTTGACAAAGGGCTCAGCCAGATGAGCACATGACAGCCCCACCATATAGACTGGATATACATGCTGGTGACCTAGTGTAGAGGGGTGGGGGGGTGGGGGTTTACTGCAGAGGAGGGGGGGGGGGGGGTAAAGAGGGGGATGGGGGAGAGGGAAGAATCCAAACTGTAGATGCTAGGAAGTGTGTTTTTCCCCAAATGGCTCACACTACAGACAGAACATTTAGCAGTGGAGGTCAAATCCCAAAAAGGGACAAAACAACCCAAAAAAGGATGAAGGAGAAAAGGCAAGAGAAACAAAACCACAAGGAATACAGGAAACCTTGTGGATAGCCAAGTTAACAGAAGTAAGAACACGAAGAGGTGGGGAAGAAGTGAGGACAGGATGAAAGGGCGCTGGGAAGAAAATGCAGCCTGGGAAGGAAGAATGGACTGCAACAGCTCAGGGCCCTGTGGGCACCATGCACAAACTCGTGAAGGAACTGTGAGCCACAGAGAGAGAGAGAGAGAGAGAGAGAGAGAGAGAGAGAGAGAGAGAGAGAGTGAGTGTGTGTGTGTGTGTGTGTGTGTGTGTGTGTGTGTGTGTGCGCGTGCGCGTGCGTGCGGGTTGGTGGGCTACTATCAGGAGATACAGAGGTATGCACAGGACAGAGCAGCATGAAGAAAGTTGCATTAAACCTAGCTTCAGACTGAAGAACACAGGAAACAACACCGTCAATGAGAATCAATTGTGAACTGTACACTCATACATCTAAATTTCTCAACCGAATCACAGCTGTTATTTACATTGATGATAAATTGCTAGAATTTACTGTTCTTACAGCAAACTGAATAACAGAAAGATGTTATGCGCTTGGCTTTTTAGTGCGGAATCAACAGAAATGTGTCCACTTCAGACTAACAGAACACTGTGCTTCATCCTTCTTTTCAAGTCTTGAAATTCAACAGTGTTGTGACACAGTAGCTGCTTTAATGCCTATTGAATCTTGTTTTTCGTTCATTATCCTTCATTTTGGATGTTCTGCAGAAATGTATGCTGTTGCTGACTATTTGTCCATTTGTAACATTCATTCAGTTTTGACTACATTTACATTTGAGCAAAGTACAGTTTAAATGTGGTAAATGTTCATCAAAGACCAGGTACAAGAGATGTATTCCCACAGCTGGCAGCACGATGAAATTCGCTGCCTCCTCACCACTATCCTTCTCACATTCAGGCACTCTGGTGTCACAGCATCCCATCACCCACCGTTATGAAATCATCAAATTAAGTCTGTGTGTAACCTGAAATACCAAAGCCTCCTCTGCTAATGTAAGAGAACCCTTATATTAAGCTATTACATAACGTCAAAACACTGAGTTCATAACCAAACCTTTGATTTGTGAATGTAAGAAGAGCCAATATTTTTCGAATGACAAATTTGGGAAAAAATCCCTTCTTACAGTCGAGTAAATGCGGTATCAGTGTCACCAGTAACATGATACATTTAGCAGACAAAGTAATTACGCTTTCAATGACTCCCCCAGTGAGAGAACAATGAGGTAAATATGAGCACGTACTTTTAACGAGAAATCCTCCAAAGCTGAAATAGTTAAAAACCATCATTAAATTTGCATTTTAACTATTTTAATATTTAGTGTCGTGAAAAATAGATATTATATTTGCAGCAAAGATACATAAGATAAATATAAAATAAGGGAATACAACCACGCACCTACACCAGGTCGATGTGTGGAGCGCAGTAGCACACAATAGAAAACAGCATTCGCACTAGCTCTTTTTCTAAGAGTACACTCATTCACACACACAAAACCCCACAGACACCAAAATGCACATTCTTGTGGCCACATTGTTCCCGGGGCCATGGGAGCATGCATTTGGGTGTCTGTGTGTGTTAATGTGTGTACTTCTGCTACAAAAAAAGAGTTAGTTCTCAAAAGTCAGTGTGAACCCTGATTTCTGTTGTGTTATTGTACCCCATGCATCAATCCACTGTAGGTGAGTGACTGCCTTTCCCTTATTTTACATACTGCCCCATCCACGAATTTCCATTACAGTTAAATGCAAAGTTATGTTTTGTTAGCTAATGTAAGTTTTTAGAGACATTATTCCTAAAAGTCTACTGTTTCTTCAGTCCAACATTAATTTTCGAAACAAATTTCCATCACATGAATCTACTTCTGTTGACATTGTTCCACTGCAATAGCAATCCATACACAATGTGTGCTGACTAATTTCAACAAACCATTCAACAATGGTCAAACTACTTTTATACGTCTTCTATTTTGCAGCCTTAGCAATGAGTGGCAAGACTTTCTGACACAAAATTGAAGAATATCGTGTGACTGCATCCTTCCACAGTTTCAAATTATAAAGACAAATGTGTGTATAAATGTAAGTGCACTCTGTGTCATTTTCTTTAATTTTTCTATGCACAGAGGTGTGACTTGTTGGCTATGTTGACCTCACATCATATATAAAGGTGGAAGGATCGACCCAGTGTTTGGCTGCAGATTTTTTCCTACCATATACAACTTACATCACAACTAGTAACTACTGGTGCATGCAAAACATGATGAGTGCATGATAAACTGTAGGTTCTCCTATAGAGGCAGAACATTTAACAGAAATGCTGTTGAGAGTGTAAGAGTGCTTTCTAAAGATAAATTGAACTATCCTAACTCATACAAAAGATTGTTTGCCAAAATATTCAAATCTTAATTCTTTCTCTGAAAATGACAAATAATGATCAGCTCTCTCTTGAAATAGGTACCAAATGTAAACTGTATGAAATGAATGTAACACTGTTTAGAGCAATGAAATGAAAATTTACAAGTAAGTAACTTGGCATCAACAAGTGAGACAGTGATCACAAACCACAAGAAAAACTTATTTTCTTTCTTCATTCAAACCTGTCACATCCTTCACCACAAAAGAATAACTGAAATGTGAATTTAATGTGTAATCTTCAAAATATTGATTCTGATGCCTCTACATCTACCAGATGGGATTCGTTGGTACAAAATACAATATGAAATTTAATAGAAGAAATGTGCCTAAAAAGTTATGCTTTTCAATAAGCACAGCAAAACCCCTCTCCCAAAATTGCCGTTCAGAAGGATAATGTCTCACAGTAAGCTACAAGTGACTGGTAATAGTTATTTTCCCGAACAGTAAACTGGAACACGACAAATATCACAAGATTGCTTCCATCCATATTCTAAACTATTCGCTAACTATTGGACTGCCCATAAAACAGCTGAATTCTGCAAAGCACAGTGTAAATGTGTACCATAGCAAAATGTCTAATATAATTTAAAAAGTTATGAAAACACAGACTGTCACTTTAGAATAAATTTAACTGCATACAAAGTAAATATGAACAACATACTTTCTTTTTAACATGTTTTGTCCTGGACAGCACACATACTATGTCTATTATCTGCTAATTTGTAACATAGGCTGCAACAAATTAATGAGATCAAACAGCATCGTAACAAAATACTTATATGCACAATCTGCAGTGCAGTTACACTAATTAAGAGAAAACATAAAAAGACAAAATTAAATGAATTAATGGCTAAATATTTCCATCTCGGAAAACTTTGTGTTATACACATATTTATATATAAAAAGGGGGGACACACTTTTCTTTCTCAAGTTAATACCCCTGAAATAAAGGTCACAAAGTTAAACAAGAACTTTCTCATTTCTACTGTGCAGTGATATCTGCATCAGATCAAGATATTCAAATTCATGAATGACTGTCGTAAAAGTAAAATTACCATTCTTCTTCTTTATGTGCCACAAAGAATTCATTTAGTTGCTGTCTCTTGAATTCTAACTTGTATTCATTGTACTTCCTGATAGCTTCTTCATCTGTTATATTGTCATCCTGGGTTTGCAGGTATGCTTTGAATGACATCATTGGAGGCTGTGTCTCAATGGACTGCATATCACGGCTGCAAATTTTAAAAAATGCTAGGTTTGTATTTTTTGCCATATAGATAAATTAATTTTCTTAAAAATGTCTAAATAACAGGTTTTCAAAATCCATTAAGGAATGTATTTGTTACTAATTATACTTCTGATCAGTACCAGTTAAATATAAACAAAAAATCTTTAGTTATGATGAACACTTATTATCATCTCCAACATGCACTACACAAAATTAGCTACTTGTCGTTAATGATGTCAGACTATCACTGTTGTCACACACTGCAGTAACATTAAAATATATGTTTTGAATATAAAATTTTGCTTTTGGAACTTTTATAATCTGTACTGAATATGAACCAGAACAAGAAAACTGTCGTTCTTTCAAACCTATTCTTTTAAAAACCACCACCACCACCCACCCACACACACACACACACACACACACACACACACACACACACACACTTATTACACAAATGAAGGGGCAAAAAAGTTAAATAAAATTCAAGAAGTTGGAAAAGGCACTACTATCCATCTTAACATGTTTCTTTGCCTATATCAGATCATGAAGCATTGTACAATGGAAGCGAGTTAATTTCCGTAGCAAAATGATTACTCCACCACATTCAGCTCAATAAATTTCATTTCAGGCTTAATTATGTTAAAAGTGAGCTACCTCTGTGACATGTATTAGCCACTGAAACACACAGAATGGAAATAAGGCCATGTTAACTTCAGTGTGCTACACAATGCACAAATTTTCCACATGAAACTGCCTCCAAAAATCAATGCACACTCTGGAATCTCATGCTTCAGCATTTCCTGTGGTCATTTACCTGTTCCAGATGATTATCTCAATTTTATTGTTTTTGATCCAATGACTAAACAGTGATTTCAAAATACATTCTGGCTTTTATTTTGTTTTATTGCCCCTGTTATCATTTCAAATACATTACCTGCAACTGCAACAAGGGCAAAGCTAGAACATAAGTAGTACAAGTAAGCTGAGTGGGGCTGCTTGAGAAATGATTACCGTGGGTGAGCAATGAATGAGCATTCATCCCTAGAGTGCACTCCTGGGCTTCAAAATAAGTGTAATGCCCCTTGATACAACACCAAGTGCTGTCAGTAAACCAAGTTTATGAACAGAACATCATAAGAAACTGGATATATTTATGTGCTGCCTGCTGAAGAGATGAACTGCAAAGCCAAAAATGTTTTGCAACGATCCTATAGTAGTTTGAATTTTTACTGTCAGCACAAAAATAAATTATGAACCCCTCCAAAAATAAACATTTTCACTACCTTTCCTCCTCCTCCACCGATCAGGTTTGTGTTCAGAGCTGATACTATGTACTTTGTAACACAACCATTAATGAATTTAAACTTTCTGAAATTGGGATGGAAAATGCAATTTTTACTTCAATTAACAAATTATCAGTTGTCTAAACCATTCATCACAAGCTACATTGACGCAAAAAGTTGTAAATCCTTTGCTTCATGATGGCCCATTCTAATTTTTAAAAAGGATACTTTCTGTGAAACTATATTCCAAAGCAATAGGATTCTTTTTGGAAAAATCAACATTAAACATAAGTATATGGGACAGTGCCCCATCCAGAAAACTGTGTTTCACAAACCGGATATGCAGCAGACAGCAGCTAATGTCTATTATGAGTAGAGATGGGCAGTCCGCTCCTGAACAGATTCAAAGAACCAGATCTTTCTAAAGAGTGGATGACGTATTATTTGGAAAAAATGAGTGGTAGCTCAGTGATTTCAAAATGCGTCTCTGGTGGCTTCATAATGAATGGGATGGAAATTCTGTGCTAGGCTGCTACAAAGGCACACCACGCCACATCCTTACAAAAATGTTACAAGAGCTACAAAAAAATCTGTTATAGACCTGTACATGTGTGGATCAGCATACCTTATTAGTAGCTTTCCCCATCCATGGAGATAAACAACAAAAGCTCCATTCCCCCCCCCCCCTCATTTATTGGCTATCAGGCAGTACCTATTCAGCCATTTCAATAGTAATGCTAATTAGGATTATATGAAAGTAAGTACAAGATAACAGCCAGTCCGTGAATGGAAAAAAATCTTCTACCAAGGTGGGAATCGAACCTGGGTCCCAACACTTCACAACCCACTGCGTCGACCATGCAGCTGCTGATGCAAATGATATCAAAGTTCTTCAGAATGATACATTAAGGCAGAAAACGCTTCCAGCATCATTTTCCACTCTTTATTTCAAAAGAAATTCTCTAATTTCAGAAGTTCAACAAATGTTTACATACTTAGTGTGTTGTTACTTCTTATCTTTTGACTTAGCACTGCACACGGAATATGCTGCCAAAAAACCATAAAAGCTGCAGTCTTCAGCCAATGCATGGTTGGAGTGTATCACAAAGTGATACAAGCATCACTTCCCCCCCACCCTCCAACAGCTCAGCACTCCCCACCACTCTCACCGATTGGACTGCAGGCCGTCTCACTAGCTCACTGCTCTCCACCACTCTGAGGGATCAGATTGCAAGGTAGCTCACAAGATCACTGCTTCCCATCACTCTTACGGATCAGAATGCAAACTAGCTCACTGCTCCCCACCACTCTCACAGACAAGATAGCATGTAGCAGACCACACAGCGACTTGAGGTGTCAATCTTGTTTGCACTCTTGGCACAGTGATACAGCTTGGCAACTCATTTTTCTGATTGAGTACTTCTCCATCTGAGTTCAGCTCTTTATTCTTTGTATCCTTATTTGATTTGTTTAGTCATCATTGTCTTGTCTGCCCTTGTTGTTGTTCTGTTTTCTTGTTGTGTGGGTGGTCTTTTTAGGTGTACTATTATGTCTTCCTCTATGACTGCTACATTTATAGTTAGTTGCTGCTGTTGGCGTGTCAGTAGCCTTTATGAGGGCTTTAATTACTTTGGATGAATAGGATACTAAATATAACAGTATGTATAACAGATAATTATTTTAACATACAAGATATCCATGTATAATGTTGTCTCAGGAGGAATGGTCAATATCCAGAGATACAACAGGAATGATCATTCGAAGTAAAAAACTAAATCTGGACATATGCACTATTCCCAATGGTTTCTGAGATGGAACATATTTAAAGTTACTTTTGTACATTTTTCTTGAATAACACGAAATCCGTAGCCTCTAGCAAAAACTTGGTGCAGTACAAAATTAAATTACATTAAATTTCCTTTACAAAGGTCCTATTCATTTTTACTCAAGGACTTATAGGTTGCGTGAAGAGAGCAAGAGAATACTGAAAATCTTGCACTATATACATGCGCTGAGGTGCAGATAAGACCGTTTGAGGTAGTTCCCCCGACTTGATAGACCACGTGTCCTATACCAAATTATTTGTCTCAACTTCAACTACACTAGTATGATACATTGTAAACAATGATAGTGTACTGAAAAATAAAGAAAATAAATAACAATGTACACTAATAATTTTCTATCTTGGAAACCATTCACATTAGTGCATCTGACCATATGAAGTTTTTTTGCTTTAAACAGTCTTTCCTGTCATATCTCTGAATAATTACCTTTCATCCAGTGACAAGCTGTATATTCATTCATTTAACCTGAATAGATTAATGCTTTTATGCTTTTAGGAGCTCTCTTACACTGGACCAGAGTTTTATATGTAATTACAGTTACTTAAAAAAATCATAACATTTTTAATATGATATCTCTTAGTCTTCTCTCTGCATGTATTAGGTGTTTTCCTGTTACGCTTTCTTAGCTGAAAATGTTGATTTCCCTCAGTCTTCCTAAATATATTCTGCCAGCTGAGTAATAATTATCAACAATTTTGGTAATCCGTTGTCTTCCACTCTCATGACGTAATCCTTCGAGTTGTTTCTGTATTCTTTAATCTGCCCATTTAGGTTTTTTACTTTTAGTTTTTTTCTGATGTCTACATTCACTCTCCTGTCAGACAGAATGACCCAGCTACTCTTCTTGGCAATCGGATCTCTAGTGCTTATATTCTGACGGGTATGATGTTTCTGGTGCGTCCTCCAAGCAAAAGCTTCAAATTCTAGGGAACAGTAGTTATTATGAGCAATAGTGGATCAACAATAAGCTTCACCATTTGTCTAGGGGACAGTAGTTGTTATGAGCAATAGTGGATCAATAATAAGCTTCACCATTTGTCTAGGGGACAGTAGTTGTTATGAGCAATAGTGTATCAATAATAAGCTTGACCATTTGGACGCGATGTTGTTCTGTTCAGTAAATGCTGAGCTGAAGGATTTTTCAACAGCATTGTCAGCTCAGGAAAGAATTTTTTGCAGCTACTGCCATTTACCTCCACGAAATAAATAGTAAGTCTATGTTTTGTTTACATTTCAATGAAGGTTATCACTAAAGCCAAGTTCTCGTTTAGTTCCTTGGTTGGGAAAATGGGATCAGCTGCAGCTTCTACTTTGCGTGCTGCTCCCTAGATCACACAAGATTTTCCATAGAGCATCTGGTCTTTATGTTTTAGATTGATGTATTGGCACGTCTTAGTTACCATTTCTCTCAGACTGACTGACTCTGTTTGCTTTATGCTTGTAATCAATTCTATTTTCAAGGGTACAAGGTCATTTGTAAGTCCGACGTGCAGTGTCTCCGAGATTCATGAACTATTTTATCTCTTGCATTAGCCAAGGTGCAGGTTTTCCCTTCATGTTTCCAGTCTTTGGGGGAGCATATTTAATGTGTAATATAGTTAATTTGGTAGTAAATCCATGGAGTTGGTCTTTCATGTCCAGGAATGGTATGGAAATCATCTCCCAAATTATCTCTTGTGGCTCTGCTACAAGTTCAGGTACACTCATACACTTAAAAGTCTCTGTATGTTGTCACAGTTTCTTCCTTTCATATTTTAGAGGGAGTCAGTCATCAAATGATGATGTGATATTCCACGTACAAATTTTAGTGCTTGTGAATTTTGTGTAAAATATATGTATGGGGGCCTGACTATAAGCTGCATTATGGGTAGGTACAAGCTGACATACTGTTACATTTGATGAAGAAACTGCACACTTGAATTTCACAGTGAAGAGTCAGAATACTTATGTTAGTGGTCCTAGCATTATATGTATGCTCCTAAGTTGAATCAAATTTTGGAAGGTCAATTTTGAAACAGGCTATCCTGCCCACTTTTGGAGGTCTGTAGAAGATGCAGATTAGACAAATTCTCTTAAGGGATTTGATATTTATGAAGATGTATTTGACTTGTTCGTCTTCATTACTATTGTACGTATGTAGCACTGTCGGTAATAAGTCAAAACTTTTGTTTGCCACTACTGCACCACATTATCTGTTCTTTCTGTGGTGTCTTGGGACAATGGAGTCTACATTTAAGGAACTGGAGGCCATGCTTGGCTTGAGCCAGCTGTCCACATTCATTAGAGGAAAGACATGAATGTCAATATTCTGAAATATATGGAGGAGTTTGTCAAAATGAGTTGAAAGTGATGGCCAACTACGTTCTACAGTAACAGTTTGTAGCTCCTAAACCACAGACTTTAGAATTCATTTGCACTGCTTTTTTTCCAGCCTTTATCTGCACCGTTATCCTGCCATCTCTCGTTCACACACGATGTAGCCCAAATTCGGTTATCACATTATTGAACATTTTCCTCTTTCAGCGGTGAAATCGTCGCATATTGACAGGCTTGTCTTTACCAGTTTCTTAATAGCTCTGACTATTTCAGACCTTTTCATATACCATACAAATTTCACAATTGTGGCTCTAGGTTTCGCAGATCACAACTTCCTTCATCCTACTCTGTAACTTCTGATTATAGAACACGCTGCATGTGTATTTGCTCTCACTTTAAGCTTTTACAATTTAAAATAGCTACGTTAATAGCAAATATTTTAATTTTACCAGTGTACTTTTCAGTGCTGCACAATATGTCATCCACATTGCTTCGCCTAGAAGAATTACGAGTAATGTTCAGTACCATTTTACCAAAATGGATGGAGAAGGAAAATACTGCTATTAACAGCAGATAATTGTCATGGCTTCTGGCTCATCATCAATCCTGATGACACATCTAAAATCGAAGATCCTACAGTACCTCTGGAACACTGGTGGTCAGGAAGCCAATCAAAAGATCATTTCTTCTGAACTGTCCTCACTGACATCTGCTTCCATCTCGGGAGAAGATATCCTCCGAGAAAGGCACACAAGTCTTAAGCAGTACGCAGCCCATCAGTGTCATCAGGTTCTGGATCAAGTCCTGATTTATTTCCTTTTGTACTGTCCTCACCCTCAAGTGCTTTTCATTTACAACACCCAGTAAGTAAATTTTTCAGCATTAAAAAGACGCTCACATTAAATGAAAGTAGGACATTAGACGTACAGCTTTTAAAAATGATTTTCAGATAATACTATTCAAAAACAGATGCACAGCAGAAAACATCTCAAACTGGGTAAAGTCTTTTATCCCAAATACAATATCAATTTTAAAATTACTTCCATAATAACAGAAAATGCGTCAAATATGAAATTAACTGTCATGCTTCTGAAACTTCCACATATCCCGACCGACTGAAAGTGAAACAAGATGTCCAAACCACACGGAACTCTACTTACGAAATATTGCAAACACTTACTTTAAATAAAGATCCCATAATTTCTTTTCTCGCTATTTGAAGTGTAAAATCGATCACCTTTAACTTAAAAGGTACAGACTGGGAGATAATGCGACATGCTTTACATATTTTAAAAGTTTTTGATGAGGTAACCAAAGAGATGTCCTCAGAGATGAGTGTCTCACTTTCAAAAATGGAGATCTTGCCAAAAATTAAACGAATTGATTAGTCAGGCAATGCTATTGGACCCGGATCCAAAGGCAAGGATTTTCAAATGACAAAAAAACATTTCAGGAGTATTGCATGAAGGCTACTGCAGAAATGAAAGCATTTGTTATTCAAGAAGAAAAAACAGAGCTCATTTCTAAACCAATTACAACCATGGCATATGAGATTTCTTCAATCTGGGACAAGTTCAATGAAACTATTGGTCAGCTTCTGGCAAGTCACAACCCAGAAAGTGCTCCAATTGTCAAACTGGACAAATATTTAGTGGAGGGATATTTTCCTTCAGCACTGTATCAATTGGTTCTAAAAATGTTATGTATCACGGCAACATCAGTGGCCCGTGAACAAATATTTTCAAAAGCAGGACAAATATGTACTGAGAAGTGAGAGAGACTCACATCTCCAGAAATGTGTCAAATATTATTTATAAATGACAATATTGATTAATTTTTCCTTTACGAGAACATATATAGTAATACTAACTGTAAATAATGACTACAGATACACTTCAATTACTGTTGTTATAACACCTATATTGTATTTTTTCCAGTAAAAGTATCAAAATATAACACAAATCAGGCTTCATTCTTAAAATTCTTCCACTTGATAAAAAATATTTAGGGTTTTGTTGTAATAGTTATACTTTTTTTTACAGCAGACAAAATTTAAAGCTTTTTTTATCTGAAAATTGCTGGGGACATAGCACAAAATTATTACTCGTCTATATAAGTTCTTTCAAAATAGGGCCAAATCAGATAAAAATATAGATTTAGTGACGTGAATTAAAAATATAGTGTACATTCCTTTTCTTATTTTTGTGAGCGAATGGTGAGCAGTGAGTCGTGAAAAAGAACTAGTTTATTCCAGTGAGTGACCAGTTCTGCTCCAATCTCTGAAAAGAATAGTTTTGTGTATATCTAATTACAAGCATGTGGTTCAATAAATGGAATTACGCCAACTATCTCCACAGGATAGGCATCAGTGACTCCCCTACTTGTACATGCGGCCTAATACCTGAAGTTGACTTATATAGCCTACTCTTTTCATGTGAACAGCATTGAGACAAGCAAGTCAGTTTGTGAAAGGGACTAAGCAACTTGAAAACGCCATTTCCTGATTCCCTACAGGCCCATTCACCTTAAAAAATGCTAAAACTCGCCGATTGAACTACTGTGCTGAGTGTAACCTGCACGTATAATCAAGTCTGTATTACCTGGAGGGCTTCTGTGTCATCCTACGGACTTGTTTTTAAGGTGATAATACCATATTTACATATCTGACCATACCTTAATGAATCTACCGTATAATCAGAAGTTTACCTAGCAATTTTACTTTGAAACAAGGTAACGTATTTGCCTTCCCCCCCCCCCCCCCCCTTAATAATTAAAAAAAATTGTTTTTTGGGGCTAGTTACCACGATACTTTGTTATGGTTTGTTATCAGTTATTTTGTGAACTACATGTTCTTGCACACGTTCTTTAATGATCAGATGTGCCATCTATGTAATAAAGATGCTAACTGCATGATTCATCCAACAAGTACCAACAAAAAATTTAAAACTAAACAGAATGACTGCAGTAGTTGGTGGTGGATAGGAAATTGTACTGGTAAATGAAATGTAGGTCCACATTATGCCCGCACACCCACTGTCGTCGCGACTGCACAGATCTCGCTTCCCTGTCCCCCCCCCCCTCCCCTTTTCTTTTCAAGCAACAAGTGGTTTTTTCTTTTCTTTCCTTTCCTTTCCTTTCCTTTCCTTTCCTTTCCGCCAGTTTTTCAACCTTGGTCTGTAGGTCACACTGACTGTCAACAGGAGTATTTATTTCTAGTTGCAACAATAGTTAATAAAATCTACATAAAAAACACATGAAATTCATTGTCACAGAATGTAATGTATGGGGTATTCAATTAAAATGCATTATAACAACAAGCACACAACCTTAAGACACACGACACACAACAATGTCTATAGCCCAACTCTTGGAAATACATTTATCATAAGCCTATAAGCAGTGCATGAGTTAAAACTTTGAGCAACAGTTCAAATGATTAGCACCAGAAGTATTTTATGACAATACAAAATGAAAACTGCATGCTAAATTTAATCTTAAGCAATAAACCAACAGAAGCAGATCTTAAATAATACAAAATATCTTAAGAAACAATGCCAATTATTACCTTTGACTACTGGAGTGATTTCCATAAGAATGTTGTGAATTATAGCTTTCATGTGCCCAAGAGCCACCATAGTTTCCACCATACCCACCACCAGCACCCTCATGGCCGTATCCCCCGGCTCCTCTCCTGTCATCCCTGCCACCCAAACAACAACACTAACACAGCATGTGATATAAGCCAAGAATGAACACACAAGAAAACACACATATTTAGTGAAATATTGTCAGAGTGCACCATGATGTATAGAACACAGAATAACATGACTTTAGGTAACAAAGAAAGAGTTCGTTTATTTTACAGAGAAAGATATGAAAAGAGTGCAAGCAAGGTCAGTCTGAAAAGAATTCCATGAGAATAAAAAGAAAGGATGAGGTAGCACAGCACTACAAGAAGGGACCAAAACAACAAGTGTAAAACTCAAAGATGAAGCTATGTTCAAGTCAAGTGAGATATGCCTCACATGTGAGCTCGGGTACCAGCATTCATAAGACTCTTTCAATTCTACCCACATTACAATCCAATTTAAAATTATGTTACAAAATATTGCATAATACCCAAGCATCAGCATGATTCCAAAGCATATCAGACATTTCTATTTTCTTTCCACTAACTTGCTGTGTTACGTGTCAGTTTACTCATAATAAAGCATAAGCTGTGACACACACAAAATTTTTACTCAATGCTAGAAGTGGGAGCAAGCACTTTTGTAAGGCTACTATCCAATTAAAAACACACACACAACGATCACATGATCTGTAGAACATTTTGCAATTTCAACTGTGATAAGTTTAAATAGTGAAACAATGTAGCAAAATTCCTAAACATATTATTTAAACCTATACTTCAGATTAGTGCAAACATTACTATGAAAATCCAACAAAAATCTAAAAGCTACCTTTTAGAGTGCGCTTAAAAAGTGCTGAAAACATGAAGAGAGAAAATCCAAAAATAGCAATCAAACTGAAATATAAGTAATAGTTTTCTGAAGCAATTGAATTATGTACTTGATGTAAGTAGTGACATATGACTTTAAAAAAAAAGAAACCACATGACTAAAATAACTTTAGTTATTTAAAAAATACAACAAACTCCTGAACAGAAGGAGTTCTAAGAATTTCTGTTTTTCAATTTGGAATGTAGCAAAGTGGATCATTTCCACTTGCCACTTGAGTAAACGATTGATAATTTTTCTTTCCTTTTAGCAATTCAATTTAGAACAATAATTACATAGTAAATATCAAAACTACCCCCAAAGCCATGTTTGCCAATGTCTCATCATTCAGAGAGTAATTTGTGTTTCACTGATTACTCCACTGTAGCTAGTTTCGCTGAGGAACTTTTATTTCATCAATACTTATCTCAAGCACTAAGACTCCTTATTACAGAAATGTGAGAGATTTTGACCTAATATTCAATAATTATTATGTTATTTTAATTTAAAGTATTCAGCATTTGTATAAAAATGTAATAATGAGTACTGTTTAAATCTGTTAAGAAAGTAGAACCAGATTAATTTATATTCGAATTTGTGACAGGTATAAGGACATTTGTTAATTAATACAATGTTACTTACTAAATCTTCATTAAATAAGAATTTTTAAATAATTTAGGAAGTATTAGTATATACTTCAACATATACTAGATGTAGAATGATTAAAGAAGACATGAGGGCATTCTCAGTTGAAGGTAGTTAAGGAGTGGTAGTTACAACTGGATAAGTTTCAGAGCGATAGTTGTTGAGGGGTAAGATTCAGAAAGGTAGTTGAAAGATAATTGGAGGCAACTGTTGATTAATTGTGAGATGAGTCACAGGTGTGAGTTGACAATAGGTGATTGGTACACAACTGATGCATGGCATTTGGACTGACTAGCACGTGCCACTCTGTGAATGAATTTTTGTCAAGTTTAATAGAGGCACATGTGAAGTTCTTGATCAGAAATCTACATAATAATGACACTGCAGCAAGGAAATAATTTTTTATTGACAACAAGTGATTAAGTGTGTTAAATTTTTAGGTGATCAACCACAGATGTGATTATCATCATGAAAAACTGCCAGTAAAAAGACAAAGATCGTTATATATTGACTTTGTTATTTATAAAAGATCTCTTAACATGAATAGTTCAATTAGAACAATATAATACACTGGAACATTACACCTTCTGGTGCTTAGATAAGATTATTCCACTGCTCAAAAACAAGGAATATACAGAGTCACAACCAAGAAAGAACAGATTTTCAGAACTTTCTATTTCAAATTTCTCCTTGGAAGAAATGAAGTGAAATAATTACTGTTCACTTTAAACACAAATAACAGCTATGGTTGTATATCTTTCCAAGATGACTTTCAATATCTAGGAGCTGTCTGTGATGTCAGAAACTCCACCATGTACTGAAACTGCGCACCAGCTTAATGCCCCGTAAGTCTGTTCAAGCATCTGTGGTCACCGTTTGAGCCTACGTTACAAAAACCTACACAAATTGGTATGTTACAGGAATATGAAATTCTATTCTATCTACAAACAGTGAAAAAGAAAAGGCATATCATCATCATCATCATCATCATCATCATCATCATCATCATTTGGGACCTAAAGTTGGTTCACAAAGAGAAGAGAGTGGGCCCCAGCAGTTCTGAATCAACTGAAGACAGTCCAAACTGGATGACTTCGAACCGCTCATGTCCATCTGCTGCCCACCTCAGCAATCTAATCTAGGACCTTACTTACAGCAATTACAAAATAAGTGTTGTGCCATGCTGTGTTTTGTCACTCATGAATACGTCTATTGCTCAGTGTCACAGCAGTTCCTGGCCCATCATGGGCAGTGCCAGATACACTTTCTATCCATCAGTGTAGGGCAAGTGCTATTACTTTGTGTGGTGGAACAAGAAAAATAGCTAGTAATTCCATTAATGCTGGGAGCAGGAGAGCAAAAATAAAGTGTTTCTCCATCCAGTCCCTCAGCTGATGAGATGAACAATGATATGTGCAGAAGCAAGTTTAAACACTGTGAGAAGAGTTTGGAAATTTTGCAAAGATAATTCTACGAAATCACATAAACTGCCAGCAAAAAATTATTCAGTTTGCCAGTACTTTGGAATTGCCTTCCCATTTGCCTGAATTACTTTAAAGTGATAATTTTGTTTGTTGTGTGAAATCACCTTCATTGACTGAAGGGATTCTTGGCATTGTTTCCCTTGTTTTTGAAACAATATAGGCAGTTGTGACACCCTGGTGGGCAATCATAAATGAGTGGCAAACAAAAAAGAATTTCCCACATCCACTACATGACTGAAGCCACAATAGCAACATCAATTATTGTCACAATTTAAGTTTTGCTACTCCCTCTTTTTAATTTCAAACTGTCTGTGAGAACTAATACAGGAGTAGTAGCAATAAGCACCACCACTCAACATAAAACTATTAATTTCCATTTCATGAATACTGTTCAGTTTTGTTACATCCTGTCTATGTTTTTACTTTTTAGAAGTGCAATAGATAGCAACTGACAGCTGGTATGGAGGTCAGTATATGAGACAATTGACACCACTTGGAGTGTAAACTGACATCTGAGCGCCACTGTAGAGCCAGCACTGCTTGAAGCAAGTACGACTTGTTCCCCTACCTGTGCCTGTCACTCCTCGGAAGCGTGTGTGCTCGGAGTCAGTCGGTGGAGCTGGCTTCCTAGAGCGCCCCCCACCCCCACTCCATAGAATTTGTTTTTCTTCTTGTAAACAGACAGTACGGTTTAGCATGGAATCCAAACCACTGTCATTCCTGATGAATTTTCATAACAATGAAAGATGAAGGCTAATTTGAACACAGACTGAAAAATTTCCGTGTTTCGAATGGGATTTAATCTCGTGATCTCTTTGTTTCTTGGCATATGCTCTTCAAGGACCTCATTTATCACTACATGACATTTACTGTTCAGCTTTCAGAAATATACAGTTCCAAAACTCAAGGTCCAGGTGAAAAAGTTAAAACATCTGCATTTTTGACACTTAAGAAGGAGCAAAGGTGGCCTCTTTCACTATCACCAAGTGTGCTATAGAAGAGAATGACAAACTGTATACAGAAAATTAATGTAACAGCCAAACTATAAATCTTACCATAAAATTTAAGTTATTACACAGCTTGTCATTTGTCCATTAATATGTATACTGATGTCTCCTGTGGACACTACGCATCTCCACAATAAAGGTCATACCATAAAATCAAAAACTAGATGTTTCTTTTTTGAGGTGTCTACATCAAAGTCGGGATAACGTAAAACCGTAATACCTCCTCATGAATTTTTAATATGATGAACTATGATCAATGTAATGACCAGCAGGCACTGAGTCAAAGACAAGCACAAGGAAACAGAATGCTAGAAACTTTTAGCATTTCTACTTCCCCCCTCCATTGTGCCTGTCTGTGACTCAAATCCTTCTCAGGATTGGCAACTTGCTTTAAATGTTCAGAAATGTAAATTGTGTGCTTCAGAAAATATAAAAAACCTTAGTATCCTATGACCATAATATCAATGAGTCGCAGTTGATATTGGTCACCTCATACAAGTACCGGGGTGTAGCGCTTTGTAGGGATATGAAACAGAATCATCACATATGCTCAGACGGGGGTAAAGAAGTTGGCAGATTTCTGTTTGTTGGTAGAATACTGAGGAATTGCAATCAGTTTACAAAGGTGACTGCTTATGTATCACTCGTGCAAACCTTTCTAGAAAATGGCTCAAGTATGTGGGACCTGTATTAACCCATTACTGGCCATTGTCCCTTTTTTTGGGATGCGTATATTTTACTTATTTCTACGTAAGCAATGGAGCTTTTAGCCTTTATTGTTGCACCTGTAGGCTCAACTAACTGCTATAATGCCTGTAAATGTAAAATAAATAACTTTTTCTAAGTACTTCACGTCAGGAAAATTATAAACTTGCCGATTTTTTGTTCTCGCAGTTGGCAGCACTGTATGTCTGCTGGTAGTTCCTGGACAACAATGAGCTGTGATTTAGGTGTCTGGGAGTGTTTGTTATGAACATACGGATATCCGTGTAGAATTAAGTATACTTCAGATTTTTTCAAGTAAGTGCAATATCGATATATTTTGTGTGTCCCAATAATGGGACAATGGCATGTTACACTATCATTTATTGTTGTTGTTGTTGTTGTTGTGGTCTTCAGTCCTGAGACTGGTTTGATGCAGCTCTCCATGCTACTCTATCCTGTGCAAGCTTCTTCATCTCCCAGTACCTATTGCAACCTACATCCTTCTCAATCTGCTTAGTGTATTCATCTCTTGGTCTCCCTCTACGATTTTTACCCTCCACGCTGCCCTCCAATGCTAAATTTGTGATCCCTTGATGCCTCAAAACATGTCCTACCAACCGATCCCTTCTTCTAGTCAAGTTGTGCCACAAACTTCTCTTCTCCCCAATCCTATTCAATACCTCCTCATTAGTTACGTGATCTACCCACCTTATCTTCAGCATTCTTCTGTAGCACCACTTTTCGAAAGCTTCTATTCTCTTCTTGTCCAAACTGGTTATCGTCCATGTTTCACTTCCATACATGGCTACACTCCATACAAATACTTTCAGAAACGACTTCCTGACACTTAAATCTATACTAGATGTTAACAAATTTCTCTTCTTCAGAAACGATTTCCTTGCCATTGCCAGACTACATTTTATATCCTCTCTACTTCGACCATCATCAGTTATTTTACTCCCTAAATAGCAAAACTCCTTTACTACTTTAAGTGTCTCATTTCCTAATCTAATCCCCTCAGCATCACCCGATTTAATTTGACTACATTCCATTATCCTCGTTTTGCTTTTGTTGGTGTTCATCTTATATCCTCCTTTCAAGACACTGTCCATTCCGTTCAACTGCTCTTCCAAGTCCTTTGCTGTCTCTGACAGAATTACAATGTCATCGGCAAACCTCAAAGTTTTTACATTTTCTCCATGAATTTTAATACCTACTCCGAATTTTTCTTTTGTTTCCTTTACTGCTTGCTCAATATACAGATTGAATAACATCGGGGAGAGGCTACAACCCTGTCTCACTCCTTTCCCAACCACTGCTTCCCTCTCATGTCCCTCGACTCTTATAACTGCCATCTGGTTTCTGTACAAATTGTAAATAGCCTTTCGCTCCTTGTATTTTACCCCTGCCACCTCCAGAATTTGAAAGAGAGTATTCCAGTTAACGTTGTCAAAAGCTTTCTCTAAGTCTACAAATGCTAGAAACGTAGGTTTGCCTTTTCTTAATCTTTCTTCTAAGATAAGTCGTAAGGTTAGTATTGCCTCACGTGTTCCAACATTTCTACGGAATCCAAACTGATCTTCCCCGAGGTCCGCTTCTACCAGTTTTTCCATTCGTCTGTAAAGAATTCGCGTTAGTATTTTGCAGCTGTGACTTATTAAACTGATAGTTCGGTAATTTTCACATCTGTCAACACCTGCTTTCTTTGGTATTGGAATTATTATATTCTTCTTGAAGTCTGTGGGTATTTCGCCTGTCTCATACATCTTGCTCACCAGATGGTAGAGTTTTGTCATGACTGGCTCTCCCAAGGCCATCAGTAGTTCTAATGGAATGTTGTCTACTCCCGGGGCCTTGTTTCGACTCAGGTCTTTCAGTGCTCTGTCAAACTCTTCACGCAGTATCTCTTTAATTTTCCTGTAGGCAGTATCTATCTTACCCCTAGTGAGACAAGCCTCTACATCCTTACATTTGTCCTCTAGCCATCCCTGCTTAGCCATTTTGCACTTCCTGTCGATCTCATTTTTGAGACGTTTGTATTTCTTTTTGCCTGCTTCATTTACTGCATTTTTATATTTTCTCCTTTCATCAATTAAATTCAATATTTCTTCTGTTACACAAGGATTTCTATTAGCCCTCGTCTTGTCACCTACTTGATCCTCTGCTGCCTTCACTACTTCATCCCTCAGAGCTACCCATCCAGGTCCCATCTCCTTAAATTCCCACCTTTTTGCAGTTTCTTCAGTTTCAATCTGCAGTTCATAACCAATAGATTGTGGTCAGAATCCACATCTGCCCCTGGAAATGTCTTACAATTTAAAACCTGGTTCCTAAATCTCTGTCTTACCATTATATAATCTATCTGATACCTTTTAGTATCTCCAGGATTCTTCCAGGTATACAACCTTCTTTTATGATTCTTGAACCAAGTGTTAGCTATGATTAAGTTATGCTCTGTGCAAAATTCTACAAGGCGGCTTCCTCTTTCATTTCTTCCCCCCAATCCATATTCACCTACTATGTTTCCTTCTCTCCCTTTTCCTACTGACGAATTCCAGTCACCCATGACTATTAATTTTTCATCTCCCTTCACTACCTGAATAATTTCTTTTATCTTGTCATACATTTCATCAATTTCTTCATCATCTGCAGAGCTAGTTGGCATATAAACTTGTACTACTGTAGTAGGCATGGGCTTTGTGTCTATCTTGGCCACAATAATGCGTTCACTATGTTGTTTGTAGTAGCTAACCCGCACTCCTATTTTTTTATTCATTATTAAACCTACTCCTGCATTACCCCTATTTGATTTTGTATTTATAACCCTGTAATCACCTGACCAAAAGTCTTGTTCCTCCTGCCACCGAACTTCACTAATTCCCACTATATCTAACTTTAACCTATCCATTTCCCTTTTTAAATTTTCTAACCTACCTGCCCGATTAAGGGATCTGACATTCCACGTTCCGATCCGTAAAATGCCAGTTTTCTTTCTCCTGATAACGACGTCCTCTTGAGTAGTCCCCGCCCGGAGATCCGAATGGGGGACTATTTTACCTCCGGAATATTTTACCCAAGAGGACACCATCATCATTTAATCATACAGTAAAGCTGCACGTCCTCGGGAAAAATTACGGCTGTAGTTTCCCCTTGCTTTCAGCCGTTCGCAGTACCAGTACAGCAAGGCCGTTTTGGTTAATGTTACAAGGCCAGATCAGTCAATCATCCAGACTGTTGCCCCTGCAACTACTGAAAAGGCTGCTGCCCCTCTTCAGGAACCATATGTTTGTCTGGCCTCTCAACAGATACCCCTCCGTTGTGGTTGCACCTACGGTACGGCCATCTGTATCGCCGAGGCACGCAAGTGTCCCCACCAATGGCAAGGCCCATGGTTCATGGGGGAACATGCCAACATAACAAAATAAATTTTCTACTAAGCAAAGAAGAACTAAAATCATTTATTTGCATACTACTTCTGAGTGGTTATCATAAGCTTCTCCATGAGAATATGTACTGGGAACAGGCTCCTGAAGTCAGTGTTCCTTTAGTCTTCAACTCCACATCAAGAAATAGGTTTCGGGAAATAAAGAGATTCATTCATCTCAATCACAACTCCAAAGTAGACAGAAACGACAAGACGAACAAACTGAGGTTGTGAAAACACACATTTTTCCCTGGTGAAAACACACATTTTCTGTATTAAGTGACTGTATACTTTCCCCCGGAATTGTAAAACCTGTCAATCTTTTGAATGGTAAAGGTTTTATACACTGGCGCAGAAGTTCGTGGCACTTTAGGAAATGAACCCAGCCAAAAATAAATAAATAAATAAATGAATTTGGAAACATTTTTGATGCATAGCAACAGTACACTGCACGTTTTTCATATTACAAAAGTATAAATACAAATTCCATAAACCACAGCACATTAGTTTCCGAAGCTTTGAAATCCAGATTGTGATGCACTTTTGTCAGCCAAACATACCTTACATCACATGATCTCACCAGCCTGACAACAGATATTCAAAGCA
Organism: Schistocerca nitens; assembly: GCF_023898315.1. Lineage (NCBI taxonomy): Eukaryota > Metazoa > Arthropoda > Insecta > Orthoptera > Acrididae > Schistocerca > Schistocerca nitens. The sequence continues at coordinate 614,863,430 of NC_064614.1, read as the reverse complement.
TAGCACATGTGATATAGTCAGCCAATAGCAACATCAATGTTAAGTAGTGCAAACATGCAAACAAGAAAAGTTAAGGTTTAATTAATATACATATAGTTTACCTGCAAGACAAGCTAGGATTTCACTTATAATATGGGTCTTTCTTGCATGTGTTACCCTTAAGACGTACCAAACACAAATGTGCTGGTAAAATTTTAAATAATAATGTAAATGCCTATCTTTCTGGGCCAGAAGAAGATGAACCCAAAATTATAGAACTATTTGCTCCGATGGAATATTTTGAAAAATGGACATGATTATAGCTGATAAAATTAGTATTTTCAGCATGAAGTAATTTCAAAAAGCTGTTACAGACTCTCTTATATTTTAATAGAAAAATTTCAGAGTTTAAGTTGGATATGTATGTCACGTATTTTCTCTGCGAAGTACATTGAAATCTGAAGAATAATACTAAAGGAATGTGTATCAAGGCTTGGAATGGAATTTTCTTTATCAGTAACATGTTTAAAGTTTAATGAATAATCACTCTTTAAGCACAGTTAGCAACTGAATTATTTTCCTAGTGGTAAATACTTGAGCTCCCATCTGTAAATGATTCAGTTTTCAGAGTTTTGGATTAACATTGTGGGGGAAAAAAAACAATACAAAAATGTAAGATCACATTTTTATCTGCATTCTCCTAGGGGCTGACACCTTCATCCCTTTTCATCAAAAGCAAAATTAGTTAAGGCAATTTAGTATTAAAACAGCAGGTCCAACTGGATTTTAATGAACACTATTAAAATTACGAAGAGAGAGAATGGCTGGCAAATACTGTCTAGAAAGTGCAATATTCCCAGTACTGCAAATAAACATTTAAAAATAGAAAATATTAATCCTTACTTTTGAAGTTTACATGTTCACTCTACAAATCAGTGAAAGATTACTGATATATCCCCTCTCGTCCTCATAACAGGTGAGACACTCTTAACTTGGTTTCAGAGCGATCTAACCACCAGCTTCCAAGTCCCTAACAAATCCCTTCCTCCATAAAGAAGTAAAATGTTCCAAAAGGGAGAATCATTTTTTTCTACTGTAAGTATTTAATTTAACAGCATTGGGAATTTTGCCTCCTAAAGTCACGTACCAGAAATTTTATTAGTTTAAGTTTTCTAAACTAAATTTTCTACCTGGTATTTTTAACCCTCAAGTGGGTGCACCTACGTGAAAAGTGTGTCAACCACAAATAAAATTAATTTGCACCATTCCATTGTTGTTTCACAACTGTGAGCCCATACTCATTCCTTCATTATTGCTTGATCGTGCTGTCATGCGTACAAGGGACCAGCAGCAATATAAAATAAACAGCGGGCACGGTGAGAAAAAAAATTTACAGTCCGTACAAGAAAATGATCCAGATTACGAGCTATCAGCACAATCCCGTATGGACACAGTTGTCCAAGAGATAATTAGTAATCAAATAAGAGATTAGCTGGGGTCTGACGCAGCTGAGTTGTTTAGTCCTTTAAGAAGCTCATTACTGTGGGGTAACACCTGCCTGTGACACAACGAACCTTTATTTCATTGTTGCAAATACACCTCTCAGGTTTGCTGCCGGATCATATTGTGTAACTCACACAATATTTCATCGATGCAACTGCTCGACATCATCAGGTGGTGGTAGCTGCTGCCGTCACTGCTGCAAGGCGCGACTGGCGATAATCGCGCGACAGCATCGAAATTTATCATGCCAGTAGCAGGCAATACGCATGCACGGGAAGACGCTTGTAGTTAGAGGAAAGTGGTACTCCTGGTGCGCTATGGGCAATGACTGTGCTGCCGGACACACCTGTGGTTAAAGACTAAATTAAATCTCAGTAGTGCATTGCATCGCGTAATGAATCTGAAATTCTTGTTTTCCCCAGTTTGACTTAATGGCAGCCCGTGTTGGATTCCAGGTGGCGCTTAGCTGAAAACCTGAATCCCTGTTGATAAGTTCGTCCACCGTTTGTATACGTATGGCCTCCTTAAAAACACAGTCCCATAAAGATGATGCTGGGGGTAACATTACATTGTTTTTGTAAAACAAACGAAATCCCACGTCCAGGCAATGGTCCGCTACTGCAGATTTATCAGGTTGCCTCAGGCGTTTATGACGATGGTGCTCAACGCAATGTTCTTACACAGTTAAACATGTCTGCCCAATATAAGATTTTCCACATTTCCTAAGGCCAAGGTCGTCTTTGACCGAGCACAATAAATTCCTCAATTTTGCTGGTGGCTGAAGAACACACTTGATTTTGTGCCTTCTGAGGATTCTTTCTATGGATGCCAATTTACCATTCATGGACATCATTGTCAGAGGAAAAGTTGATGATACACTGGGACATAGCATCTATCGGAAATCAACTCATACAGAACTATATTTGCAGGCCACAAATTGTCATCACCCTGCACAACATGGTACAGTCTTATGCTCTTTCGTGCAAAGAGCACATGTGGTCTCAGATGCGGACAGTCTACCTGGTGAGCTACAGCACCTAAGAATGATATTCCAACAGAATGGCTATTCCAATAGGCAGATATGCCACGCATTCCGTTCTAAGCCGAGATGTAGGTGAAGATGCAGAGGCACTAACTGCAACAGCGTTCTTGCCCTATTTTGGCAGCATGTTTTCAAGAATATAAAGAATCCTAACAAAGGCAGGGTATCAAGTGAGTTCTTTGGCTGCCAGCGAAATGGTGGAATTTATTGTGCTCAGTCAAAGACAACCTTGGCCTTAGGAAACTTGGTGTGTATAAAATCCTATGCCAATGTGGAAAATCTTAAATTGGGTGAAACATTGAGTCGAACACCATCATCATACAGGCCTGGGGCAACCTGTTAAATCTGCAGTAGCGGAGCATTGCCTGGATGTGGGACTTCGTATGTTTTACGAAAACTGAAATTTTATACCCAGAGTTATCTTTCTGGGTCTGTGTTGGTAAGGAGGCCATACATATCTGTACAGCGGACAATTTTACCAACAGGGATGCAGGTTTTCAACTAAGCACTGCCTAGAATCGAGCACTGGCTGCCATTAAATGAAAAATGGGGAAAACAAGAACATCCGATTAATCGCGTGACGCAATGCGCTACTGAGATTTAATTCAGCCTTTAACCCTAGGATGCATATACAGGGTTTCCGAGGCCCTTGTATGTATTCATTTTTTAAAAAAATTCTGTAATTTTTTGTTTGATTTCAAACTGCTTTCCAGTACTCTTTCACTAACACTGTGACATTCCTCCCACCAAGTCTGAAAGAGATACCTTTTTTTTAAGTTTTTTGTATAGTTCAATATGTTTACCCATACACCGTGAATGCATAAGCAGGGCTTCAGAAGCCCTCACACATTTAAAAATGTTCTTTAGCCTATATTGTCTTCAACATTTCTTTGGGAGCAGTTATTAATTCAACAATAACTGTAGTGATATTTCCAGCAACAGGAGTGCCAACAGCAGCAGTAGCTGTAGTAGTAATAGTATAACTAAAAAATAATACACACTACTTTCACATATTGGCGATGTCGGTGTATTATTTATCTTTTTGCTATCAAATATTTTATTATTGCATAGTATTGTTATCCTGTGCTGCTCTTGACAGCTTCATTGTTACTGTAGTTAGTTTGTTGCTGCAAGGCCCATATTGTTACGAGTATGACTCGTTTAGTGCTGCACAAGCTGCTGTTCGAGAGACACGGCTTTTGCTATGGTTCCGACACACAAAGCAAGAGAGTCAGTACGTGCAAATGCAGCTAATTTTGAAAGTGTTGTGGCTCAGTGGTTTGAAGAAGATGATTTTTGCGAGGAAGGAAATATTTTAGAAGATGCAAGTAGTGAAGAATCAGCCAATGAACCTGCAGATGTGAATATTGACGCAGATGACAGTCCTTCCGATAATATTACTTCATCAGAGTCTGAAAACGAAGAACCACCACAAAAAGGTATAGAAGACCACTCATACATTAGCCAGAATGGAACGTTTTGGAAATTAGATCCTCCTGGAACTTTTCGTACGCCTGTCCCTAACATCGTAAAGAAGGCACCTGGTCCAGCCCGTGGTTTGAAAACCTGTAAACCTAAGGATGCCTGGGACTATTTCATCTCCAAGGAAATACTAGAGGAAATCATCAACTGCACAAATATTGAAGACAGAAAAGTGGCTGCTTTACGTGGTAAACCGTGGAAAAACGTTTCGCTTGAAGAAATGGAGGGTTTCCTTGGTCTTTTACTGCTTTCTGGTGTTGAGAAGAGTTGGGATGTCCCTATTAGAGAATTATTCTTGGATGAAAAGGCAAATCCTACATATAAGGCCACCATGTCAGTAAATAGATTCGAGGATATAAGCTCGATCTGCAGATGACAAACTTGCAGCTATTCGCTATGTATGGGAACTATTTTTTGACAAGTGTAGAAATAGAATGATTCCCAATGATTCGATCACAGTTGACGAACAGCTAGTCCCATTCCGTGGAAGATGCAGCTTCACCCAGTATTTGCCCTCTAAACCAGCCAAGTATGGCATAAAAATGTTTTGGTTATATGATGCTACATCTGCATATGCTTTAGACAGAATTGTTTACACGGGAAGGAAGCCCCATGAACCTATTCAGAAAAATCTTGGATTGAATGTGGTGAAAGATCTTGCTAAAAGCATTGAAGGATCATTAAAAAATATTACTGTTGACAACTTCTTTACAAGTGTGCAGCTGGCAGAAGAGATGCTTCAGAAGCAAATTACAGTGGTGGGAACAATCAAACAAAATAAACCAGAAATTCTTAATGAGATGAAACCAACTGCCTCAAGAGCGATTCATTCCTCTTTGTTTGCATTTAGAGGTGACATTACAATGGTGAGTTATGTTCCCAAAACGAAAAAGTCTATAGTTCTCATTAGCACAATACATCACGACAGAAACATTGATGAAACTCATGCAAAAAAGAAACCAGATTTAATAAAGTTCTATAGCTCTACGAAGGGTGGAATAGATCAAATGGACCAGAAAATTCGTTATTACACTTGCAAGAGACAAACATGAAGATGGCCATTTGTATTCTGGATGAACATGATGGACGTCATAGCAATGAACAGTGAAATTTTATTTTCCGCCCAACATCTGACATACCATAGTGGAAGAAGTGATAAAAGGCGTTTGTTCCTAAGAGATTTAGCAGAGGAAATGGTAAGATCACTAATTGAACTTCGTATTCAGATCCCTAATCTTCCAAAGAAAATCGTTGATACCATGCAAAGACGTGGTGTTCAAAAAGATGTCATATTGCCGAACCAACTACCTGTTTCACAAAAAAGAAGAAGATGCAATTATTGTCCATATAATAAACACAGGAAAAGTGCTATGACATCAATTAAATGTAAAACCAACATTTGTAAGGAACATAGTGGCGTTCTTTGTGCTTCTTGTTTGTCACATGTTGAAAACTAAGAAAAATGCAATTTTATGTGAACAATGAATAATAACTTTTTCTCAAAATATTGCTTATATACATAATATTGTGAATAATGAGTATATTTTAATGGAAGAAATTGGTTGTAATAAATGTTATAAAATGTAAACTGCAACTTATAAGTGAATTAATAAAATTATTTGTATATGTTGTATGTAAATGGATGTAACTAATAAAAATTCACTCTTAAGAGTTTTTTAAAAATTAATAAAATGTTAATCAGGCCCACAAGATCCTGTTACTGTATTTTAGGAATCTTTCAATATGACAATAAATCTGACAGAAATAAATTTAACTCCAAAGAATGATTATATGAAAAGAGGAAAATTTTAAATTAGGGCAGGTCCTTGGAGGCCCTGCATATGCATTCAAGTGTGTTTTCGGCACCATGCGTCCTAGGGTTAACTACAGGAGCGTCCAGCAGTGTGGTCATTGGCATAGCTCAAGTGGAGATGGCCTTTTTGCGGCTTCCAGCAGGGGGCACCTGCAGCACCGTTTTCCACCAACAACGAGCGTCTTCCCGCACACGCATGTTGCCTGCTTCCGGCATGACAAATTTCGATGACGTCATGCGATTATCGTCAGTCACGCCTTGCAGCAGAGACAGCAGTAGGTACCACCACCTGATGATGTCAAATAGTTGCATCGATGAGATATTGTGTGAGTTACACAATATGATCCGTCGGCAAATCCGAGAAATGTATTTGCAACAGATCCATCGAGAAAGTATGAAAACTCTTATTTCATTGTTGTTTAAATAAACAATGCTTTAACTCCATATTTATTTTATGCAATTATTTTACTTGATAAATTAGTTTTATAAAAAGTGTAGTGTGAGAAGTTGATATACAAAGGTTCCTGCATTACAAAAATTCAATGAGTCAAACAGAACATTTAATTAAAAATCAAATAGTTTAGTCTCTGCCAGCCACATAAAAGCTCATGAACCATGAAGTTTACACAAACAGTACAAACTGCTCATCTATGACGCAGACTGGTATCACAACAGGATATGAGAACTTTATGCATGAGTAATGATACGTGAAGTGAATCACAGAACGAAAATACACTCCTGGAAATGGAAAAAAGAACACATTGACACCGGTGTGTCAGACCCACCATACTTGCTCCGGACACTGCGAGAGGGCTGTACAAGCAATGATCACACGCACGGCACAGCGGACACACCAGGAACCGCGGTGTTGGCCGTCGAATGGCGCTAGCTGCGCAGCATTTGTGCACCGCCGCCGTCAGTGTCAGCCAGTTTGCCGTGGCATACGGAGCTCCATCGCAGTCTTTAACACTGGTAGCATGCCGCGACAGCGTGGACGTGAACCGTATGTGCAGTTGACTGACTTTGAGCGAGGGCGTATAGTGGGCATGCGGGAGGCCGGGTGGACGTACCGCCGAATTGCTCAACACGTGGGGCGTGAGGTCTCCACAGTACATCGATGTTGTCGCCAGTGGTCGGCGGAAGGTGCACGTGCCCGTCGACCTGGGACCGGACCGCAGCGACGCACGGATGCACGCCAAGACCGTAGGATCCTACGCAGTGCCGTAGGGGACCGCACCGCCACTTCCCAGCAAATTAGGGACACTGTTGCTCCTGGGGTATCGGCGAGGACCATTCGCAACCGTCTCCATGAAGCTGGGCTACGGTCCCGCACACCGTTAGGCCGTCTTCCGCTCACGCCCCAACATCGTGCAGCCCGCCTCCAGTGGTGTCGCGACAGGCGTGAATGGAGGGACGAATGGAGACGTGTCGTCTTCAGCGATGAGAGTCGCTTCTGCCTTGGTGCCAATGATGGTCGTATGCGTGTTTGGCGCCGTGCAGGTGAGCGCCACAATCAGGACTGCATACGACCGAGGCACACAGGGCCAACACCCGGCATCATGGTGTGGGGAGCGATCTCCTACACTGGCTGTACACCACTGGTGATCGTCGAGGGGACACTGAATAGTGCACGGTACATCCAAACCGTCATCGAACCCATCGTTCTACCATTCCTAGACCGGCAAAGGAACTTGCTGTTCCAACAGGACAATGCACGTCCGCATGTATCCCGTGCCACCCAACGTGCTCTAGAAGGTGTAAGTCAACTACCCTGGCCAGCAAGATCTCCGGATCTGTCCCCCATTGAGCATGTTTGGGACTGGATGAAGCGTCGTCTCACGTGGTCTGCACGTCCAGCACGAACGCTGGTCCAACTGAGGCGCCAGGTGGAAATGGCATGGCAAGCCGTTCCACAGGACTACATCCAGCATCTCTACGATCGTCTCCATGGGAGAATAGCAGCCTGCATTGCTGCGAAAGGTGGATATACACTGTACTAGTGCCGACATTGTGCATGCTCTGTTGCCTGTGTCTATGTGCCTGTGGTTCTGTCAGTGTGATCATGTGATGTATCTGACCCCAGGAATGTGTCAATAAAGTTTCCCCTTCCTGGGACAATGAATTCACGGTGTTCTTATTTCAATTTCCAGGAGTGTAACATGTTAAAGTAAATTCTTTTTATTAACGTATTTAAAAAAAGTTGTGCGTTAAATTATTAATCAACATCATATGTGAGCATAATGTTTTGTTTATCTGTTTTTTATTTTGAGTCAGAACATTTGCACTTTTACTCTTAGGTGTTTTTAGAAGCTCCTTGGTCAAGTGACTTCTTGTGTAAACAGTGCCTCCAGATTCAGAATAAATCTATTTGAAAACCAAACTCACCGCTTTTTGTCAGCCCCTGATCTTTATTGAGAATAAATAAGTTTTTTTCTCAACAAAATACAACAAAACACGAAGCTATATAGTGAGTTCACATAGTATGAGGTACTCTGCAAATTTAACTGCATTGAAATAACTGAATGGACCATATACAAACAAATTCTATGAAAGGTAAATTTACAGATATTATTAAGAATTTATGTAACTCAACTAATGAAACACACTGCAGAAAATTGATTGTTAAGGGGAGTAACTATACTCAAAATGTCTCCTGCCATATACATCATTCTATAGTCAAGAAAATAACAAGAAGAGTAACATTAATATATTACCAGCTAAATATTATAAGAATAATATGTCACAGACAGCAGAGGACTTGGAAATGCAGCTGAATGGAATGGACAGTGTCTTGAAAGGAGCATAAAAGATGAACATCAACAACAGCAAAATATAGCTAACGGAATGTAGTTGAATTGAATCAGATGATGCTGAGGGAATTAAGATTAGGAAATGGGACAATTAGAGCAGCAGATGACTTTTGTTATTTGGACAGCAGAATAACAGATGATGGTTAAACGGAGGGGATACAGAATGTAAACTGGTAATGGCAACAAAAGCATTTCTGAAGAAAAGAAATGTGTTAACATCAAATACAGATTTCTGCATCTACATAGATACTCTCCAAGCTACCATACAGTACATGACAGAGCATACCCTGTACCACTGCTAGTCATTTCCTTTCCTGTTCCACTCATAAATAGAGTGAGGAAAAAACAACTGTCTACACGCCTCCGTATGAGCCCTAATTTCTTGCATCTTATCTTCATGGTCATGCACAACGTATGTTGGCGGCAGTAAAATCATTTGGCAGCCACTTTCAAATGCTGTTTCCCTAAATTTTCTCAACAGTGTTTCTTCAAAAGAACATCTTTTTCCCTCTAGAGGTTCCCATTTAAGTTCCCAAAGCATCTCCGTAACCTTTATGCGTTGTTTGAACCTACTGGTAACGAATCTAGCAGCCTGCCTCTGAATTGCTTCCATGTCTTTCAATTCGACCTGGTTCAGATCCCAAACACTCGAGTAGTACTCAAGGATAGGTTGAACCAGCACCCTACATGTGGTCTCCTTTATAAGTGAACCACTCTTTTCTAAAATTCTCCCAGTAAACTGAAGTTGACAATTCGCCTTCCCTACAACAGTTCTCGCTCACTCCATTTCATATCACTTTGCAACATTATGCCCAGATATTTAAACGGCTTGACTGATAATACTGTAACCTAACATAACAGGTTTGTTCTTGCACGAACTTACATTTTCCACATTTAGAGCTAGCTGCCAGACATCACACCAACTAGAAATTTTGTCCAAATCGTCTTCTATCTTCCTACAGTCAATCATCCCCCGATACCTTACTGTACACCAGTGTATCATCAGCAAACAACCACAGACTGCTGCCCACCCTGTCTGCCAAATCATTTACATCTAACGAGAACAACACTAGTCCTATCACACTTCCTTGGGGCACTCCTGACGATCCTCTTTTCTTTGATGAATATTCACTATCGAGGACAACATATTGGGTCCTATTACTTAAGAAGTCTCTGAGCCACTCACGTATCTGTGAACTTATTCCATATGCTCATACCTTTGTTAACAGCCTGCAATGGAACACCATGTCAGACGTCTTACAGAAATCTAGAAATCTGGCATCTGTCTATTGCCCTTCATATCCATAGTTCACAGCATATCATGTGACAAAAGGGCATGCTGAGTTTTGGACAAGCAAGGCTTTCTAAAACAATGCTGATTCATGGACATAAGCTTCTCAGTATCCGCAATAAGTTCAAGGATTCTGCAGCAAACCGAAATTAGGGATATCGTTGATCTGGAATTTTGCATGTCCATTCTTTTACCTCACTTTTTTCCAGTTGCTTGGGACTTTGGGCTGGGCAAGAGCTTCGCGATAAATGCAGGCTAGGTAAGAGACCAATACCACGAGCACTCTGTGTAAAGAAGAATTGGAATTCCATTCAGACCTGGTGATTTATTTGCTTTCAAATCTTTCAGTTGTTTCTCTATCCCAGGGATGCTTATTACTGTGGCATCCGTACGGGAGTCTGTTCAATGGTCAAATGGCAGTATGTTTGAATGATTCAACTGTGTGAACTATTTCTTGAAAGTAAAATTCAAAACTTTGGCTTTTGTTTTGCTATCTTCAACTGCCACACCAGATTGGTCAACAAGGGACTGAGGAGCAGCCTTAGACCAGCTTAGTGATCTTACATAGGACCAGAATTTTCTCGGGTTGTCTGGCAGATATTTTGCGAAGATATGACAGTGGTAGATGATGTGTGCTTCACGTGTAGATCTTTTCAGACAAAAATCTCTACTAACCTTTGTTTGTTGTCATTTGTGTGTTCTCTTTTGAACCGAGAGTGAAACAGTATCTGCTTCCTCAACACCTTCCGAATTTCATTATTAAACCATGGTGGGTCTTTCCCATCCTTTATCCACTTATTAGGTACATAATTCTCCCGACTATGATTTACAACCTGATTAAACTTTGCCAATAATTCCTCTGCATTCATCTTACTGGAAGGAAGTGATGTCAGTTCACTGTGTAAGTGAGATGCCAACTGATTATCTTGTCTATCTAGCAGAAATACTTTCCTAGCCTTTTTGACTCATTTATTAACTTTCATAACCATAATTGCTATAATGACACAATGACATCATGGCCACTAATCCCTGTTTCTACAGAGACATTGTCAAAAGGCCTAATTGTAGCTACAAGGTCTAAGATATTTCCATTGCTAGTGTGCTACCGAGCTAGCTGCTCAAAACAGTTTTCAGAAAATGTTCGAAAGTATTTCACACGACTGACTGTTTGTATCCCCTCCCCCACAATGAATCCATACACATATCAGTCCATACTCGGTAAGTTAAAATCACCACCAACTAGTGTTGCATGATCTGGATGTTTATGCACTACTACCAGTAGACTTTCTTTGAAAGACTCTAAAACTGTCACAGGGAAATCAGGTTGTTGGTAAAAACTTCCACCAATTAACTTGGTTTCACCTATACTTGTGATACAAGATCACATAACTTCACTGTCACACTCAACTTCGACTTCAATAGAGTCAATATTTATGTCAACTGCAACGAACACTCCCCTCTTATGGCCTCTAATCTGACTTTACAATAAATGCTCCACGACTTACTAAATATCTCAGAGCTTTTCACTTTGGGTTTCAGCCAGCTCTCGGTCCCAAGAATAATTTGAGCATGAAAACTTACCTGAAGAGCAGTAAATTTGTGAATTTTATTACAAGTACTTCGACAGTTTACTGATAAAATTTTGACAGTAAAAAAGTTTCTTTACTCTGAATGCCATCTGACTTCCCTCGCTGCATATCGACTGGTGAGTGTTCATCAGAGCACCTCAAACTACCATCTAGCCTAAAAAGCTCTCGTGTGCACTCCACACATACTGCTATCCGAGTAGCTGCTTCCTTTGTGTAGTGCACCACTGACCTATCAAGAGGAGTTCTAAAAGTCCTCATATGATAACGCTGGTCTAGAAATCTCCAGCCAAAACCATCACAGAGCAGATGAAGCTTTTGGTTGAGACCCTCCACTCAGCTCCAACCCAAAGTACCCGATCAACTCCAGGAGAAATGCTGCAATAACGTGCCTAACTTTGGAGCTCCAGACAATTAGTAACCTCTCCTCCTGAGTATCTGTTTGAACCCCGCAGAAGGAGTGGCGACCTGTCCACTCACAGGGTGAATAAGCGAGGCCAGGTGACCAGTCTCCACACTGGTGCTTCATCTTGAGCACCGCAAGCGTGTTACCACCTGCCACTCACCTTGCTGTGAGGGCGGATCCACTGCAGCAAGTACACTAGAATGTGTCTCAGAAGCGCAGCCCATGGGCAAAACAAGCTATCTCTGAGGTGTCCCACGTGACAAGCCAGATTCTCCGCCACCACTACACCATGAGACAGCAGCCTGAAGGTGACTGACCATAGCCAAAAGTATAGCCAACTCCTCTTGCAACCACAAACAGCATGCACACATCCTAACCATCCTAGCAAGACTAACTTAAGAAGTAAATTATAAAAGCAGACAAAATCCTTGGTACGTAACATGATGCTTTCCTGATGGGTCACCAAAATATGCTGTTGCATTAAAGAGCTATATAGCTGGCTGTACAGCAAGCAACTATTGCGCTACAGACTGAGTTGTGTTAGGAAGTCATTTCTAAAAGTATTTGTATGGAATATGGCCATATATGGAAGTGAAACATGGTCGATGAACAGTTTAGACAAAGAGAGAATAGAAACTTCTGAAATGTGGTGCTACACACAAATGCTGAAGATTGTATGGGTAGACTGTATAACTAATGAGGAGATACTGAACAGACTTGGGGAGAAAAGAAATTTGTGGCATAACCTGTTTAGAAGAAGGAATCGTTTGATAGGACATGTTACGAGACCTCAAAAGATAAGCAATGTAGTACTGGAGGTAAGTGTTAGGAGTAAAAATCTTAGAGGGGAAACCAAGACACAAATAAAGTAAGCAGAATCAGAAGGATGGAGGTTGCAGTAGTTATTCAGAGATGATGAGGCCTGCACAGGATAGAGTAGCATGAAGAGCTGCATCAAACCAGTCTTCAGACTGAAAACAACAACAACAATACAAAATTATCTCATTTCTTGAAAACATACCATAAGGCGTACCAAGAACGGACTGTGAGACATGTATTACAATTACTTAATTTCAAACAGTAAATTCTCTACGACTCAGAAGTGGTATATGTAATCACTCTTTGAAACAACCTTTCCTTTAAAAAGGCAAATCCAAGCAGCATCTCTACTACATAATGCTCAGAAAGTTATCACTATAATTCTGCACATCAATCTTTCTCCTTTGGATGAGAGGACCATTTGCCACAGAGTTTACACCAAATGTAACAGTGGTTAAGACGATATCCTCTGTAAGATGCAATAAACATTGTAGTCCATAACATAGTCTTTGACTTGACAAATGCATACTGCAGCATACGCCACCAGAGACTGAAGATTATCATTAACAAGTGTGGAATATTAAAGAAATCTGTCACGGGGGTGAAAGTAAGTGTTTTTGGATCAAACTGCAGAGGATAATACAGAAAATCATCATCTATATCTACACTCTGCAAACCATCATGAAGTGCATGGCAGAGGAAACTTCCCATTGCGCAAGTTACTGTGTTAGGGTTTCTCCCTGTTGAACTGGAAGAATGATTGCTTGAATCCCCCTGTGCATGCTGTGATTATTCTAATATTGTCATAATCTCTTTGTGAGCGATGCATATTCATGGAGTCGTACTTGAAAAATCTGTTAGTAGATTTCTCAGGTTAGTTTACACATATCTTCAAGAGTCTGCCAATTCAGTTTCTTCAGCACCTCGATAACACTTTCCCATGGCTCAAATAAACCTGGGCCAACTCGTGCTGCCCTCCTGTTAGTCCTATTTCGTACTTATCCCACACACTTGAGCAATGTTCTACAATACTTTACATGAGTGATTTGTAAATAATGTCCTTTGCAAACTGATTGCAATCCCCAGTATTCTACCAATAAACCTAAGTCTACCATCTGCTTTAACCCACAACTGAGTCTATGTGATCATTCCATTTCATATCCCTACAAAGTGTTATACACAAGTATTCGTGTGAGTTGGTCGATTCTAACTCTGACTCACTGATTTTACAGTCACAAGATACTACATTTTTCCATTTTGTGAAGTGCAAAATTTTACATTTTTGAATATTTAAAGCAATTTGTCTATCTCTTGTAATGGATCTGGGAGATGTTATTTTTTTTACTGTATTTGTCGATACCAAATTGTAAATGTTTCTTTTATACTTTTTGTCAGAATTTATTGTAATTTGCCTTATTATATGTTAATTTACTTATGTTTTTTGAGAGTGAAAACATATTGATTACTATTAGTAAATGTATCGAAGAGTAGCAAAGAGACTGATTACAAGTGGAAGCTTGTGTGTTGTGTAAAATATCTTTAACGCTGGAGTCGTCTTTGACTATAGTCAGTCGGCAGCTAACTCTTGGTGTGTGTTGACGGAAGAACAATGTGAAGGTCGCCGTCATAAATAATTTTGAATTATGTTACTATTTTTTTTGTATTAACCATAAAAAAAGAAACTACATTTGAAGAAATGGTATTTGAAACACCAAAATGAAGGAAAACACGTTGAACCACGTCTTTTCTGCAGCCGACAAAGATGCATTGTGGAATCATACTTAGACAACTGAAGCCAAGGCTAATATCGCCTTGCAAACGTCTAACGGAAAAGGTACTGTCACGAAATATGGCAAATTTAAGTAAATAAAAAATAGTGACCATATTTTCAACTTGTCTCTTAGCCGGGATACAATATTTCAACTGGGGACTGTAGCCGGGATATTGTGTTCACGAGATCTTCAACAGTGCTACGAGGAAGAAAATTTTTGTGTGTTAATACCAGTTTCTTCAGAATGTGTGTTACAGTATTTGTGTTCATCGGGAAGTAAAAGTTTTGAGAAGAAATGTTTCGGCAAAAAATATAATTTTCGACAGAAGAAAATACTTCAAGAATTTTGGTCAACAATCACATGGATGGAAAACGTGGATTTGCAACAGTAGAAGAGTGTTCCAGATAAGTCACAAAACCCTCATATTTTGTTAAAACAATATTTTTATCTTGTTTTGTATTGTTGTGTATAAATTTTTGTTCTTCACAATGACTTATGAGATTTTCGAGAGTATTGTGCCTAAAGTAGAAAGTAGTAATTTAATAGACTTCGAAAATCAGGACAGGTCAAATGAAACAGAAAGAACCGATCAATTTGATTTAAAAAGTTTTCTTGTAAATTTCACGAAAGAAATTAAACAATCAGTTGACGACAATAAGACTTACTGGGATGAAAAAATTGATAACATTTTGTTGCAAGTCCAAGCAGTCAATACCCAAGTGGGTGATCTTTCGAACCGAGTTGGCATTGTTGAGGAAAAAATTGAATCTGTGGAAGCAAAAGTAAATGAAATTGATGCTAAATTGAGCGGTGAAATTAATACTGTAAAAAATGAGTTACTGGTAGATAGGGAAAGAAATTTAATTGAATTTAATGAGATAAAAGGGGAAATTAAAAATTTGGATGAGAACACAAAAGTTTAGTAAAAAATGTACAACAAGAAACTGACAATCGTTTGGTTACTCTAGAAAAAAAATAGAGTGCAATGATTTAGAAAACAAAAAATCTGTCAGAGAACTTAGCGAAAAACTTGAAAGTTTTGACATTGAATTTCAAAGCAAAAATCACAATGTCAACACATGCAATCTTGTATCTAATATTCCAGTGAAGCACTTTTCGGTAGATGGACCCTTACATCCCGTTGATTTTATACAGTATTGTAAGGATTGTTTTTTACCTCACTCACCAGATGATATGAAAATTAAATTTGTGAAAAAATTCTTGGAAGGGGAAGCTTTGACTTGGCAAACCAGATTGTAACTTTGGGGATGACCTTTTCAGAATTTGAATCAAAATTTCTGGAAAATTTTTGGGATGATCTTAAACAAACTAGAATCAAAAGTGAATTTTTGAATGGGAGAAACTATAGAGAATCAGATAGGAACAAGAAACAATTTTGCAAAAGTGAACTTCAAACCTTTGGATGACTTGATCAAAATTGATACCTTAAAGAGAAGATTGCCATCAGCAATGCAGTTGAGTTTAGTTCATTGTCCTGATAGTAATGTAGAGCAGTTTCTCAATTATATTGAAAAGTTGGATAGGGTAACAACAAGAACACACAGTGGGTTTACTCAGAAAGGTAATGGTCAAAATTGGGGAAATGACAACTTTCAAAAAAGGGAACAAAACAATTATCATGGTGTCAGTCAAAATTCATGCGGATATAACAATTTTCAAAAGAGGGACCATAATTTTTATCCAAAACAAGAACAACATTTTCGCGGAAATAATCAACAAAACAGAGAACACTTTGGGGAGAAAAATCACAGAAATTTTGTTAGATATCAGTACAATAGAAACTACCAACAATCAGGTAATGTTTGGCATAGGAATGGGAACAGAAATGTTGATCAGAGACATTGGCAGAACCACAATCAGCAGTTCAAACAGGAACCGGAAATAAAAAACGAGTAGACGCCCCCTTGAAGGTCCGCAAGGTTGAGGCAGAAGGTGAGCATGATGAAAGGACCAATGGATGTGACTATCATAAACCCAAACATGACAGTTCCAAACCTAAGCTATCACACGAGGTCATTAGTTGTTACTTATTGAAGAAATTTCAAGAGGAAAATAATGATGACAAAGATAACATTTTCAGTACACAAGAACATACAGTAGATAAAAGTAATTGCGATTCATTTAATTTAACAGAGTTTTACACTTGGGTAGAAAAGAACAACACTTTGTCAGATGATGTAATTTGTAGTAGTTCAGAGATGTGTGTGAATGAAAGAGAGAATGCATGCTGTGAGAATGAAAATGTTGGTGAAAGGGATCTGGTAACTTTAGAAAGGGGAAATAATATTTTGGGGGATAATTTGAATGTGTATGACCTGAATATGTGTAATGATAATGATGTTGATGATAAAGTTGATAATGATGGTAATGGTATTGATGATGATGTTGAGGAAAGGTATTTCATTAGTTTAAATAGGGAGTTGGGTATACACATGGTTGAAAATGGATTAAATAGTGAGAATATTATAGGAATTCCCAGGGATGTTACCAGGATGAATAAAGCTCACAAGCTGGATGTATGTGAAAGTGTGAATTTTGATGTTGTTGGTAAAGAATCTGACTACACAAATAACGATGACACATGTATAACTTCTAACCTAAGTGAAACTTTTACAGATACTAATGATACACACACATTTCTTATGAATATATGGCTGAACAGTGAAACTATTTCTTTTGACAAGAACTTTAGAAAGATGCTTATTAATGTATGAGAAACTGTATGTCCTGAGTGGTGGAAAAAGATGAGATATTTTATTTTTGAAAAACTGAAGGATAAGTACTTCAATAGTATACAATGTGATTTGGATGAAAATTCTTGGCTATTTGAGATAATAGAGAGTACTAATTACAATTTTGTATCTTGTGCAAATTTTATAACTGTGACAAATAATACATGTAATGATATACCATATGATTCTGATAAGTATAGGTTTGGGGAAATTGAAAGTGATTTATTACATGAGGATACAGGTTCTGAGAAAAGTGATCAATTTTGCAGTCCTTATATAAAAGTTCAAATTGGGTCATGGATTGGTAAATGTTTAATTGATACAGGAAGTGAGATCTCGGGAATATCTGAAAGGTTAAGCAAGGAATTGAAAGTGGGGAAAGATTATGTTGAAATGCCAGTTGTTGGGGTAAAGATAAAAGGTGCTACTGGGAAGAGCAGTAAATTGGTAAAAAGCCAGGCTTTAGTGACATTTTTAATTGAAGGCAAGTTGTTCACACATGGATGTTTTGTAATTCAGGAATTTAATGAGGATTTTCTTTTGGGTATGAATTGGATAGTAAAAGTACATACAGCATTTGATTGGGTTGGAAGAAAACTTTTGATAGAAACTAGTGAAAGGGAATACATTCAGACAAATTTTGTGAACACACTTGGTGATCAGAGTAATGGAAATTTTGACAGTATCAATTTACTAAAAGAAAATAGATTGGAGAATATTGAAACTCATAGATTTGATACTGATGAAGTTGAATTTGGGAATTTAGTAAATTTGAAAATTTCAGAAACACAAAATTTATCTGGGGAGCAAAAACAACAGTTAGAAAATCTGCTGTGGGAATACAGTGATGTTTTCAGTGACATACCTGGTAGGGTAAAGGGTTATCAGTGTGAGCTTCAGGTAAAACATCATGAACCATTTTTCATAAAACCATACAGTATTGCAATATCAAAAAGACCTGCTGTTGAGAAAGAGCTGAAAAAGATGGAAGGATTTAATATAATAGAAAGGAGTATCAGTGCATATAATAATCCTCTAGTAGTAGTTTCGAAAAAAGATGGTGGAGTAAGATTGGTTTTGGACTCTAGACACTTAAACAAAATTTTGTTCAGACAGACAGACCATCCCAAAAATATTGATGAGTTACTCTATAAATTTACAGATATAAAATATACGTCAAGTTTGGATCTAACTTCGGGTTTTCATCAGGTACCACTTTCGGTTAATTCTAGAAAATATACTGCTTTCTTGTACAATGGTAAGAGTTACCAATATTGTGTTGTGCCATTTGGGTTAAATTCTTCTGTTTCCGAATTTATAAGAGCTTTGGATCATGTACTGGGGCAAGAACTTGCGTCTAAACTGATAATTTATGTAGATGACATTTTGGTTACAGGGCAAAATTGGGAGGAACATTTTCTGATTTTGAAGTCAGTTTGTGAAAAACTTAGAAAAGGGGGGATGACATTGAAATTAGAGAAATGTAAATTTGCAGTTTCTGAATTAAAATTTTTGGGTCATGTTGTCACAGACAAGGGAATTTTGGTAGATCAAGAAAAAATTAAAGCAATTTCAGAAATTCCTATTCCTAAGACTAAAAAACAATTAAAGTCGTTCTTTGGGTTATGCGGTTATTACCGAAAATATATAAGTGATCAGAGTCTGAATGCACCATGTTTAAGTCAGTTACTTAAGAAAAACACTGTTTGGGTTTGGGATAAAAGTTGTCAGGAAGAGTTTGATAAAATTAAGCAAGAGTTGAGGAAGCAACACTTATTACACAGACCTGATTTTAATTTACCATTTTGTTTGTACACTGATAGCAGTAATTATGGGCTTGGAGCAGAGTTATTTCAAGAAAGAGTAGAGAATGGAGTTAAGATACATTGTACCATAGCATTTGCAAGCAGAATGTTGCTCAAACATGAGAAAAATTATACAGTCACAGAGAAGGAACTTTTGGCAATTCATTGGGCTTTTACAAAATTTAGAATTTACCTTATTGGACATAAAACCATAGTATTTTTGGATCACAAAGCTTTGAGTTACTTACAAGAGTGCAAATTATACCACAGTAGATTGACCAGATGGACAATATTTCTGCAACAGTTTGACTTTGAAATCAAACACATAAAAGGTTCTGATAATGTAGTAGCTGATTCACTTTCAAGGTTACCAATTGGGGGAGAAAAGGAGATTTTTGAACAAGAGGAGGAAAAGCAATTTAAAATTAGATACTTGAAAGGGGTGGAAAATGAAAAAAACAATTAGAGCTATGTGTAACAAAATTAGAAAAAATCAAAATTTAGATCAGAGTTGGAAATTAATCAAAGAATGTTTAGGCAAGAAGGGGTATGAGAAACTTGATAAATTTTACAAATTACATAAGGGGATTTTATTTCGGAGAACAGATGTAGATTCTGATAATTGGAAACTGTGTTGGCCAGAGGCAGATACTGATAAGCTGATCATTTACATACATGAAAGTTTTGGTCATTGTGGGATACAGAAGTGCATTCAAAAGATACAAGAAAATGTTTATTTTTACAATATTGAAAAGAAGGTAAGAAAAGAATTGGCAACCTGTGACAAATGTCAGAGAGTTAAAGTGAGCAATCAAAGATGTGGTGGAGAGATGCAAAACATTATTCCGGAAAAACCTTTAGAGCTTATCGCAGTGGACTTATATGGAATGTTACCAAAGAGTAAAGGTGGTCACTGTTACATATTTGTTATCGTAGATGTATTTTCAAAATTAATTAAACTATATCCAGTGAAAAAAGCTACTAGCCATGAAATTATAATAAAAATTGAAAGAGATTATTTCGCACAGGTGGGTAAACCAAAAGCTATATTATCAGATAATGGTTCACAGTTCACCTCTAAAATTTGGAAAAAGTTTATTGAAAGATCAAAATTGAAGCATATACTTATATCTGTTTATTCTCCGTCCACCAATCCTGCAGAAAGATATATGAGGGAAATTGGGAGACTTTGTAGAACCTATTGTAGCCATAAACATCCAACTTGGTTTGAGCACATTTGAAATTTTGAAGATATTATGAATAGCCTACAACATAGTTCCACAGGATTTTCACCGTATGAGATTATGTTTAATATTAGACCTCCAAATCTTATATCAGAACTTATTGAATTTCCTAAATGTACACCTTTAACTATGCAAGAGAGAGAAGATATTGTCTGGGAAACTATGAGGAAACAAGGGGAAAAGAGGAATAAAAGACATAACAATAGGGTAAAATTAACCACTTTCAAAATTGGGGATCTTGTTCTGGTCAAATCTCATGAAAAATCAAAAATGTTAACTTCAGAAATTAAAAAATTCTTTTATATCTATATTGGGCCTTTTGAAGTCATAGAAAATCCACACCCTAATGCTTATCGTTTGATGTATCCTAAGTCAAAGAAATTATTTGGTCTCAGGAATGTTGTCTCTTTAAAACTGTACAAACAGAAATCATAATTTCAAAATTTAAATAACCTAATATTATCTAAAACAAAAGTCCTCCACTGGAATACGCTTGTTAGAACAAAACTGCCTGTACAACCAAGTATGTATATTTGTACGTATAAATTAATAATTTGAAGTCACATGTTAATTGAAACTGATGAAAAAACACTGTTGTAACAAAGAATGAGAGAAAGATTTATTTTTACTTTTTTACAAAAAAAAAGTCTCCACAGTGAGCATTTCTGAATTTTTCTAATTTTTGGAAGCTAAGTCTTCCCTGTGGGTGAAGGCATGCATGTGAGGACATGCATGCAAAGGTATAAGTTTCAAAACCAATTGTAGATAAAGCCTCATGATATATGAGCAGTTTATTGTTGTTTATCCTGATGTTGTGGGGAGCAAAAGTACTCTTCACAAGAATGTGACTTGTAGTAATATTGTAGTAGAGAGGCAAGTGTACATAAATAATTGCAAAAAATTTAGATAATACTGATATATCTTTAGCTGTACTAAAAAGAAGAAAATCATAAGCAAAAATATATATATATATACAAAAGAAAAAAAACATAAATAAAAAAAAATTAAATCTTATTCTAGGAAATGAGTTTTACCTTCCTATTGTTTTCAATCTGTATGCTGTATGTTAGAATATTTCTCATGTATGTTTTATACCATATATATTTGTCATGTCAAATAATTTCTTTACTTGAATTTTTTGTGTATGGGACTGATGGGGGAAGTATCATTGCAACAACAGACAGTAACAAGTCCACAGATTCAAAGAGTTCAAATTTGGAAGAGGTTATCAGACTGCATCATTAATGTACTAATTGTGTAATACAGATCCATCACTGAGTGTGGTCGGGATTTTGTTGTATATGTCCATAACAACAAAAGCCCTGGGGAGCAGTTGTAATGGATCTGGGAGATGTTATTTTTTTTTACTGTATTTGTCGATACCAAATTGTAAATGATTTTTTTTTTTTACTTTTTGTCAGAATTTATTGTAATTTGCCTTATTATATGTTAATTTACTTATGTTTTTTGAGAGTGAAAGCATATTGATTACTATTAGTAAATGTATCGAAGAATAGCAAAGAGACTGATTACAAGTGGAAGCTTGTGTGTTGTGTAAAATATCTTTAACGCTGGAGTCGTCTTTGACTATAGTCAGTCGGCAGCTAACTCTTGGTGTGTGTTGACGGAAGAACAATGTGAAGGTCGCCGTCATAAATAATTTTGAATTATGTTACTATTTTTTTTGTATTAACCATAAAAAAAGAAACTACATTTGAAGAAATGGTATTTGAAACACCAAAATGAAGGAAAACACGTTGAACCACGTCTTTTCTGCAGCCGACAAAGATGCATTGTGGAATCATACTTAGACAACTGAAGCCAAGGCTAATATCGCCTTGCAAACGTCTAACGGAAAAGGTACTGTCACGAAATATGGCAAATTTAAGTAAATAAAAAATAGTGACCATATTTTCAACTTGTGTCTTAGCCGGGATACAATATTTCACTCTGCACCACTTTGAAATTTTATCAAGATCTGACAGAACATCTATGCAACTTTTTTTAGACAGAAATTCATTAAAGGTAACAGCATCATTTGCAAAAAATCTGAGTTTCCTACTAATATTGTCTGCAAGGTCACTAATATACAACATGAACAGCAATTGTCCCAACACACTTCCCTGAGCTCACATGACATTACTCCTACATCTGATAAGGTCTCTCCATCCAAGATAACATGCTACATCTTCCCTATAAAAAAAAAAATAAATAAATAAAAAATTTCAATTGAGTTGCAAGTTTCACTTGAAATCCCATGTGAACAAACTTCTGACAATAAGTGCAGGTGTGGTACTGAGTCAAATGCTTTTCTAAAATCGAGAAATACTGCATCTACCTGGCTGTTCTGATCCAAAGCTTTCAGTATGTCGTGTGAGAGAAGTGCAATTTGGGTTTCACACGACTTATTTTCAGAATACATGCTGGTTGGCTTGGCACAGGTCATCCTATTCAAGATGCCTCATTATGTTTAACCTTAGAGCAACAACAAATTGATGTCAAGTATATTGCACAGTAGTTTTGTGAATCACTTCTACGACCTATCTTGTAGACAGGTGTCACCTGTGCCTTTTTCCAAAAAGTGAGCATTGTTTTTTGTTCGAGGGACCTACAATAGATTATATTTAGAAAAGTGGCTAACCCGGCCACAGATTCGATATAGAATCTGACAGGCATTCCACTGGGCTCTGGAGCTTTGTTCAATTTTAACGATTTCAGCTGTTTCTCAACACCACTGACACTAATACTGATTTCACTCGTCTTCTCAGTGATATGAGGATTATATTGGGATAATTCTCCTGGGTTTTCTTTTGCTACCCTCAGTTTCAGTTCCTGTCTCATTCGCTGAAGACTGCACACTAACGTTGGTGTTACTAACAGCCTTTGCATACAACCAGAATTTCTTTGGGTTTTGTGAAAGACAGCTGACAATATTCTTCTGAACTGAAGTCTTCATGCATTGCTCTCTTGATAGCCAAATGCGCTTCATTCCACAACTCTCGATCTATAGTCCTATGCTTTCTTTTGTACCTGTTATGCCAAGAGTTTCTGTTTCTTTAGAAGTTTCCTTATAGTGACAGTAAACCACAGAGAATCCCTCCCATTATGAACTGTTCTACTGGGTACATATCTATTCAGTGCATGATCAACTATTCTTTTAAACCTGAGCCATAGCTCCTCTACATGCTACTGCCCTGTGCTGAAAGTTTCAAGTTTCTCACTGAGATATGATACTTGTTCTAGTTTTCCTTTGTACTTCGGTAATCATTGTTGCTACAATAGCGTCATGGTCACTGATAGCAGCTTTGATGTGGACATGCTCAAAGATCCTTCAACATCCAAACCAGCTTCAAATTGCAGAAGGGAGGGGGGGGGGGGGGGCGATTCTCTCTCTCTCTCTCTCTCTCTCTCTCTCTCTCACACACACACACACACACACACACACACACACACACACACACACACGAGCTGACACACTTCTCACACACACCTGCTGTAACTGATCAATTTTTATACACTACTGGCCATTAAAATTGCTACACCAAGAGGAAATGCAGATGATAAACGGGTATTCATTGGACAAATATATTATACTAGAACTGACATGTGATTACATTTTCACGCAATTTGGGTGCATAGATCCTGAGAAATCAGTACCCAGAACAACCACCTCTGGCTGTAATAACAGCCATGATACGCCTGGACATTAAGTCAAACAGAGCTTGGATGGCGTGTACAGGTACAGCTGCCCATGCAGCTTCAACACGATATCACAGTTCATCAAGAGTTGTGACTCATGTATTGTGATGAGCCAGTTGCTCGGCCACCATTGACCAGACGTTTTCAAGTGGTGAGCGATCTGGAGAATGTGCTGGCCAGGGCAGCAGTCGAACATTTTCTGTATCCAGAAAGGCCCGTAAAGGACCTGCAACATGTGGTCGTGCATTATCCTGCTGAAATGTAGGGTTTCTCAGGGATCGAATGAACGGTAGAGCCACGGGTCGTAACACATCTGAAATGTAACGTCGACTGTTCCGAGTGCCGCCAAAGCGAACAAGAGGTGACCGAGACGTTAACCAATGGCACCCCATACCATCACGCTGGGTGATACGCTAGTATGGCAATGACGAATACACGCTTCCAATGTGCGTTCACCGCGGTGTCGCCAATCACGGATGAGACCATCATGATGCTGTAAACAGAACCCGGATTCATCCAAAAAAATTACGTTTTGCCATTCTTGCACCCAGGTTCGTCGTTGAGTACACCACCGCAGCGTCAAGGGTAACCGCAGCCATGTTCTCCAAGCTGATAGTCCATGCTGCTGCAAACGTCGTCGAACTGTTCGTACAGATGGTTGTTGTCTTGCAAACGTCCCCATCTGTTGCCTCAGGGATCAAGACGTGGCTGCACGATCCGTTACAGCCATGTGGATAAGATGCCTGTCATCTCGACTGCTAGTGATACGAGGCCGTTGGGATCCAGCACGGCATTCCGTATTACCCTCCTGAACCCACTGATTCCATATTCTGTTAACAGTCATTGGATCTCGACCAACGCGAGCAGCAATGTCGCGATACGATAAACCTCAATCGCGATAGGCTACAATCCGACCTTTATAAAAGTCGGAAACATGATGGTACGCATTTCTCCTCCTTACACGAGGCATCACAACAATGTTTCACCAGGCAACACCGGTCAACTGCTGTTTGTGTATGAGAAATCGGTTAGAAACTTTAGTCATGTCAGCATGTTGTAGATGTCGCCACCGGTGCCAACATTGTGTGAATGCTCTGAAAAGCTAATCATTTGCCTATCACAGCATCTTCTTCCTGTTGGTTAAATTCCGCATCTGTAGCACGTCATCTTCGTGGTGTAGCAATTTTAATGGCCAGTAGTGTATCATTGCTGATTAACTTTACATTTTTTTTTTAATGTAACTGTATTAAGTGAGCTTCTTTTGGGGAGAGGGAAACCGGAAACTCATCCAAAGCAGTTGAAGGTTTATAAAGAGTCTGTTCACGTATTTTCAATACGTCAATAAATATGAGGCTGAATTCATGCATGGTCTTATATCTCTTGAAGAAAACCTCATGAAAAGTGGTTGTTTAGTTAGTTGGTTAGTGGGAAAGGGAGTTAAATCCCCTATTACATGATGCACCTAAACCGTACACCTATGCACAAGCGCCCCAAGCATGCATATCTGTAACTACAGACTGGTTCACATCGACATATTGCATCATCCACATGGGATATACCTGGTACACATGTCCAATAGATGGTAATAGCACATGAAACAAGAAAAAAATGGAAAAACTGTCTGATTTCTTGGAAAGTCATTCGTTCTACTGCGCAAAACACAAGGGAGACCGTGTGATATGTTGAAATGTCATTCACTCAAATTATTTCTGTGAGCTCAAGGTTCCTATTTCATAACACATTGTTTTTTATCATTATTTATTAAGAAACTGTTATTCTCATATGTAGGTTACTACTGTAATGAATTAAGGCAGAACGTTTAGTTTTATATCACAACACTTGGTTACACAGGTATATGTACATCTAAATTTGCATTTATACAGTATTTTGCACATGGAGGACCCGCTTGTTTTCAGAGCTATTGCCATTGCAGTGACAGTAAATCTTCCAATTAAGGCATAACAACGATGAAAACCGAGATTTTGAGATGGTGCTGTCTATGATAGAAGATGGAATTAGCAAGTGTGACACACTCACTAGGGACGCTATCTCACCTTCTCGAAAGTAAGAATTCTATCGTATGTTTAAATGTTTTTTGATCATACCAGCCTAGATCACTGATAAAATACCAGTACATGCCCTATTATGTTGCAGGCTGGTTGTATCATTACGTTTCCTGGCGACTGGGAAATCTTTTAAGACTCGGGTTTTTAGTCGCAGAATAGCACAGCCCACCATTTCGAAAATTTGAGTGGATATATGCACTGCAATTTGAAACACTTCAAAGGACCAGTACTTCGAGGTGCATTTGTGTTATTTTTCCGTGTATGGAATATACAAGGTGAGTCACCTAACGTTACCGCTGGATATATTTCGTAAACCACATCAAATACTGATGAATCGATTCCACAGACCGAACGTGAGGAGAGGGGCTAGTGTAATTGGTTAATACAAACCATAAAAAAATGCACGGAAGTATGTTTTTTAACACAAACCTACGTTTTTTTTTTAAATGGAACCCCATTAGTTTTGTTAGCACATCTGAACATATAAACAAATACATAATCAGTGCCGTTTGTTGCATTGTAAAATGTTAATTACATCTGGAGATATTGTAACCTAAAGTTGACACTTGAGTATCACTCCTCCGCTGTTAAATTACGTAGGTATCCAAAGGGAACGGTGATGGACCTTAGGTACAGAAGAGACTGGAACAGCACATTACGTCCACATGCTAACACCTTTTTATTGGTCTTTTTCACTGACGCACATGTACATTACCATGAGGGGTGAGGTAAACGTACACACGTGGTTTCCGTTTTCAATTACGAAGTGGAATAGTGTGTGTCCCACTGGAAACGCGTCGACGTATGTGGTATCAGCATGATGGTGCACCTGCACATTCCGCAATTAACACTAGGCTGACTCTTGACAGGATGTTCGACGGGCGTTTCATAGGACGTGGACGACGCATAAATTGGCCAGCACGTTCTCCTGATCTTACACCTCAGGGCTTCTTTCTGTGGGGTACGTTAAAGGAGAATGTGTACCGTGATGTGCCTACAACCCCAGAGGATATGAAACAACGTATTGTGGCAGCCTGCGGCGGCATTACACCAGATGTACTGCGTCATGTACGACATTCATTACGCCAGAGATTGCAATTGTGTGCAGCAAATGATGGCCACCACATTGAACATCTATTGGCCTGACATGTCGGGACACACTCTATTCCACTCCGTAATTGAAAACGGAAACCACATGTGTACTTGTACCTCACCCCTCATGGTAATGTACATGTGCGTCAGTGAAAAAGACCAATAAAAAGGTGTTAGCATGTGGACGTAATGTGCTGTTCCAGTCTCTTCTGTACCTAAGGTCCATCACCGTTCCCTCTGGATCCATATGTAATTCGGTGCTCTCCGAAACACACGATCGAACAGCGGAGGAGTGGTACTCAAGCGTCAACTTTAGGTTACAATATCTACTTTAGGT
Organism: Schistocerca nitens; assembly: GCF_023898315.1. NCBI lineage: Eukaryota > Metazoa > Arthropoda > Insecta > Orthoptera > Acrididae > Schistocerca > Schistocerca nitens. The sequence continues at coordinate 614,835,931 of NC_064614.1, read as the reverse complement.
TACAATATCTCCGGATGTAATTAACATTTTACAATGCAACAAACGGCACTGATTACATATTTGTTTATATGTTCAGATGTGCTAACAAAACTAACGGGGTTCCATTAAAAAAAAAACGTAGGTTTGTGTTAAAAAACATACTTCCGTGCATTTTTTTAATGGTTTGTATTAACCAATTACACTAGCCCCTCTCCTCACGTTCGGTCTGTGGAATCGATTCGTCAGTATTTGATGTGGTTTACGAAATATATCCAGCGGTAATGTTAGGTGACTCACCCTGTATATGTGCCAGTTCAGAGTTTTGCAGTCCTTGCCCGTCGCACTGGGTGAAACTGCACGAACTCTCTCGCCTTCATTGCCAGTTTCTCTTTCCTGGCATGCTGAAATAAAGCAAGAGGTGCAATCAAACCAAACATGTATTTTCATAAGCTAATGCATTACGATACAAATTGAAAATCACCATGTAACTTTATATGCATACTACTCTGAAATAAATGATTGCCAACGTGCCTTATTATGATACAGCAGGTCATGCAGGTCATACACACACCTTTCCTCACTGTATACCTCAATTAGGGCGCTTAACGCCTCTTTGCACCATTCCATTTCTTTTACGGAGCAATCAATAGAAAAAAGGCTTTCATAAACAAAGTATGAAAGAAAGTCTACCAGCCAGACACACACACACACACACACACACACACACACACACACACAAAAATCAGCATTTATACGAGCTTAATTACTGAAAAAAATGCGGAAAATCCTCGACACAAAAATCTGAAATAAGCAACTAGCCACCTAACAATAAACAAAAAACAAGCAGAAAGCACTGTGGTACCCCCTTCTACAGATGCACGGGTTATCACTGCCTACTGCGCATGCGTGGATTGGTATCAGTTTTGAACTGCTCTCTATTCTAGCTCATGGATAATGTGTCGTTTCACCCATTTTACCGCTAGATGGCTGTCGCGCTAGACCAGTACCTTTCGCAGTGGATCATCGTGTAATACCCCTTTTAGGGACTAAACAGTGAGGTCATCAGTACCTTGATCAAGGGATAATCCAATTGGAGTCATCACATACACTCCAAAATTTGATTAAACTGCAAAGTAGGAACAGTAAAACTGAGGTACTGAAAGCAACACTTATGCTAGAGGCAAGAAAAAATTTAAGGTGATGTAAAAGCATAGGAGTTGGGCCCATCTCCCATTTGGTGAGTAGACAATAGCCCCCAGGCCTCATCTGCTGTGGGAAGCACCTCCCCCAAAACTGATCCACACTGACCATTCTACATGTGTAGAAAGTACCTCACTTGATGGAGAGGAGATCTGTAATAGATAAATTGGAAAGACCAAAACACAATGGACATCAATGCAATGAACAATACTAAAGTAAGGGGAGAGCAATAATCAGGTAGGTAAGTGAGTGGGCACACTCAAGTGTCCCCTGACGCTCAGCGCGTGACAGCGGGCATCCCACCTACATCCTATCTCCCCCCCCCCCTCTCCCTCACCAGAAAAAAAATCAGTAACAGCCCGTGTTAAAAGATATGGGAATATCACTCACTCCCTCTGAGGAAGCACGAAACACTGTACAACTGTTATTTTGGCATCAGCCAGTATCAATAATACACAAACCTTAAGTTCTTGCCTTCATAGGATTGCTATATAAAGGGACACTTCTAAAAAATAAAATCAGGTGCAGCAGAAGAAAGGGCTACCCACATCTAAATGTAAAAACGGAATAAATCAGGTCAGCACGCTTCGAGAATTGTAGAAAGGGTGATCATCTGCCAAAATGACACAGAAAGGCAGTTGATAACATGGTGAATATTTATGAAACAGCCAACTGTGATCTCCACAAATTGGATTGTTCGTACAACAGGAAGACATACACACAGAATTTTGACATTTGAAGCACTGTATTGGGTGTGAAAGTAGTTTCACAGCACAATGGTAGATGACGATTTTTATTTAGTTGGTAAGTGAATAGCCCCTCCAAAGTGAAGATGAATGCTCTGTTGTCACCCTTGTTGTCTGGTGGGCCTCAATTCGCACAGCGTACCAAGTGGACTTCTTGTTTCTCCATGATTTTGCTTAATACCTCATTTGCCTGCAGCATCAGGTCCCAGTGAAAAATAAATCCTGTACCACCTTCAGTCTCTTATGAAGTGTTATGGTAACAAACAGGTATGTCACCAAGCAGGAGAATAATGCTTGCAACAGGGTAGGAGTGGCTATTTAATTAAAAACAGAACCACTTCGTAACCTACAGAGGAACAGATTTCTCTGGCCGCATTTTCAACATTTTCTACAAAGGTAATCAACTTAGGAGATAGAACGGACCATCATTAGCCCAAGTGGAAACCAGAAACTGAGGGGAGTACAAATATATTGTTCTCTTTATTTGCTGTCCTCCCAAGGTGTCACCAATGAGGGAAAGCTCCTAAGGTCCGCACTGCAATGGCTTGGGGCCCACTGCTCAAAACAGGTATTGATTTGCACATGTGAAAAATGCAAAACCATGTAATGATCATTTGTCCAAATTAAACTGTAGAACCCCTATGACCAAGTAAGTCAGAGAAAGTCAAAGTTCAGAGAAAAGTAAGACTATACCACTTCCAATAGCACTTTTGCCTAGCAGAGGACTGCAGTGTTTATCAAACCAACCTTAGGGTTGATGACTTAACATTCACCTCAATAATTCTTACACAACACTGAAGAAAGGATCTACTAGTAAAAAGGTTGTAGGCACCACAGAGGGAAAAAAGGCTTCATTGTCAGTTTTTGCAAAAAAAGACACACAGTACAAGCAAACAGATCAGCAGTAAAATGGTGGATGCACACGGTGCATCACCATAATCCAGACAAATTACCAATTTCTTTAACAAAAATTACTATCAAAACATTACATAAGACAAAAAAGGCTTTTACGTGGTACAAGGGACAGGAGGTTCTCTTTAGAGAACCATCATTCAGTGTATCCCTTTTAGCTTGAATAACAGCCTCCAATTAGATCTGCAGTGCGCATATGCTGTATTGATATGGGCGAATGCTGCCTCAATGGCGGTCCTCAATAATGGGATACCAGGATTTCAAGATCATTTCAACTAAGCTTCATAGAAAGAGACTTAAATAAAGACTACTGGGGGCAGGGGCAGAATTTATTAGGCAAAAAATATTAAACTTACCATTTTTTACTAAATGGCTCGTGAAAACATGGACCCAACTGTTTCCATCCACAGCTTCGCAACATTCTACATAGCATTAAAATAAATTTGCTTTTGAAACAGGTTTTTTTTATTCCTCCCCTACCTGGGCAACACTTACCATCTGGAGGCTGGCAGGAATTTTGTTTTGACAACAACAAGGCATCTCATACATTGCGTGTGAGCCAGCAGGCATTTTTCCAATTGGTTTGTGTGACTACCATAAAGCTCTTCTCATCAGAAAAGAACCTAACTCACCCTAAATCATGATCTATTAATGACCATTATTGCCTTGGATGCTCCAAAATGAGCACCTGAACTCTTCTGAGACTTCAAAGTTCCTCACAATATGGTCTTTCAAGTGAAGCTTCCTTGTCAGTACACTGGAACCTTCACTTTACTTTTCTGAAGCCAAATATGTGTGGTAATCACAAAGTTTTAATAATACTTAGAAATAACTTATGCCATTACTGTTCTGCTTGTTTGCAGGTACAAAGCTATTAATACATGCTGAAATCCCCATGCCACAGTGCTGCAGTGTGCTGTTAGAGGAGTAAAAACAAAGTGGCAAACCCCAATGATATAGTGGATTACTGCACAGCAATTCAATTTATTTTCAGCATTTTAAGGGCAGTAATGGTTACACAATCTGTTCTGAGTTGGTGGAAATCTACAGTAACACTGAACCAGATATCAATGACAAAGACCAAATTGGCATATCATCTTTCTGTGAAAAAACATGAAACCAAAGAGAAGTTGAGGTTCTGGTGATCTTAAGATGAGCATTTCACAATTGAAGTGACAGTGAAAATGATGAAAAAGCCATGGATCAGCTTTTCACACTTAGCAGACATTTTGAACATGACAAAGGTGGGTTTTCATTGGGTTCCTTGAACATTCATGTCTGTTCAAAAAAATTGTCAAACTGAAGCAGCAATGGCAATGTTGAAGCCGTGTCAGACCAATCCAAAGAATTTCTTTAGTTACCTAATCACCTTATCCAAGTGCCTGGTGTACCACTGTAACCCTGGGACACATGAGCAAAGCAAGCAGAGGAAACATGGATTCAGCACCATCAAAAAGATGAAGGCCTAACCATCAGTGGGCAAAGTGATGTGTGTTTTTGGGGTAGTTTTGGTGTGGTGCTAATAGCTAATATGCTCGTAAGGGGCCAAACGAGCACACGCGCATATTAGTGAAATTTCCTGATCAGGTTACAGGAGGCTCTCAGGATGAAGCAGCACTAGACGCCGTCCAAGGGGGAGTATTTTTGTCCACTACAACAACATAGATCTTTCTGAACAGGATACAGTCACACACTATAATTTTGAGCCAGCAATTTTTTTCTCATTTCATGTATTTTATTAACATGGCACACAGTGACTTCTTGCTCTTTCCTTGGACAAAGAAAGCTTTGTGCAGCAGGTACTTTGAAAATGCTGAGATGACTTTCAAGGTCTGAATGTTTCCTGAAAAGCAAAAATTGAGACTTCTACAACTGAGGCCATCATCAACTGTTGGGAAAAATGTGCCACACTGAAAAGAGAATAAGCGGAGGACTGACATAATCATCAAGTTTCATGGTTGCACCTTGTTTTTTTTCAGGGACATGATTAAAACTTTATGACCATAGGTACACCTTGTATTTCGCAATAATGCCATGAAGTTTGAGTAGTTAAAAGAAGAGAAGTATACCTAGGGCCAAGTAGCAAGCACAAAGACCTCTGCTAATCACAATTCATTTATCATAATCTGCACTTCATTTCAACATCTTGGCCATATGGAGATCTTGATTGTTTACTAGAAACAACTGGCAATGCACAGCACTAACAATGACCTCTGCCAGAAGAATATTGTTGTAGGAAATTTAAATGTCTGTATTTTGGTGGTGCACCCTGTATACTATTTAGATGATTAGAAAAATTCATGCAGTATTATGTATTTCCCATTCTTATAATTTAATGTGAATTATTGTTTCAAAAATAAATTCATGAAAACATTTAAACAACTTTTTTTCTGACATACCAATCAGTTCGAACACGTTTCATTGGTGGTGAAATGTCATGTGTTCGAACTGGGCTGTAACGTTCTCTACCTCCCCCTCTGTAGTCCCGATAGTCAGTGCGAGGACGATTTCGGCCACCCCAAGAATCTCTGCAATGAATAAGCATTAAATTATTACAATAATCTCAAAGCAAACCATTAAAGTATCATAAATGAAATCATAATATCAAAATTTTTAGTCTGGTGCAAAACTGGTATGTAGAAGTTTTCGCCACATCAACAATGAACTAAACATATTAACACTAGTAAATGATTGTAATAATTATTCACTAGAAATAAGAAAGAAAGAAGCATTAAAACAGCTATGTTATATGGAAAAGGAGCTGCGCTGAGTAAATTATCTTACAGTGTATACTTCTCAGAATACAACAATACACCACATACTGGCTCTGAGAAATCAGACAATGAATGCCACCTTCTGCATTTTTCAGAAAATGTGCATAAAGTTCCTCGAACACTCTTGAGATATCATAATGCAGCAATGTGAGGCACAATGGGGAAGGTTTTTTCATGAGAATTTGAGATACTTTCATTCATAGGCATCTAAGTCGTTTCTTCTCACTGAACATCTTAGTAGTACGCAGCCTCATAGGAACAGATATAAGTTCATGAACACAATTCAAAACCAACTCTATGCCATTTAAAAAGAACTGTTACTTTCATCTATATAAATAAAAATGCAAAAGTTCATTAGTTCAAAATCGTATATCTCTCAAAGTTCTTCTCCTATTCCTTTGAAATACTGCCAACATTTTATTTGAATATAAGCATGTTTTTATATGCCTACTGGAGCACCATATAGTATATAATTGTGCATATTACACACACACACACACACACACACACACACACACACACACAGATATATACAGAGTGTTACAAAAAGGTACGGCCAAACTTTCAGGACACATTCCTCACACACAAATAAAGAAAAGATGTTATGTGGACATGTGTCCGGAAACGCTTAATTTCCATGTTAGAGCTCATTTTAATTTCGTCAGTATGTACTGTACTTCCTCGATTAACCGCCATGATTTCATACGGGATACTCTCTACCTGTGCTGCTAGAACATGTGCCTTTACAAGTACGACACAACATGTGGTTCATGCACGATGGAGCTACTGCATATTTCAGTCAAAGTGTTCGTACGTTTCTCAACAACAGATTCGGTGACCGATGGATTGGTAGAGGTGGACCAATTCCATGGCCTCCACGCTCTCCTGACCTCAACCCTCTTGACTTTCATTTATGTGGGCATTTGAAAGCTCTTGTCTACGCAACCCCGGTACCAAATGTAGAGACTCTTCATGCTCGTATTGTGGACGGCTGTGATACAATACGCCATTCTCCAGGGCTGCATCAGCGCATCAGGGATTCCATGTGACGGAGGGTGGATGCATGTATCCTCGCTAACAGAGGACATTTTGAACATTTCCTAAAACAAAGTGTCGCTGGTATGTTCTGTTGCTGTGTGTTTCCATTCCATGATTAATGTGATTTGAAGAGAAGTAATAAAATGAGCTCTAACATGGAAAGTAAGCGTTTCCGGACACATGTCAACATAACATATTTTCTTTCTTTGTGTATGAGGAATGTTTCCTGAAAGTTTGGTCGTACCTTTTTGTAACACCCCACGTGGGAAAAATATATCTAAAAATGAAGATGATGTAACTTACCAAATGAAAGTGTTGGTATGTTGATAGAGACACAAACACACACACAAAATTCAAGCTTTCACAACCAACAGTTGCTTCATCAGGAAAGAGGGAAGGAGAGGGAAAGACGAAAGGATGTGGGTTTTAAGGGAGAGGGTAAGGAGTCATTCCAATCCCGGGAGCGGAAAGACTTACCTTAGGTGGAAAAAAAGGACAGGTATACACTCGCACACACACACATATCCATCCGCACATATACAGACATAAGCAGACATATGTAAAGGCAAAGAGTTTGGGCAGAAATGTCAGTCGAGGCGGAAGTACTTCCGCCTTGACTGACATCTCTGCCCAAACTCTTTGCCTTTACATATGTCTGCTTGTGTGTGTGTGTGTGTGTGTGTGTGTGTGTGTGTGTGTGTGCACACGAGTGTATACCTGTTCTTTTTACCCCCCTAAGGTAAGTCTTTCCGCTCCCGGGATTGGAATGACTCCTTACCCTCTCCCTTAAAACCTACATCCTTTCGTCTTTCCCTCTCCTTCCCTCTTTCCTGATGAAGCAACCATGGGTTGTGAAAGCTTGAATTCAAACCTAGACAATTTTTTCTTTGCCCTTTTACATCTAAAATCAGTTTTTGTTCCAATTTTCAGATCTTCCATAGGGCATGAACTGATGTAGCTACTGTAAGTCTTATGTATGATAACATGACCCAAAATTTGCACACCAGTTTCTCTAAATCATATATGTGATGATATTGTCCTAGATTTATACCCCATTTGCTCATTTGTGCAGTAAGTTGAATAGTTTGGCTATATTTGAAACTGGAGAAGCAGTTGATTGGAATAATTCTAAACTGACTTGGTCCATATCATGTTTTTGCATAGATTGTACATATGATTAATAGAACATTAACTCAACTACAACTTGCTAACTCTAAGTTCTGTCCTACATGGTTATAAGATTTCAGTTTTTGTTCCATCTCTTTGATGAACATCTGGAATGGAGTTTCTGCACCTATTTCTATTACCGTGACAACTGCTGCATTAAGTGACATCACATCCACAGGTGCCTCAAAAAATAAATTTGTTTGCATATCTTGTAACATAAGAACATAGTGAAAATTAACTCTAATTTCCAAGTACTTCCAGTCTTCTGATATTCTCTTGTTGGAATTACATGAGGACCAAGTTTGAGACTACTGTGGACATTCTCCTCTATCTTCTGTGCAATGCTTGCGGAGCAACTAGTGCACAGGATACTTTGGAACACTAAACACAAACATTTTGGTTAACAAAAAATGCAATTATTCCTTTGTACACCTCTTCATTGTGAATTTGTTTTATATTGCTAGTACAGATGAATTCATAAATACAAACAAGGAATTAAATAGCCCAATCTTCAGAGAATTTTCACACTTCCTGAATTCTCTGCAATGAAATAAATTGTGCCACCTACCTGTCAAATAAAGTCATGTTCCATGATAAAATAAGAAAGACAAGAAAACTTTTAGTCTAGGTAATGTTTGTAAGCATCCAATTAATGTGTATTGTTATGTTGCAAAAGAGGAAATGCCTGCTTCTCAAGCAATTTATCACTGGCCATTCTCAGCTAGCTGATGCATAGCAATGTTTCAACTTTAACTATTTGTAGCTGTCAGTTGGTTGTTAATCTGCTAGAGGCAGTACAGATCCATTACTAAAAGGAGAATCGCTTTAGTCCAGAACACTGTTCCACCTGGTTAAGATAGAGGTACAAGATGCCTCTTGTGCAAGTTTCTTAATGGAGAACACTGAGGAGGGAACCAGTTATTTTTACAAATTCAGTATGTAGGGTCTCAATCATAAGAATTTCAGATTTGGACAGAAAAATATAACTGCATGTTCTGAGAAAAGTCTTAAGTTTTCAATATGTCAACCACTAATAATTACAATGCAACTGTATGTTACTACAAGAGCAGACACAAAATAATTCATGATAAATCTCAAGAAGCAAATACAAACAGTAACCCTCCTGTAAGTGCCTAATCCAACAAACAGCACTACCTTCAAACTAATCTTCCTCATCATCCATCATCATCAAAAGAGTGTGTGTTGGCCCATTATGAAACAAAAGAAATTTAACAGAAATGTTGTCCCCATCTCTTCAATGGGGGTCCTATACCCCATCTTCCAGTTTGATTAAAATGTAATGGATTGTCATGAATGGTGTTCAGATGGCGTCCTTTTGAAGTGGTCATACCAATTTTATTTGTAGTGCCTAATTCCTTCTGTTACTGCTGTGGATGGTACAGTACTTCGCAGTCCCATTGACCGAGCAGAGCAGCCACAGCCATAGCTTGCGCTGTCGCATTGTCATGCAAAATGATGGGTGGGTTGCGCAGAACGTGTCGCCGCTTCTTTCACAAAGCTGGTCGCAGGAGATGCTCCAAAAACGAACAGTAATACTGTGCATTAACAGTCTGCCATGGAGGAACGTAATGCATTAGGATAACACCATCACAGACATACACAAGAATCACCATAACTCTCACCATACTGGGGCTCTGACGCACTTTCGACTTTCGCAGCGACCCATAATGATGCCATTCGTTGGATTGGCATTTCAGTTTTGGCTCGTACAATGTGGCCCATGTCTCACCCAGTGTTACGATACGGCATAAGAAAGCCTCTCCTTTGCGCTCATAGCACTCCAAGTCCGTCTGAGCAGCGTCATAACGCATCCATTTCCGCATTTTCATCAAGTCATGCAGAACCCATCGCGATGCTATTTTTTGCATGACCGGGCGTTCCTTCAGGATGCAAAGCAGTCATACGAGCTAATCTGGTTTCGTGGGTGAGCTCACAAATCTTATGGCGTCAATCACTGTCCACTAATGTGGCAACAGCATGCACTACTTCTTCGAAGACGCTAGGATGACCTGCCTGATGCCTGTCTGCCACAGTTTGCCGAACTTCGTTGAAGACATTTACCCAACGTGCCACTGTTCTGTACGGCAATGCCAACTCCCTGCACGCCTGTTGATGACCTTTATGCCACTGTCGTTCTGTATGACCTCTGGAACATTATATCTTAATCCAACTCCATTGTTTGTGTTTCAAAAACATAGTGAAACCATTACGTTAGACCGCTCGCTGACATGTGACTGTGTTTCCCTAGATTGTGCGCACGCCGGTGACGTGGGATGGGAGAGTCCTTTGCCTCAGAGGTAAGGTAGGTATTTCAACATATGCTATCAGCAACAATAGTAGATTCCATTGCATAGTGTCTCCACAGCAGTGTTGCCACTACTTAAGTTCCAACCTACGTATATAACTTTCATTTATGGATGTTCTCACCCATTCCTTCTCAAAATACATGTGACATTTTGACACTTTTTCATTTGTTTCGCTTATCTCAAGAGGAAGTTTTTGCATACAACAGCTCAATATTAAGTGTCAAAGTGTGTACAAGCTGACACTCAAAACAAAAGCTGCTAAAAACTTGCCATGAATAGGCCTTTTTCCATCACCTTGTGATATCAAAATTTCAGTACCAATTACATGTACTAGAAGTGAGATTTAAGCATTGTCCTGCTAATGAAACAGATTTAATTGTATAAATTGTCATAGACGGAAAAATGAATTTTGAATATGATCACAAGAGTAATGCTTTTCACATTCTGTTGGAGCCGAGTCATTAATAATGATTCTTTCTCGTACATTACATGGCATTAAGTATTACAATTATGAGCAATTTAATGAAGAGAGACCTGCTATGCTGGACTGGAAGCACTTGTTCAGCAACAATTCAATGTCACATGGTAGATCTCATCAAATGCTGTACTAGCCACAGGTGGGACATTGTACCAAGGACAATTTCAGGACATTTGACAGTAACCAGGTTGTGAGTGACCACAACTATCTTGATTCGTGGGAAACCGCTGCCACTGAAGTCTACTTTCTTGGGCAACAACATGATGACAAGGGTCTATAGTTGAATTCTTTTATCTTGGCGGCTCGCGCATGCCCGCCCAGACGCGGGAGATTGCTGCGTTGCCAGTTGCACACGACGCACGCGCCAAGAGAAACAGCGCCATAGTGCAGTATAGTTCGCAAGCTTACGTTTAGGGGGGAGCGCGCAGTTTATGAAGTAAAGCCACCACGGCCGCATTAACCCTTTCGCTGCTACAGAGACGTGCTCCCCGCATTCCGCGCTGTGCGCGATTTTGTCACTGCACTGATCGCCTGTGCTGACACATGGTGTTTCCGACTGCTTTGACACACTTATCATTCGATTCCACAACAACTATTTGGCCCAAAAATTAGATTTTTACACATCTTCTTGACTGATACCTTCCCCCCCACTTCCTTTTGACTGACTGAAGTGCTTTAAAATAAAGCCAAACGCGCCCGGTGTAAATAAAACTTTTATTACAGTCGCGAAAGACGGAATATTTCTCAATATTACATACGACACCTATGTGGTACTTAAATTAAATGAGATATTGTTATACAGTAAATTTTATATGAAATTTAGGTACCTTGTCCACATTTCATTCTCAACATTGTGACAACTAAAATCGACCATACGGAAAGTATACGCTATGGACTTTTACCTCTGCAAACTCTTCAAAATTTCGTGCAATGGTTTACTACATTTAATGCTGCACAATAACTGGGTTGAACATCGAAACAAAATTAAGTCATTTATGGGGGGAAGGTATCAGTCAAGATGATGTGTAAAAATCTAATTTTTGGGCCAAATAGTTTTTGTGAAATCGAATGATAAGTGTGTCAAAGCAGTGGAAACACCATGTGTCTGCACAGGCGAGCAGTGCAGTGATGACAAAATCGCGCACAGCGCGGAATGCGGGGAGCACGTGACTGCAGCAGCGAAAGGGTTAATGAAGAGACAAAGCACTAGAAATTTCAAAAAACTGCATTCAAACGAATAAAATTCGTGAAGTAAGACACTTCGATATTGTTTTAAAATAAAAAAAAATATTTAGCATCACACAAGGTTTGAACTCGTTACCTAACGCCTTCTAATCCAACGCCATAACCATTACGCCAAAGCAGCTCGTCCTGCAATATCTCTCCATACGGACTCTAACACGTCACGCAAAATTCTGACAAACACTGTTGGTATGCCTATGAATTACTCGCACTTCGTCGAAGTACAATAGGAAATAAACAATTACCGCTGTTCTTTATTGCGAAAAAGCGGTTCGTGAAATTGATACAAACACCTTTTCTTGCTATCGCCTGAATTAAGAGTCTTATTGCTTGTTTGGTTTAATTAATTAATAGAAAATGAAGCAATTGGCATAAAGAATGGTTTTTCAAAACTTTCAAAAAACAAAGTATGCTATCAAGACATTGCTTTTGTTCTATTACTTTATTTATGACTGAACGTTTCTAAAACTGAAGACACTCGTCCGTGCTCTGTACTACAGTCGAGATCTGGCAACGTCGTTCTCTGTTCATTGGCTGACTATGTTTTGACGTCAGATGCGCAGAACGAACCTAAACTCGGCCGCCAAGATATATGACGCGCACTTTAGTAAAGACTTTGCATTTAGTCTCATATCAGAAACACACATATTATATACACAGTTATGACCATACTACTTTTGCCCGAAATTGGCCACTTCCAAGACTTTTCTGTTCTTTGATGAAGTTCATCTTCTGTGCAGAAGGCCTGACGCAATAAGCATATGATTGACAATCTGGTCTTCTCCACAGTCAAAATGAATGTTATCTGGATCAGCGTAGCCCCATCTTGCCAAATTATCCCTTGATCTGCAAATTCCAGCTCTCAGTTGATTCAGGACTTCCGTGTCATCCAGCTCTCATCATAGGCAGGATGTACAGTTTGAAACTTTTTTCCAACCAGGGAGAAGGTTGGTCATAGCCCTCCATAGTTGTAACTTAGCTTTTTAGCAGTTGTATACAGAGGATAGGTTCTCTCCTGCTGCAATGTTTTTCTTTCCTCATTTGCAGCCATTTCTCTTCAAACAGGAGGTAGTAAAGCCATTCGACAGGAGTGGATTTCATGCAATCTGTTCTGCACTTGTCACATTGAGCTATGTGCACCCGTTTGGCATGTGCTGAATTAACAAACAAGACATGCATACTCTGCCACAGAATAGCATAGTACCATCGCAGAAGTTAGTATAGTTTCAGGGTGACAACCTCACTGTGATTCAGCCAGATTCTGTAAACAGACTGTGCCTGGTGGAAACCTTTCCACATCTAGATATTTTGTGGTCTCATAGTGTACCAGTTCAACACCAGACCGTCCTACCTTTAATTTGCGACTAACTTCCCTGCTCCTCAAATGAAAAGCTAACACTTGTGTCTTTGAGGGGTTTGGTTTAAATTAGTTTAGCTGTATTATCTGGAAAGTTGTTTAAGATCATTCATGACGGTTCTCCACTGATTCAAAAACTGTGCTCTGCGTGGTTATAGCAAGATCATTGGCATACAAGGAGTTCCTGCTATCGGGTACTGTAGGTTGGTCATTCACATTTATATTGAACAGAATGCGAGCTCACGCACTTCCCTGCAGGTGGCTGTTTTTCAGTGGTCTCCATCAGCTACACTGTTCTTGGAAGTCGATAAAAAAACCTTCACTTCTACAAAAGAGTGATGAAGAGCCTAGTTAGGGTAGAATCCTTGGCCAGGTCATAGACCTTGACTAGTAGTAGTAAGTGACTGACAGTATCCTATCCCGCTGTTAAGTCAACAAATACCATTCTGGTCACCTCACAAGCTTCAAACAAATCTTCTACAAACTGTGTGAGATTTAGCAACTGCCCTGTGCAGCTTTTACCAGGTCAAAATCCAGAGTGCTGAGGTATAAGTAAGAGGTCAATTACAAGTGATATTGGCGATTTGAAGTCAATCTTTCCAGCAATTTGTGAAGATGACATAATAGTGTTACTGGTCTAAAATTCTTAGGGTCATTTCTTCCTTCCTTCCCAGGTTTGAGCAATGCAATCACTCAGTTCATCAGCTATATCTTTGGGATTTGGCTTCTGCTCACACAGTTGTTGAAACATTGGAGAACCCGGTTCTTTGTTCTTAAGCTAAAGTGTTTAATTTGCTCGGTTAGTATATTATCTACGCTAGATGATTTTCCATTTTTGCTACGTTTGATAGCCTTCTCTAATTCTTCCACGCTGAATTATGATGGGAGATCACTACTCTCCTCTTTCATTGGGGGAGTTCGCCTGGGTTTTCCTTTGCTACCCTCAATTTCAGTTCCTGTCTCATTCAATAGGGACTGGAAGTAATACCGGCGCCGTATATGACCCGAGTTTCTTTTGGATCTGTGAAAGATAACATGACAGTGTTCTGCTACGGTACTCACTGATGGCAACACTCACTGCTCTCTTGACACCTAAATGCATTTCAGTCAGCATCTCTCCATCTGTAGCCCTATGCTTTGTTTTACACCTAATATGCAGTCATCTCTTGTTTCTTTAGAAGTTTCTTTACAGTGACTGTACTTCATGGAGGTTCCTTCTCATTATGAACTATTCTACTGGGTACATGTCTATCCAGTGCATGCTCAATTGTTCTCTTAAGCTTTAGCCAGAGTTCCTCTACATGCTCCTGCCCTGTGCTCAAAGTTTCAAGTTCCTCATTGAGATACGACACTACTGATTTTTTATCTAGTTTACTGAACATATATATATCTTTCTGCCTGTTTTTTTTTTTTGTTTTTTGTTTTTGTTTTAGGGCGCAAAACTGCTATGGTCATTAGCGCCCGGTCCGTGGCTTAGGAAACAGTAAAAAAACGAAATTGGAAACCAGCAGCAATGGGAACGAAAGTCATAAAATTGGAGAAACTAAAAGCAGAATGAAGGCTTAAAAATCCACTACAGAAAGGGGTTGGTTGTCCCCCCAAAAAAAAACTTCAAATGACTGACGTCATTTCACTGGCACTAATAAACTTGAGAACGCGGTCGGCTGAGCGCGTGTCATCTGCTAAAATCGACGATATATCATGCGATAGCTGTAGACGGGAGCGTAACTGGTTAAAATAGGGGCACTCAATTAAAAGGTGTCTTACCGTCCACAGCTGAGAGCAGTGGGGACAGAGTGGGGGAGGATCGCCGCTTAAAAGATGTCGATGGCTAAAAAGACAGTGCCCTATCCGGAGTCTAGTTAAAATTACCTCCTCCCGACGACGCGTTCGGGAGGAAGAGGTCCAAGCACAAGGAAGAGCTTTCACGTCCCGCAATTTATTATGGGGAAGTGTCGACCAATGCACGTGCCATAAATGAACAACACGACGACATAAAACGCTCCGTAGATCGGCGAAGGGAATCGATTGAATAGCTGGCTGAAGAAGAGAGACTGCAGCCTTGGCTGCAATATCTGCCGCCTCATTTCCACAGATACCAACGTGTCCCGGGAGCCAGAGGAACGCCACCAAGACGCCCCCCAGGTGGAGCAAGCGCAGACAGTCCTGAATCCGGTGGACCAGAGGGTGCACAGGATAAAGAGCTTGGAGACTGAGGAGAGAGCTGAGAGAATCTGAGCAGATAACGTGCTGTATCCGCTGATGGCGGCGGATGTAGTGGACAGCCTGGAGAACAGCGTAAACCTCCGCAGTATAAACCGAACACTGGTCAGGAAGCCGAAAGTGATTTGGGGTGTCGCCAACGATATAGGCACCCCCTACACCTAACAATGTTTTCGAGCCGTCGGGGGCTGCTTCTTTTAGTTGTCCTTTGTACTTTAGTAAGCATTGCTGCCAAAACTGTGCCATTGTCACTGATACCAATTTCGATGCGGACATCCTCAAAGACAGGTCCACTTGTTGCCATTAGATCCTATATATTTCCATCGTGAGTGGAGTTCCTAACTATCTTTTTAGGTAGTTTCCACAGAAAGCATTTCGTGAAGTTCCACAGGATGTCTTATCATGCCCACCACTAACAGAACTGTAATTTTCCCAATTAATTGTTGGATGATTAAAGTCTCCACTGATGATTACAGTATGATTAGGTACCTTACATACAAATGAACTGAGGTTTCCTCTAAAGTTTTCTGTTACATCAGTCTGGTGGGGACAGAAGGATCCAAATACTTTATGCCCATCCCTTATGCTGACTCTTGCCCAAACAATCTCACATGCATCTTCACTTGTATCTCGGTGGATTTGAGTTTCTTGTCTACTGCAACAAATACACCACTTCCAATTTCCCATTTGCCTATCCTTTCGATGTGCACTAAAATTTTCCCAAAAAATCTCACTTATATGAATTTCAAGTTTCATCCAGCTTTCTGTACCGGGTATTACATGAGCTTACTTGTTTCCCATGAGCACTTCGAACTCTAGCAGTTTGTTGGGAATGCTTAAGCAGTTTACCATTAGGATTTTAATAATCTCAACTGTGCCAGGCGTTTCTTTCAAGCTCATACTGATTCTTCTGGCTTTTCTACAGCTATCATTATCTGGAGTGGAGAGAGAGTCACCTAATAAAATATAATTAAAACACATTCGAAATGAACAGGACTCATAAAAGGAAATGTTGCTTCAATCATTCTGCAAAACAAATCTATTAGTTAAAAATGAAATACGTCATTTTGAACACATTGGGTGTTCTAGAGCTAAGTGGTGAGTGATGTGTATTGCACCTGTGTGGAGAAGTGGGAACTCACGGAGAGTCTACCAACAATTACTATGGTCTTAGTACAAGAAAGAACTCTCCCTTCCTTGCTACAGCAAAGTACCAATTTACTGGTTATTACCGTGGTCTTTGTACCCTGTGATGGAAAACAATACTCCTTGCAACAGAGAGAGATCATATTTCTGGATGGAATTTCTCAGATAGGATAGTCCACCATAAATGGTTATGTTAGTGGTAGTTGAAATGCTGGAGGAAACAGACCTGCCTCCAAGTTTTTTCCACTATGAGAGATACAGTATAATTTAATGATAGTAATCCTTAACAAGCATTAGATTAAAATCATTATTCTAATTTAATAATTGTGTGCATCCAACTACTGCAAGTTATGGATGAAGATTTTAGTAAACTAATTTAATGCCTTTTTAATGTTTAAATTAGTAATGTACTATTTTCTATTGTGTTGTAATAATAATGGTTCGAATTGGTTTTTTAAAAGGGAATTTTTACTGTTTTGAGGTTACTAAATGCAACATTTGGGTTTAGATACTTCTGTTAAAAGGAAATTAGCTTCACTTCTGCAAGTAGTCAATTTCACCAGGCTATAAGATTAAGCAAGAATTGTAAGTGGCTAACCAGCCATCTTTGTAGTTTAGTCAACATGTTAAGCTGCACTGAAGAAATGTATAAATAGTTTATGATAAAGATATGTTTTGAAACACTTAATGGTTTAAGTAAGTGGCTATTTGAAGCAATGCGCAAGTAGCTTCCACATAAAGTATTCAGAAATTTTAGCACCATAAAGAAATTTACACTTCCTGAATTTATTTTGAAATAAATAATTAATAAAATGATACATAGAAGACAAGAACAAAACACTATGCTGAAAATCCAATAAACTATTTGTTATAATAATAAAAAAAAAAGAAATTGTAAAAAGTCATATGTGACATATCTCAAAATAGCATCTAGTTAGTGTTTAAGCTTCAATGATTAAGCAAAAATAAGTGAGTATATATCTCTCATGGCTACATACCTGATGTAACTTGAACTATTAGCTTTTAAGAAGCACAACATAATGCTACAAATGTTTTAAGTACGATGATAATTAATTAATGATGAAAAAACAAATATGAACTATGTTTATGTCACATACAAATGAAAAATAAAATTCCTATTATCATATTTTGTACCTGAGTTAGGTTACTTAAAAAGTAGGAACATGCTTACTCATTTACAAGGAGTGGCATGTGTGATCGTGCAGAATTTTTCTTAATTAAATTCGAAGGGTTTCCAATGGCAGTTAGAGGTGTGAAGATTTCTGTACCCTTGTTTATGTTTAA
Organism: Schistocerca nitens; assembly: GCF_023898315.1. Taxonomy (NCBI): domain Eukaryota; kingdom Metazoa; phylum Arthropoda; class Insecta; order Orthoptera; family Acrididae; genus Schistocerca; species Schistocerca nitens. Next base: position 614,818,037 of record NC_064614.1, on the reverse strand, counting down.
GTATGCTATCAGTTACTTTGCTATATGTTTCTTCCTTAAATGTGTGGAAATGAACACAATACCTTCATGCAAATGAACTTATCAAGTACTATGGCTCTCATTCCAGCAGTAAGTTACGAACTACAGTGTACTTATAAAAACAAGTCTACTCAATGTTAAGAGCAAGACTGTAGCTTACCTATGGATGGTTCCTTGGGTTACCAAGTGACCTTTCTTTGTATCAAACATTACATCTTTTTTTACCTTCTCTGTACCATGACGTCTATTAAACAGGCGGTGTTTTAGGTCAGACACCACAGCACATCAAGGATAGGTGGGAAAGGTGTGAATGAAACACAAAGGAAACACAAATCAGAATTAAAGGAAAGAAAAGTCTGAACACATGGAAAATAATTTGAAACTAGGAAATGTTTAAACGTAGGAAAGACAAATGAGGATGGTGCCACAGAAGGGTATAAGCAACTACCTGTTATTTGCTACCAAATTCACAACTTTAAAACTTATACATGTACATACCTTCAAGTGTTCAGCTAGGAGTGCTTCATTTTCAGTGCTGAGAGTAGGCTCTCTCAACAGCTAAGCTCTCTCAACAGCTAAGCATAAACACAACTGAACATGTTTCTCCAATTCCATATCAATTTCATAATTACTTTTCTCTCTGTGTCAATCAATAAGCAAGTTCTTAGTATACAGCAACTTTCGGTTTATTCCACTGTGGTACATTTACTTCTGTTCTGGGCAGAAGAATTTTCAGATGGGGAGAATACTGAACTTTGGGGAGAACTTAGCACAAACACCTACATGAAGAAATGAATGTCTCATCTTTGGACTTGTTAATGTGGTAACAAACTGAACCAGTTCAATTTCATTCTTGTACGGCGACATGTCTTAAAAGTTGTGTCAGCAACATCCATCCACTTCAATGAAATCTGTGATCAACTAGAAAAACCCACTGGAGAGCACGAAATCTACTGATTTAAGCAGCATCATAATGAAAACGGCAAACTTGTAAAAAAAATAGGAAGGGAGTAGCAGAGTGATGGCAGCAAAACTTTGAGAAATTTTGCAATGAGGAGTTTCCACATGCTCCAATTCTAGTGTCAACACCTGCATGGGAAGCCACTGCATCAACTACAAACAATATGTAGTTGATGCTTTGCATAAAATGAAAAGCAGAAGGGCAATGTTAGCAGACATTATACCAGCAGATCCGTGGAAATCAAAGCACTTTAATTCTACTTAACGGTTGACACATTTCTTCAACAAAATTATTGATGAGGGAAGGATCCCAGCTGACTGGACATGTAGAACACCAACATCTTGTGGGAGACAGATGCTACCCATGTTGCTCGATTGCTTATCAAAAAACACTGTAAAGTTGAGGCATCTATCCCTCATCTTCCACGGCCTCGAAAAAGCTCTTAACAAAGTGGCACATAAGTTGATTTGGATTGCCCTGCAAGAGCATGGAGTACCAGAAGTACTAGTAAGATGGGTCAGACTGCTCTAATATGACAAGAACCAGCCGGATACAATCAGCTGCTCGACTGTCAGGAGATTTTTCTGTTTCTGTAGGAATACATCAGGAATCACCTCTCCACTACAGTCATTCATATGATCACAAGAGATCTGCAGAAAACTGCACCCTGGGCATTGCATGGTGATGATGTGCTGTCAGCCTCTGAAGATAGGTCAATCCATTTCAAATCACCCAATATAAATAAAATTTGTTGCTCACCTTTTTTTTTATTTTCCTGGTGTTTTTATCATGAGTTCTCTATAGATAGACAGTCACAAAACACTGTTTGAAAATTTTTGCAATCCATAGTTTTTGTGGCAGCCATTTTTAAAATGGCAGTTTGGCAAATTTTAATGGAAAATGTGGTTTGCAGAAAGTTTAATTGCCAAGTTATTTTAAAACATACCAGAATAATCTAAAAACCAATGTGTTCATCATGAAATGAACTTGAGGCATAGATTTTTTAAATTTTTCTATCATGCAAGAGAGTCAGTCAAACTCTTTCTGTAAAGACTCCAAACAAATTTATCAAGCATTACTTTATAAGACCATAATTTTTTATGAAGGAAGAGACACTTACTAGTAGTATGGTATTTCTGTGTTGAGTACTTATGTAGTAACTACCTGCAGTATAAGTTTTAGTCCTGAGAATGCAGTCCTATTTTGAGCTTTACAAAAATGGCCAAAAACCTTTAACGTAAATTTTCATAAGTCAGTTTCATAAAAGGGACTGAACGAAAACAAGTGAGAATTTCACAGAATGTTATTTATACTCATAGGAATATCTCGCAAAAAAATTATGACTGAGTCTCAATTACGTTAAGAGTAACAGAGCAGAAAATGTCAGTAAAAAACGCAACTCTTTCAAGCACTCGTTCAGTGCCAAGTTGGCAAACAAAGACTTGATATTATTACAACTGACATTGGTTGAATGATGTTTAAATCTTTGCATACAATAAATGATCAAATATTTCTGCTTTTAAATAACAATAGGCAGTGATAAGAAGTAGAACCTCTTGTTATCACTGCCTATTGTTATTTAAAAGCAGAAATATTTCATCATTTATTGTATGCAAAGATTTAAACATCATTCAACCAATGTCAGTTGTAATAATATCAAGTCTTTGTTTGCCAACTTGGCACTGAACGAGTGCTACACAGTATACACACAATAATTTTTCTTTATGTATTTAGATTTAAACTTTAGTTTGAACTAGTTGCCAGCTGCAATTTTCATTAGAGAGTTAAGCAAACCTGATAGTTCATTGCATAGTTTACCAGTTATGTTGTGTGTTCCACCAGACACTGTTGCGAGTTATAATGAAGTCACTTTTCCTACTGTGTTCTTTGCAAGCACTCAAGTCAATGAACAAGTCAGTGAGAGTTTTGCAAGTATAGACTTAAACTCTTCCACTTGCAACTGTTTTCAGGAACAACAGATTGTCCAAGTATTAAGTTAGAGCTGTTTTGTGGGTGAACACTGCTATAAACAAAACTACAAGCAATAACTGGCTCAAGACTTGCCAGAAGAAGAACAATGTCTGCTAAAATTAAGCATTTCAGAAGAAATTATTAATATATGCCATTACCACAAAGATAAATATCTAGACCAATACAACCACATTTTTTGGAAGAAAATATTTGGTACTCAAAAGAAAAAGTTAAAAACAGTTTGCGTAAAATACTAGTTGAACACTTTTCCAAGAGTACAAATGTGGATATTAACCTTATTCCTGAACAAGCTCTAGTCCAACTTGTGCATCACGAATATTTGTACAAAAATCAGTTGAAGAAGCAGCAAATAGTGTTGAAAATAACCATGAATTTCTTTCTGGGACTTTTGAATTAGTTGAGGATAATGCACCGTATCAAGTAGAATCCATTTGTGAAGCTTCAGAATTATCTCCTTTGTGTCAAATAACAAACTGCAACACAGAAAAGTGTCAGCTTTACAAAGAAAAACTGATAAAATCACAAGCACAGTCAAGTGAAAATTGCTAGAATCTTTCCATAATGACTTAGAAGCTCAGAATCAAAATAGTAAAGAAAATGTACAAAGAGAGTATGATATACTTATTACCAAAATGAAAGAAAAATTCAAAGTTTCTGCTAAAGATGATAAAAGTAAGATAATTGACCTCTCGCCTAGATCATGGTCAAAGAAAAAATAATTGAGGAATTTGGTGCATCTGAATACTGGGTGAAGTTAACTAGGCAGCTAGTAAAGGATCAAGGTATCTTACCACACCTTTCAAAAAGACAAGTGCCAACAAAATAAGTGAAGTTGTTATTAATTGTGTTTCAACTGTGATTAACAATGTTAAGGTCCAGAAGCAGAAAAGGTTAATTCTTCTCTCGTTAAATGAGTTCTACAGCCTCTATAAATGGAAATATCCAGCTCACAAAATTGGCAGCTCTATTTTTGTGTTCTACGACCAAAGTGGTGCATCCTTCCGGAACTCATAGTGTATGGGTTTGCATGCATCATCAAAACACAAAGCTGATGACAGAAGTAATACAAATTATTAAGACCTGATAGCTTTCATGGTATGCGACATTAATAATGAAATATGTATGCTTTATTCCAGTGCAGAATGTTCTGGACCAGATAACGCTGCTTGATGAAGTAATTTTCAAACAGTGCGTAAAAACTGATAGAGCTGAGTTCATTACACAGGTAATGCCCAGTGATGAATTTTTACATTCTCTTATTGGTAAGCTGGTGTTTTTAAAATTCCATCACTTTATCTCAAAAGCTCAGGCCTAATATTTCAAGAAAATTAAAGAAAACCTGGAAGAAACCCACTGATTGGTGGTTTTGCAGAAATCTGTACATTCAAAGCTTTCACTGGACTAATACACAAGTGACACTTCACCATTTGTCACCTATTTTAAAGAAGAAGACAAAGTATGTTGCAAATCTAGTAGTGTAATTAGTGACCACCTTAATCATAATATTACGACTGCATACAAACTTCAACATCACCTCATTAGGGAAATTAAGAATATCATAGGCAATGTTGAAATGGTCATCAACTTTAGCGATAGTGCAAGCAGCAAGTACAAAAGTAAGAAAAACTTCATTAATGTTTGTCAACATGAAAATTATTTTGGTTCACGAGCAGAGTGAAATTTCTCTACCTCATCACACAGAAAGAATTCTTGCAATGGTATAGGCGGAAAAACAAAATGAGAAGTTACATGAGCTTCCATTCACAGACCTTACACGGAACATACCCTGACTCAACAAGATAGGTTTAAATACTGTCGACCGAATATTACTGGAGTTGGATATATATTGGTTTCTTCACCTGAAACTGAACAAATGAAAACAAAACTGACAGAGATATTTGAATGTTGTTTACCAGTCAAAGGAAAAAGAAGCTATCACAGATATGTGCCCATAAGTGACAATACTTCCAAAGGCTCCAACTTTGATGATCAAAGTTCAACTGTTTTTACACACACACCATCTTTCACAAATAATGACTATATTGTTCATATGTATGATGAGAAGTAGTGGCTCGGAAAAATTGAAGACAAAAGTGAACATAACAATGATGTTTTGGTGCATTTCTTTCACCCATCTGGACGAAAAACTGCCTTTCAACTTTCCAAACATGATACTGCTTGGGTGCCTGCAAAGAAAATAGTATGAAAAGTGACTCCATTGGAACTCACAACAGTGTCTGGTAGAACACACAACATAACTGATGAACTATACAATGAAATATCATGTTTGTTTAACTCTCTGATGAAAACTGCAGCTGGCAAGTAGTTGCAAGTAAAGTTTAGATCTAAATACATAAGAGAACGATTATTGTGTGTATACTGTATGCAAGTAAATTAAGTTTAAGAATTAGAACTCACGCCTCTCGTTATCATTACCTATTGTTATTTAAAGGTAGAAATATTTCATTATTGTATATGCAATGATTTAAAAGTCATTCAGCCAATGTGAACTGCAATAATTTCAAGCCTTTATTTGCCGACTTGGCACTGAGTGAGCATGTGGAAGGGTGCGTATTTACCGAAATTCACTGCTCTATTAATCTCGCTGAGTCTGTCATAATTCTTTGTGGGATATACCTATGAGTAAAAAGAATATTCTGTAAAATTCTCACTTGTTTTCATTCAGTCCCTTTTTAGATACTGACTCCTGAAAATTGACAAAGGTTTTCAGACATTTTATAAAAGCTCTAGGAAAAACAGGATGACATTCTCAGGACTAAAACTTATACAACAGGTTGTTATGCAAGTATGCAACACAGAAATAACATATTATCAGAGTGTCTCTTCCTTCATAAAAATTTATGGTCTGAAAAACAACTGATAACATGAAGGCTGTAAACGAAAAGGAAACAACAAAATCACTAAAAGTAAACATGGGTCATGTGGTGACTACCCCCTCCCAACAACAACTCACACTGCTCTGCACATGCACGAATCTGGGTGCTTGGGTATGCCAGAAAAACGTTTCCAGTTGGCATCTGCCTGCTTGCTGCTGCGGCTGACACAGCTAACAGCCACATTTCAAGTAGCCAGAAGTGGGAGAACGTACTGTTCATACATGACTCAACTATGCATCTGCATCTACATCTAAATCCATACTCCGCAAGCCACCTGACGGTGTGTGGCGGAGGGTACCCTGAGTACCTCTATCGGTTCTCCCTTCTATTCCAGTCTCGTATTGTTCGTGGAAAGAAGGATTGTCTGTATGCTTCTGTGTGGGCTCTAATCTCTCTGATTTTATACTCATGGTCTCTTCGCGAGATATACGTAGGAGAGAGCAATATACTGCTGGACTCTTCGGTGAAGGTATGTTCTCGAAACTTTAACAAAAGCCCGTACCGAGCTACTGAGCGTCTCTCCTGCAGAGTCTTCCACTGGAGTTTATCTATCATCTCCGTAACGCTTTCGCGATTACTAAATGATCCTGTAACGAAGCGCGCTGCTCTCCGTTGGATCTTCTCTATCTCTTCTATCAACCCTATCTGGTACAGATCCCACACCGCTGAGCAGTATTCAAGCAGTGGGTGAACAAGCGTACTGTAACCTACTTCCTTTGTTTTCGGATTGCATTTCCTTAGGATTCTTCCAATGAATCTCAGTCTGGCATCTGCTTTACCGACGATCAACTTTATATGATCATTCCATTTTAAATCACTCCTAATGCGTACTCCAAGATAATTTATGGAATTAACTGCTTCCAGTTGCTGACCTGCTATTTTGTAGCTAAATGATAAGGGATCTATCTTTCCATGTATTCGCAGCACATTACACTTGTCTACATTGAGATTCAATTGCCATTCCCTGCACCATGCGTCAATTCGCTGCAGATCCTCCTGCATTTCAGTACAATTTTTCATTGTTACAACCAATCGATACACCACAGCATCATCTGCAAAAAGCCTCAGTGAACTTCCGATGTTATCCACAAGGTCATTTATGTATATTGTGAATAGCAATGGTCCTACGACACTCCCCTGCGGCACACCTGAAATCACTCTTACTTCGGAAGACTTCTCTCCATTGAGAATGACATGCTGCGTTCTGTTATCTAGGAACTCTTCAATCCAATCACACAATTGGTCTGATAGTCCATATGCTCTTACTTTGTTCATTAAACGACTGTGGGGAACTGTATCGAACGCCTTGCAGAAGTCAAGGAACACGGCATCTACCTGGGAACCCGTGTCTATGGCCCTCTGAGTCTCGTGGACGAATAGCGCGAGCTGGGTTTCACACGACCGTCTTTTTCGAAACCCATGCTGATTCCTACAGAGTAGATTTCTAGTCTCCAGGAAAGTCATTATACTCTAACATAATACGTGTTCCAAAATTCTACAACTGATCGACGTTAGAGATATAGGTCTATAGTTCTGCACATCTGTTCGACATCCCTTCTTGAAAACGTGGATGACCTGTGCCCTTTTCCAATCCTTTGGAACGCTACGCTCTTCTAGAGACCTACGGTACACCGCTGCAAGAAGGGGGGCAAGTTCCTTCGCGTACTCTGTGTAAAATAGAACTGGTATCCCATCAGGTCCAGCGGCCTTTCCTCTTTTGAGCGATTTTAATTGTTTCTCTATCCCTCTGTCGTCTATTTCGATATCTACCATTTTGTCATCCGTGCGACAATCTAGAGAAGGAACTACAGTGCAGTCTTCCTCTGTGAAACAGCTTTGGAAAAAGACATTTAGTATTTCGGCCTTTAGTCTGTCATCCTCTGTTTCAGTACCATTTTGGTCACAGAGCGCATTCACACGAGCCCATTGGCGATTGCCAAAACGAATCTAATGTAAGCACGGAAAAGGTTGTGATGTCATGCTCATCAGAAGCAGTTTGTTGTTATGTAGTACTGAATAGTCTTTCATGAAGTACTGAATAGTTTTTGTCCTACAGCCTTTGACACATTTTGCTGTTGACACACACTTTTATGTGCATTGTGTTTTGTTGTTATAAATCGTGTATTTCCTTTGCTACTTAAGTTTTTATTTTCTCATTTATGTTTTATTGCTGCAGTATTATTCTGCAGTAGCAGGATACAGTAATATTCTTTGTTATGGTATCAGTTCTTACAAGTCAATATTACAAATATTTAACTGACAGCTAAAACAATTAAGAATTCCTGGAGTTCCAAAAAAATCCCAAATTTTTACTTGTTTTCTCCCAGATGAAAAAATTCCTGGGTTTTCCCAATTTCCTGGTCATCGCAGGGTATACACATCCCGCAAAAAGCGAAAAAAGTGGGGACTTGTCTGCTCCAACTACACTCGTGCTCATAAATTAAGGGTAATGCTGATACATGGTGAAACAACGCTCTAGTGGGCGGTTTGCAGGTTTAAATCACTTCGGGGTATGACCATGCAGTGCATTTGACCTGCGGTTGTCCCACGGTGGCACTGGCAGCAGTCCATATACACAGAGGTGTGTTGGTGCATGTCAGAGTACCGTGCAGCGAGGAAGTGTGCAGATGTTTTCAGAGGTGCTAATGGTGACTGTGTGTTGAAAATGGCTCAAAGAACACATATCAATGAGGTTATGAGGGGCAGAATACTAGGGCGACTGGAGGCTGGTCAAACACAGCAGGTCGTAGCACGGGCCCTCCGTATGCCACTAACTGTGATCTCAAGATTATGGCAATGATTCCAGCAGACAGGAAATGTGTCCAGGTGCTACACTACGGGACGTCCACAGTGTACAACATCACAAGAAGACCGATATCTCACCATCAGTGCACGCAGACGGCCACCGACTACTGCAGGTAGCTTTGCTCGGGACCTTACTGCAGCCACTGGAACAGTTGTCCCCAGACACACAGTCTACAGACGGCTGAACAGACATGGTTTATTTGCCTGGAGATCTGCAAGGTGCATTCCAATGACCCCTGGTCACAGGAGAGCCTGTAAAGCCTGGTGTCAAGAACACAGTGCATGGTCATCGGAACAGTGGTCCCAGGTTATGTTCACGAATGAGTCCAGGTAGTCTGAACAGTGATTCTCACCAGGTTTTCATCTGGCATGAACCAGAAACCAGATACCAACCCCTTAATGTCCTTGAAAGGGACCTGTATGAAGGTTGTGGTCTGATGGTGTGGGGTGGGATTATGGTTGGTGCACGTACACCCCTGCATGTCTTTGACAGAGGAACTGTAATGCATCAAGTGTATCAGAACGTCATTTTACACCAGTATGTCCACCTTTACAGGGGCGCAGTTGGTCCCACATTCCTCCTGATGGATGATAACACAAGTCCCCAGTGAGCTGCCATTGTGGAGGAGTACCTTGAAACAGAAGATATCAGACGAATGAAGTGGCCTGCCTGTTCTCCAGACCTAAACCCCATCGAGCAAGTCTGGGATGGTCTTGGTCGACATATCGCTGCATGTCTTCAAATCCCTAGGACACTTCAGGAGCTCCGACAGGCACTTGTGCAAGAATGGCAGGCTATACCCCAGCAGCTGCTCGACCACCAGATCCAGAGTATGCCAACCTGTTGTGCAGCCTGTGTACGTGTAGACGGTGATCATATCCTATATTGATGTCGGGGTACATGCGCGGGAAGCAGTGACGTTTTGTAGCACGTGTTTCGGGACGGGGGGAGGGCGCACGTGTTGGGGGAGAGGGGAGGCTCCCCCTGCTGTGGGTACACCCCATGTGAACGCAGGTTAATTTCTTCCCTCCTCACCTTATTGTGCCTTTAGATTAGGCACATACGGAACACACGACACAGACCTGTAAATCCACGGTATTGGTGATAAGTTGAGAAAACCGTCCCGAAACACGTGCTACAAAACGCCACTGTTTCCCGCGCATGTACCCCGACATCAATACTGGATATGGTCACCATGCACACGTACAAAGCCCACACAATGGGTTGGCATACTCTGGATCAGGTGGTCGAGCAGCTGCTGGTGCATAGCATCCCATTCTTGCACCAGTGCCTGTCGGAGCTCATGAAGTGTCGATGGCAGCTCGGTGGGGCCGTGCACTGTCATCCATCAGGAAGAAGGTGGGACCCACTGCACCCCTGAAAATGCGGACCTATTAGTGCAAAATGACGTCACGATACACCTGACCTGTTACAGTTCCTCTGTCAAAGACATGCAGGGGAGTATGTGGACCAATCATAATCCCACCCCACACCATCAAACCACAACCTTCATACAGGTCCCTTTCAAGGACATTAAGGGGTTGGTATCTGGTTTCTGGTTCACGCCAGATGAAAACCCGGTGAGAATCACTGTTCAGGCTATACCTGGACTCGTTCGTGAACATAACCTGGGACCACTGTTCCGATGACCATGCACCGTTTTCTTGACACCAGGCTTTACAGGCTCTCCTGTGACCAGGGGTCGTTGGACTACACCATGCAGGTCTCCAGGCAAATAAACCATGACTGTTCAGTCGTCTGTAGACTGTGTGTCTGGAGACAACTGTTCCAGTGGCTGCAGTAAGGTCCCGAGCAAAGCTACCTGCAGTAGTCGGTGGCCGTCTACAGGCACTGATGGTGAGATATCGGTCTTCTTGTGATGTTGTACACTGTGGACGTCCCGTAGTGTAGCACCTGGACACGTTTCCTGTCTGCTGGAATCATTGCCATAATCTTGAGATCACACTTTGTGGCATACGGAGGGCCCGTGCTAAGACCTGCTGTGTTTGACCAGCCTCCAGTTGCCCTAGTATTCTGCCCCTCATAACCTTATTGATATGTGTTCTTTGAGCCATTTTCAACACACAGTCACCATTAGCACGTCTGAAAATGTCTGCACACTTACTTGCTGCACGGTACTCTGACATGCACCAACACACCTCTGCGTATATGAACTGCTGCCAGTGCTACTGTGCGACGACCGCAGGTCAAATGCACCGTATGGTCATACCCCGAAGTGATTTAAACCCGCAAACCGCCCACTAGAGTGTTGTTTCACCACACACACACACACACACACACACACACACACACACTCCTAATACTAAAAGTGGCAGAGTATTATAGTGTACTGTAGAATTTGCTCTCCATCAGGAAATGCAACACTTTGGTAGTGCCCATCCCATCATCTGCAACCCTCTGAGATAATGAGCTAGGCAAGCTGAGAGCGTGCTACAGATAGGCCAGAAGGGCACACTCAACAAGAACATGCGTTGTCGTCATTAGACTGCTTCAGCTGTTGTGAGGAGGATACTCCTGACGCAGAAGGAACTTGTGGGTGCTGTCTTATCCGCAGCAGTGGGACACTGGCTTCCACAAGGACACTATCACAGGGCTCTTACGGAAGGCATCCATTGCCAACCTCATGCCAGTGTGGTGTACAGGGTCCAGCAAGCTCAGTATGGACAATGCTGCCGACCCACAGGCAACACATCCACAGTGCAATTGGGATAAAATCAGTGCTCTGTAAAATCTCAAAAGAACTATGCAGTCCACGCCCCATGAGGAGTTACTAAAAAACTGAGAGTATTTAGCTTATTCACTGAAGCTGCATTGAGCCAGCAGACATGTGGCAGCCAAGTTGGCTTGTTGGCAAATATAATGCCTAAGAATTGAAAAGTTTTAATGAGTTCAAGTTTCTGGTCTCCAAGAGAAATTTCTGGGTGCAGGTGCACAGTCTGGAGTCGGCAAATATGCACAACTCATGATTTTGCAGGAGAGAATTGATAGCTGTAATTCAGGCCTAATCATGTAGTCTCAAGACAGTCCCCAGAAGTTGGCGCTCAGCAGTGTGCAGTGATGTAGAGGCATAGTACACACAAAGATCATCCACATACAGCGAGGGAGAGACTATGGGGGCCACTACATTTACAATGCCATTAATAACAATAGCAAACAGCATTATAGGCAGAACTGGTCCTCTTTCCTGTACATATTGGTTGCCGTGTGTCTAACCTATATGGACCCGAAAAAGTCAGAGGGATAGGAAATTTTGGGTAAAAATGGATAAACTGACCCAGAAATCCCACTCATGCAGTGTATACAGGATGTGGTGCGTCGATAGGTGTTACCATATGCCTTCTGTAGGTCAAAGAACAAGGCAATCAGATATTGACGACACGTGAAAGCACTGCGCACTCCGTATTTCAGATGAACCAGGCGATCTGTGGCGGACCAGAAAGCCAAAGCCACTTTGGAATCATGATATATGCCCTCTGACTTCAAGGAAACAGCAAAGACGGCCAGACAGATTGGCCGGTAGTTAGTTAAAATATGCGGGTAATTTCTGAGTTTCAGGACAAGAATAATATCTTCCATTTGGCAAGTACCATGGGATCAGTGCAGGTGTTACCACTGACAAGATTGCCAGGAACCGTCAAATATGGCAGATGGCCACAAATGAGGCAGAGTTTTGTCTACACCTGGGACAATGGGTGGTTGGATGGCGCAGATGATACATATTGCTCTCAACACTCCTGCTTCCTCTTCTTTATTAGAAACTGCACTTTCACCAGAGTCTTGAATGCTATTAAATTATCCATAGAGCGAAGGTGCTTGTGCCATTGAAATGCCCTGCAGCATTCCCTGATAGCTGTGGCTGTATCTTCAGACCACCTTGCCAACAGCGGTTGTCCGGATGAGCTGGAGGAGCGGGGTGCCACTGCTTATGCAGCAAAAATGATCAATAATATCCCGTACTGCTTTGTCGATATCCATCACATGACTGGCTGCAACAGAGGTTGTAGAGAAGAAAGCCTGCCTGTCAGCTTTCTGAAGTGACCAATGTGGAGTGTGTTCCAGATGTATGAGTGGAGAGGGAGAGAACAATAGGAAAATGGTTGCAGTCACAAAGATCGTCATGGACGTGCCACTGAATCACGGATAAGATACTCGGGCTGCAAACTGTGTGATCAATAGTTGAGTATGTTTTGTTGGCCATAATAAATTTGTTGCACCTCCAGTGTTGAGTACGTAGACGTCCAATTCTGAAAGGAGGTGTTCTAGTGCCCAGCCTCTGCGAGACTTAGTAGCCGCCTCACAGAGGATTATGGCACTAAAATCCCCCAAATAAGAGGAAGGGGGAAGGTAGCTGTTCCATTAAATATGACAGCTCATGATACTGGAAAGGTCCACCAGGGTGTAGATAAACATTACATATTGTCATCCGAACTGACGTGTAGACACTAATGGCCATGGCCTCTAGTGCAGTGGTACAGAGCACCTGCTCACTGGAAGCATCACAGCATAAGAGGGTACAGACACCACAACAGGCTCTCTCGATATTAACATGATTGGTACAGCAAGGTTTCTTGTTTTTCAGAGCAGGGAGGTGTATTGCTGTAAACCACATTTCTTGAGGTAAGTAGCCATTAAACGATGGAGTTCAGCCAGATGGTGATAATAGCCATTACAGTTTCATTTGAAGAGCATTGGAGTCAGGTCTGAGAAAGTGGTGAATGGAAAAGATAGGTGTGATTACTTCACTAACAGGTCGTAGTCGATTATAGTGTAATACATCATCAATGTGCATAGGCTCAACCTCTTTGGGAAGGGGAACATCTGAAGCTTCGGAAAGTAGTTTATCTTTCTACATAACCTTATCCTTGTAGACTTCAATTTCTGTGAAGATTTCCCCACTGTCTTCCAAGAACGAAGAGGATCAATACTTCTCTTCAGCCATCCCTGATGACACCAAAGGGTGAATACGCATCTCTGGCCGGAGCAATGGTGTGGAAATCAATGGGGGTATAAGTGCACGGGGCAAAAGAGCTGGCATCCCCTCCACAAATGGTAGGACAGCCCCTGGAATATCGCCAGGGGTAGGAGGTGCATGCGAGAGCTTGTAACCGCGTGAGAGAGGGACTGTGACACAACAGTCACAAAATTTGAGACCATACCAGTCAGATAAAGTCTTTCAAACTTTTTCTTTGCTTCTTGATATGACAGGTGGTCAAGCATTATATACTTTTCAATTTTCTTCTCCCTCTTGAACACCGAGCACTGCGGTGAACGAAGAGGGTGCGGTTCAGGACAGTTGACAAACTGAGGAGTTGGGTCACAATGGCTGCACCCATGGGACAGCCATCCACATGCCCCACAGATAGTCTCATTACAACAGTGAGAGGATGTGTTTCCTAACCTTTGGCATTTAAAACACATCAGAGGAGGAAAATAAGGACTGCCATCACACCTATAAACCATGACCTTAACCTTTTCAGGCAAAAGTTGCCTTTGAAGACTAGGATAAAAGCTCCAGTGCCCACTCTATTATCCTCAAGTCCCCTCTGGACGTGGTGAACAAACTGGATTCCATGCCACACCAAATTAGTATGCAGCTCTTCAGCAGTTCGTAGCATTAGATCCCAACAGAAAATAACACCTTGAATTCTACTGAGCTTGTTACGAGGACACTGGACAGCACTGAGAGCACAAAATAACCTTAACCAGCTTGCCCCGTGTGCAACAGCACTGTCTCTCGTGACACTCGATATCCCGTCTGCGTGCACAGCTGCCTCATCCCATGTACCGACAGCTTACATAAACCTTAAAAACTGCCTAGCAATTACTTCAGATTATTTCAACAGCTCTTCAAACATGAAACCATCTGAATATCATAATTAATCCTTGTTTTGGGGTACATTAAACATGACAGTATTGGGGTCTTATTTCTGTAGAGAATGCAAGGAAAATTCGGATGTAACAACCCATCAAAGACAATATCATCAACAGATGAATTCAGATTTCAAAATATGAATACTTTAACACACTGTGAGTACAATGTAGTTCTGAAACTGTAGTACATAGCATCACTGGTTTGTACGACTGTGAAAAAACACAATGGTTCGCCAAAACCATATTGTTTTGAAAGGACTCAAAAAATACAAGATACTAATTTGATACTTTACTACAACAGCATGCGAAGTCCACAGCACCAAGATCTTTCTCTAGTATGGTTATGACACGCAATCATGCTATCATCTAACAGTGAGTCCATTTCAACTATATTCCACTCAATCTTGCAACACTGGCAATATATGAAGATTTTTCAAACCAGAAGATCCAGATTTGGATTTTGGTTTTAAAAGCAGGAATACTAGACTAGACTATTATGGTCAGGTGGGCTATTTGTAAAGTAGGCATAATTTGAAACATCAGGTACAAAAGTATGCTGGAGAGATGTTTGCTGTAACTGTTGACAGCATTGTTTTCACTCACAACTTTTTTATTCTGATATCACTTCCCTCTATTTTTTATTGGTGGATTTTGTTAATTGCTGAGGTTTCGATATTTGTACAAGTTCATTAGCTACAGATTTCTGAAGGAAGAAAACTGTATTTTCCTCATGGAATTATTGGCAAGTTCAACAGATTTATGATTTATCAAATTATTTTATCATTCCAAAACAAGATTATACCAATGACAATTAGTTAATTTCAAACCAGATAAGAACCACTGCATGTTTAGTGTTTCCTCACAAATAAATTACTTAGTGGCAATTAGGTGCAAATACTGAGTGGAGAATGAAACACATTGATTTTTTACACATTATGTTTTGGAAAATGCCAAGGACCCCCATTAAAAAGCTTACAGTTATACTGTGAATGATATGTCAAGGGTTGTGGGTGATGCTTTAAATGAAGTTAAAACATATATGGAAAAAGAAGCAACTTATGGTGCCCCGAAAATTGGTCACATATCACCGAATTATTTTTCTTCCAGTTCACAGTAAAAAATAAAAAGAAGAAATTCAATCTGGTGCTTTATACAGGATGTGCACAATTTTATTTCCATTTTTTCTTGTGGTTGGAAGGTACCACTGCATAAACCAGGTCCCCGGCATCCACAAACTCTTCCTCCACATATTAAAGCTACACAGGCTAACTGTTTGATTGCTTGTGCAGAAATGGAATATCCAGACGCAAAGAAGAATTTAAGTTGTTTGTACAACAAACTGAAAACACCATTTAAGAATGGCAATCTTGGAGAGGATTGGTATCAGGCCTTTATGAAACACAACCCCATTAATTCTCTGAAGAAACCTGACACCCTTCAGAAGTTCCAAAAGAATTCTTGAGATCCATTTGTAGTTTATCCCTTTATGCCTTATCTCTCCAGTCAACCCCCACCACCCAATGTCCTACTGTTCAGCCACATAGGAGCATTCACCTCAGACTGGAGCAACTGAATCACATTTTCTGCCAGGGTCTCTACTACTTTTCATGCCTTCAACTGAGGAATGTCCTACCGAGTATCTTCCCCATCCCTCCCACAGTGGTATTCCACTCCCCCCCACCCCCAACAAACCTACACAATATCCTCGCCCATCCCCACACAACTCCTGCTCCCAACCCCTTGCCTCATGGTTCATATCTCTGTAACAGACCTAGATGCAAGACCTGCCCCATACACCTTCCCATCACCACTTACTCCAGTCTGGTCACAAACATCACATATCCCACCAGAGGCAGGGCAACCTGACACCAGTCATATTCATATGATCTACAAGCTAAGCCGCAACCACTGTGCTGCGTTCTACGTGGATGTGACAACCAACAAGCTGTCTGCATGAATGGCCACTGACAAATTCTCTCCCGAGAAATAGTTGACCACCCAATTTCTGAGCATGCTGCCCAACACGACATTCTTCATTTCAATTACTGCTTCACAGCCTGTGCCATCAGGATCCTTCCACCAACACCACCTTTTCCGAATCGCACAGGTGGGAACTCTCCCTACAGTAAATACTATGTTCCCATAACCTTCCTGGCCTCAACCTTTGTTAGCCACTGTCCTTTACCCACCTATCTGCTTCCCTGTTCCCATTCTAGCACTAAACACTATAATCCACCAACACACCCACAGCCTTTTTACTTTTCTGCTGCCCCCTGCCCCGCCCTCTGTCTACCCTCCTGACTGCATCTAGCTGCCCTAACATCTCCCCACCTCTTCTCTGTATACTCCCACAAACAGCATTTCACGGCCTCCCACATCTACCCTGTTATCCCTCCCCAGTCTCCTCCTTACCCTCACCACCCAGACTGCTACTGCCAACACATGCTGCTACTCACATTCTGGCCTCAGCAGGAATGGAATATTGATGAGTAGCAATCCATCCTTTTGATAATATTGAACTGAATAACTTGGGTGACGAGTCTGGGTTTGGCAGTGACCCAACTAAGGTACGAGTTCTTGGGGAAAAAGGTAAAGCCACTGAATTGTCTGCTGGATCACATAGGCAATGAACAGCTGTTTTAGCCTGTGTTGCTGCAGATGACACTTACTTGCCACCATTGATCATATACAACAGTGGTGCAGTTCAATGTTGATGAAATCTGCAAAATACCTACCCAGGGACATTTTATGCTGCTTTAAACAAATGGGTGGCTGGAGGAGCTCCAGTCTTACCAGTGGTTCATTATGGTTTTTATACCTCACAAAGAAAAAAATTTATAAAGCAAACCACTAATTATCCAGAACTGCTATTTTGATATTTGATGGACATGTCAGTCTGCAATTAGTGGATACAGCTGTACAAAATGACATTCATTAAGGGCACTTGCCGAGTCCTTGGCCTGACAGACAACAACCCTTCAATAAATAAATCTTGCGAAATTCGGTGCAGAGCAAAGAGCTAAAACAGTATGCTGTTTGCACAAAAATTAATTTGCTAAACTTCTTGATTAGATTCGGTCAACTGCATTAACATCGGAGAACATTACATGGAGATTCCTTACCACTGCGATTTTTCCAATTAACTTTGAAGTTTTTTCAGAAGATTTATTTGATACTAAGGACTTGCAACAATACAGATGTTCTCCTCAGAACACCCCAAGCCCTACCTCTCCCAGCATTTCATCCATTAATTTGCCGGGCACATTACCCTTTCCCAAATCCCATTCAAGTCCTACAGCTCTTTATAATGTAAGCCTAGCCTATGTAGTAGTTCGCACCAAAGAGCAAGACGGTATCTTGGATATAAGGACACAATTGCATTTCTCACCACAAAAGCAAAATATCCAAGACAAGTCTGTTTTCATTCCTACTAGCCTTGTAAAATTGTTCTGCAAACCATCGAATTACACTGTAAGGAAAGTCAATCCACCCACATTTGCAAAAGCTTCAGTATGGACAAATTAAACAATTTTATGTCAGATGAATGAAGCCAAAGAGAAGAAAAATGGAAAAAGGAAGTATAACACCAATAGAAAGAGAAAAATACAACTGAGAGACAACAGTGAAGATGAGAAGCAGCTGCCAGTGCTTCATGATTAACAGAAGATGCTGAAGTGTCTGGTGAAGATATCAGAATCAGGCTGATTATTCTATCCCAACTCAAATCTTCAACTCATACCAGAGCATATGTACTAGTCAAGAGTTTCTTCTGGGAAGAAAAAATCTGTCAGTTACATCGGGAATACAGAAGCGTCAGATTCCATCCGTCTGCTTTGACCCACGACATCACCAACAGGGCAGAAACAACCATTCTCACTGTTTCCAATACAGCGTCTATGACGTCATTACATAAATGACAACAAACATGAAAATACATATAAAACCAACACACACATCTCTCTCCAAAAACATAATCAAACTAATGGGACCAGCATGGGAAATTGGGGGTTTTTGGGTGGGGACAAACTAGATATGAACACATACAGACACACACCACGATCCCAAACCACACAAAACGACGACATAAAAACATCACAAAATTCCTAAGTTCCGCTACACTTACAATATCGACAGGAATTGGTCACTTCGCTTCACCTACATAGCTCAACCGCAGTTGTCGATACCACAAAATGAAAACCAACTACTCCAAAAATTGTAATCACACCGCATCTATCGATACCACAAAACCAACACCTAAAACAACAAAATTGGAATTGGACACTTCCCTTGACCTATATAGGTCAACAGCAACTAACGATACCAAAACACACACAGCTACGACGACACATTGGAATCAAACACTTCTCATGACCTATGCAGTTCAAATACAGCTCACGATATCAAAAAAATTGAAATCGAGTACTTCACTCTAAGATACATAAAACAACCACAAGTGCAGATACCAAAACATCAACCACCAATACATGCAGTAAATAACAGCGACCCAACAACACACAAACACCACCGAACATCGGAACACGCGAACAATAGACCCAAAAAAACGACTACTTACCATAAAAAAGCTCCGGCGCTACACACTAAAAACCCAACTCGCCTATTCTGCTTGCATACGCCGCCTTTCACTATCTCCATCACAATCCCAAAAAGTTGCAGAAACTTAATGACGGACAACATGTTGTCCCCCATTTCAGCTTGCAGACGCGCACCATTAAACTTAGAAGTCATATCCATACCTAACAAAAGAAGCCACAAATTGAATTAAACGACTTACCGCGTGACAAACAGCAAACCAATAGCTTCAAACAACACTGCAATAACATAAACACAACGGAAACTTAATTCTTAACTCACTGAAACTAATTTCCATTCTCTTATAACAGTCACGACTGACAAATGCAGACTTCAAACACCGACACCCAAATGAACCCGATACACCACCAGAGGACACCACCAACTGCAACAAGACCTCTACAAACACAACACACTCATAAACTAAGCTCCAAGCCATCATGATGTCACACAACGCAACACCCTTACGTCATGGGTCACAGCCAACGGTTGGGATTGGACGCCTCTATTGACCCATTACATCCATGTACCTGTGGTGCAAGAGATAAAGAACCAGGAAATCAAAGTTAAGATCCTCAAAACTGTGGACAGAATTAAGAAGATATTCCAAACACGGTGATATGACATATTTCATGTTTATGGGAACATGACATTTTAGTTATGTTGCCACAACCAGCTCTCCATAAATGTGGAGACTGAATTTCAATCTTTTTTCAAAATTCCATTGATGCCCATGAGAGAGTCATATTTTTCTGTTTATGTATAGCAAGAAGCATGTTACCTACTACCTCAAATGTAATGTTACTTGATACATTCCACTCAAAAATTGTATATTTTGGAATGTTTAATATGTTACTTGGAGTAATTCAAAATGGTTCAAATGGCTCTGCGCACTATGAGACTTAACAGCTGAGGTCATCAGTCCCCTAGAAATTAGAACTACTTAAACCTAAAGACATCACACTCACCCATGCCCGAGACAGGATTTGAACCTGCGATCATAGCGGTCGCGCAGTTCCAAATTGAAGCGCCTAGAACCACTCGGCCGGATTGGAGTAATTGTCAAGACTATTATAATCATTCTTTAAAATATTCAGACATCACAGAACAGCATTGGTTTACACTTAACCCTCCTGGAAAATCCATATCCAGTTCACTCTTATAAGTTTCTGTTTCCTTTCACCCCTGACCTAATGGTGTGAGGTCAATCAGAATCAAAAGATCAGTAAATACAAGACCAGAGTTTGTATGACCAGCCTATTATAACTTGCTTAAATTTAGCAAGCTAGTAATTACTTCAAGTCGAAGTCAAAATTTTTTCCAATTAAGATTAGTCCTATGACAACTATGCTTATGAAATACACTGTAACTAATAAATAACAACCAACATATATGACTACAAAGCATAACACTGCTCATGTTCAATAGCCATACACACATTTAACAGAAATTTAAAATAAAGATTGTATTACATTTATCCAAAATCTTATGACAATGACTGGCTAGCAAGTCACTCAACATATATGTATGTAAGCTTTATTTACACTCATATCATAGAAGCAACACATCCAATTCTGCTAGTGTATTCACTACTGCAACAAAACTTATCTTTTCATGTGCAAAATTAAACACAATAGTAATTATGTTGCAACACTTCAAACTGAACAAAAGCCAAGTTACTCAAGATAAATCGTCTGTGTGACACATTTAAGACTGAAAATCATACCTTTCAATCCAATCGTCCCTCCGTCTATCTTCACTGCCACCCCCACGGCGACCCTCACCTCTCTGGTAAGATTCTGTTCTTTCACCACGAAATTTGTCCCTACGCTTTCGATCATACTCGTCATCGCTGTCACCCATGTTCTAAAATACGTATCAGACAATTTTACATAAGGAACATTAAATGAAAAGTACACACTGAAACAACAGACATACCCAAAGTATATGATCAGAAAAAGTAGCAGAAAGACCAGAACTTAATTCACGTATTAGATGATAAAATAACAACAGAGTGTGCATCCCAGAGTGGTGTTTGGGCATGAACATCAGTATTATTTACAAGTAAGGAAATACTATTAAGAATTTCATATCCGAAATTCACTGCATCAACCATATTCCAACAAGACTCTACATTCATCTTAGCAGTATATTGCAGGACGACTATATTATCAGGTCTCCATTCTGTCGCTGACTCTTTCTGCCCACACATCCCTCCCCTAAGAGATCTATGGCTGCAAGTATGAACAACATTGCGACTGTACGACGCTTTATTTTCACTATAATTGAATAGGCCTAAGATTATGAAAAAAGAATTTTGCATGTACCTAAGGTATTCCAACTAACGAAATTTCTTTGTCACTTTTCACCTTTCACAGAGCTTCTTACTACTACGTGAGGAATAATGGTCGGCACACTGTCTAGATATTGTGCATTACCGTATAAACAATTACAGCGGGTATTGGTATGTTATTTTAAATTGTGTAAGGCCTACTCCTACTACAGGCGACAAATATGACCGTAGAATATAAATAATTTCTGACAACTTACAACTTTTCAACAGCTGAATGTAAGCCGCGTTATTCACTGTAAACTACACCGCGTGTGGTTCTTAAAATAAGCAGCACTCCACTCCCCAGACGCAAATTTTTCACATATCAAAGTCACTTCAACTCACTATAATAAATTCAGTTCACTAAGACAACTTTTAAGTTCGTATTTACAAACACAACTCACCTAGTTTCTAACTCAATTTCAACAACCACATTAGAAGTTTTCGCTGCACAGATATTACAATATTCTCCCGTCGGGCTCCACTCGACGCACGCAGTCAACCAATCGGAATTCACGTAACGAAAAACCGTTTCAGTGCCGTACATTCAATATATCCAGCACTTCTATCAATTGACTTTTACCGGCTATTCTATTGCTAAAAAAAATTACAGTCACCTTATCGCTTATTGTAATTATACAGAAAACAGAGGTCGAGATCTGAATTAGAAATTTCCCGTGAGATTTCGCATCATAAAATATGGATCGCGTAAAAGGCAGTGGGTCTGGCAGGTTGACTCAGTTTCATGTTCCATGGATCATTTGTAGGATTCATCGTAATGTTGTGGATCGAGTCATTTTACATTCACATTCCACATTCATATTTCTTTTATTCAATGCTGATGTGTGTATTAATAATTCCTCCCAATATGCCTACCTTTGACACATTATAAAAATACAAAGGTTAGTAATTCCTAACCAATATGCCTACCTTTTACACATCATACAAATTCAAATTATTCTACGGACTGGATGGAACTGCCAAGAAGAAGAATTTTATTTCATTTGCAAATTCAACATTACTGTCAGTCTGGTATTTTATATATCGTACCGTACAGAAAACGTTGTTCACTTGAGTATAAAAAACTGGAAGCTACTAATCCCACAACAGAGAATCAGGAAGTAAAACAAAAAGACTTGTCATGTGCAATAAATTGATAGATGCAACTTGAAGATTTTTAGCAGCAGGTAGGTGGTGAAGGGATTGCTGAAATTAAAGTCGTATGACATTATTGACTGGAAGACCCCGAAAAGCAGCTTCAGCCGCCTACATGGAACAGTTGTTGTCTATCCTTCGCACCCGTAGGCATCTTTCCTTCACGAAGTATGAGCATTGTGACTAGTTTAAATGTAACTGGCCTGATGCCCACAGAAAATTGTGCAAGAAGGAGCAATTAATAATCCTCAGAGGAAAGAAACAGGAAATAAATTTTATAAATGCTTATTGAACTTATGCCACGAATAACACTATTACTTATAAAAAAAACTACGCTTCTCGTCACGCTGGCGGATTCGTTAAGGAGTGTATAAGAAAGGGACTCTATTTTGGCAAAGTTCTGTAAATCTTCACATCAGCTTTGAATGCAGGACAAACGCCAAATCACGACCATGGCAAAGACAAGTCATTGCTACTGATAACCCTTTTTGGGTATTTAGCAAGACTCAACGGAGGAGCTGCGCCTCTGAAGACGCCAAGCGCAGTTTTGGATGAAACGTTAGAACAGAAGGAAAAAATGGTTGAAATGGCTCTGAGCACTATGGGACTTAACATCTGAGGTCATCAGTCCCCTAGAACTTTGAACTACTTAAACCTAACTAACCTAAGGACATCACACACTTCCATGCCCGAGGCAGGATTCGAACCTGCGACCGTAGCGGTTCCAGACTGAAGCGCCTAGAACCGCTTGGCCAAACCGGCCGGCTAGAACAGAAGAGTTTCTTGTACAACGACTTTAGGTTTACCAGCTTCAATGTGAAAAACATTCACTCTGTCAACAGAAAGGGCATAGTTTATATTGTACAGCCTGTGAGAGACATCTGTAACCCATATTCCTGGAGCAGACAAATGCCTTATCTTGTCCCCCCTTGTCACTTGTGGTGACTGGTAGATGTAGGCGACTGTGTAGCCTGTTTGTTGGGTGTGTAACTGTAGTTCTGACTGCGGTCTCTGTAGTTACTCCACTTAAGAATCTGAATGGATACAGATTATCGAAGATGAAATAAATGACCTACAGAGATGCATCAACTGTCATTTGTCCCTAGCAGCTCACTCACTTGCTAATCTTCTGTCCATGGCATCAAACTTCATTTCTTACAGCAGGTGTTTCATCACTTTGTAAAGAAATTATAAAACAAAAATGAACATTAGGTAAGCTATAGGCCAATGACAGTATATAGTCTGGCAATTCATCCATTTAGAAATTGGCACATAGATCAGAAGCATCCCTGTCACTGGTTTCCTAAACCATCACCCCCAGTAATGCACCCATTGGGCAAACATTAGATTTGCTGTAGGACAAGTCAAAATAACAAAAGTTCACGCAATCGATAATGTTTTCCGAATAAAGACCAGTCCCTAGAGAGAGTATAGAAGTGAATTAACATGAATCACTATAACGAAAGAAGCCAGACGTGGGGCCACAGTAACAGGGGTCATACAGTAGAACTTACAATGCTACGTGTCAGTTTGTAGCTCTGGTGTCTCATGGAGCAAATGTAGTGACAACATAGTCGCAACTATTCTAACAAAAGATTGTCCACATTGTAAGGAAAACAATGCTTGCCACAAAATGATGGTAACTGCTAAATGATGAACCTCGCAATGTCGATACCTTTAGAAACTGCAGTGGACTGAGGGGTGGAGAGCTGTTCTCCAAGCTGCTTAAAGACTTGGTTGCAATACTACAGTGCACCTCCATGGTATACGAAAAGGTCTTTGTCGCCAGCCAAAAAGGGGTTAGAAGTGTGACCATTCCTGCTGTTCTGGCCAATTGGAGTAGCCAAGTTCCTGCCTTCAAGTTCAGTGGCAAAAGCTGCTGGAGATTCCTAGGATTGAGGAGAATTCTATCTCTCTTCTTTAGGTGGCATCAACAAAGATTCAATATAACAGCCAAGAAACCAAGCTGGAGTTTGCCATCTTGGTAATTTCTATATTAATTAAATGGGGAATGCTAAAATTATCCTGCCCCCTCCAACCTGTCAAAGGCGTTTGACTGTGTGAATCACAGTATTCTTTTATGTTCAAAATGGTTCAAATGGCTCTGAGCACTATGGGACTTAACAGCTGAGGTCATCAGTCCCCTAGAACGTAGAACTACTTACACCTAACTAACCTAAAGACATCACACAACCATGCCCAAGGCAGGATTCGAACCTGTGACTGTTGCGGTCGCGCAGTTCCAGACAGAAGCGCCTAGAACCACTCGGCCACTTCAGCCGGCATTCTTTTAAGTAAATTAAAATATTATGGCGTCACTGGTACTGCTGCATAGTGGTTTCAGTCATATCTTACTAATAGAAAACAAAGGGTGTCATTACGTAACATTTCAGTATTAGGGAATCAGACATTATCTGACTGGGAAGAAATTACATGTGGTGTTCCCCAAGGTTCCATACTAGGTCCACTACTGTTTCTTGTGTATAATAATGACCTGTCATCTGTTACATTACCAGATGCCAAGTTTGTCATATTTGCAGATGATACAAACATTGCAATAAATAGTAAATCAAATATAAATTTAGAAATGGCAGCTAATCAAATTTTTACTGACATTAATAAGTGGTTCATAGCCAATTCACTGTCATTAAACTTTGAAAAGACCCACTATATGCAGTTCAGAGCTTTCAAGAGATTTCCTTCTGGTGTGAGTATAAAATATGATGACATGGAAATAGGAGAAGTTGAGAGTGTAAAATTCTTGGGATTACAACTTGATAATAAATTTATTTGGGAGCAACATACTAACCAACTGCTAAAGCGCCTAAACAAGTCTGTGTTTGCAATGCGAATGATGTCAGACATAGGAGATATAAATATAAAAAACTGGCATATTTTGCTTATTTTCACTCCATTATGTCATATGGTATCATATTTTGTGGTAACTCCAAAAACAGAGAAAAAGTTTTTAGAGTACAGAAGCGTATAATAAGAGTAATGTGTAGTGTAAATCCAAGAACATCATGTCGAAACCTATTCAAAGAATTGGCCATATTAACCACAGCTTCTCAGTATATTAATGAAGTTTGTTGTAAATAATACATCTCTTTTTCCAACTAACTGCTTAGTACACAGTATCAATACTAGGAATAAGAAAAATATGTTGTTGTTGTGGTCTTCAGTCCTGAGACTGGTTTGATGCAGCTCTCCATGCTACTCTATCCTGTGCAAGATATACATAAAGATTTAAAATCACTTACTCTTGCCCAGAAAGGAGTCCAGTATTCAGCAACGCATATTTTCAATAAGCAACCAGCAACCATTAAGAGTTTAGTTTCAGATAAGGCACAATTTCAACATAATTTAAAAGAATTTTTGGTGGTCAACTCCTTCTATTCCATCCATGAGTTTCTCAACAAGTGCAGTAGACCATTTTAATGAAAATTTATTATACTTTAATTTTTGACAATACTTGGTTGTAACAGCCAAGCAACTACCTAATGTGTGAATGATGGATGTATGGAAAGCAGATGTAAGTCTTATGTCTGTAAATAGTGGAAGTTTAATTTCAAATCTTGTACATAATCTGACTGTTCTTAACAGAGGATCACTGAACTGAATAATTTACTTTAATTTTTGACAATACTGGGTTGTGATAGCCAAGAAACTAGCAAATGTCTGAATGATGGATTAAATGAAAGCAGATGTAAGTATTAAACCTGTAAATATAAGAAGTTTAAATTTAATTCATGTACATAATTTTACTGTTTATTGACTGAGGATCATTAAAATTAATGAAACTCAAGTTTTTCTGATTACATTTTTGTAATGTGTTTATCTGACATGTTCCACACCCAGGAGGATTCCCTCTTTCATGGGTCTAAGGAATGAATAATTAATCTAATCTAATCAAATCAACTGAAGATTCTCTACATAGACTATGACTCATTAGCGTCTATGGACCTGGAAACATTAGTTTAGCAGTATTAAATGAATAGTTAAGATGGATGTCTTAGTTACTTAACTGACTGGTCTAAATTTGGTATCATTTTACTTTGAATTCTATTGGGAGCTCTAACCTGTGCTCAGAATTAATGGATTACATTTATTGCTCTCTCTTCCTTTTGGTGAGGACTGGTCTGTACAGACACTTTGGCCACATGACATGCAGTATGTGCTTCCCTAAGACACTGTGTTACAACTATAATGGGTCTTTATGTAGTATGGTGTGAGGTATGTGTTGGATGAGTGATAATAAGAGAAGAGAAAGGGGGAAACCCAGTGCTAGCACATAACCTACTCCTCTTGATTAGCATTCATGGGGCCAGCGAGCTTAGCTTTCCCATCTGATGGACGAATCCCAACCGACAGTGTCACATGCCCTCACTTCATGAGTCAATGCGGAGAAATTTGCAACTGAATCCAGGACAATGGCACAAAGACTGGTGATCCGGGACCTTAGGCCACCACCTGTCCTGTCCATCTGCCTTAAAGGCAAAGGAAAAATTATCAACAGCATGTGGCATACCCAGACAGTCACCCATCCAAGTAATGGGCACAACCAATGGTGCTTAACTTCAGTGATCTGATGGGAACTAGAGTATCCACTATAGCATAGCTGGAAGTAAATAAGTTAATAATTTATTTGCATGTTACACAGACCACAGCTGCATTCTCTTGACTGTGGTGCAAAATATATATTATTGCAAATATAATACATTTTCTTAGTATAATATCTGGCTAAATGCTGAACATTTACACGAATAATAGAAATGCTATAGCAAAAAGCTAAACTAAGCTCCAAGTACAGCACAATATCTTTCCATATTCCCAACAAACTTAACAGGAGTGGCAGAAATAATATCTAACCTTAAAAGCAAAATCACTGAAGGGCCAGATAGTACAATAAAACTGTTTCATCAGTTGATGAAACCACTGACATTTCTTTTAAATTCTTCTGTAGAAGAAGGGATATACCCAAGATGCATAAAAAATGTAATGTGGTGCCAGTAGTAGGGCAACAGTCTGCATTGTTTCCAAATTTATTCAAGATGGTGGATCCAAGATGGTGGAATTGGATGTGGCAATGTTGCAATGACATCATGGCGGGATGTTCAAATTTTGGCGGGAAAACAGGTCAGTTGGGCCTAAGTCATCTGACCGCCACCTCTCCCTTGGAATTGACGGAAAAATGACTCAGCCTCTGCTGGGCTGCTGGATAGGATGGATGTAAGTATTTTGCACGCAGCCTTTGTTTAAACATTCTGAGTTGTCATTGGCAGTAGCTCCATACAGTGTGTGTTCATCATGAGGTCTGGAGTCCAACTGACCTAGTATACAGTACTGCCACCAGAGGGTACTCTTGTCCCATGGCAGTCTGGAGAAAAATTGTGGGAAAAGGACTCAGTCCGTATCCAGATGTTGGAGGGAGGAAGAAGTGCACTTTATTTATTTTCAGTGGGAAATTGGAACAATTTATTTAGGGACAGATTTCAAGTAGTATATTTATTACACTTATACAAAACACTCGCGCTGGCGTGCTTTGGTTCACAGCAAATAGGCTACAGACCTGAAAACTACAAGTAAATTATCGAAATAATGCAGTACACTTATGTACAGATACGCAAACAACTCGTAAATTGTCAAAATAATGCATGTATAATGCTCTGCAAACACGCTCACTAACTGTAAACTGTCGAAATAATGCGTTGCACAGCCTACAGACGTGCAAACTACTCTTAAATTACCGAGATAATGCAGTATGCTGATGTACAGACATGCAAACAACTCGTAAATTGTCACAATAATGCATGTAGAACGCTCTGTGGACATGCTCACTAATTAAAAACTGTCGAAATAATGCATTGCACAGCCCAGAGACCTGTTCACAAAATAATGCAACAGATATGTTCACTACACGCAAAATTGGTAAAAATAATGCATGTAAAAGGCTGTGCAAACATGCTCAAAACACTTAAACAGCCGAAAATAATGCACTGCACAAACACAAATTGCATGTAAAAATGCTTTTGAACTATAATCAATCGCAACATATCAGCGAACTATTCGCTACCCTACAGAGACCCCTAGGTGCGTACACTGGGCGACGCGAGCACATCGGTTCAGCCTGCAAGATACCTCTGGCCAAGCACTCTTGTGTTCACCGTTGTTGGCGCGATGATGCATAGCTTCTGTACCTGTGGTCCAGCGAAGACCTAACTGATGAGCAACTCACCATCGCAGCTAAAAGGTTCTAAATGTTATCCTAATGTCACGTATCTATGTAAATAACTGCCAAGTCTCCCTCTGGACACGCTATAGAAATCTTTTGCAATCCAGAATTAAATTTTCACTCTGCAGCGGAGTGTGCATTATTATGAAACTTCCTGGCAGATCAAAACTGTGTGCAGGATCGAGACTCGAAATAGTGACCTTCGCCTTTCGCGGGCAAGTGCTCTACCTACCGAGCTACCCAAGCATGACTCACGACCCGTCCTCATGCCTTTAATTCCGCCAGTACCACGTCTCCTACCTTCCAAAGGTCACAGAAGCACTCCTTTGAGTCTCGGTCCAGCACACAGTTTTAATCTGCCAGGAAGTTTCAGCTTTTGCAATGCTTTCGAAAATAGCACAGGATACATCGTTCTTAGCGATCCTAACGGGAGGTGCGAGATGTGTATAGCCATTCACGTGTTTTAGTTTTTGTACCTGTGGTCCAGCGTCAAGTGAGAGATGTCTGACTAGCTACTCACCATCGCAGGTGCAGCTAGAAAGGTTCTCTATGCTATACTGACATCACATGCCTATGTAAATAAAAGCCAAGTCTACCTCTCAGAAATAGTAAAGTGCCGCAGAAATCGTTAACAGTCGCTTTTGTAGGAGGTTTCGTGATGTCTCAGCTTGTTTGCATGAAAGTTCTTGTCCTAACAGTTAAACCTTGCAAAAGTCGTCTACAGATCGTCAAATACGGGAAGACACTTCTCCAATTACACTGCACTACCACTGACGACGGAAGCTTCAATATTGTAGGCATGAAAACGATCTCCACATACCGTAGTGATACAGTAAATACGCAGTACGTATCCTGCGCCATACAAAATCATTACTTCTGCATCCTGAATATAGCTAGCGACCACCAGACACTAGTACATATACCATAAAGACTGTTCTACAAAGGTTGGGTAGGTTCCCCGCGGCACAAAAGCATCACTGTTTCTGGACCAGATCTGCTTGGTTGCTTTCTACACAGATCTCCAGACACTGGGATTACAGGAACACCTGTATTTACACATAGTTTGCCGGAATATTATACCATTTTTCGCGATACTTCTCGATTCCAAGCACATAGCAATATCGCTTGCATAGCAGTATCGCTTGGGCAGTATAATTCCGAAGATATAGACTGGAAATTATTTCTCTAGAAACCCGAAACTTTATCGAGTTGGCGCGTGCTGTAATCCACTGAGTAACTAGAAATTTATCTCGTCTGTGAAGACCTTTACGTGAAAACTAGAAAAAAATAGAGGTAACTGATCTTTCCACTTGCGAATACCGATGTCGGTGATGTAACAGATTCCAAATCACCCTTATAATTTACAAAGTCAACTAAGGTGTTTCTCATGTCTTGAGAACCAGCTAACGTGCTTCCGCCCCTCTCCCACCTGCTAGATGCACACAACACAACCGATGTTTTCTCAACCAAATAAAGACAGGAAATATGCAGAAACAGTCCCCAGACAAATTACATGGAGGGAAATAATGCTGCAGCACAAACACACGTCCATACCGAATCTTCTCAGATTTCCAAGCGATCATGAAGACAATCCAACATATACTGAGACTGTGGTATTAGTTCGCTATTGAGCTGTCTAGAGGACGACACAGTTAGATCAAGTACATTCGTGCACCCCAACAGACCTTTCCGTTCGGACAGCTCCTACCATTAGCCAGAAACGCAAATCATTCTTGCCACGCACCCCAAGACAGAATCGTCCTAGGAAAATGGCTCATACATATTTGATCACTATACTTACAATTAAATATTAAGATCGCGGTCTCAATTGGACAACATTCGACAAAGAGCGAAGTATCATTAATACAACCTGCTGACGGCTGTGGCTCTGAAAATAATACTTTTCCAAGTAAAAAAAAAAAAATTCATTCCTTTTGCAGCTATCGCAGTATTCCACGTCAAATCCATACCATTCTATGATCGAACATAATCATTTTATTGGCACATGTCGGAACACACACACACACAAATACTTTATAAGCCTGATGCTTAAGGCGAACCTATCACATATCCCCTACTACTAAGTATAACACATAGACAATAACTGATTGCTGGCGATACGAAACAATACTGACCGAAAATCAGCAATGGGTGGACATGTCTCATAAGTTTTCCTTGCAAGTGATACCACAGTGTCTTAGAAAGAGAAGCGTAACCGTCTTACAAGCCGCCAGACGTCAAAAACGCGATCGCGACATCTATATTACTGTCAGAACCGGTCTTAGTTCTACAGGTGCCGACAAGTATCACTAACGATATCTGTGTTAAAAACTGTACAAGCCTTATAAATTGAGGTATGGCATTATCTCAGAGAGAAGTAGTTTTTCCAGACAAATACCACGACACTGGATATAGACAGTGATTGCCAAAGTGTATATAATCAGAGCAGCAATGCGGCTACACGTTACCGATGGGTTTAAGCTCGTAATCTAATCACCGAATTTAGAAAGTGATTCGGCTATGGAATGCGATATGAAGCCGGTATTTGCAACTCTCTCATGCAGCCGCTAGCTATTTCTCCAGTATTTGTGTTGCATTCTTTCTCGATGCCATGTCAGAGGTTCTGTGATATATCCACTGGGTTATAGGCGATGGTTGATTGAGAAGAATCACATACAGTAGATGGTAAGCTGATTGGGGTCGTAAGAAATGTGCACTAGCTTTTCAGATCTCTAGTGCTACGCTTTCCAGTACAAATGATGTCTGTGATTTGCAATCAAGTCTTTCCATTGAACCACATACCTGCGTTGGATCCTATGGAGAAGTATTTTAATGATTACAGCCACTAGGGTATCATATTTCTGGCACTCTCATATCTCGAAACGAATCACCTTTCTCGGCCCTATCTGCTACAGTAAAACTTTAGATAGTCCCTATGCATCTTGCAACTGCTCCTCATACTCTGCGCTTCCACCCTGCAGCTTTGCACATGTGATCGTTACAATTTAAGTCAGAACTGAGCTGAAGTCAGAGAGAGCTATATCTACCACATTCTGCAACCCGTGTAGAAACAGGCTAAGCTGAGTTAGTGCGACAGGACCGTGTTTTGACTATTTGATGGAAATGGGAACAGGTTGTCGTAGCTCTACCAACAGTGTACGATGTGCAAGGTCAGTGCCAAAGGAAACCCATTCCTGCAACATTATGTAGTATAAAGACAGTAGAACAGTTACGGTGGTGTTTCTTATCGGGACAATTAGGAACTCAACAAGATTTTGCCACATCTCTCTTTATCTCTCTTCCAATATATCAAAAACAAACACCATCTGTGTGCTGGCATCGGGGGCACGAGGCGATCCTATTAAATAAACAGGTATTGATCCATTGGAGCAGGTGGCCAGTGATCTAAGTCGCTTGCACAGACCGGTGCAATGTGTTAATGCCCATACTGTAGGAGGATGACCGTATCCCACAGGCTACGCTGTCAGTTGCAAGAGAAGCTGCCTTTGTCGTCGTTTGGAACACTGTTTTTTTCTGATGTATCACGCTATGTATAGTGCCATACATTTTTTTTTACGACCATGACTCCTGTCTGTCCCAGGCCAGGTTCTAAACTGACATCAACACGTTCTGATCCATCGCCTCTCACAGAAAACTAGACATTGCATGGTGTAAATCATGTTGTCGGTGCTGCTACCATAGCACACAGAAACACACACACATACTGGATGATTTTAAATAAAAGATAGTTACAGCATAAGGAAACTGGAAGAGTTTTGCGGTGTTGTGGAGCATTTCCAAACTGCTGTCCGAAGGTTATTGACGACCTCTGCATTTAAGCTCATCTGTCACAGTGATGTGATAGCTGATGACTCTGTGTTTGACTTATTCCTCATACTGCAATCGTGTACATGATCACTGTTATGGTGCTAGCTACCCCCAGAAAGTGTTGCCCCTCCACCAAGACTCTTTCTCCATCTCAAACAAGCGATGTCAGCCAGTCATTATTTTGTAATCGACAGCATACCAGTGGAAAGATGAGATAGAACAGACACCATCGATGTACTGTAATAATAAGCATCACAGTTGATAGTGCGAACAATTTTAGCAACTTAACAGTAAAGTCAACACTGACCAATGATGCAACAGCATGCTTCCCAATTTCAGTAACATCACTAAACTGCCCCTTCTCTTCTTTGCGTGTACCACTGCGAATGTTAGATAGATGACGTGGAGTACGTCTATTCAAAGTTAATTCTTAAACATATACATCATCAAAGTATACCAAACAGCGATCTACATATTTCTAGCACCTCGATCATAGTGCATAATTTACGACCTGTCTCTATGTGGGTGGGAGTCACAGGGCATTCTAGCAGTCTTAGGATAAAGTTAGAGACTGAAAGATCCTCTTGCACTGTCATTGACCAACCCATCCTGCAGCACCATTTTCGATTTAATCTGCAGCTGACGAGGAGTAGGCCGCTACATTTCGTATGTCATGAATGAGTAGAGCTTGCCGAGTCCGCACCCATCCAAGTGCACAATATTTCTCCAGATGTGCCCATATCGAGGAGATTAGTACCCCTTATCGGTGTATAGTAGCAGATTTGAAAGTGTTGTGACGTAATAGCAGAAGGTTAAGAAGAACAAGAAATGGGTGGTTTTTGTGCATGATGGAGCTTCAGACAGATGGAGTGTGAAGCATTTTATGTAAATCAGCGATGATATCAATTCTAAAGAATTCTTCTAGAGTCTAGGATCAGTACCTGGAGGGTATTGGTAAGAGAGAACATAAACACATGCACTCCTAAGACTATATGGTTCTGCACTTCAGCGAGGGTATAATGTTAGACCGCTTCAAAAAATGGTTCAAATGGCTCTGAGTACTATGGGACTTAACTTCTGAGGTCATCAGTCCCCTAGAACTTTAAACTACTTAAACCTAACTAACCTAAGGACATCACACACATCCATGCCCGAGGCAGGATTCGAACGTGCGACCGTAGCAGTCGCGCGGTTCCAGACTGTAGCGCCTAGAACCGCTCGGCCACTTCGGCCGGCTAGATCGCTTCAGTTCCAGGCCTATTAGTTATGTGGACTACAGCGCTGTTAATATTCCAATGAAAGAAATATATTTCCAGTGCGTGAGATACATCCTTCTTTCAGGTTTGTCTACTATAAACTATGGTAACAAACTGTACAATGAAAAAGCTTCTTCCTTAAAACGTCGGCTCTGTGTGATATGTGCACAATATAGCTTCCCCGAGATGTATAGCATCCACTGTTCACATCCGATCACGGTTCAGAAATCATACTATGCCCGGATCAGTCCTATATAAAATGATCGTTAGTAATGGAGAATACCTCTTACAAGGAAACAGATAAATGCATAGCAGCAGCATCTGCCACGTGAAATTACACGTCATGCCACCACTAATTCTGTAAACAGGACATCTGTCAAGCGGATGTATACACTGCCTCACAAAGACCTATCGCTAACTTGGAATCATCTTAGTTACGAAACCGAAGTCTCGATTTTATACCTAAGATGCGACAGGGAAATGGAGTACATCGCATAAATCTTCGTTCGTTTAGAGGAATGTGTCGAAACAGGCTGGTCACATTTCATCACACATGAGATGGAAGTGTTCTGTTGACCAAGAGGTTTGCTGTTCACGATCGCAAGTAGACAGTGCTCTAAGTCACACACAGAACACATGGTTGTATATGAGTCAAACGCAGGCTATGTCACATGACTGATGCATTCTGACAGAACAGCAGAAAGAAATGCCCAAATGACCTGCAGAAACATCTCCCTCCCTCTCTACCTCTGTAGAATGCATCATCAGTCTGCCATTAGATCGTACCTCGTTCAACCGATCACTCTATCCTCTTTCTGTTATCCTTTAATGCAGATGAATGTAAGTTTAGAGGCAGATGGTTCTCGATTTTCCTGGAAAGCGTCAAATACAGTAGTCAACTCGCGTTTATTACTGTTACCTCAATAGACAAACAGTAGAATGCTGCCTCGAAGGAAAGAAAAGTGAGTTTCCCTGGTTCCGAGCACTGCCTTGTCAACGTTTTCTCGGATTCCTCTTTCCGTCACGTACTTGTTCCCATGTACAAGAATTGTTCTGTGCCAACCAGAAGACACGCAAGTACTTCCTCAATTTCCCCACATTTCCGCATATTTTCCCTGAATTTATACGTATTTTCCGTCTTTTTTTGTAATTCTGTCGATTGTATGTCACTTCTACCCATGTGAGCATGACACCCCTCCTCTTTCCGTGTTCTAAAGTTACTTGTAAATGTAGTACAGCTGCCAACACCTAGCACAAATGCACTATTTTTCTGATCGGGCAGCATAGTACAACGTTGTACTCGATTACATCCAGTCGCCTCCACCCACATATTCTACATGTTCTGTGCGTTTGCTCTGTTTTCTGTATGATGTATGGGGGTTGACTGGAAAGTAATTCCTCCACCTTCATAACTCTTCAAGAGTTGGCAGTTGTGATGTCACAGTGTAAAGTACGGAACCCTGTGCAGACGGTCAGTCAATACCATTTAAGCAACGAGCAGTCATTGAATTCTTCACAGCAGAAAGTGTCACCCCAAAGGAAATTCATCAGAGAATGAAAGCATTTTATGGTGATTGTGTTGATGTGAGTACTGTGCGTCGTTGGGCGAGTAAGTTTCAAAATGTTCAGGTGGGACCATCTGACCTGTGTGACAAAGAGTTGGACGGCCTGTGACAGCAACCACCGAGTTTCACAAGGAAAATGTTGACAGATTGATTCAAGACGATCGTCGTACCACTCAGAGAGAAGTTGCAAGCACAGTCGGCATTTCACAAGAACGTGTGGGTCACGTTATTGCTTTGCTTGGCTCTGCTTGGCTCTGCTCGGGTATACCCTGGATGCTGACTCCTGAAATGAAAGCGCACAGACTTGAAATTTGGCAGGAACTTCTCTCATGTTACGAGAATGAAGGTGACGCCTTTCTCCATTCATTTGTGACAGGAGACGAGACGTGGGTACTCCATTGCGACCCAGAGACGAAACGTCAGTCTTTGGAATATCGACAAAAATACTCGCCCCCACAAAAGAAATTCAAGACGCAGCCCTCAACTGGAAAAATCATGGCAACAGTGTTCTGGGACTCAAATGGTGTTATCCATGTTGATTTCCTTGATCGTGAAACGACAATAAATTCAGAGCGTTACATCACAGCGCTGCGAACTCTGAAACGATGGCTACCGAGGGTTCGAAAGGAAAAGGGAAATGTTTTCCTGCGGCATGACAATGCTGAACCACACACTTCACGTGCCACCACAGCAGAACTTAGAGACTGAATCTCACCACCATACAGCATCCACCATAGACACCAGATTTAGCCCGTCTGACTTCTATCTGTTCACGATAATAAAAGACAATCTGCCAGGTCACAATTATTCTTCTGATGAAGACGTTGGGAGAACTGTGAGACTGTGGCTGCAGAAACAGAGTGTCAACTTCTTCCGTGACGGCTTCAGAAAACTCGTTCACCGTTGTCAGAAATGTATTCAATTGACTGGTGATTAAGTGAAAATGTGAATATTGGTGCCGGCCGCGGTGGTCTCGCGGTTCTAGGCGCGCAGTCCGGAACCGTGCGACTGCTACGGTCGCAGGTTCGAATCCTGCCTCGGGCATGGATGTGTGTGATGTCCTTAGGTTAGTTAGGTTTAAGTAGTTCTAAATTATAGGGAACTTATGACCACAGCAGTTGAGTCCCATAGTGCTCAGAGCCATTTGAACCATTTTGTGAATATTGGTAATTAAAGATCACATTCTAAGGATTATTTCTACGTTTGATCTGTTAAAATATTCGCATCCAAACCCAATTAACGAAGGTGGAGACATTAGTTTTCATTCAACCCTCATATATGTTCGAGAATTAACATTGAATGGTCATACTGCACAGTCATCTATCTACCATTCGCAATCGTACTTGCAATGTAGAGAAGGGGCAGTTAAGCGATGATACTGAAATTGGAAGGCATGCTGTTGCATCATTGTTCAGTGTAAAAATTACTGTAAAATTGCTAAAAGTGATCACACTATCGACTGTGACGTGTAGGCCTATTATTACAGTACAACGATGATGTCTTTTCCATCCCATCAATCCACTGGTACGCTGTTGTTTTCCATATAATGATTTACTGACATTGCTTGTTTGAGATGGAGTAAGAGACTTGGGGGAGGGGCAATACCTTCTGGGGGTGGCTAGCACCATAACACTGATCACATACATAACTGCAATATGAGGAATCAATCGTCCGCCCCCGATAGCTGAGTGGTCAGCGCGACAGAATGTCGATCCTAAGGGCCCGGTCTCGATTCCCGACTGGGTCGGAGATTTTCTCCACTCAGGGACTGGGTGTTGTGTTGTCCTAATAATCATCATTTCATCCCCATCGACGCGCAAGTCGCCGAAGTGGCGTCAAAATCGAAAGACTTGCACCCAGCGAACGGTCTACCCGACGGGAGGCCCTAGTCACATGACCTTTTTTTTTTTTTTGAATCAATCGAAACGGAAGACAGGGTCACCAGATATCCCACCACTGTGACAGATCAGTTTAAATGTAGAGTTCATGAATCACCTTTCGACAGCAGTTTGGAACCCTCTACACCACCGCAAAACTCTTCCAGTTTCCTTAAGTTGTAACTGTCTTTTATTTAAAATCATCCAGTGTGTGTGTGTGTGTGTGTGTGTGTGTGTGTTTTGCTAGCAGCAGCAACGACATGATTTACACCGTGTGATATCTAGTTTTCTGTGAGAGGCGGTGGGTCAGAACATGTTAATGTCAGTTTAGAACCTGGTCAGAACTTGAAGTCGTGGCGGTAAAAGCAAAATGTATGGTGTTGTACAAAGCGTGTTACAACAGAAAATAAAAAAAATGTTTCAAACA
The DNA here is from genome assembly GCF_023898315.1 of Schistocerca nitens. Lineage (NCBI taxonomy): Eukaryota > Metazoa > Arthropoda > Insecta > Orthoptera > Acrididae > Schistocerca > Schistocerca nitens. The sequence goes on along the minus strand of NC_064614.1, from coordinate 614,780,209 downwards.
ACGACACAGGCAGCTTCTCTTGCAACTGACAGTATAGTCTGTGGGATATGGTCATCCTCCTACAGTACGAGCGTTGACACTTTGCACCAGTCTGTGCAAGCTACTTAGATCACTGGCCACCTGCTCCAATGGATCAATACCTGCTTATTTAATAGGATCGCCTCGTGCGCTCGATGTTAGCACACAGACGGTGTTTGTTTTTTATATATTGGGAGAGAGAGATGTAAAAATCTTATCGAGTTCTCTATCGGATGAAGTTAGCAGAGCTTTTATAGTCCGTAATTTTTCTCTGTTGGATGATATAGAATAACGATGATAAAATGTTGGGGTGATAGACATGAATGGACATTGAAGGATGCGGATCTAATTTGGACTGCAGTACCTGTATGACGCTGAGTCTTCCTAATTTTCCCGATAACAAACATCACCGTAACTGTTCGTACGGTCTTTTTGCTACCTGATGTTTCAGGAGTGGGTTTCCTTTGGCGCTGACCTTGCACATCGTACACTGTTGGTAGAGCTATGACAACATGTTCCCATTTCCATCAAATGTTCAAAACACGGTCCTGTCGCACTAACTTAGCTTAGCCTGTTTCTACACGGTGGTAGATATAGCTGTCTTTGACTTCAGCTCAGTTCTGACTTAAATTGTTACTCTCCCATGCGCAAAGATGCAGAGTGGAAACGCAGAATATGAGGGGCAGTTGCAAGATGTATAGTGACTATCTAATGTTTCACTATAGCAGATAAGTTCGAGAAAGGTGATTCGTTTCGAGATATGAGAGTGCCAGAAATATGATTCCCTAGTGGCTGTAATCATTAAAATACTTCTCCATAGGATCCAACGCAGGTATGTGGTTCAATGGAAAGACTTGATTGCAAATCACAGACATTATTTCTACTGGAAAGCATAGCACTAGAGACCTGAAAAGTTAGTGTACACTACTTATGACCTCAATCTACATACTTTCTACTGTTTGTGATTCTTCTCAATCAACCATCGCCTATAACCCAGTGGATATATCACAGAACCTCTGACATAGCATCGAGAAAGAATGCAATACAAATACTGGAGAAATAGCTAGCGGCGGCATAATGGAGTTGAAAATACTGGCTTCATACTGCATTCCTTAGCCGAATCACTTTCTAAATTCAGTGATTTTATTATGAGCTTAAAGCCATCAGCAACATGTACCCTCACTGTTAGTCTGATTATATACACTCTGGCAATCACTGTCTATATTCAGTGTCGTGGTATTTGTCTGGAAAAACTACTTCTCTCTGAGATAATGCCATACCTCAATTTATCAGGCTTGCATAGTTTTTAACATGGATATCGTAAGCAATACTTGTGGGCAACTGTAGAACCAAGACTGCTTGTGACAGTAATATGTCCACCCGTTGCTGATTTCCGGTCAGGATTGTTTCGTATCGCCAGCAATCAGTTATTGGCAAAGTATTATACTTAGTAGTAGGAGATATGTGATAGGTTCACCTTCAGCATCAGGCTTATAAAGTGTGTGTGTGTGTGTGAGTTCCAACATGTGCAAAGAAAATGAGTATGCCTAGTCATAAGGAAAGGTGTGACTTTGACGTGGAATAGTGCAATAGCCACAAAGAGAATAAAAAAAATCACTTGGAAAAGTATGTCAGATCATAAGAATGGTACAGATATCTCTATTTTCAGAGCCACAGCTGTCAGCAGGGTGTATTAACGATACTTCGCTCATTGTCGAATGTTATCCAATTGAGACCGCGATTGCAATATTTAATTGTAAGTATAGCAATCAAATACATATGTAGCCGGTTTCCTGGGACGATTCTGTCTGGGAGTGCGTGGCCCATGGCGGCGGTGGCTTGTGGCGGGAATGATTCACATTTCCAGCTAACGGTAGGAGCTGTCCGAATGGAGAGTCTGTTGGGGTGCAGGAATGTACTTGACCTAACTGTGTCGTCCTCTAGACGGCTGACAAGCGAACTAATAATCAGCATGTGCTGGACAGTCTTTGTGACAGCGTGGAAATTTGAGAAGTTTCAATATGGACGTGTGTTTGTGCTGGACCATTATTTCCTCCCATGTATATTGCCTGGGTGACTGCTTCTGCATATTTCCTGTCATTATTTCGTTGAGAGAACATCGATTGTGTTATATGCATCTAGCAGGTGAAAGACGGGTGGAAAACACATTTGCTGGTTCTCTAGACATGAGAAACACCTTGACTTTGTAAATTATAAGGGTGTTTTGGAATCTGTTATATCACCGACATAGTTTACATGAGTGGAAATATCAGTTTCTTCTATTTTTTTTCGAGTTTTCATGTAAAGGTCTTCACAGACGAGATAAGTTTCTCGTTAGTCAGTGGCTTACAGCAAGCTCCACCTCAATAAAGTTTTGGGTTTCTAGAGAAATAATTTCCTGTCTATATCTTCGGAATTGTACTGCGTAAGCAATTCTGCTATGCAAGCGATATTGCTGTGTGCTTGATATCGAGAAGTATCGTGTAAATGGTACAATATTCTGGCAAACTATGTGAAAATACAGGTGTTCTTATAATTCCAGAGTCTGGAGATTGGTGTAGAAAGCAAGCAATCAGGTCGGGGCCAGAATCAGTGACGCCTTTATGCCACGGGGAACCGACCCAACTTTTGTCGAACAGACTTCGCGGTATATGTACGAGTGTCTGTTGGTCGTTAGCTATATGCAGGATGCAGAAGTGATGCTTTTGTATGGCGCAGAATGCGAATCGCGTATTTACTTTATCAATGCAGCATGTGGAGATTGGTTTCACGCTGCAGTATTGAAGCTTCCATCGTCAGTGCCAGAGCAGTGTAATTGAGGAAGTTACTTGTCGTATTCGACGATCTCTAAGCCTCTTTAGCAAGGTTTAACTGTCAGTTCAATATGGCAATCTGTATAAAATAGTTTTGCCCCTGAAAGTCTCAGCTGCCGAAAAAAAGGTGGAGAGTTCTTCCACACTGGCAGCATCAGTAATTCGGCAGGTAAATTCAGTAAGAGCCAATCAGAATGCTCCATTCATTCACAAGACACCCTTTGTCATAGGACATAGGAGCCTCTATGTAGCGGTGAGAAAGTTTGCTGTATTGGAGATCTTTGTTGAAACCAGGACTTGCACGAAGGGTAACATGTGATGGACGGGGTGCCTCGTTAGGACCATCAGGAGGAATGCATTCGGCGTTATTCTGGTCTATTTTCATCAGCAGGTCCTGTTAGGACAACAACTTCCATGCAGACAAGCTGAGACATCACGAAAGCTCCTACAAAAGCGACAGTTAACTATTTCTGCAGCACTTTACTATTTCCGAAAGGTAGACTTGGCTCTTATTTACATAGACATTTGATATCAGTATAACACTGAGAACCTTTTTAGCTGTGCCTGCAATGGTGAGTAGCTAATCAGACATCTCTCGCTTGATGCTGGACTGCACGTAGAAAGGCTATGTGTCAGCCATGGTAAACACGTGTGTGGCTAAACACATCTTGCATGTCCCATTAGGATAGCTAATAACAATGCATCCTCTGCTATTCTGGGAAGCATTGCAAAAGATTTCTTTAGTGCGTCGAGAGGCAGGCTTGGCTGTTAAATACATAGACATCTGACATCAGTATAACATTGAGAACCTTTTAGCTGTGCTTGCGATAGTGAGTCACTCAGCAGTTAGGTGTTCGCTGGACTGCAGGTACAAAAGCTACACATCATCACACCAGCAATGGTGAACAAGTGTACGCACAGCCGGCCGGCTCGTACCACCCAATGTGCGAGCCTTGGCACCTCTGTTGGGAATTTTGACAATTTCCGACTTGTTTGTTTGTCTGTACATTAGTGTACTGCATTATTTCGATAATTTACTAGTAGCCTTTAGGTCTGTAGGCTATTTACTGTGAGCCCAAGCGGGCCAGGGCGAGTGTTTTGTGTCAGTGTAATAAATTACGAGGGCAGTTCAATAAGTACTGCAACACATTTTTTTTCTGAAACAGGCGTTGTTTTATTCAGCATTGAAATACACCAGGTTATTCCCCAATCTTTTAGCTACACAACACTATTTTTCAACGTAATCTCAGTTCAATGCTACGGCCTTACGCCACCTTGAAATAAGGGCCTGTATGCCTGCACGGAACCATTCCACTGGTCGATGTCGGAGCCAACGTCGTACTGCATCAATAACTTCTTCATCATCCGTGTAGTGCCTCCTACGGATTGTGTCCTTCATTGGGCCAAACATTTGGAAATCCGACAGTGCGAGATCGGGGCTGTAGGGTGCATGAGGAAGAACAGTCCACTGAAGTTTTGTGAGCTCCTCTCGGGTGCGAAGACTTGTGTGAGGTCTTGCGTTGTCATGAAGAAGGAGAAGTTCGTTCTGATTTTTGTGCCTACGAACACGCTGAAGTCGTTTCTTCAATTTCTGAAGAGTAGCACAATACACTTCAGAGTTGATCGTTTGACCATGGGGAAGGACATCGAACAGAATAACCCCTTCAGCGTCCCAGAAGACTGTAACCATGACTTTACCGGCTGAGGGTATGGCTTTAAACTTTTTCTTGGTAGGGGAGTGGGTGTGGCGCTACTCCATTGATTGCCGTTTTGTTTCAGGTTCGAAGTGATGAACCCATGTTTCATCGCCTGTAACAATCTTTGACAAGAAATTGTCACCCTCAACCACATGACGAGCAAGCAATTCCGCACAGATGGTTCTCCTTTGCTCTTTATGGTGTTCGGTTAGACAACGAGGGACCCAGCGGGAACAAACCTTTGAATATCCCAACTGGTGAACAACTGTGACAGCACTACCAACAGAGATGTCAAGTTGAGCACTGAGTTGTTTGATGGTGATCCGTTGATCATCTCGAACGAGTGTGTTCGCACGCTCCGCCATTGCAGGAGTCACAGCTGTGCACAGCCGGCCCGCACGCGGGAGATCAGACAGTCTTGCTTGACCTTGCGGCGATGATGACACACGCTTTGCCCAACGACTCACCATGCTTTTGTCCACTGCCAGATCACCGTAGACATTCTGCAAGCGCCTATGAATATCTGAGATGCCCTGGTTTTCCGCCAAAAGAAACTCGATCACTGCCCGTTGTTTGCAACGCACATCCGTTACAGACGCCATTTTAACAGCTCCGTACAGCGCTGCCACCTGTCGGAAGTCAATGAAACTATACGAGACGAAGCGGGAATGTTTGAAAATATTCCACAAGAAATTTCCGGTTTTTTCAACCAAAATTGGCCGAGAAAAAAAATGTGTTGCATTACTTATTGAACTGCCCTCATAACTACATGAAATCCATCTCTATTTAAACTGTTCCAACTTCCCACTGAAAATAAATAAAGTGTACTCCTTCCTCTCTCCAGCAGCTGGGCACAGACTGAGTCCTTTTCCTGCCATTTTTCCCCTGACCACCATGGGATGACAGCACCCTCCAGTGTTAGTACTGTGAATTAGATCAGTTGGACTCCGGACCTAATGGTGAACACTCTGAATGGAGCTACTGCCAATGACAATTCAAATTGTTTCAACAAAGACTCCATGCAAAATAAAGACTTACATTCACCCTATCCAGCAGTCCAGCACAGGCTGAGTCGTTTTCCCATCAATTCCAAGGTAGATGTAGCCGTCTGATGACTTAGGTTAGTGGAGGTAGCCCAAGTGATCTATTTTCCCGCCATTTTCTTAGGTTACTGTAGGTAGACCAAGTGCCCTTTTTTCCCCAACAAAATTTGAATTTCCTGCCATTTTCTGGGTGATGGGGAGAGGAGTGGGAGGGGGTTAGGTTAGTGGAGGTAGGCCAATTGACCTATTTTCCCGCCAAAATTTGAATTTCCCACCATGATGTCATTGTGATGTTGCCATATCTAATGCCGCCATCTTGGATCTGCCACCTTGAATAAATTTGACAACATTGCAGAGTGGGGTGTCGTCCTTATTGCCCTACTACTAGTGCCTGTACATAAAAGGGAAGATTGGAAAGGTTCCAGGAATTAACTTCATAATAGATTAAACTACTATTAAATATACCATTTCTGAAGCAGTAGAAACTGTCTTAAGAAACATAAAAATAAATTTTGTAGGAAAAATAGTGCAGTAAATGAGGCACAGAGCAAACTTCGTAGCAGAAGCATTAGACGACGAAAAGAAAATTTGTGATTTATTCCTTGACATTTGTAAGGAATTAATTTGTGTAAGCCATAGGAACATAAACCAAAACTTTAACATCTAAGGTGTAAAGTGCTGATGTTAGAAAATGATACATGGATGACAGAGATCAATGTGTGAAGGGAAGTTGTAATACTGGCAGAACTGACAAAAGTGTATGCTGGAATTTTAAGCTAGCCAAACAAGATGTACCACTACTCTTTGTACTTATGTACACAACATGTCTTCAGCAGTTACAGAAAATATAATCATAAATGCAGATGACATATTTCTCAGAGCAAGCACGAGCTAAACAGAAGAGCTGGAAGAGACAGTTTTCCAAACTATTGTTCTTGCAAACGCATACTTCACTGTAAACAACTGATTCATAAACGCTAAAAAACAACACACAATGGCATCAGTCTAAAGGATGGTCTACACACAACTGTCTGCAAAAATATATGTGCACATCACATCTGCATAGACAAAGTGTAGTGTGTCGACCGCAAATTAGTGCAGATATAAGTTGTGTGCAAATGCGGAAATCATAGTAAGTCTTGTATGAAAAATGTCTTTTGTCATCTGTTTGTTCAGTATAGTGTCTCTCCGTTTTACATGCACAATGAATTCTAAAATAGCTGCTTCATATCAGTGTTCCAGAGAGTTCATTGCTGAATTTATTGCGATATGCATGTGTCACATGTGTTTCTCGAAAATTAAGAGCAGGGAATACTCTGCTCAGGATAAGAAGGCAACTGCTTATAGTTCTAAAATTCTGTAATTTGTTGCTTCTGGATTTCATTGAAGAAAATTTATGATTAAGTGCTGTATTGTAATTTCATATTTATTCTGAATGTATTTGCTCTTTAACCAACATCAAAGATGAACAAAAAACAATTAATCTTTCGCACGTCACACACCATACAATGTAAGATCACCATCCTTACTGCAATCACAATTATTGTGTGCAAAAGAATAACAAAGTGTTATAGTAAGATAAAGTGACCTTCTCAGTCGAAAAAGAATGATTATTACACACAAAGAACACAGCTACAACTAACTGACGAGATTCTGACATATTCTGGTCACCTTTTTCCACTGAAATGGCATTAGCCTACCATTCCATTGTCACCCTGACAGGAATGCCTGACAGAGGGTCCAGCTGCAGCACTGGTCGGCTGAGGCTTGAACTGAGGCCCATCGAGCCAGGGACTTCCACTAGTGCCAGACACCACCAGCCACATGCATATTTGGTGTTTGTACCCAGATGCTGCCCTCACTGCTTCCAGCATCATTAGCAGCCTGAATACACAGTTTTTGCAAGGTTCATGTGCCAGCGTACTGAGCAAGTTGTAGTAACAGCTGGTTCATCACCATTAAATTTCTTGCATAAATGTTTAATAGTACGATGCCCACTGCCCAGTGCTTGCTTGAAGTGGGCACAAGCCTCCGGTAAATACGGGTGAGAAATAAATAAAGGCTACAATTACGAGTTGCTTTCAATTCACCTGACCACCATCTCCCACCAGAGAACGTCCACAATTTTTCTACCAGAAAAAGCTCCCATTCAGCATAAAACATTTTAATTTATTTCTGATGGATGTCACTCTTCATAAATAAATTACAATGTCATCATGATTTTTGTGTCAATACAGTACTGAAGAAGACTTAATAACTAGATATTAAACCTCCATAATAAAATGAGAATGCTTATAAATGAAAGTAAGAAACCACTCATTATAAGTTTTTGTTTCCATGCGAAAATATTTGTTGTTTCTTTTTCTGTTTCAAGCCACTATGGAAACCAGTATCATGAGGACAGTAGAGAGGCAGATAAGCCCTGAGAATATAGAAGATTAGTTTTGAATGGAAAACTGTATTTTTGATACATTGTTTTAATGCTGATTTAATTCACAGCAGTGTTTTATACTTGAGTATAAAATTTTTCATGCAGCTCACACATCACAAAATAATTTAGGAGCATATTACAAACATGGCAAAAATACAGTGAATTCTATTCAATTGAAGAATTCCCGGAAGATAATCAATATTTTCGAAGTGATAAAGAAAATATTTTAGTTCTTAAATAACCTAGTTATTTTCTTTGTTCTTTTCTATACATGTAATCGATTCTAGTATAACTTTGACTCCACAATAAACTTTGATAAAGTTAGTTGTATGAAAAAAAAAAAAAAAAAAGTATTGAGAGACGACTAAAATATTCTATCCTGTTCTATTCATTACAAATGCAGCTCAAAACACAATATAATTTTAATGAAACACAAAACAAACAATTTTTTACAAAAATATATATTTTGCTGGTAAGAAAAACTTCCTATATATTAGGAATAAAAACAATAATATTCATTATTTACAATACAGAATAACAGACTATCACAGCATCTACAAAAAAGCAAAGTAACATTTATTACTGAAAAGAAAGAGAAAATAAAAACGAAATGTTAATTTGAAAATGTGTATAAGTTTGAATACCTGTATGTTAACTGATTCTTCTGCTGCTCCTGAGTAGAACAACTTGAAATTTGTTAATGAACACAAGCTGTCTGATGACTGCTCTACAAGCCAAATAATACTATAGGAATTCAGATTTTTATGCTTTGCATTTCTAAATATGAATATATTATATATATGTTGACACACACACACTCATGTCAAGAAAGGGATTGCCAAAATTTACCACACTGCATTTGGATTGGCTGCATTCACACAACATCAAAAGAACAGAAAGAAACAGGACATCAACGTCTACAGTTTCCAGGAAGAACATAATTATTGACTAAGGCACCATGAGAACCTATATATTTTTGCTTTGAATGTTCTGCAACAAAAGAAGTTCTGATATTTTGGCTTTACAATGTCTAGATTAAGAAAAAGGCTAGACCATACATAAACAAGAAAATAAGAAGATGAAACAATTTTTGTTCAACATCTTTTTCTAACAGTGAAAACATGAGTTCTACCAAAAGAGATAAATGCAAAGTTTTTAAAGTAATTTGCACTTAGAAATATAATAAAATATAATGGATAAGCTAAAATGGCTCTATGATTGCCTTCTATAAAGGGTTTAACAAAATTGATGGCCAAACAATCAAGAAACGTTCTTCATGCGTAGAGAAATAAAAAGCATTATATGGATGTTGCTCTGGAAATATTTTATGTAGATGCTGTAACTCATTTTCTACTTCTCTTCCTAATTTCATTAAGCATGGGAAACACAACTGGTTTGAATCAAACTTAAAAAGAATACAAAAAGTTGCACTGAATAATCCAAACAATGCCAGAAGGAGAGAAAGGTTTAGCGAAAAGGGAGATATTATGAAGGGAGTCCCACAATTTCAGGTTTGGGTATATCCTTATCCTTTATTCTGAACTGTCAAAAATCCTCATGAAATTGAGGAGGCACATTAAAAACAAAAATTTTCTGTCAATGTTTGGGCCAGCACTGTTGGCGACTGTTTGTTAGAGTCTCATGTTCTTCCACTCTGGCTCAATGGAAAAACTTATTATCTTTTCTTAGTCTACTCCACCTTTTCTCTTAGAACATATGCTTTTTACAAGTGTGTCAAAACATATACTTCACACACGATTGTGCTCCTGTTCATTTCTGTGTTAATATTTATAGTATTCTAAATAACAGATTCCGTGATGGGTGACTAGGTAGAAGTGGATCAATTTCTCTACACCTAAACCCACCAGACTTTTATTTGTGGGGGCATTTGAAATCTCTTGTCTATGTTACTCCAGTACCTGCTGTACAGATATTTTAACAGTGTGAAAGGTGCAAAACAGTACACAATTCTCCAAGGGTACATCAGCAATCGGGGACTTAATTCGACAGGGTGTTGCTGCATGTGTCCTTGCTAACGGAGAGAATTTTTGAACTTTTCATTTAAGAAGTGTTTCATACTGTGCTGATGTGTTCACACCCAGAGGTTAATAATGTCAACTCAGTGGTGTATAGAAACCCCAAGTAATAGCTGCTAGCTCAGCATAGCAAACAGCAGAGTGCTTGGCCATGGCATCGCGGGTACGCCAGGCAGGACTGCTGCCACAGTGAAGTAGCAGCACTTAGTGTGGCCTTACAGATGTGGGACAGAAGTCAGGTATTTAGCAGGCCCCACACGTGCATGTTGGATAGCCACTCATCTCTGCAGTCAATCAAGTCCGCAAGGTGATTGTATGCAAGTCCCAAAATCAGGACTCCTTAGAGACGGTTTTGGTTAATTGGCTCTGTCGTCATAATCATCATAAGGGGTGCTGAAACTATACCTAACATGTTATTAAATAAAAATATTTATTTGTCCGTGATGCATAAACCACAATAAATAAATATTAGGTTAAAGATAGGCGCAACATATATAATCATGTTTGCTAACTACAGTTGTTAAAGCTAACTGTTTATTCAGCTTTATGACAAAGCTAAGATGAGGACTTGTGAGTAATCTCATCTTTGTTGCTAAAGGAATTTAACATAGCTCAAGCTAGCAATACATATACCATATGTCTGGGATTAGCCTGGAGAGTCCTGATATTTTAGTGCTGTCCAAGGTAATGTCTGAAGTAGGAAAAATGTCCTGCATTTGAGAATTCTATGAACGGCTAGGTGTTTTTTAAATTTTAAAGTTATATTTTCGACATCTCAGTTTTAAATTTTTTCTGCCTATATGAACTGACGATTACCTCAGAACCCGTGTGACAGGTGTCATTGATGCCAATATCAGCCACAAATTTCAGATGACTGCACCCTACTGGCTCAACAGCCACAAGCGAATCTGCCTCCACATCTGAGATGAGGCTTCCCTGCCAGACCATACCGAGTGCACATTGGCTTTCTTTCCAGCCATAAACTCTATCTACATAAGGAACTCCATAATGTGCCTAATATTGGAGCTCCCAATAACTACTAACCCCCCCCCCCCCCCCATGTGCCTGCTCAGCCCCTACTGAAGGAGAGGCCACCTGTCCACTCACAGGGTGAACGGGAGAGGCAAGAAGACCAGTCTCCCCATTGGCCCTCTGCCTCGAGCGATGCAAATGGGTTCCCACCTGCCCCTCACTGCTGTGAGGGCAGATCCACCTTTTGGTTACCCAAGGAGGTGCCTCATAGCAGAGCCTGAGGGCAAAACAAGTGACATCTGAGGTGTCCCATGTGAGACATCAGATTCTCTGCCACTGATACAAGCTGAGCCAGCAGCCTGATGGTGACCAACTGTAACCAAAAGCACATTCAGCTTTGGCCAGCTCCTCCTGTGTCTGCACACAGTGTGCACACATTCTATCCATCCTAGCAAGTCTAACTGAAGAATTAAACTATAAAGGCAGACATAATCCTAGATATACAACTTGCTACTCTCCTGACATGTCACCAATGGATGCTGATGCCCCATTGAGATATGTAGCTGGCTGTTCAGAATAAATAAAAACTGCTCTACAGACTGCTCGAATTTACACTTATAAAATGCAAGCTTACATCTCTCAAATGGAAATACGCACAAAATTTTAGAAATATATTTCGAGGAAAATACAGGAAAAGATAAACACTTAGTTTGTCACCCTATAGATGTGTATGAGTCAGAGCTATATCCTCACTTACTGGCTAGTAAACAAACAGACACTTGCCCTCGAAACAAAACAAATGAGTAACAACTGCACTAGTGACTGAATGGATATACATTTACAAAATGTGAGCTTACATCTCTTAAATCGAAACACGCACAGAAATTTTAGAAATATACTATGAGGAAAACAGAAGAAAGCATAAACACTTTACTTGCCGCTCTCTGACTAGCTTGCAAATGATATTACTCTGCACATGTTTTTTTGTATTTGCAGGACTATTATACTTCAACGACAGTGATCTGAGAACCTTTTTCAGTGACTTCGTTAACAATTTGAGGTACATTAGTGTTAGGTTACTGCATTCAAACAACAGGAGTGTGAAAAGTTCCTCATACAAATTTTGTCACCAATTTTGGTTTACCAATTAACAAACTCCATCACTGCTAGTTCCTTAATTATGATATTATGCCCCAACTTATTGTAAGTGGATGGTATATCAAACTCATAATTTCATGGTTTGGTACTCATCCAAGTAAACTGGCATTGTGTTGACATTTCTTTTTGCATGAATAGTGACACTGGTTCTAATCGATTGCCATCCAGAGTGAACTGATCATTATTTTGGGAAAATTATTTATTTTTCTCAGTAGATTGTTCTACCACTTTTAGTTGGAAAAAAGAACGCTTTTCTTTCACAGGTACTGGTAGAAATATTGGGATGTTTGTGTGTGTGTGTGTGTGTGTGTGTGTGTGTGTGTGTGTGAGAGAGAGAGAGAGAGAGAGAGAGAGAGAGAGAGAGAGAGAGAGAGAGAGAGAGTAGCAGGGTAAAGATTGATTCACAGTGGATATCACTGGAAGAGAACAAAGCAGAGTCAAATGGTGATCAGTTACAACTGGCCAAAACATTAACACAACCTCGTACAGCAAATTTTCGTCAGTAATGAACAGTGGGAGAAAATGTACACATGCAAGTACCCCAAACAATATTTAGAATGCAATACATAGAGCCCTATTAACTTGTCCATTCTGTTTTGTTTCCTTTCTAAGTTCCAAATTATATTAAAAAAGTTTATATTTCTCCTTCAACAAAGCTGACATTGTCACTGTTAAAAAAGAAGTTGTTTGAAAATTATTTCATCAATTTGTGTTGTTACTGAGGGACAGTTTAGGTTTCTTCTTTGTTCAGGTATTGTAAAACAGTAAACCATTTTCCTCTTTTAGATCTTTGGTCTGTTTTGAGAAAGAATATTTGTAGGTAAAATATCCAGGTCTTGATAGAACCTTTGCCTTGCAGTGTAAGATCAAAAGCAATGCCTACTGCAGGAGAGTCTTAAAATTCTAGTAGTTAACTGTGGAAGCATATACAAAAAAGTGCTAGAATTTGAAGTGCTCCTAAAAAGCACTGAAGTTCACACAACACTAAGCACAGAAAGCTGGTTGAAACCTGAAGTTAAGGACAGACAGTGATCTGGGGAAAATTTAAGTGTATACCGAAAGAATAAGAAAATGAGAAATGGAGTGGCATTCTTGTAGCAGTATACAAAAAAATCAAATCCACTGAGACAGAAATTGAAGCTACATGTGAGATTGTTTGGGCAAGACCTATTATCAAGAGTGAGCATTAAATTATAACTGGGTCCTTCTATCGACCACCAGACTCATGTCCTTATGTATCCAAAACCTTTAGAGATATCCTCAATTCACTTGTACATAACTTATCTAATCATACTGTAATCATTGGAGGTGCTTTAATCATCCAAAAATCAATTGAGATAATTATAGTTTTGTTAGTAATGGGTATGAGAATACGTCCTGTGAAATGTTACTAAATGCCTTCCCTGAAAACTATGTAGAACAGATAGTCCAGAACCCTACACATGAAGGAATAACTTTTTGAGTCATCGGACTTCTAACTGGTTTGATGCCCACCACCCACGAATTCCTCTCCAATGCCGACCTCTTCATCTCAGAGTAGCACTTACAACCTATAGCTTCAATTATTTACTGGATGTATTCCAGTCTCTGTCTTCCTTTACAATTTTCACCCTCTACAGTTCCCTCTATAACCTTGGTAGTTATTATTCTCTGATGTCTTAACAGATGTCCTATCATTTTGTTCCTTCTTCTTCTCAGTATTTTCCATATATTCCTCTCCTCTCCAATTCTGAACAGAACTTCCTCATTCCTTACCTTATCAGTCAACCTAATTTTTAACATTCATCTGTAGCACCGCATCTCAGATGCTTCGATTATCTTCTGTTCTTGTTTTCACAGTGTCTATGTTTCACTACCACATGTACATTCTTGGAAGTTTCTTCCTCTAATTGAGGACTATGGTTGATACTAGTAGACATCTCTTGGCCAGGTCTGCCATCCTTGCTAGTGCTAGTCTGATTTTTATGTCCTCACTCCATCCGTCATGCAGCCATTTTGTCTTAGCTCCTCTACATATCCTATTTATATCATTCCTAAGTAACCCAAATTTCTATATTCCTGAATTTCCCTCAACATTTTCGTACTTCCTTCTTTCTTCGATCAACTGAAATATTTTAGACCTAATGGCAACAAAGACTGAAGCTTGCATCAGTGACGATGAAGCAGTTACAGCAACAATGAATAATAAAGTCAAAATGGCAACTAAAACAAGCAGAAATAATTGTATATTCAGCTAAAAAGACAGAGAAGCTGCAGTGTCATGTCTCAATGAGGAACAGTGGACAAGAGAATGTAGAGGAACTATGACTCAAGTTTGAAAGGATAGATGACCGTGCACTGGGTAGATGTGTACCCAGGAGAACACTTCATGATGGGAGAGATCCTCCATGGTCACAGTCAAGAAATTTCTAAGGAAACAGAAACTACTGCATAAAAAGTATAAAACAAACTACAGGGCTGCTCATACATAGAGGATGGATGGATGGATATGGTGTTATGGGCGCTCATACATAGAGGGATGCTAAATGAAACACGTTTGGGGAAACCTGTTTTGTCTGTTGTGAAGAGGAGGCAAAGGCAAAAGGGTAGGGGTCTGTTAAGTGTCGGCAGTTCAAACATATGGCGAATGATATTACCTTTTTGGAAAATGGCAGCAAGAGATAGGAAATGACACCAGGTGAACTCACGGAGCAAACCAGGGGGTCTCATTCAAGATGTTGAAAAGGCTATTCCAAGAGCAACTGAGGAAACAGGATGCAACCAACTGCAAATTGTGGCGCATGTTGGAAAAAAATGATGCCTGTCATCTGGGCTCCAACGTCATTCTTAGGTCATTCCAGGGACTGACAGAGAAGACTGGAGTTTCAATTAAGCTCACAGTTTACAGCATTGTCCCCAGAACTGACCATGGTTCTTTGGTTCTGAGTCAAATGGAATGACTGAACAGTAGGTTCCTCCTTAGTGGGTCAGGTGTGCACTACACATAAGGGGCGGCTTCTCAGATAGCTGACTGTGTGTAGGGTACACACAAGGTTTGTTTAGATTAGGTGACTCTCCATCAATCGAGAAGATGATAGCTGTAGGAAACACATAAGTATCACTGTAAGATTGAAAGAGATGCCTTCCACAGGTGAGAATATAAAAAACATAATGTTAAACTTCCAAAGTGTTCACAACAAAGTGCCAGAGTTTGAAGCGCTCCTGAAAAGCAGTGAATCTTACTTAATATTAGGTATGGAAAGCTGGTTGAAACTTGAATTTGATAACAGCGAAATATTTGGGGAAAATTCAAGTGTATATTGAAAGGATAGGCAAATGGAAAATTGAGGTGGTGTATTTATCATAGGAGATAAGACACTCAAATTCACCGAGATAGAAATTGAAGCTGCAAGTGAGATTGTTGTGCAAGTCTCAGTATTAAGGGTGGGCATAAAATGTTAATTGTATCCATCAATCACCAACATACTTGCCTATTGATGTAACCAAAAACTTTAGAGAAAACTTCAGTTCAATTGTACTTATGTTCCACAGTCATACTGTAATGATCGGTGGAAATTTAATCATCCACCAATCAATTCGGAAATTTACAGTTTTGTTAGTGGTGGGCGTGGTATGACATCCTGTGAAACATTACTAAATGCCTTCTCTGAAAACTACCTAGATCAGATAGTTTGGATGATGGAAATATATTGGATGCAATGGCAACAAATAGACCTGACCTCTTTGAGGATGTCCTCAATGAACCTGGTGTCAGTGACCATGGTGCAGCTGTGACAACAATGATTACCAAAGTACAAAGGTCAGTTAAAACAAACAGAAAGATGTGTATGTTAGATAAATTAGATACAAAATCAGTAGTGTCATAGCTCAGTGAGGAACCTGTAACTTTCAGTACAGGGCAAGAGCAGGTAGAGGAACTGTGGCTCAAGTTTAAAAGAATAGTTGACCACACACTGGATAGATATGTATCCAGTAGAACAGTTCATAATGGGGGGGGGGGGGGGGGGGGGGAACCTCCATGGTAGAGTCACTGTGAAAAAACTTCTAAAGAAACAGAGGGTACTGCATAATAGATACAAAGCAAAGTGCAAGACTATAGATACCTAAATACTGAATAAAATACGTCTGGATGTCAAGAGAACAATGTATAGTGCCTTCAATGCAGAATATGTCAAATGATATTTCACAATGCCCAAAGAAATTTTCATCATTTTTAAAGGCACCAAAGTTAGTATCCAGTCCCTTGCGAATCAGGCAGGAACTGAAATTGATGGTAGCAAAGCAAATGATGAAATACCTAATTCCATTTTCAAATGTTCCTTTACAAAGGAAAATCCAGGAGAATTGCCTCAATTTACTCCCCATACCACTGAAAAGATGAATTAAATAAGTATTAGTGTCAGTGGTATTGAAAATAGGTAAAATCATTAAATCTGAACACAGTGCCAGGGCCCAATGAAACCCTTTCTATTGTATACTTTATTGATGGCTAAGTTAGCTGCCCTTCTTCATATAATCTACTGTAGATCCCTCAAACCAAAAACAGTGTCCAACTCTTGGAAAAAAGCACAGGTCACACCAGTCTACTAGAAGGGTAATAGGAGTGATCCACAAACCTACCATCCAATATTGTTTACATAGATTTGTTGTATAATCTTATAACATATTCTGCACTCAGGTATCTTGAACAAAATAACCTCCTCAATGCCATCCGGCATGGATTCCAAAAACATTGATCATATGAAGCCCAACTTGCACTTTTCTCAAATGACAAACTGAAAACTTTGAAGGCTGTCAGGTAGATGCACTAGTTCTTGATTTCTGAAAAGCATTTGATTCAGTGCCACACCTATGATTATTGTAAAAAGTTCAGTAATATGGGGTCTCAAATGAAATTTGTAACTGGAGTGAGGGCTTTTTAGTAGGGATGGCACAGTATGTTATAGTGGATGGAGAGTCATTGTAAAGAAGTAACTTAGGTGCATTGCATGTAAGTGTGTTGGGGCCCTTGCTGTTCATATTGGCATTAATTACTAGCAAAAAGTCTGAGATTACTATTAATATTGTCTAGTGTTAATAGAACTTTGAACTTTTTGCAGAAGATCTACTTATCTGTAATGAAGCACTGTCTGAAAGAAGCTGCATTAATTTTCAGTCATACCTTGATAAGATTTCAATGCAGTGCAGAGATTGACAGCTTGCTTTAAATGTTCAGAAATGTAAAACTGCATACTTCACAAAATGAAAAAAACATAGTATTCTTTGGCTATAATATCAGTGAGTCACTGTTGGAATCGACCAACTCATACAAATACCTGAATGTAACACTTTGTAGATGTATGAAATGTAATGATCATGTAGTCTCAGTCATGGATAAAGCAGGTGGTAGACTTCAGTTTTTTGGTAGAATGCTGGGAGGTGCAATTAGTCTACAAAGGAGATTGCTTACAAATCACTTGTACGTCCAGTTCTAGAATATTTCCCAAGTGTGTGGGACCCATACCAGATAGGACTAACAAGGGATATTGATTGTAAACATAGGAGAGCTGCATGAATAATCACAGGTTTGATCTGTGGGAAAGTGTCACAGAGATACTGGAGAAACTGAACTGGAAGACTTTTGAAGATAGATGTAAATTATCCAGTGAAAGTCTATTAACAGAGTTTTGAGAGCCAGCTTTAAATGATGACTCTAGGAATTTACTACAATCCCCTACATATCGCTCACATAGGGATCATGAGAATAAGATTAGAATAATTACTACATGCACAGAGATATTCAAACAATCATTCATCACGTGGTCCATACATAAATGGAATGGGAAGGCACCCTAATAACTGGTACAATGGGACATACCCTCTGCCATGCATCTCAAGGTGGTCTGCAGACTGTAGAGGTAGATGTAGATGCAGAGAGACTAAAGGATCTTGTTAAAGACTGAAAAATCAGATATGTTCTGATTAAATGTGAACACAGTAAGATGCTGGGAAGCCAGTGCCACAGAAATTAAGGGGAAAATTATAGCGAGTACGAGGATATAAGTGTGTCCTAGGTGCAATGAACAGTTTTTAAATTATTCTGTGATAAACAACTAATACTCTGTATGAACTTTAAAAAATTGTAACTTGGTGGCAACTACACTGATTTCCATAAACAAAGTGTCAATCGATATATCTTGTAGAGACCTTTCAGAGAATTAAAACAAAATCGTTATAAACATTAATATTTTTGAACTATAGACTGGAATGTGTATTCCGTGCTTAAAAATTGGAACATTTAGCTACGGGATTAATTTATATTGTAAAAGTAGCAGTAGCATTTAAGAATAACATTAGTCAGGAAAGTAGAAACAGGTTCATAATTAATTTTTTATATTTATTAATAATAATATCACCAAAGTAACGTTATTCATGTTGAAACTGTAATTTATGTGAAAACCAGTGTGTGTACTAAAAATCTAATTTCAGCACTGGAAAGCTGATAAAATTTTGAAATGATCTCACATAAAATAATTGTATGTATCAATAGATTCATGTTTTTACATGATTGGGAAGCAAATGTGCTTGATCTGAGTCATGTAACCTATGTGAGAGTATAAATACCTGGCCGCCACCTAAACTCAGGGCAGCCAACCTAAGTGGACCATTGCTCTCTGCATATGGTGTAGCTGCCAGGGGATAGCTCTACAGCGTGACTGCAAATAAGCCAAGAGGTAACTGCTGCTCATAAATATCTACTGACCCCCTCAAATGCTCAGTGGATAACAGTCCATGACTTGTAACTTCTGAAACACCTGGTGCAGACTTCCCTGGTGGGACTCTCCTGTCCTTTTTTAGGCACTTCTAAGACAGTACCAGGGACCCATTCACGTTGGACATTCCCACGTGCTGCAAGCTTTCTCTCTTCCTCCCATGCTTCCTTTAGGTGCTGCACATTGCACTCTGTGCTTATAGGCTGTAGGGACTTCCCACTTATGTGGCACGAGTCTAAATCTTTTTAGACAAAAGCAGAAATGTTGGAACCTACCTAACCAAATAAAAGTCCTTGCATCAGGGAGACGTCAGATCCCCCCAACAGTCCAACATTGTTGTCAACATCCAACTGATCAGTTTTTAGCACAAGCGACCCGAGTGACAACACTAACAACCTTGGAGCCTCTGCAACACGTACAACACCAGCAGCTATGTGGAACCACATAATATTTACCAGGTACCTGCCAGTCATAATCCTTGACTATGATCGCTTCTGCAACTTAAACATCACATCTATTACGAGACGTGCTGAAAACATACCCACAAAACTTTGGGGACCACGTATCACTGTATGTAGCCAACAGAATAGGTTATACTAATCTCATTAGCTTCCTCAAAGGTAATAACATCAGATGCTACACATACAGGACACCTGATGATAAGGCGTAGCAGTTCATTGGAAAGGGAGTTGATGTCTTAACCCCTAATGACACTGTCAAAAGGAAACACACTGTCACAAACCAGACAACCAAACTTCTATACAAACAATTCAACCTATCTCCACAGCTACACTAACACGTAACAGTCAAGCCAGCCCATGCCCTGCACCTAGACATCTACCAACGGTTGCCAACACAATCAGCAACACACAGGCTGATGTAAACAGATACAACACCCTCATTGGGAGAATACTGGAAACAGTATTACCCCAAAATCTGTTCCTAGGACACCTCATGCAGACACTTCCGATCATCACCACTCTAACCACACAGCTCATGTTGGATCAACCAGGCCAGTACATGGCTCACATAGGAAACACATTTAGCATGCTTTTAACTACTTTACATCTACGATGCGCCTTCACAATGCCCTCAGGCAGACAACATAGCAATATCACATATCCTGTTCCGGAAATCAGATGCAATTGACAACAAAATTAACTGGCTGTGCTCATGAAAAAAAGGACCATTCACATCGCTCTCATGTGCAAGACTTAACTCAAATCACACCACAATCTGAACTTCTCTGGTTATTACATCTATTGTATCAACTGAATGGACAAGTGATGGTGGTGAAACTGCTGTCCTCATACACAAAGACATTAAGCACACGAACATCAAACTCTGTGCACTTGAGAGATGGGAGGCTATGGCAATCAGAGTCAAGTTCAATGGAACTTACACGACACTGATATCACTCTACAATAAGACTGGAGACACCAGGACTGCAATATCAGCATGTTACTCAACATAGCACTGTGAGTAATCGGTGTTCGAGATCTTAAAGCAAAACACCCTGTCTGGAATTCACGAAGGAAAAACTCCCAATGGGAAAAATCTATATCAAAAGCACCAGGATGGATCTAAATCACACTTGCACCAGTTGAACCAAATTATATTCCCTACCAAAGGAAGCAGAGGCCACACTTGTTAAACAAAGGCCTCATCAAGGGCTAACACTTACTCTCAACTTTGAGGTTGTAAATGATCTGCCCTCCAACCATGCACCTGTTATATTTGACATGGAAGAAACACTGCAGAACAATGAACCACACAGAATGCGGAACTATCAGCATGCAAATTTGATTCTGTTCAAGGCAACGTTTGATATCTCTATTCCTGAAATTCACAAAAACAGGCAACCAGAACAAATCAATATAACAATTGAAGATTTCACCATTGCATTCCAAGGCGAAATAGCAGATACCATTCCACATCACTCATCACAACAGCACTCGGAGACTCCGCACCTGGAGATTTTGGACTTTAACTCACTCAGAAGCCATCTCACGAGATACTTGCGGAATACCAGGTGCCTGCTGTATAAACTGTCATTAATGAGATCCAGGGTGTCTTACAGAACAAAGCCACACAATGGGACCAAAAACTCGCTGGGCTGCATTCCACACATCCTGTAGTGTGGCTGCAAGACCAACACTTCACCAAGGAAAAGCACTACACACCAGCGCTACAGGGTCCAGGCAGCCCTACTTGCTCTGTGGAGAAGAAAGAAGAGCTCATGGCCACCATATTAGCAGTGTCTTTCACACTGAATCTGGTTAATTCTGATCCAGCATTCACAATCGAAACTGACCAGGTGGGTTACACATCTTGTAGTCTAGCAGTGACTACACATGAAATCACATGGGCTATTGAGCACTCCTCACCTACGGAAGCCCCTGGTCATGATGGCATTCAGAGCTGTGTGATCCAGGAGTTCATGGCTAAAGCTGTCGAATACCTTACACACATCACAAATGCCTTCCTACAGCACCAACACTTCCCTGTCAACTGGGAGGTGGCCAAAGCCCTGACTTTCAGGAAGCCAAGAAAAGAGGCTCAAACAATTACACCTTATGCTCAACATGAATAGTACACTATGTAGGAGGGTGTCTAGGTCCAGGTATGTGACACTGATTAGACCAGGGCTTAACAACTGGCCAGTTTTGAGCGCGAGTACTCGCGTCTGCTCAGGCACGTGCTCGCGAGCAGGTGCAAGGTCATGGAGTAGGGAGGGAGTGGAGGGAGGGGAAATGCGCGCGCACGTTTGAATAGGGCCGCAGCTTGCCTATTGAAATAGCGCTGGCTGTGTAATGTTTAAAGTACTACGATCAGCTCTAACAGTCACTTCACTGGTTAAGAATCATGTCAAGTCGCCGTTGTGTAACCCCAACCATGCTTTCGCAGTTGGGAGGAATTGTATCTGTTTACAGAAAAAGATGGTGTTGCAAAATGTTTAGTATGTCACAACACGCTGAATTCTTTTAGGATATTTAATTTGCAGCGACATTATATGTCGTACCACGCGAAAGACTACGGAAGTGGAAAATGTGATGGACCAGATCGTGCACAGGAAGTTATTAAACTTAAAAGAAAGCTATCCGAAGAAGATCTGGACGATGAAGGAAAATCAACTGAGGCAGCTCTCAGAGTGAGTTACAAAATTGCTTTGCTTTTAGCAAAATCCCTGCGCCCCTTCACTGATGGCGATTTAATAAAAGAATGTTTGGTAGTTGCAGCGGAACATTTGTGTCCATCTCAAGTTGAACAGTTTCGGATTGTGCCATTATCTAACATGACCATTATGCGTCGCATACAGGACATGGCAGATGACGTCCAGAGCCAGCTTGCAAATATCTGTATAGATTTTATGGCTTGATTCATCCTGAGCTGCAACTAGAAATTCTTGACCTGCAGTGTGACAGAGAATACAGAGACAAATTTCAGAACAAGAAAAACATTTTGGAATTCTACAGACACTTCCCTCAGGATAGATTTCCCCGTTTGCACAAACTGGCGTCTACAATAATATAAATGTTCGGTTCCAGGTATGTTTGTGAACAACTGTTCTCTGCAATGAAATGTAACAAGACGCGCCTGAGAAACGCATTGTCTGATCGAAATTTAAACTGCACGCTGCACCTACGATGCACAAGAACAATTACTCCGAACATAGACGCAATTGTAAAGGGCAAAAAGTACAAGATAATCGAGAATCCCACACTTCAGTGACACCTTTTATTGTGTAATAGTTCACAAATTAATACGAATGTAGAGGCATACACTAAGCTAATAAAATTATGTGGCACGTGTATATTCTCCTTTATTTGTTTCAATTGTCGCAGTAATAATTCGTGAGTGATATCCCTGCAGGTGGCCGCGGATTTACATTGACTGGGGGCAGCTGTTGTGTGCCCCACGTGACTCTCCCCACTCTCCGTTCTGGTCCGGTAGTGGGGATAGCGTGCTCGCGCTGCTCCGTGCTCGCGCCTTGCTGCTCACAGCTTGCTCCGCAAGCACGTATGTTGTGAAGCCCTGGATTAGACCATTGGTGACATACACAGTTCCTGTCTGGGGATATGCAGCAGCTAAACACCTGAACTGCCTTCAGAAAATACAGAACAAAGTTCTACACATTACACACAATGCTCCCAGATGTATTTGTTCCATGAGGTTCTCTTTGAGGTATTCAAAAAACATTCCACACAACTATACAGAAAATCTAGTCACTCGATCAACCCTCACATACTACACCAAGGGAACCCAATCATGACCATAAATGAAAACACAAGCGCCCAAGGATGCTGATTCTTAGACACTAACCATTTATGGTATTTATGCACTCACACAAATGACATAATAAGACGATCCCCTGTGTAACAGTTACCTATTAGCACTACTAGCTGAGCCTCAGCCAAAAGAACTGGCAATCACAAGGAAATCAAAAACAATACAAAAACCAACTCTCAACACAATCTAACTCATCATTTCTTTCAAGTATCATTGAATTGACTTACGTATGACGATACTGCTATGTTAGACTACCAGCCACATCAGCTGGCACAGGAAACTTGTCGGTGCCCAGCAGCAGTGGCCCCTTCTCAGCAGGACTGATTCGTTATATGACAAATATATCTATGACATACAGTACTGATGCATGATACCCAACCATTAACACAGACCGACCCTTGTACAATCTGTCGCAGATAGCAAGAGACCACTACTGCTCTTAAAACCTGACCCAACTGTCAGAGAGGTTTTTTTTCCCTTGACACCTATTAAGGAATTTTTTTCCCTCTGCCCTTCAAAACCGCTACCCTTTCTTCACTTTTGACCAATTCTGTCTGCCAATGGGCCCGTATAAATGGGTAATCCTAACCAGACATATGAATGACATCACCGACTGCGCCCTGTAAACTCCCCAATTAAACACTAACAAACACAGAGGTGACAATAGTACTTTCATGATGGTCACAATTCCGGTGCAGGTGTGGAGGGGCTCCACCCTTAAAACATAAGCTCAGACGGGTTGATTTTGGCAGTTTTCTTGAGCAATCTCTGTGTGAGTTGGATGGGCAGTGAATTGGTTCTCTCGTGAAAGTATTTAGACTTTTCGATGTGCCAGGTTTAGACTTACAAAATTTTCGTGTGTGTCGCCAGTGAAAATTTAGTATTATTTTTGAGATGTGAACTTATTTTTTCATCAGGGGACAATTCCAAAATCTGAAATTTTACCTTTGATGTGGAATGTGGATTCGGGTTTGTGATTTTTGTCAGCTAGCATCTCAGAACTTTAACTGGAATCTGAGGCAGGCTGGACTTAGAATTTTTCGAGGCTTTGGAGTAAGTGGGGATCTAGCTGAGATATTGCCTGGTTATTTATGTTCTTTCAAAGGATAAACATTTGTCTTGGAAGTTGATTAAGCTTGTTGCTGTGGATCACAAGGAAAATAAATTCAACAGTTTCATAAAACTCAAATATTTGTCAGTTGTGAACTTTATTATACAAATCCCTGCCTGCATTCTGTTTAACAATTTGGGAAAATTCAGTGAGTGTATAGTTGGTTCCTAGAAGTTAATGCAGCCAGACTTCAGAAAAATCTAACATTTCACTATGGCCCATGGTGATGTGCTACTAAATAAAACTTCAATAAAATTATATTTTGTACAATAGTGCTATTTCAGTGATCTATTGGACATTGACTTTCAAATGACATTTGTTCAGTTCAGTACTTCGTCTTACATTTACATATTAAAGTTAGCTAGTGCACATAGGAATTAGTGGACAGTGCAGTACAATCGCATATGGGGTCTTGGTCCAGTATTGTTTATGTCAAACTGACCTGCAAAGCACAGCAGGGTTGCAAGTGAGAACTGTGCTATGACATATGAGGAATGCTGTGCAACAACAACAGCAGCAGCAGTGGCTTGAGTCCGAGCTACACCTATCAGCCTACTGGCAGTTGCAGCCTTGATCGCTGAGAGTCAGCGCAGCATCGTACCACATCACGCGACTTCGCAGACAGCATCTGGTGGGAAGCAGTGTATAGTGGCACAACATACAGCAGCTGCTGTCTTTAGGATCAGCAGAGTCACAGCGAGGAACAAAGTTAAGTTTAAAAGCAGGTACGTTAATTGTTGTTTGTAATTCCAGCTCTCTTACCAACCACAATCATGGAGCTCGGGATGAAGAAGTTACCCTATGATTGTGATTTGATGCAGAGAGGGAGGGAGCCTCAGAGCCCACAAAGATAACAATTAATGAAAATAATCTATGAGTAAATGCTTACTAATTTGTTGATTGAGGTGGGTAGTTTCAAAACTGAAATTAAAGCCAATCTTAAAAGTTCTATGGAGAATTTGGACAGCAAAATATGGAGTTTAGAAAATCAATGAGTACATGAAAAATGAAATAATAGCTGATTTAGACAGAAAATTGGAGACCCTAACAGGAAAATTTGGGGCAATGGAACGGATACTACTTACCAGGATTGGCACTGTTGAGGTTGAGTTGAAGGGTGAGATTGACTCAGGGAAACGTGATGCTAGGAATGAAGAGGCAAGGCAGGCTCCAGTTAATGTTGATAAGAAGATTGTGGCCAGCTGTGATGAGACCAAGATATTGCTGACAGGTGAACTTGAAAGAACGGCAAGCAATTTGAAAAGAGATGGAACACTGGTTGCCGTGAATGATGTTGAAATTAACAAAGTAAACAAGAGGCTAAGGGATTTAGAAATGTGCAGTGCTTCTGTTAATTTGTGGGTGGCGTGTAATGCAGGTACCCAATGGTAAGTCTTTTTTCATGTAAGATAAATACTGTGCTGTGGATATTCTTGAGCTTGCAAAGATTGTTTTGCACCTTGGTTGTCTGTCCAGATTCTGCTCAGACATAAGAAAATAATTGTGCTGGTCCATTTGTTTCATTTGAAGTATTGAAAAAAATTGTTTTCGAATTATTATTGGAGCCAAGCAAAACAAAATATGTTGCAAAGTGATTTTCTAATGATCCAGTAAACAATAGGGGTAGATATAACATGAGAGAATTTTTCCAGGAAGAGTTAAGGGAGTTGGTGCATTTAGACACATTACTGGGGGGTACTCACTGAGATTTCTACTTTGAGTAGGTGATTGTCAGAAAATTTGCAGTGGGTGTCTGATGCATTGTCCAGCTGAGTCTACCAACAATTTTCTAGATTTTATTGAAAGGCTGGATCAGGCAATGTCCCACAAACCAAGTTATTGGGGGAATAATCATGTAAGCAGTCAGAGGGATCAGCATGATGATAGGAATAAGAGGAACTGGAGAAGTAGCCAGCAGAATTGCAATAGAGGGAAGAACATGGATGAAAATTGGAGAGAAAACAGGGGCAGGTTCAGAAGGTATCACTGGGGGTTTATGGGAAAATGATAACAGAATTGAACCAAGGACAGTGCAAGAAAATGAAGTTAGAAGGAGGGAGCAGAATAATAGAGGACAACAGGGACAGAGTGTGGAAAGCTACTAGTTGTTCCAAGTAGGATTCACTCTGGGACAAGGATCAATGCACCAAATAGGACCAAGTGATGGGATAATAATTATAGGCAGAACTGCAGTGGATGTTACACGAATAATACTAACCGTAATAAAAGTGAAGAGGTAAGTGATTAAAGAATTTGCGTAATGGCTGCAATTCTGGACACAAAGATGGTTTGGGGGTTGCTGTATGCAGTATGATAAAAGAAATGCAAATAAAAGAAGAAATTCTAGAGAATCTAAAAGTCAGAAGGGAGTCATAAATATTGGGGTTTGTTTGGTGAAGGAACTAATATGCAGTAAGTGTTGAAGAAAGTAGTATTGAGTGTCCTGTTATGTTCAAAGTGCATATGCAAATGACAGTAATAATAATATTGAGTTGGGTGCAGCTTATTCAGCTACAGTGAATGCTAATCTTGTTAATGTTTAGGCCATAGTGCCTGAATCTGGTGGTTTTGTGGATGATGGTAATAGTACTGAGGCCTAGTGCTTGCACCGTGTGTTTTTGTAAATAAAGGTGTACCTGAGAGTGCCCATTCCAGTGAAATAGGTGAGTGACTGCGATTTTCAGGATGGAGCTATAAATAGTGTCTTTGTTGTAGAAGGTCTATCTGATCCAGTGGAGCTTAATGATGTTAATACTGTTTATATTTGTGTGACAAAGGTTAGATAGCTGAATTTATTTGTTGAACCGTGGGGGAATAAAAAGAAGTGAAATTTTGCTGTAAGCAGCTGGGAAGATAGGGCCAAGTGGATCTAGAAATGGGCACCAGAAGTTTGGGCCTTTAGCAAATATGATTATGGAAAGCAGTTAGGGGATCAGCGTGAGAAGGTTGAGCCACACTATGATGCTATTACAGAAATATTTGATGGGAATAGGGAATTTGACATATTAAGGGGAGAGTGTGTGTGCTCATGAAATGAGAAGATACAGTGTGGAGTAATAATAATACAGCAAATAACGGTTCAGATAGTAAAAAAGGGGATGAAGATGATATAATTCAGAACTTCTTGAATTACGATGATGAACAGTATATGGGTGTGAATGAGGATAAACTAAATGCAGGGTGAATGGAGAAAGATGAAAGCAATTATGAGGCCATTATTTGGGTAGGTTTTGCAAAATATATTCAGAAAGTGGAACCCAAAACATGAGAGAAAGAAAAATTTAGTTTTGCCAGGAAGCTAGGGTGGAGGGGGTTGAGAGTAGAGAACACTGAATTTCAAAGTGGAGTTAATATTTGCAAGGAACGATGAGACAGGACCATATACTGGGGTTCAGGTGTGCACCATGTTGGAAGTTTGTATAAATTAAGTACAGGAGCACCTCAGCTGAGACTGAATTAAAGCATAAATATATTGAAAAGGTGCAGCCACTAATTAATGTTAAAATGGGAAAAGTGTGTGAGACTGCTCTGCAAGTCTACTGCTATTCCATTAATGGAACTGTCAGTCTCTACCAGAGCAATCTTACATGCCTTTCCCCTTTAAAATTAATTATTGACTGCACCATTTCAGTATATCATGTCAGGACTGACAAGACAGTTGAGGAAGCGCCACCGTCGAGGGGTAGCATCTTTTATTAGTAATCAAAACATCCTCAGTCATGGGTTTGAACCATGCCACAGTTTAACTTATGAATAAAAATCATCAGCATTGGCAGTTGAGGACTTCTGGCATAAGAAGTCACCTTCAATCTGTCAATGGCCTTGTCAAAGAGAGTGGAGGAGCAGACAGAGGTCCAGTGCATTCTCTTGCACTTGGAGTGTGAAACTGCCCCTAAAGGCAGAAGATCAGCAGTGATCAATGGCATGAGAATGCAAAAGGCAATGGAAACCACCACATCAAAGACACAAAATGTTCATCCACAAGACATGTAGCTTGTAATTGAAAAAGTGTCATCATGATTTGTCCAATGGAGAAAGATTCCAGAATAATCTCCCATTCAGATCTCTGGGAGGGGACAGCGAGCATGAAGGTGACCATGAGAAAAATATTGAATACCCAACAAAAGTTTAATGTTCTATGAGTCGAAGTGTGGAATGTGTTTTGAATGTTGTAGGGAAGCTAGAAAGTCTGAAAAGGGAAATACTACGGCTCAGTGTAGATATAGTGGGGGTCACTGTAGTGAAATGGAAAGAAGACAAGGATTTCTGTTCAGACAAAAATAGGATAATATTAACAGCAGCAGAAAAATTATAACAGTTGTAGCATTTGCTATGAATGGGAAGGAAGTGCAGAGAGTATATTACTGTGAACAATTCAGTGATATGGTTGTTCTCATCAGAATTGACAGCAAACAAAAACCGACAATGATAGCTCAGGTAAGCATGCTGATGTTGAAAGCTGAAGATGAAGAGATAGAGAAAGTATATGAGGATGATGAATAGGTAATTCAGTATGTAAAGGGAGATGAAAAACTAATAGTCCTGGGGAACTGGATAGTGATTGTAGGGGAAGAACTAGAAGAAAGGGTTATGGGGGAATAAGGGCTTGCTACTAGGAATGAGAGAGGAGGGAGACTAATTGACTTCTGTAATAAATTTCAGCTAGTAATAGCGAATGATCTGTTCAAGACTCACAAGAGGAGGAGGTATGCTTGGAAAATACTGGGATATATGGGAAGATTTCAGTTACATTATATCACAGTCATGCAGAGATTCCAAAATCAGATACTGAATTGTAAAGCATACCCAGGAGTAGATATAGACTCAGTTCACAATTTAGTAGTGATCAAGAATAGGCATAAGTTTAAAAGGTTAGTCAGGAAGAATCAATATGCAAAGAAGTGGAATACAGAAGTACTTAAGAATGAAGAGATATGCTTGACGTTCTCTAAGGCTACAGATACTGCAATAAGGTATAGGTCAGTAGGTAGTTCAGTTGAAGAGGAATGGACGCCTCTAAAAAGGGCAGTCACAGAATTTGGAAAGAAAAACATATGTACAAAGAGAGTAACTTGAAGAAACCATGGGTAACAGAAGAAATACTTCAGCTGATCTATGAATGAAGGAAGTACAAAAATGTTTAGGGAAATTCAGGAGTACAGAAATAGAAAGTGCAGAGAAGCTAAGGCGAAATGGCTGCACGAAAAATGTGAAAAAAATCAAAAAAGAAATGATTGTTGGAAGGATTTACTCAGCATACAGAGAAGTCAAAACAACTGTTGTTGAAATTAACAGCAAGGGCAGTAACATTAAGAGTGCAAGAGGAATTTCACAGTTAACTACAGAAGATATAGTGGATAGGTGGAAGAGTATGTTGAAGGCCTCTGTGAGAGGGGAGACTAGTCTGATGATGTGGTAGAAGAAGAAACAAGAGTCGATGTAAAAGAGACAGGGGATTCTGTTTAGGATCAAATTTAAAAGAGCTTTTGTAGACTTCCGATCAAATAAGATAGAAAGGATAGATAAAATTCCATCAAAATTTTGAAAATCATTAACGGAAGGGGCAACAAAATGACTATTGGTTTTAGTGTGTGGAATGTATGAGTCTGGTTGTATACCACTAACTTTCGGAAAATGTCAGCCACACAATTCTGAAGACAGCAAGAGCTGACAAGTGTGAGAATTAACACAAAATCAACTTAATAGCTCATGCCTCCAAACTGCTGACAAAAATAATATACAGAAGAACGGGAAAGAAAATGGAGGATGTGTTAGATGATGATCAGTTTGACATTAGGAAAGGCAAGGGTACCAGAGAGGTAACAGTAGTTCAGACATTGAGGTTGACAACGGAAGCAAGACTAAAGAAAAATCAAGACACGTGCATAGGATTTGTCAACCTGCACAAACCTTTGACAGTGTAAAAATGATGCAAGATGTTTGAAATTATGAGGAAAATGGGGGTAAGCTATAGGGAATAACCGGTAATATACATCTACAAGAGCCAAGAGCGAATAATGAGACTGAAGGACCAAGAATGAATTGTTGGGATTATAAGGGTGCAAGACAAGGATGTACCGTAGTCTTTTGCCCCTACTGTTCAATCTAGACAATGGAGAAGGAATGATGGAATTCAGGGTGAAAGGATATCAGTGATAAGATTCGCTGATGACATTGCTATCCTCAGTAAAAGTGAAAAAGAATTACAGATCTACTGGATGGAATGAACAGTCTAATGAGTATATGGATTGAGAGCCAATCGAAGAAAGACGAAAATAATGAGAAGCAGCAGAAATGAGAATAGCGAAAAACTTACCATCATAATTGGTGACTGGGCAATAGATGAAGTTAAGGAATTCTGCTACCTAGGCAGCAAAATAACCCATGACAGATGGAGCAAGGAGGACATCAAAAGCAGACTTGCACCGGCAAAAAGGGCATTCCTGGTCAAGAGAAGTCTACTAGTATCAAACAAAGGTCTTAATTTGAGGAAGAAATGTTTGTAGCACAGTAGTGAAGCATGGACTGTGGGAAAATAGGAAAAGAAGAAAATTGAAGCACTTGAGATGTGGGCTACAGGCGAATGTTGAAAATTACATGGACTGATACAGTAAAGAATGAGGAGGTTCTGCACAAAATCAGAGAGGAGAGGAATACATGGAAAACACTGAAAAGAAGAAGGGACAGGATAATAGGACATGTGTTAAGACATGAGGGAATAACTTCCATGGTACTAGAGGGAGTTGTAAACGGTAAAAACTGTAGAGGAAGACAGAGGTTGGAATGATCCAACAGATAATTGAGGATGTAGGTTGTAAGTGCTACTCTGAAAGGTAGAGGTAGGCACAGGAGAGGAATTGATGACAGGGTGCATCAAACCAGTGCCACTGGGAATTATAGCAAACCAGTGAGGGAGAAGACAGTGTTAGATATAAACTGTTTAGTCAGGCATTTTTGGTGATTCAATATTTAAACTTAAATTTAGTGCTAGGCATCAATTTCTTAAGTAAATATGAATCTAACAGTAGCTGTAAAGAGTGAGCACTTGAGTTGAATACTGGAGGAGGCAAGAAAAAATTAAAATTTAAAAATACAGTGTCTGGAAAAGACCTCAAGGCCAGTTTGCATGTGGAAAAAATGAGTGCAGCGATGGCCCAGAAAGAAAAAGCAGGTTAAGGGGGGAAGATGAACACCATTGTAGACACTAAGCTAAGAATTTGTTTACAGTTGTGTTTCTTTTTTATTCTTCTGAAAGGAATATTATTATACTGTGTCAAGTCGAGAGACTGGTGTGATGCAATTCTCCACACTACTCTATCCTGTGCGAGCTTTTTCATCTCCAAGTACCTACTGCAACCTACATCCTTCTGAATCTGCTTAGTGTATTCATCTCTTGGTCTCCCTCTATGATTTTTATCCTCCATGCTGCCCTCCACACTAAAGTGGTCCAACCAACTGATCCCTTCTTCTAGTCAAGTTGTGCAACAAATTCCTCTTCCCCCCAATTATATTCAGTACCTCCTCATTAGTTATGTGATCTACCAATCTAATCTTCAGCATTCTTCTGTAGCATCACATTTTGAAAGCTTCTATTCTCTTCTTGTCTAAACTATTTATTGTCCACGTTTCACTTCCATACATGACTACACTCCACACAAATACTTTCAGAAAAGACTTCCTGACACTTAAATCTATAGTAGATGTTAACAAACTTCTCTTCTTCAGAAACACTTTCCTTGCCATTGCCAGTCTACATTTTCTATCCTCTCTACTTCAACCATCATCAGTTATTTTGCTCTCCAAATAGCAACATTCATCTACTGGTTTAAGTGTCTCATTTCCTAATCTAAATCCCACAGCATCACTTGATTCAACTTGACTTTCATCCCATCATCCTCATTTTGCTTTTGTGCATGTTCATCTTATACCCTCCTTTCCAGACACTGTCCATTACATTCAACTGCTCTTCCAGGTCCTTTGCTGTCTCGGACAGAATTACTATGTCACGGCAAACCTCAAAGTTGTTTATTTCTTCTCCATGGATTTTAATTCCTACTCCAAATTTTTCTTTTGTTTCCTTTACTGCTTGCTCAGTATACAGATTGAATAACAACACTGTCTCACTCCCTTTTCCAACCACTGCTTCTCTTTCATGCCCCTCGACACTTATAACTGCCATCTGGTTTCTGTACAAATTATAAATAGCCTTTCGCTTCCAGCCAACATTCTCAAAAGCTTTATCTATCTCTACAAATGCTAGAAACGTAGGTTTGCCTTTCCTTAATCTGTCTTCTAAGATAAGTTGTAGGGTCAGTATTGTCTCATGTGTTCCAACATTTCTACAGAACCAAAACTGATCTTCCCTGAGGTCGGCTTCTACCAGTTTTTCCATTCGTCTGTAAAGAATTCATTTCATATTTTGCAGCCGTGA
The DNA here is from genome assembly GCF_023898315.1 of Schistocerca nitens. Classification (NCBI taxonomy): domain Eukaryota; kingdom Metazoa; phylum Arthropoda; class Insecta; order Orthoptera; family Acrididae; genus Schistocerca; species Schistocerca nitens. The sequence continues at coordinate 614,747,457 of NC_064614.1, read as the reverse complement.
CTTATTAAACTGATAGTTCGGTAATTTTCACAGCTGTCAACACCTGCTTTCTTTGGGATTGGAATTATTATATTTTTCTTGAAGTCTGAGGGTATTTCACCTGTCTCATACATCTTGCTCACCAGATGGTAGAGTTATGTTAGGGCTGGCTCTCCCAAGGCTATCAGTAGTTCTAATGGAATTTTGTCTACTCCCAGGGCCTTGTTTCAACTTAGGTCTTTCAGTGCTCTGTCAGACTCTCTACACAGTATCGTATCACCCATTTCATCTTCATCCTCTTCTGTTTCCATAATATTGTCCTCAACTACATCACCCTTGTATAGTCCCTCTATATACTCCTTCCACCTTTCTGCCTTCCCTTCTCTGCTTAGAACTGGGTTTCGATCTGAGTTCTTGATATTCATACAAGTGGTTCTCTTTCCTCCAAAGGTCTCTTTAATTTTCCTGTAGGCAGTATCTATCTTACCCCTAGTGATATATGCCTCTACATCCTTACATTTGTCCTCTAGCCATCCCTACTTAGCCATTTTGCACTTCCTGTCGATCTCATTTTTGGGACATTTGCACTCCTTTCTGCCTGTTTCATTTACTGCATTTTTATAATTTCTCCTTTCATCAAGTAAATTCAATATCTCTTCTGTTACCCTAGGATTTCTAGTAGGCTGGTCTTTTTACCTACTTGATCCTCTGCTGCCATCACTATTTCATATCTCAAAGCTACCCATTCTTCTTCTAATGTTTTTCTTTCCCCTGTTCTTGTCAATAGTTCCCTAATGCTCCTTCTGAAACTCTCTACAACGTCCAGTTCTTTCAGTTTATCCAGATCCCATCTCCTTAAATTCTCACCGTTTTGCAGCTTCTCCAGTTTCAATTTACAGTACATGACCAACAAATTGTGGTCAGAATCCACATCTGCCCCTGGAAATGTCTTACAATTTAAAACCTGGTTCCTAAATCTTTGTCTTTCCATTATATAATCTATCTGAAACCTTCTAGTATCTCCAGGCCTCCTCCATCTATACAACCTTCTTTCATGATTCTTGAACCAAGTGTTAGCTACGATTAAGTTATGTTCTGTGCAAAATTCTACCAGGCGGCTTCCTCTTTCATTCATTACCCCCATTCCATATTCACCTCCTACTTTTCCTTCTCTTCCTTTTCCTACTGTCGAATTCCAGTCCCCCATGACTATTAAATTTTCGTCTCCCTTCACTATCTGAATAATTTATTTTATTTCATCATACATATCATCAATCTCTTCATCATCTGCAAAGCCAGTTGGCATATAAACTTGTACTACTGTGGTAGTGTCTGTCCTGGCTACAATATTGTGTTCACTAAGCTATTCGCAGTAGCTTACCTGCGTATTAAACCTACTCTTGCATTACCCCTATTTGAATTTGTATTTATAACCCTGTATTCAGCTGACCAGAAGTCTTGTTCCTCCTGCCACTTAACTTCTTTCTAACCTACCTGCCCGAGTAAAGGATCTGAAATTCCACGCTCCGAACCGTAGAATGCCAGTTTCCTTTCTCCTGAGAACAACATTGCCCAGAGTATTCCCCGCCCAGACATCTGAATGGGAGACTATTTTACCTCCAAAATATTTTACCCAAGAGGATGCCACCATCATTTAACCATTTAGTAAAGCTGCATTCCCTTGGGAAAAATTACTGTTGTAGTTTCACCTTGCTTTCAGCCGTTCACAGTACCACCACAGCAAGATCACGCACATGTGTGTATGTATATATGAAGTGAATAATTTTCTTGTGTGTAGATCTAAGATTTTGGAGGGCTAATTATGATGTGTGGATGTATTTGTGATTCATTGTGGGGGTAGTATCATTTTTTGTTATGTGTAAGAATTTTGGAGAAGCAGTCTTAGAGGGAATATGGGCAATTGCGTTTAAATTCAGTGGATTAATTAAAAGGAGTGGTAGATAGCAGTGAGCAGGAGAGCTATGTTACAATAAGTGGCAATAGCTACAGTATCGCACAGCAGTTAATAAGTAGTTGATCTGAAGTTGAAAAAAATGATATTAATTGCAGTGTAAGATGGAACTGTGTTTAGAGGTTTAGTTTAGTTTTGATAACTGTTACGTGAAGTTACAGTCATGCATGTATAGAGCTTTTGTTTTGGACGCACACCAAATAATTCTTGGTGTGTCGGTGTTCAGCTGTTGGCCAAATTTTGAGCAGCTAATGAAGAGCAAAGTAGCTTAATAGTACTTTTAAGTCGATGTTATGATATTTCAGGGAGTGTATTTCTGTGTGGGTTAATATTTTGGTTTGGGTTTTTTGCAAACGAATGGGATTTTATTGGCTGCATGTACTGCACTGATTAACATTGTTGCTGTGAATTAGTATTTTTTAAAATTCTGAGGCAGTAATCTTATACACTACTGGCCATTAAAATTGCTACATCAAGAAGAAATGCAGATGATAAACAGGTATTCATTGGACAGATATATTATACTCGAACTGACATGTGATTACATTTTCACGCAATTTGGGTGCATGGATTCTGAGAAATCAGTACCCAGAACATGCACCTCTTGCCGTAATAACGGCCTTGATACGCCTGGGCATATAGTCAAACAGAGTTTGGACGGCGTGTGCAGGTACAGCTGCCCATTCAGCTTCAACACGATACCATAGTTCATCAAGAGTAGTGACTGGCTTATTGTGATGAGCCAGTTGCTCGGCCACCATTGACCAGACGTTTTCAATTGGTGAGAGATCTGGAGAATGTGCTGGCCAGGGCAGAAGTCGAACATTTTCTGTATGCAGAAAGGCCCATACAGGACCTGCAACATGCGGTCGTACATTATCCTTCTGAAATGTAGGGTTTTGGAAGGATCGAATGAAGGGTAGAGCCAGGGCTCGTAACACATCTGAAATGTAATGTCCACTGTTCAAAGTGCCGTCAATGCGAACAAGAGGTGACCGAGACATGTAGCCAATGGCACCCCATACCATCATGATACGCCAGTATGGTGATGACGAATACACGCTTCCAATGTACGTTCACTGCAATGTTGCCAAACACGGATGCGTCCATCATGATGCTGTAAACAGAACTTGGATTCATCCAAAAAATGACGTTTTGCCATTCGTGCACCCAGGTTCATCATTGAGTACACCATCACAGGCGTTCCTGTCTGTGATGCAGCGTCAAGGGTAACCGGAGCCATGGTCTCCGAGCTGATAGTCCATGCTGCTGCATACGTTGTCGAACTGTTCGTGCAGATGGTTGTTGTCTTGCAAACGTCCCCATCTGTTGAATCAGGGTTCGACACGTGGCTGCACGATCCGTTACAGCCATGCAGATAAGATGCCTGTCATCTCGACTGCTAGTGATACGAGGCCATTGGGATCCAGCACGGCGTTCCGTATTACCCTCCTGAACACACCGAATCCATATTCTGCTAACAGTCATTCGATTTCAACCAACGCGAGCAGCAACGTCGCGATGCGATAAACCACAATCGCGATAGGCTACAATGCGACTTTTATCAAAGTCGGAAACATGATGGTACGCATTTCTCCTCCATACACGAGGCATCACAACAACGTTACACCAGGCAACACCAGTCAACTGCTGTTTGTGGATGAGAAATCGGTTGGAAACTTTCCTCATGTCAGCACGTTGTAGGTGTCGCCACTGGCGCCAACCTTGTGTGAATGCTCTGAAAAGCTAATCGTTTGCATATCACAGCATCTTCTTCCTGTCAGTTAAATTTCACGTCTGTAGCACGTCATTCTCATGGTGTAGCAATTTTAATGTCCAGTAGTGTATTAAGAGGGAAATTTGGATTGTTATTCAGACAAGGGCTACTTTGGTTACCAATGCTTTTCCACAACACTACTCACTTGAGTTGTCAACCCTTGAGTATTAAGTAAGCTGCATCATAATTTCATTTTGGTGGCGAAACTTCATCTCAGTGCAGTTGGGCCTTTCTGTTTCTCAATGGAACAAGTTGTTATGACAGAAATGAAAAGTCTGTACTTAGCATGGTTTCCTTGCAAGCACTAGAATCTTTTTATTTGTGTCAGGCCATGCCCTGGTATTTAGCATTGATTGTGTCAAGTCTGAATGGCACAGGGGGTGTGTTTTGATCCAACTGGTTCTGACAATTATCAGTTGCAGTAAGCTCGTTGGGTGAATTTTGTTTCTTGTCACTGGTATGTCAGCTGGGTGACATATGCGCTTGAGACAGTGCTGATGAATAGAGATTCATCATTATAATGACACTGGGTAGCTCATCAGAAGACCAAAAAAAGTGTAGTATATTCAGTGTCTGTGCTTCATTAGCATATAGAGAAAAGTGCATCGTAATTTTTTTTTACAATGAAAAGGAAATGGGGGAAAAACGGACTACAAGATAGAGAACTTAAATTTTTTTAACAGTGGCACTGTGTCCAAGGGAGTCTTAATTTCAATTGTTTCTTGTTTATTGTGTTTGCCAGACAAAATTGTACTTCACATACTTGCAGAAAAACGCAAGATTTGAGTCGTTAGTTTTTAGGATCTATTTAAATGTTAGGTTTTATCTGTAAAAGAATCATATATGTTCTGATAAAATGTGATCGCGGTAAGATCCTTGTAAGTCAAACCATAGAAATAAAGGAAAAATTATACTGAGTACAAGGGTATAATGCGTCCATAATATAATGAATACTTTTCAAGTTTTATGTGTTAAAAAACTCATAAATTTTATGAACCTTAAACAAATTTAACTCGGTGACAATTACACCAATTTTCATAAAGTGTGAATAGATAGATTTCGTAGAGATCTATCAGAGAATTAAACCAAAATTGTGATAAACATTAACATATTTGAACTGGGCCGGAATGTGTATTCTGTACTGAAAAATTAGCAACAAGACTAATTTATATCGTGAAAGTAGAAGCAGTATTAAAGAATAACAGTTATGAAAGTAGAAACAGGTTCATAATTAAGTGGTTATAATTATTACCAATACCACCAAAAGTTATGTTTTTATGCTAAAAGTGTAATTTATGCGAAATCTCGAGCGGGTACTAAAAATCTACTTTCAGTACCGAAAATCTGATAAAATTTGGAAGTAATTTAATATACAATGCTTCTATAAATCAATAGAGTTACATTTCTACATGATCAGGAAGCAAATATGATTTCACACATGTAAGCTATGCGAGGGTACGCTTATTTGGACAGTTTTCGCGAGCTGTCTCTGTGTGAGTTAGATGGGCGGCGAGTTGGTCGTCTTGTGAAAGTATCGAGATTTTTCTATGTACCAGGTTGTACTTACAACATTTTCGGTGTGTCGCCGGTGAACATTTAGTAATATTTTCGAGATGTGGACTTACTTTATTTTTTCGTCGGGAGACGATTGGGAACTCTGAAATTTTACCGCCAATGTATAGTGTGGATTCGGACTTGTGAATTTTGCCAGTAGCATCTGAGAACTTGAATCTGAAGCAAGCTAGGTGTAGAATTTTTCGAGGCTATGAAGGAAGTAGCGTACTAGCTGAGATATTGCCTGATTACATTCTTGCATAGGATAAATATTCGTGCTTTGAAGTTGATTGAAATTGTTGTTGCAGGTCATAAAGAAATTAAATCCAACAACTCGGTTAAACTCAAGCCCTTGTTAGTTGTAAACTTTATTAATCAAATCCCTTCCCGCGTTTTGTTGAATAATGTGAGCAAATGTGATGAGTATTCGAAAAGTTGGTCCCTAGGAGTTAACATAGCCAATCTTTAGAAAACTTCAACATTTCATTGTAGCTCATGATGGTGCGGTACCAAGTAAAACATCAATAAATAGGTAATTTGGACAGTCTTCCTGGGTGCTTACAGCTGTTTCAGTGATTTATTGGATATTCACTTTCAAGCGACATTTGTTCAGTTCAGTACTTCAGTCCTATGTTTACATTTTCAAGTTAACTGTGCACATAGGAGTTAGTGGTCTGTGTAGTACAGTAGCACTGTACAAAAGAAAGCTCGGGTGTTGCACCAATTTAATTCTCGTGCCATTGAAAAGACGAGTGAATTAGTGTCAGTGGCGTTGTTAAACAGCTGAAATCGTCAACACTGAACAAATCTCAAGTGTCCGATTGACTTCCTATCAAATTCTAACCCAACTTGCGGCTGAGCTGGCCCCTCTGTTAATAATAATCTATCGTAATCACTCGAAGGCTCGGGGAGAGAGAAAGAGAGAGAGAGAGAGCTTTCGCATGCCCGACAGTGTTGCCAACCATAGAACTTTATTCCTCGTACATAAACAATTAAAATACTTTGGCTTTCAAACCTCATACAGTTATCAAGCATTTAAAATGTTATAAAACCAAATATAAGACATGTTAAATGAGTGTGGATTTAGCAGGCACTTGTTAATTGAAATATTTTGAATTAAACAAATAAAATATTACGTTGGCCATATTTTATGGACTCAGATTCTGGACACATGAATATTCTGGACACATTAATATCGATACAATTTATTTCACTCTTGGAAGTAACAAGGATTCGCAAAAGCGCATTAACCATTGAAGTTAAGTGAGAATGTACATTGACACACTATTTCACCACGGGATATAACAATTAGGTGATAATTTATTAGTTTATAAAATTACACAGGTACATGATATATGAGGGTGGTTTGAAAAGTTCTCGTAACGGAATAGAAAAAAAGTTCTTACATCACTGAACCTTTTTTTTTTAATATTTCAATGTAGTCTCCTTGTAGATTAATGCACTTGGTCCAGCCATGTTCCAGTGCCTTGATCCCATCTCGAAAATGAGTTTCTTCCAGTCCTGCAAAATAATTGTCAACTTCAGCTGTCAATTCTTTGTTTGAAGTGAATCTTCGTCCACCAAGAAAAATTTTCAGTTTTCGGAAGAGATGGAGGTCTGACCGAGCCATATCGGGTGAATAACGCGGGTGTGGCAACAATTCACCTTAGTTCGTGTAATTTTGCCATGGGGACGGCACACGTTTTTGATCCAGCGTCAAGAGTCGCAGCACTCATCTTACAGATATTTTTTTCATTTCCAATTCTTCAGTTAAAATGTGATATATCCTTTCAGATGACATCGGCTATCCTCCATTATCATTTTGTGCACTTTTGCAATGATTTCTGGAGTAGTGACATATCTTGGCCGACCACTGCATCATCTAAGGTCCCCTGACCAAATTTAAATTCTTCTGTCCGCTTGGCAACAGTTGAATACGATGGAACAGAGCCCCCAGTGTATTTTGGAAATTGGAATGAATGTCCTTTGCTTTCATACCTTTCTTTACAAAGTACTTGATCAATGCTCGAATTTCGATTTTTTCCATCTTCGCAAATCACTATGCGGGAACAACAACAGAGTCACATCCCCGCCACAGCTCTCTTCCAAGAGCACTGACGTGGCACATGTTTACAGGCAACAGTCCAATGAATATCACGTACAACTCGTTGTCCTAGCGCTGACCTCTCGCGGTGATTCCGAGAACTTTTCAAACCACCCTGATATTATTATTATTTAGACGATCTTTAAGACACTTTAGTTAACTGTTTTGTTAGCTGACTGGAATATATTTCCCTCTCATTGGCATGAAAATTTTTTCGTTGCTTTGGCAAATGTTTGGTGACGTTGAAGCGTTTTTCGTTCCTGGTCTGCCATTAGAGGTGCGACTTAGGCCATGACACTGCTACAGATCACTCAACTGTGGCGCCATCTAACCCACATTTGCATACAACTATGAATTTTTATGGTATTTTCTAGTCTTAATTTATGTCTCCAAATATAATATCAGGCACATCCTCAGGTTTACTGCTATCGTTCTTATTTATGTTGCTGTATAATTTTTCCCTACTCATATGGTTATACATGTCTTTTTTTGGTTCAAAATCGACGCAATTTTCAGTACATGTTGGTCCTTTTACTCTCTCTGCAGCAAGAAGTGATCCGTTCACATTTTCCACAGTTGGCCAGTTTCTTATGTCTGTTTTTATGAAATTAACCTTACTGAAAGCTCGGTCACAGTCAGCATTTGTATGAGGTGGGGACAGTGCAGTTAGAGCAAAAAGAGCCAACTTAGAAAAATCTTCTGTTTTCAGGAAAAGATCCCAAAACTTATCTGGTTCACTAATTTCATTCAATCCTTCAGGATACCAAGTTTGTGCGTTTAGCAGCCGTCTCCACTGATCATCCATTATTTGTTTTTTTTTTTTTGCATGATCTGGTGCAACTATAGGCAGAACCACATCAATAAGAGACTTTAGTGCTGGGAGACGGCTCCTAAAATTGCGAGAGAGCGCTGATTCTGGTTTGAAAACTTATAAAATTGACAAGACAGGATTCTCCATGTTGTATCGTTTTTTTTTATTTCTGTGGCAGCAACTTGAAATTTTTCCATCATGAGAAAAATTGTTGAATATCTGCTGAATGTCTGACCACATCTGGATGTTTTAAGAGCTTGTACACTTTGACACCTAGATACAGTTCAGTGTTGTGGAGTTGATGTCGCTGACTTTCAGGGTCTATTTCACCTAGGTATGCCATCATGACATATTTGCATTATAAATAAATGAACCATGGACCTTGCCATTGGTGGGGGGACTTGCCTGCCTCAGTGATACAGATAGCCGTACTGTAGGAGCAACCACAATGGAGGGGTATCTGTGGAGAGGCCAGACAAACGTGTGGTTCCTGAAGAGGGGCAGCTGCCTTTCCAGTAGTTGCAGAGGCTATGGTCTGGATGATTGACTGACCTGGCCTTAGAACACTAGCCAAAACGACCTTGCAGAGCTGAATAACAAAATTGGAATACAGGTAAGCTACTACAAACAGCATAGTGAATGCATTATTGTGGCCAGGATAGATACGAAGCCCACGCCCACCACAGTAATACAAATTTATATGCCAACTAGCTCCGCAGATAACGAAGAGATTGATGAAATGTATGATGAGATAAAATAAATTATTCAGATAGTGAAGGGAGGCGAAAATTTAATAGTCATGGGGGACTGGAATTCGACAGTAGGAAAAGGAAGAGAAGGAAAAGTAGGAGGTGAATATGGAATGGGGGTGAGGAATGAAAGAGGAAGCCGCCTGGTAGAATTTTGCACAGAACATAACTTAATCGTAGCTAACACTTGGTTCAAGAACCATGATAGAAGGTTGTATAGATGGAAGAGGCCTGGAGATACTGGAAGGTTTCAGATAGATTATATAATGGAAAGACAAAGATTTAGGAACCAGGTTTTAAATTGTAAGACATTTCCAGGGGCAGATGTGGATTCTGACCACAATTTGTTGGTCATGTACTGTAAATTGAAACTGGAGAAGCTGCAAAACGGTGAGAATTTAAGGAGATGGGATCTGGATAAACTGAAAGAACTGGACGTTGTAGAGAGTTTCAGAAAGAGCATTAGGGAACTATTGACAAGAACCGGGGAAAGAAAAGCAATAGAAGAAGAATGGGTAGCTTTGAGATATGAAATAGTGATGGCAGCAGAGGATCAAGTAGGTAAAAAGACCAGCCTACTAGAAATCCTAGGGTAACAGAAGAGATATTGAATTTACTTGATGAAAGGAGAAATTATAAAAATGCAGTAAATGAAACAGGCAGAAAGGAGTGCAAATGTCCCAAAAATGAGATCGACAGGAAGTGCAAAATGGCTAAGCAGGGATGGCTAGAGGACAAATGTAAGGATGTAGAGGCATATATCACTAGGGGTAAGATAGATACTGCCTACAGGAAAATTAAAGAGACCTTTGGAGAAAAGAGAACCACTTGTATGAATATCAAGAACTCAGATGGAAACCCAGTTCTAAGCAGAAAAGGGAAAGCAGAAAGGTGGAAGGAGTATATAGAGGGTCTATACAAGGGCGATGTCGTTGAGGACAATACTATGGAAACAGAAGAGGATGAAGATGAAATGGGTGATACGATACTGTGTAGAGAGTCTGACAGAGCACTGAAAGACCTAAGTTGAAACAAGGCCCTGGGAGTAGACAAAATTCCATTAGAACTACTGATAGCCTTGGGAGAGCCAGCCCTAACATAACTCTACCATCTGTTGAGCAAGATGTATGAGACAGGTGAAATACCCTCAGACTTCAAGAAAAATATAATAATTCCAATCCCAAAGAAAGCAGGTGTTGACAGCTGTGAAAATTACCGAACTATCAGTTTAATAAGTCACGGCTGCAAAATATGAAACGAATTCTTTACAGACGAATGGAAAAACTGGTAGAAGCCGACCTCAGGGAAGATCAGTTTTGGTTCTGTAGAAATGTTGGAACACATGAGACAATACTGACCCTACAACTTATCTTAGAAGACAGATTAAGGAAAGGCAAACCTACGTTTCTAGCATTTGTAGAGATAGATAAAGCTTTTGAGAATGTTGGCTGGAAGCGAAAGGCTATTTATAATTTGTACAGAAACCAGGTGGCAGTTATAAGAGTCGAGGGGCATGAAAGAGAAGCAGTGGTTGGAAAAGGGAGTGAGACAGTGTTGTAGTCCATCCCTGATGTTATTCAATCTGTATACTGAGCAAGCAGTAAAGGAAACAAAAGAAAAATTTGGAGTAGGAATTAAAATCCATGGAGAAGAAATAAACAACTTTGAGGTTTGCCGTGACATAGTAATTCTGTCAGAGACAGCAAAGGACCTGGAAGAGCAGTTGAATGTAATGGACAGTGTCTGGAAAGGAGGATATAAGATGAACATGCACAAAAGCAAAATGAGGATGGTGGGATGCAGTCAAGTTGAATCAAGTGATGCTGTGGGATTTAGATTAGGAAATGAGACACTTAAACCAGTAGATGAGTGTTGCTATTTGGAGAACAAAATAACTGATGATGGTCGAAGGAGAGAGGATAGAAAATGTAGACTGGCAATGGCAAGGAAAGCGTTCCTGAAGAAGAGAAGTTTGTTGACATCTACTATAGATTTAAGTGTCAGGAAGTCTTTTCTGAAAGTATTTGTGTGGAGTGTAGTCATGTATGGAAGTGAAACGTGGACAATAAATAGCTTAGACAAGAAGAGAATAGAAGCTTTCAAAATGTGATGCCACAGAAGAATGCTGAAGATTAGATTGGTAGATCACATAACTAATGAGGAGGTATTGAATATAATTGGGGGGAAGAGTAATTTGTTGCACAACTTGACTAGAAGAAGGGATCAGTTGGTTGGGCCACTTTAGTATTGGAGGGCAGCGTGGAGGGTGAATATCGTAAAGGGAGACCAAGAGATGAATACACTAAGCAGATTCAGAAAGACGTAGGTTACAGTTGGTATTGGGATATGAAGAAACTTGCACAGGATAGAGTATCACGGAGAGCTGCATCAAACCTGTCGCTGGACTGAAGACCACAACAATAACAAGAACAACAACAAATAAAGTAATAGGATTTCCTGGTAGAGTGCACGTATTTTCTCACGTGGATTGTGAATAACTACTTTATCGCTTTGAAATTCCAGATTGAATTTAGTAAATAAAAGCAGATACCATTCAAAGAAACAAAAATAAAGTTGGTAGAGTGTGTTTTGCTGAGTTTTTCAGAATTAAATACTGCCGAATTTCACACATCGGCTTTGGATTTATGTGTACAATTTGTCATGAAATCGATAAAAAATAGACGTAGGGATTCCCACTATTCTAATATCCTTTCAGCCACTACTGAAAATGAGAGCTATTTTGTCTGAGATGGCTTAAGAATTTTGTGAGGCGCCACTTCAACAAATGACTGGAAGCTACGAAAATCAAACTGGCGTTTATCACTGTGTTTAGAAAGTTATAAATATCACGAGCTTACTGCTCTTCACTTTCAGGTAACTGTTTACATGCTTCACTGACACACAAATGGTCAGAGTGACAAACACATTTCACTACTGTGATTCCTTCAAAATCGAGTTTTTATGGAGTCTTTCTCACCCATCACGATGTTACACCCATCTGAGTCAAGGCCTACAATACTTTTGAGTGGGACATTAGAGCTGGTGAATGAATCGATAAGAGATTTGTGTTAAATCTCGACACTGGCTGTGGGAATATCATCAGCAGCGGTTCTTTCCTTAAAAACGTGGTGCAACTTCTAGAATGAGCTACATATTTTTTGAGCTTCTTGATCTAAATAGCGTACCACAATGCAAGCAGTTTTGACCGATGAAGAGTCGATTGTCTCGCCCGTCATGACCGAAATTTCTGTTTTTTTTTTTTTTTTTTTTAGTTTTTGGGCTTATTCCACTTTATGACCTTCTCCAAAAACGTTCTTTATCTCTGCTGTTAATTTAGTTCGTTTGAGCTCTATTTCCTGAATTAGACTCCATCACAACTTCTTTTAATAAAGGTATCAAACGGTCAGCAACCGAAAAAGTTATGCTCTGCAAGGAAAAAAACGCGTTCTTTTTCTTTAGTTTGTGGAGTTACATTTTTTTGGAATCCAAGCGATGTTAATGTTTGCGTTTTTACACTAGAACCATGTTTGTTATTTATATGGGTTTTGGTAGTTACATGAGTTTTCAAATTAGATATTTCAGCTACCATCGACGTTCCCGGGCATAATGCACACTTAGCTTTAGTTGAATCATTGGTGTCTGGCACAAGCCAGTCCTTAAAAGCTGGATCCTTCAACCACTGATGTCTGAAATTTTGCGAGCGATGCTGTGTTACATTCCTTTTTTCTTGTCCAGCCACTTTTTTAGGTATTTTTCCTGGTGTAGTAAGAGTACATGAACAGTCACTGTCTTTTTCTCAGTCATCATGATTACAGGTAAATAAGTAGTACAAACAACTACACAAGAGACACAATACTACATGTATGGAATAGAGATAAGTAGATACTACTTACGGTGAGGTGAGATATTGTCACTGCCAGTAACACACCTGCGCTGAACTATTGATGCACTGTGAGCTCAGAGCGCTGTAACGATCGCCTAATTTCGTTAAAGGGCGTTGCGTATGTGTTCGTTCAAATGTGTGGCTACTTCATTATGAAATACCTACTGAAATAATACCGCACCAGGCATTGTTAGACCGCATATGTTAGCAGCACTACGTTTTCAGTTCGGTAATTGGATATGCGTCGGAGGAAGGGACCATCTATTATTGGCTAAGTAGTACATTCACCTTGTGATAGAGACGACATATACGAAGAACGGAATTTGTTCTTTGAGGATTCTTGGCTAAGTAACCATAGAGTAGATTGCTTTTTCTTTTAAATTATGACATGTTTATTTAGGGATAGCTTAGACTAGACTTTCAGTATATGATTGCAAGTGTTACATCAATTTTTGTGTGACTGAAGGCCACTGAAACGAAAATTAATATCAGTGAGAAAAAAATTATTTTATTTCCATTGGACTTTCTCGTCCTCATTGTCATATACTCTAGTGTGCAAAATTCGAAAATTAGCTAGGCTTCATCAACTAATTTTTTTTATGAATTGCAAATAAATAAAGATTGATTAATGTCCTTATTACAATGAAACATTTAATTTCTATAGTAATAGGAAAGTCACAACAGAAGCGTTAATTTTAGAGAACATTGCGCCATATTCAGGAAATGAACGAGTCTAATTTATTACCATGGAGAATAGATCCGATCCCCTTGAGTATTACATTTAACAGTGTTTGAATTGCTGAGTAACAGTGTGTGGCGCATGTGTCACTTCCATGCTAATTAGAAGTATATCTTATGATACGCATGGGCATGGGAGACTATTCCTTGTAAAGTTTTTCTAGTTTCCTGGGATGAGGGGAAATGTGGCAAGGGGGAACGAAAGCAAAAGTCAACGCGTAACAGTGGAATGGCTTCTTCATGGTATTGCCAACGGGCATGCTGTCCTTCCTTATTGTGATGTAAACAAACACGAAAGTAAACACATTTGCTGAAAGATCATATTTGTGCAAGTTTATATTAAGTTACGGTTTGTCTTTATATCAATGAATATGAAATACAGAAAAGAGTAACACAGTTATTCAATGAGTGAGACATGAATTACATTGAAAACATGTAAAAATATTCAGAACGGATATAATCATTAACAAGTCAGTTGCACGCAAGACATTCTTCTGCACTCTAGATTTCCGTGTCATCATCATCATCATCGCCATTACCGCTGTCACATCCACTGCACACTGAATTTCTGTTCATTGTAGTGCTGCACACAGCAAATCGCATTCGTTGGCAGCAGTGTGTAAAAATATGAAACGTCCTGTACTCTGGCGACGAGCTCCGAGGAAAACTGAGGGAGCTAAGGGAACTAGGAAAACTTTGAAAGATACATTAAAGTGAAAAAAATCCGCCAACGTATTTGATGCGTCTACTTTTCATGTAGTACAGCCAATGTAGCCGAAGTTTATAGACCCATTTACGCTATAAATTGTTGCCCACAATAAAAAACCATATTATAAAATTTCCCGTGTCGGGATCTCGTACATAACTGTAGGAGCATGACTGTGTCCCCGTACCTCATACAGCAGACCAAAAACCTCGTATCTGTACGGGGAACATCGTACGTTTGGAACCCTGATGCCCAGTAGCTGCTAGAAACCAAAGATTACACCTTTGTACAAGAAGGGTACCAGAAGTGATCCACAAAACTACTGTACAGTATCCTTGACATCCGATTGTTGTATAATCTTAGAACTTATTCTGAGCTCAAACATAATATCTCGAGCAGAACGACTTCCTCCATGCCAACCAGCATGGATCTGGGAAACATAGATCATGTGAAACCAAACTCGCATTATTCTCACATGGCATCCTAAAGCCAAGGAGAAAAGTAGTGAGGTAGTTGCAGTTTGACTCAGTATCACATTTATTATGAAAGCTACGACTGTATGCGCTATCAGACGAAATTTGTGACTGGACTGAGGTTTCTTGGTAGGGAAGATATAACATGTTATGTTGGATGGAGAGACATTGACAGATGTAGAAGTAACTTCAGATGTATCCCAGGGCAGTGTGTTAGCTCATTTGCTGTTCTTGCTGTATATTAATGGCATTGGGGACAATATTAATAGTAACCTTTTCGTTGATGATGCAGTTATCTACAGTGAAGTACCATCTAAAAAAACTATACCAAAAATCGGTCAGACCTTGAAGATTTCAATGTGGTGGAAAGCTTGGCAACTTGCTATTGTTCAGAAATATACAACTGTGCACTACAGAAAAAGAACAAACATATCATCCTTGGAATATAATATCAGTGACTCATAGTTGGAATCTGTAAACTCATACCGATACCTGAGTGTAATACTTAGTAGGGACATGAAATGGAATGATCACATTGGCTCAGTTGCAGGTACAACAGGTAGCAGAGTTCAATATGTTGGGGGAATACTGGGAAAATTCAATCAGTCTACAACAGAGGTTGCCTATGAAGCACTTGTGTGACCCATCCTAGAATAATGCTCATGTGTATCGAACATGTACCAGATAGGATTAGCAGGGGATATTGAACGTGTATAGAGAAGGGCAGCATGAATGATCATAGGTTTGTTTGACCCATGGGAGACTGTCACAGAAGTGTTGAAAGAACTGAACTGGCAGACTCTTGAAGAGAGATGGAAACGATTCCAAGAAAGACTACCGACGAAGTTTCAAAAAACAGTTTTAAATGATGCCTAGGAATATACTGCAATCCCCTACACATTGCTCCAGTAGGGATCGTAAGGAGAAGATTAGATTAATTACAGCACACACACAGGCATTTAAACAATCATTCTTCCCATGCTCTACACATGAATGGAATGAGGAAAAGCCCTAATAACTGGTAGATGGCGATGTACCTTCTGGCATACACTTGACAGTCGTTCACAGAGTACAGGTGTAGATGGCCTCAGGAGAGCCTACAAATCAAATACGATAATGATTAAAAGGATAGAAAGGTATAAAATCCATTAGAAGAACATGAGAAAATGCTAAGGTAGAGTTTAATTTCTAATGTTAACAGACGATTTATATTTGTATTCTATTCATCTCATAACATAATTTTACAGGCCACCTGATCGTATTGTACAGGAAACACTGTTTTTGGCTTATGATATGCATAGGTACATTATTTTCTAATACTAATTTTACCAGCACATGTTTGTGTCGAACACAGTAATAATATTATAATGTTTTTCTCAAGTCATACCAGTACTTAGGGTCTAAATTTTCCAGACTTTATTTTGTACATACTGTATAATACACAACACACTGATATTAAATCGTTACACTGTTCAAATAATCATCTCAGCACTGCATTCTTCAAGCTACCCCCACCTACCCCCCCCCCCCCGCCCTCCACCAGGAATACCAATATGAAAATTTTCGTTCCGTGTATCCTTGACGTTAACGTCCTGTTACATTCATGTTGTGTATGAATACAAATGTTGAAATGGACAGCAGGACTCGCAGAATAGACGTCTCATTGCACATTAAAAACAAAGCTGTTTCACTCTCTAATACATGTGACTGTGTGTTTAACACTTGTATACAGGAAGTAATCACTGTTACCTATCAATTTAAACATCCATAAAGATTATTCTAACATATATCGAGAAGTATGGAGCACGAAAATGGAACATTGTCTACAGTGCAAAAATCAAGGGATACGACTAGGTCGCTTAATGTCCTGTAAAACTGATTGTTTGGAAGGCTTGACGTAACCAGTTCCAAATGTTGCAGTTGAGGGGGTTATGGTCTCGTGTCTTTCATCCAGTTAGCGAAAAAGACATTCCTCATGTGTCTTTTGAAGTGGCATTGATAAATAGTTTTTATTAGTGGCGTTACAACATAGCAACAAATTCTGTAGTAGAACTTGAAAAGATTCATGTCTGTTTATCTTAAGTACACTACAGGAAATTCGACCATACAGCTAAAAGAAATGACTATGTGTCATGGATCAGGTAAATTTGCAACCACTTCTATTGAAATCAAAACGTTAAGAACCAAGGTTCCTTCAACTGAACAGACTTAGTTTTGATCTGTAGGTAATCAGTGAAGATCCAAACTTTATTTTTGACAAAGATGAATTTTTCGTTTTCCTTACATCTGCAGTTCAGTGACTGAAGCTACAAAATATAGGTTGAATAATTGTATGTGTGAAGAATCTATCGAGCAATTGTGTTCGATTTTCAGTTGACAACTGACTCACTAATAGATTAACAGGTACTGGCTTTTTGTTTGTTTCTGCTTAACCAGTACGACTGACTGCACGAACATGTTTTAGTTTTTCAACAGCGTTAAAGGAAATGTCTGGACTGTACACACACTGACAGAAAGAAAATCGCAACACCAAGAAGGAGTTGTGTGACATAAACGAAAGTTGGTAGGCCTGAAAGATGATGTCTACTAAAATTTGGCGCCAGTCAGTTAAGAGTGATGCCAGTAAGGAATACAAATCAGAAACTTCCTGGCAGATTAAAACTGTGTGCCCGACCGAGACTCGAACTCGGGACCTTTGCCTTTCGTGGGCAAGTGCTCTACCAACTGAGCTACCGAAGCACGACTCACGCCTGGTCTCACAGCTTTACTTCTGCCAGTATCTCGTCTCCTACCTTCCAAACTTTACAGAAGCTCTCCTGCGAACCTTGCAGAACTAGCACTCCTGAAAGAAAGGATATTGCGGAGACATGGCTTAGCCACAGCCTGGGGGATGTTTCCAGAATGAGATTTTCACTCTGCAGGGGAGTGTGCGCTGATATGAAACTTCCTGGCAGATTAAAACTGTGTGCCCGACCGAGACTCGAACTCGGGACCTTTGCCTTTCGTGGGCAAGTGCTCTACCAACTGAGCTACCGAAGCACGACTCACGCCCGGTCTCACAGCTTTACTTCTGCCAGTATCTCGTCTCCTACCTTCCAAACTTTACAGAAGCTCTCCTGCGAACCTTGCAGAACTAGCACTCCGCTGCAGAGTGAAAATCTCATTCTGGAAACATCCCCCAGGCTGTGGCTAAGCCATGTCTCCGCATTATCCTTTCTTTCAAGCTAAGGTGTTTATGGCTCTTTTGTCTTAATGTCAGCCTTGTGTATGGTAGGTCTATGTTACTATTATTTCGAGTATTATGAACATGCACTTCAGATCTTAAATTAAAGTTCTTTATGTTCTCTTTAGCATATATTAAACAATTATAAATGTATATACTAGGTAGTGTCATTATTTTTAGTTCTTTAAAATGATTTTTGCAACTTTGTCTTGGTGCTAGTCCTAAAATGCAGATAACTGCTTTCTTCTGCCACTTGAAGATGTTACTTGAACCCACTGAGTTACCCCAAAGAAGTACCCTATTTTGCAGTTGTGAATGGAAAGATGCAAAGTATGTGCAAATTAGCAGATTTTTACTGATAACGTGTCTCAGCTTGTGTAATAGAAAGAGAATTCAAGCAAGTTTGCCACATAGATAATTTGTGTGTCTGTCCCATGTAATTTTTTGATCTATATGTAAACCTAGTAACTTGACATTTTTTGTATTCTGTTCAGTTGGTTTCAGGTGAAGTAAATTTATTGTTTTCAATTTGTTTATTGATAAAAGGTTGGCACTGCACCAGTCGCTGCTCATTTCAGTTACTACTTTGTTGTATTCTATGACATCTTGCAGATTTTCTCCATCTGTTATTTGTGTCATATCATCAGCATACAGTACATTGTTGCATGGCATATAATTCGAGAAATCATTGATGTAAACAAAAACAGGAAAGGGCCAAGCACTGAGCCTTGCGGAATTCCTCTCTTTACTTTCATGGGTGTTGACTTTTGATAGTTTGTTTTTACTAACTGTACCCTATTGCTTAAGTATGATCGAAAAAATTTTAATGGTTTATCTATAATACCATAATGCTTTAGTTTTTTTATAATTATTTCATGTGTGACTAAGTCAAAATCTTTTGTTAAATCTAACAATGTAGCACAAGTGAGTTTATTGTTTTCATATCCTTCATATATATTACTAAGGAGGCATTCAACTGCATTGGTTGTCGATAGTTCAGATCGAAAGCCAAACTGGTTCTTACTGAACAATTTATTACATTCAAAATAATTGTAAATGTGGATATGTAAGCAGTTTTCTATTGCTTTTGATATAATGGGAACTATTGATATAGGTCTATGATTGTTTGGCATTTTTCTGTCGCCTTTCTTATATATTGGGAGTGTAACTGTCATTTTCAGACATTCAGGGAATACTCCTTCTTCAAGTATGCGATTCGTCAGTTATGTTAGTGGCCTTAAGATTGTAGTGGCTATGTGTTTAACAATACTGTTACTAAGCCTGTAATAGTCCTCTGTCTTTGAGTTTTTAAGTTTCTTTATAGATTTGATAATGTGGTCAGAGGTGATTTTTGACCGAGAGAATTTCTGGGTTGCTGGTACTTGTTGTTTAAGAAGGGTTCCAGCAGCTGAAATATTATCAGAATGATTTTTACCAAAAGAAGAAGAAGAAGAAAAAGAAGAAGAAGAATGAGAGCTGGCACTATTTATAAAATATTCGTTAAGGATGTTGCAATCTATAGGCACTGTGGCTTCCTGTTGTCTCATATTGATTTCACTTTATATTATATTCCAAACTGCTTCGCTGGCATTTTTTGAGTCTGCAATATATTCATCATTTACTTTACAAATAGCTGATTTTATTTCATATTTGCACAACTTCTTAAGGGTCACATAGTGTTTCCTGGCTTCCTCATTTTTACCACTATTATTTTTTACTATAAGTAGCAGTGTCCTCATTTTCTTGAGCTCTGGAGTGTACTACTTGTTAGAGTGCTGAGGTTTTTTTCTGTTGTTAGGGGTGCATCTTTATGTGATAAGCGGACAATGACCATCTATTGCATTTTTAATGATATATAAAACATAGAGAAACATTCAGCAAGACTTTTTATATTGTGTAGTATATTTGCCCAATCTACCACCTTCATTTCATGTTTAAATTGTACAATATTGCTCTCTTTTAGTATTCTGAAAGTGACTAATTGTTTTGTTCTCTCTGGGATCATACTGCCTATTCTGACCCATATCCCGTCATGGTCAGATAACTCTAACTTAATCACATCATGCTTTAGATTTACATTACTAATTACATTGTCAAGGCATGCATCTAGTTTAGTAGGTTTTTCATTTATACGGTAGCAGTTTAGCCTTTAGACTGTTAACCATATCATTTACATTTTTTCTACTTTCCCTTGTACCTATATTGAAGTCACTTTCAATAAATACTTTGTGATTTGTGTGTTTAGTGAATAATTTGATTAGTGAATTTAGTTTATCTATAAGAACTTCCTCATCAGAGGCTGATGTACGGTACACAGAAGCGATGATAATTTTTTGGGTATGCAATACTATGGCTGCTACTTCAAATGCACCTTCAATGCAATGTTTGTGTAGGTTGTAACCTCCCCACAAGAAAATTTGAAAGTCAATGATTATAAAAAACAATGTAAATGTACCAAATGTTGTCTTCCCACAAAAGTGAATAGTAAAAATGAGCCAAGCGTAACCTCCTTGCAAAATTTTAGAATAATAATTGCCCAAATATAAACTCCCCACAAAATTAACGTTAAGGAATGATAATTGATCATTAAACCCACAATAATGTTAATTAAATAATGAACCATGAACTGTATGTAACATCTCAACACAAATAATTAAACCTGATAAATTTTGTAAGGGCAGCTGCGCTGACCTACGGCCCTGTGAAATAATTAAACTTGAATAAAAAAACCAAAATTCTTACCTCAGTAAAACTGCATCTATATCTGCTCTTATTTTTCGGCACAGCTCCGTGCAATGCTGGCCTATATTTAATTTTGATTCTTGGAGGAAATGCATAGGAAATATTCTTTAAATTGAAATGAATGCTTTTTCTTCAAAAGAGTGGAAAAATTCTTTAAATTGAAATGATTTTCTTTAAAAAATTTACTTTATAAAAAAAATTATTATTGGGGCATCATTTTTTGAACAAATTAATTACAATTAACATACGTTATTAGCTGAGCACAATGCTGCTTCATTACCTTCTACAATAATATACATATCGTCCACCACATTCCTGACCAGACTCGTGGGCAGAGCGCACCGCGGACGCATGCCGACTCGCCACACACAACTGTATCCGACTTCTACTACAGACAGAGTGCAACTTGCAACTGAACTCTCGCGCGGTCAAGCGCAGACTAGCAACGATAAATAACTCTCTGGTCAGAGATTCTGTCATGCCTCGCCATCGCTGGTAATGAATACATATGAAACATACGCGTTTCATAACCCTCCACTGGGGGGGGGGGGGGGCAAAAATTTGGCAGCGATGGTGAGTCATTTGGATTTGTAATGAGCAACGAATTTTTACTTAACTAATTAACTTTACAATTACAGAATATACAGATATATAGGTGTAGAACATGAAGTAAATACAGTGCACATGCACTGAGTACAGAACATATCAGGTAATGACAAAATATATACAATGAGTACAAAACATATTCACAAATGGCAAAAGTGCACACGCACAGTAGTACAGAACTTATCAGCAAATCACAAAAAATGTATATGCAATGAGTAGAAAACATGTTAACAAAATGATAAAAGTGCACATGCACTCTAGTTCAGAACATATTTGCAAAATCACAAAATGTATAGGCCATAAATACAAATCATGATAACAAAATGATGATATTTTTTTTACTATGTCACAAGAATTAGGATAGGATAGGGAAAGATTGCGTCATGGTTGTAGCACTTTAGGTTGCACGCAGCTGCACTGAAAGTCCATATCTTTCTACAGAAGCACAACACCAAGTGAGGCAATCTAAAGTTCTTTTTCCAGAAGTATTAATCAGCGTAGCCAAGACACTGAAATGCCGTAGTAATATTCCATGTTATCCTTTTGGTAGTACATTAGGTACACCAAACAGTGTTCTTATCGTTTTCCGTATCCAGCCTGTATGACAGTTCTCGTGACTTTAAATTAAACTCGTCGTGCTCTGTCATTTTCAAATTTTTTTACTGATAGAAAATGTTTGTAATCAAAATTATCGTCACTGTATGACGGAACAGGTTCAGGATTGTATGGGAATCTGTTTGACTGTGACTGTTCGGAATCTAACTCACGTACTCTCTGTAGATTACCTAAATTATACTGGCTGTGTGAGTGTGAGAAATGTTCGGAATTCGCCGTATGCTGTGACGTGTTAAACGTTGAAATATTTTTCATCTCTGTTACTTCTTGCTGAAGGGTTGACAACTTTCTACGTAATGTGTTATTAGACGAATCGATCTAATTGATTGTCTGCTGTAAATTTTGGAATTCAGGTGTTTGGTAAACAAAACCGGTGAAGTATCGTCTGATTTGCTGTCATTATTATTTTCAATAACGTCAATACGACTGGCCAATTCATCATATTTTTCAGTCAGTATTTTTACCTGATCATCGTTTTTAGTGTCAGAAGCATTAATTTGTTTTTGTATTTTACGTGTAGTTTCGCTCAATTTTTTAACGTCAGCTGTGATAACATCAGAATTCTGTGTTAGTTCTAATTGTTCGAGTCTGTCTGTCACTGTCTGAAAGTCTGCTGTGCGTGTGTCCGTTTTTGATTTTAGATCGGAAATTTCATCACGTAATTCTGTGTTCAACTGCTTGATGGTATTAATTTCGACGGACACTGTAGCAATATTGTTGTCTACGTACGTTTTTGCTTTCCCGAACAATTTACGTTTGTCTTCTTGTCTCTGTGCTGTGATTGTTTCCATGACTTGTCGTTTTACTTTATTCTGTTCCCATATAAATTTACGGAAATACGTATCACTGTTTTGTAGGTGGTGATTAAAACGTTCGTCAATTTGAATGTTCTGTTGTTCGAATTTCGCGTCTATCTTTGCATCCATTGTGCACGAAAGTTCTACTGTTATTAATTTAAACTCGTCGCGTAATTGTGTTGCCTTCTCAGAGCATTGGTTACCGACTGCATTAATTTCGTCTCTAAGTGATTCTGTTGTAGTTGTTTGCATATCTCTTAATTCTTGCGCAACAGATCTAATTTCTTCGCTACTTTTCGTAGCACAAGCCTCAATTTCCTCACGTAATTGTTCCTTAGTATCATGACACTGCACGCAACAGCGCTAATCTGTTCACTAAGCTGTCTGGAATTGTTGTCTAATTTTTCATTTAGCTGTCTGGAATTGTTGTCTAATTTTTCACTTAACTGTCTGGAATTGTTGTCTAATTTTTCATTTAACTGTCTGGAATTTTTGTCTAATTTTTCATTTAACTATCTGGAATTGTCTAATTTTTCATTAAATTGTTTGTTATCTTCACTCTGTTGTTTGGAATTGTTATCTATTTGTTTGAAATATTTCTTAGATTGTTTGTTATATTCACTAATTTGTAGCAATAATGCCATAATTTGATCCAGACCAATATTACCTACTCTATTCACTGTGCTGTTTGATGATGTACCTGCAATTGTCACGTTTTGTGTAACCATTTGGTTATTCTGTGATTCTTGAAAATGTTTCCCAATCGGATGTGTACTGTTAGTCACTACACCGGAATTAAATACGTCCGTCGTACTCTGATTCCTCTGTTCATGTTCATTAGAAAAATTTATCTGTTCGTCACGTAAATCCTGCAAACCGGGTGTGTCAAGCTGGGCAGCGCTGATTGCAACAGAACGCCTCGCGTCATCAATTGTCATTAGATTAACAGACGACACAATTGAATTTGTCTGTTCACCACTAGGATCAAAATCAACATTAATGGTCGGTACACACAGATTGTCTGTAAATGGAGGATTGTCATCATTACACTGCGTGACGCAAGTACTATCGGTCAAGTTGTTTAACTCAGTTATTTCACTCACTATACCTCGTGATGTACTATTAACAGTTTTTCACGG
Source organism: Schistocerca nitens (assembly GCF_023898315.1). Lineage (NCBI taxonomy): Eukaryota > Metazoa > Arthropoda > Insecta > Orthoptera > Acrididae > Schistocerca > Schistocerca nitens. The sequence goes on along the minus strand of NC_064614.1, from coordinate 614,723,589 downwards.
CATTTTTACACAAATCACAATTATTCAATAATGAAACAAACACAATACAAAATCCAACAAACACTATTACAACAAAGAGCAAACAAAATTGCCGATGATCTGTGGAAGAAAGATTGACAAATTAGAAAATGCGTTGCGCCAAATGCTAATTATATTAAGTAAATAAGAGCAGATATCTGACTACTTATCAGAAGATTCACAAAGAAATACGATCCTGGTCCGGATGTCGCCAAGTGTAACCTCCCCACAAGAAAATTTGAAAGTCAATAATTATAAAAAACAATGTAAATGTACCAAATGTTGTCTTCCCACAAAAGTGAATAATAAAAATGAGCCAAGCGTAACCTCCTTGCAAAATTTTAGAATAATAATTGCCCAAATGTAAACTCCCCACAAAATTAACGTTAAGGAATGATAATTGATCATTAAACCCACAATAATGTTAATTAAATAATGAACCATGAACTGTATGTAACATCTCAACACAAATAATTAAACCTGATAAATTTTGTAAGGGCAGCTGCGCTGATCTACGGCCCTGTGAAATAATTAAACTTGAATAAAAAACCAAAATTCTTACCTCAGTAAAACTGCATCTATATCTGCTCTTATTTTTCGGCACAGCTCCGTGCAATGCTGGCCTATATTTAATTTTGATTCTTGGAGGAAATGCATAGGAAATATTCTTTAAATTGAAATGAATGCTTTCTCTTCAAAATAGTGGAAAAATTCTTTAAATTGAAATGATTACTTTTCTTTAAAAAATTTACTTTATAAAAAAAATTATTATTGGGGCATCATTTTTTGAACAAATTAATTACAATTAACATACGTTATTAGATGAGCGCAATGCTGCTTCATTACCTTCTACAATAATATACATATCGTCCACCACATTCCTGACCAGACTCGTGGGCAGAGCACACCGCGGACGCATGCCGACTCGCCACACACAACTGTATCCGACTTCTACTACAGACAGAGTGCAACTCGCAAGTGAACTCTCGCGCGGTCAAGCGCAGACTAGCAATGATAAATAACTCTCTGGTCAGAGATTCTGTCATGCCTCGCCATCGCTGGTAATGAATACATATGAAACGTACGTGTTTCAAGGTCTATCACTGAATGCTGCAGATTTAAGTTTTCTTTGATGTAGATTGCAACTCCACTATGTGCAATATTTGTTCTACAATATTTTGTGGCTAATATGTAGCCATAAGGTACACGCAAATATATTTCTGAGTCATGCAACCAATGCTCATTAATACACAGTATGTTGCAGCTAATTTTGTCTGCCAAGTACTGTAACTCATTAACCTTATGTCTTAGGGATTGTACATAAACATGATATAACATTAAATCGGTTTTGTTACTGGGAGGAATACTTGTTGCTTTTTCTGTTGCATTATCTTTACTGTCCCTTGCAAACTGTTGTGACCAAATCCAACTTGTGTTAGATTTGGTCACTACTGGGAGTTTCCCTGTATCATATCTTTGAACTGAAGCCTACAAATTGTTTTATTAACAGAGCTTAATTTTTCTCTTACAATCCCAAGTTTTTTTGCTTAGAAGTGACTATCCTAAGCCATTTAGATGCTGACCGTGGTTTGTATGACAAGCTCTGCTCTGTTACAGTGACAAGGTTTGCTAAGGGGCACAATTGTGGTGTGGCAGCAGTCTGAAATATCATTCATGTCAATCACTGATAATTTTTGAAATGTTTACATATTGAATCATAGAGATTATTTGCTTTTTTAATATCGTTGTTCACACATGATTGTTCTATTAGATCATAACCGTGAGGTATTTTAGCGACTATTTCATTTGTATGTGTTAGCTTACCCAGTGACTCTTTCAGTGCTTTTGTTGCTGCAACTGTTTCATTGTGATACACATCATTAGCACCTCCTATAATTACTGCATAGTGATTTGATGATAGATTCTTGCATTCTTCTTCAACACTGTCAACAACTTGGATTAATCTTGCATTAGGTTTTACTAGTCATTGAATTTTGAACCTTCCTGCTGCATCATCTGTTTTCAGTTTTATAGCTAACCCTCTTCCGAAACTGTGTGAGAAAACTTTTAGGTTATTATAGTGTTTATTTTTTCGTAGTACCTTTACCTTACAAGGCGGTTGAGGTATAATCCATCCTGTGGTGCTTTTCTGAAAATGTGTTTGCCCTGTGGACTTGGACGGTGTTTCGTTATTTAGCTATTCCATTGCTGTTGTAAATTCTCTATGGTAAACTTCCTGTTGGCTTATAGCATTAGATCTTGTCCTACATTCCTAACATTTCCAGTTTGTCAACAATTTTATGTCTTCTATAAGGGATGGATCAACTTTTCCACATCTAAAGTGAAATAGTAGACAACATTCGTTGCACTTCAAACGACTTTTCACATTTTTCTGGCATCTTTTACAATGAGACGAAATTTCAACACTTGAAACTTGGGTGATAGCATCTAGTCTTTTATCAGTGCGAGTTGTGATACGATTTTCTGTTATCATATACGAAAGTTCATCACATTTGTATTTTAATGTATGTATTTATTCTATTAACACAATAATAATTTCATTTTTACAGTCCTTTTTAAGTTTACTATTCAATTCACTTTGATCACATTTTACACATAACCATATTTTCCATTTTGAAGTCGCATTTGCACATTGAAAATGAAATATTGTTTTACATTTCACTCATGTTATTCCTTTGTGAGCTCGCTTTTCACAGTAGCAATAAGCGGAATCGAGAAATACGTTCATATCACTGTTGTAGGACGTGGTTGCTATGCAGCAATGTCTTTATAGCGTTTTTCTATGTCCTTAGTCTTTATTTCAGTTGTTTTTCCGGCAATATGACATGCCAAGCAGATATTATTACGGTAAACACTGAATTGTTTGCAGTTTTCACACATTTTCTCGCAATTTCTTTTTTTACTAACAGGAATATAACACTCGCGATTTACTTCGGCCGCCATCTTGAAAATTATTGTTTTAAATATTCGCTGTAACAGTCGTGAGCATTAGTTACCTTTGAGATCGGATGTGGTGCATTGACGTTAGTCAAGAATGCTTTTAGGATGACGAAGACACCATTAACCAACAGCTCACTGAATTTGAACAAAGTCATTAATAAAGCTATGAGAATCTGGATATTCCTTCTGCGATACTGCATAAAGATGTGGCAGGAATGTAGCCACTGTACGTGATTGCTGGCAGCAGTGGTCACGAGAATGCAAGTACGCAAGAAGCCTAGGATCTGGATGGCCATGAGGCAGTACTGAGAGGGAAGACTATCATGTTAGGCGTGTGGCTCTGATGCATTGTACTGCATCTGCAATTGTCACCACAGTGACACAACGAACTGCTACAAATCAGTTACTTGAAGGACAGTCCCGAGCCAGGCACCCTGTAGCGAGTATTCCACTGACCCCAAACTACTGGCATTTCCGATTTCAGTGGTGTCAAGCGAGAGCTCATTGGAGGGTAGAGAGAAGGTCTGTTGCGTTTTCTGACGAAAGCTGGTTGTTCCTTGGTGCCAGTAACAGCCATGTGGTGGTTAGAACGAGGTCAGTTGAGGCCCTGTAGCCAAACAGTCTGTGTGATAGGCACACTGGACCTGGTCTGGGCTGCCGTGTCGTTTGAAAGCAAGAGCACTCACTCAAATATGGTACCTAGACAAAAATTTCGTTATTCTACACTCCTGGAAATGGAAAAAAGAACACATTGACACCGGTGTGTCAGACCCACCATACTTGCTCCGGACACTGCGAGAGGGCTGTACAAGCAATGATCACACGCATGGCACAGCGGACACACCAGGAACCGCGGTGTTGGCCGTCGAATGGCGCTAGCTGCGCAGCATTTGTGCACAGCCGCCGTCAGTGTCAGCCAGTTTGCCGTGGCATACGGAGCTCCATCGCAGTCTTTAACACTGGTAGCATGCCGCGACAGCGTGGATGTGAACCGTATGTGCAGTTGACGGACTTTGAGCGAGGGCGTATAGTGGGCATGCGGGAGGCCGGGTGGACGTACCGCCGAATTGCTCAACATGTGGGGCGTGAGGTCTCCACAGTACATCGATGTTGTCGCCAGTGGTCGGCGGAAGGTGCACGTGCCCGTCGACCTGGGACCGGACCGCAGCGACGCACGGATGCACGCCAAGACCGTAGGATCCTACGCAGTGCCGTAGGGGACCGCACCGCCATTTCCCAGCAAATTAGGGACACTGTTGCTCCTGGGGTATCGGCGAGGACCATTCGCAACCGTCTCCATGAAGCTGGGCTACGGTCCCGCACACCGTTAGGCCGTCTTCCGCTCACGCCCCAACATCGTGCAGCCCGCCTCCAGTGGTGTCGCGACAGGCGTGAATGGAGGGACGAATGGAGACGTGTCGTCTTCAGCGATGAGAGTCGCTTCTGCCTTGGTGCCAATGATGGTCGTATGCGTGTTTGGCGCCGTGCAGGTGAGCGCCACAATCAGGACTGCATACAACCGAGGCACACAGGGCCAACACCCGGCATCATGGTGTGGGGAGCGATCTCCTACACTGGCCGTACACCACTGGTGATCGTCGAGGGGACACTGAACAGTGCACGGTACATCCAAACCGTCATCGAACCCATCGTTCTACCATTCCTAGACTGGCAAGGCAACTTGCTGTTCCAACAGGACAATGCACGTCCGCATGTATCCCGTGCCACCCAACGTGCTCTAGAAGGTGTAAGTCAACTACCCTGGCCAGCAAGATCTCCGGATCTGTCCCCCATTGAGCATGTTTGGGACTGAATGAAGCGTCGTCTCACGCGGTCTGCACGTCCAGCACGAACGCTGGTCCAACTGAGGCGCCAGGTGGAAATGGCATGGCAAGCCGTTCCACAGGACTACATCCAGCATCTCTACGATCGTCTCCATGGGAGAATAGCAGCCTGCATTGCTGCGAAAGGTGGATATACACTGTACTAGTGCCGACATTGTGCATGCTCTGTTGCCTGTGTCTATGTGCCTGTGGTTCTGTCAGTGTGATCATGTGATGTATCTGACCCCAGGAATGTGTCAATACAGTTTCCCCTTCCTGGGACAATGAATTCACGGTGTTCTTATTTCAATTTCCAGGAGTGTACATTAACTATTTTTTGCAGCTGCAGTTTTTTCCGTCAGTTTACGGTAGTTTTTATTTCAGACACCACACTTTATTTCAATCCATGGCGTGCTATCATGAGTCATATTAGGCAACATGTACTGTGAGCATGGCACGTTAATCTTGGAAGAATGCATTGCTGATGTTTGCTGTTGATACAACAAAGAAAACAATGGTTACAAACTGTAACGACACTCTTGCAGGAGGACGACTGACATTTTCTACATTGTTGGATGCAGCTTAAGAATCTATGTTAATGAATGGGCAGACACAATAACTTGTTATCTACTGTAAATACATTTACAGGCGTGAGTGTATTATAAGAAAATGCAAGGTGGCGCCAGTAAGAACGTACATTTGGAAAGCAAGCACAAGACCTTGAAATATACTGACTTTCGAGAGAAGGAAAATTGTAGCAGACAGTTGTATCAGTTCCTTTTTGAAACATGTTAGAAACAAAACTTTTGGGAGGGCAGTGAAATTATCCATTTGATAACTTGGTGAATGAAGGCCATACATTTGTATCATAATAAACCCCAAGACAGTTGGAAGAGTAGCATTTACACCAAGCAATCAACACAAGCAATTGATTCAAACTTAGAAGTGGAATGACATGTTGTGCAGATTCTGACTGGAGCGTTCTGGTTTGTGTGTTTCTGCTGTAAATGTTGTTGTATGTATTTGTGGCGACTATCGACCAAGTCGCGGTTAATATCTTTGTTTTTGGCAAGCTCTTTGTTTAGTCTGTGGTCGCGCGCGAAAGTGTACGGACGTGTACCGAGAATTCAGAATGTAAACAACTGTATATGTGTGCTTACGAAAAATAAAAACAGTGTTTATTACATGTGGTGTAGCGTGCATCATTGAATTCGGCAACCCTAGTACGCTATACCCATATATTGTTTATAATATGTCGTTTATTTCTTGTGTTTCGTGGGTCAGATCACGCTGTTTACTGACTTATGTAGGTCTAGTGGATATGGCGATCCAATGAGAGGAACAATGTTTTGGACTATGTTGTATTCTAGACCCATATATTGTTTTATGAGCTGTACTCTCAGTTGTAGCATAGCTCAAAATCTACGTTAGGTTGGAAGGTGACAGTTTGGCTGCGAGTTGGCAAACCTAACTAATGTGCCGTGATGACCTTTACTGCATCTATGAGTCAAACCCCCATATACCCACAAATTTTCGGAAGCGCCATTCTGCTGTGTGAGCTAGCGGAAACTGCTGTTGCAGTGCTTTCTCTTAGATCACACAACGACGAACTTCGGGACAGCAATGGGGCCCTCCGCTTACGCATCGCCGCCGTGCAAGCCAAGCTCACGGACACACGTAAGCGGACCGCCCAGCTGTCGCACACGGCCACGCGCCCAACCCCCGCACCACTTCCTCGCACCGGCAGCCGACGCCGCGTGACATTTCTACTGCCGGATGGAAGCTGTACCCGCGACGCTACCAGGTACCCCACCGAGCTCTTCGACAAGGACTACCAGTGGATCACCGCCACCGCTGCTGAACTGCCGGCCTTGGACACACACACGTGTGCATTACAGGTTAGTCACAGTGCAACGGGTGCTGGTCCAGCATCCCCATCGGTGTTCGCGATCAATAACGGTACTGTCCACAGAATAAATACCACAGAAGGCCCACCGGTACGTGCAAAGGCTAGGCGTTTAAATCCGGAAAAACTTAAACACGCTAAAGCTATTGTTCAGGAACTTTTAGATAATAAGACTATCCGCCCTTCTTCTAGTTGTTGGTCGTCACCCATTCATTTGGTGCCTAAGAAAGATGACACTTTCCGCCTCTGCGGTGACTATCGGGCGCTTAACGCCAGAACAATTTTAGATAATTATCCCGTCCCAAATATTCAAGACTTTGCTTCCCAGCTGCATGGGGCACAAATTTTCAGTGTAGTCGATTGTCATAAGGCGTACCACCAACTGCCAATGGCACCTGAGGACGTTGAAAAGACCGCTATCATCACCCCGTTCGGGTTGTTCGAGTATTTGTTTATGCCATTCGGCCTTAAAAATGCTGCACAGACGTGGCAACGGTTCATCGACTCGCTGGTTGGAAAACTGGACTTTGCATATGCGTACCTGGACGACTTGTTAATTTTTTCTTCCTCCCTCGAGGAACATGAACAACATTTAAATACAGTGCTCCAACTATTAAAAGCAAACGGTATCGCAGTGAACAATACTAAGTCACAACTCCGCCGCACCAGTGTCACTTTTCTGGGCCACAGAGTTTCTGGCGACGGCATCCGCCCCCTAACTGAACGGGTGGAGGCCATTAGTACGGTGCCTTTGCCCAAAGATTTTCAGGGCCTCCACCGCTTCCTTGGAACGGTAAATTACTACCGCAAACATATTCCCCGCGCCGCCGACATACAAGCCCCACTGACGGGTGCCCTCGCAGGAAAAAACACATCAGGGTCTCGGGCGGTCACGTGGACTCCAGAAATGCGTCGCGCATTCGATAATCTAAAGTCAGCCTTACAGACAGCTGTTACGCTTGCTCACCCCATTCCTGATGCTCCCATCTCGCTTACTACAGACGCAAGTGATACAGCAGTGGGGGCAGTACTTCAGCAATCCGTGGGTTCTGTTGTACAGCCGCTCAGATTTTTCTCCCACAAACTGACCGCTTCCCAACGTAAATGGTCGACCTTCGACCGGGAACTGTTTGCTATTTACGCTGCTATCAAATATTTGCAAGACGATATCGAAGGTCGCCATCTCGTGGTATTTACCGACCACGAGCCATTGGTTTACGCTTTCCGTAACCCAGGTAAGGACTCATCCCCGAGACGTTTTAGGCATATGGACCTTATATGTCAGTTTATGAATGACATACGTTACGTCAGAGGCGCAGACAATGTCGTCGCTGATTTTCTGTCTCGGGTGTCGGTTTTATCTTCACAACTGGACCTCAGTGAGCTCCCTAAATTGCAGACAGAGGATACTGAACTCGCAGCATTGCGTTCCGATATCAAAACAGGACTCAAACTAGAGTTACGGACACTTCCTGGGTTTTCATCACCCATCTGGTGCGACATTTCAACAGGACGCATACGCCCGGTGATTCCTGCACCTCTCCGCCGGGACATATTTAATAGTATCCACGACTTGGCACACCCTGGCATTCGCGCCTCCGCACGTCTGGTATCTGAACGTTTTGTTTGGCCCGGGGTGATAAAACAGTGTCGCAGTTGGGCACGAGCATGTGTGGCTTGTCAGCGCGCAAAAGTAGGATGTCATGCACAGCCCCCCATGGGTACGTTCGATGTGGCAAAAAGAAGATTCCAGCACATACACATCGATATCGTCGAGCCCTTACCCCCCTCAGGCCCCTTCCGTTACATACTGTCCGCAATTGACAGGTTTACCCGCTGGGTAGAGGTAATTCCTCTCACTAATATCACAGCCGATGCAGTGGCCCGAGCCCTGCTGTTAATGTGGATCTCGCGCTTCGGCTGCCCAGTCTCTGTCACCACCGACCAGGGCCGCCAGTTCGAGTCTGCCCTCTTCCGACAGCTTTGTGAACTGTGTGGGGCGAAACGATTTAGGACTACAGCATACCACCCCCAGAGCAATGGGCTTGTGGAACGCTGGCACCGAACGCTTAAAGCTTCCCTGATGTGCCACGGAGGTGAGTGGGCCGATGCCTTACCATGGGTAATGTTAGGCGTTCGGGCCGCGTACAAAAAGGACCTTGGCGCATCCCTGGCAGAGGTACTGTATGGAGAACCCCTCACACTCCCAGCAGAGTTAGTCGAGCCTTCACTTCCTCCAGATCAAATCTGCGACTCGACATTCGTCGGGCAGGTCAAGGAGCTAATTGCTAACATCCACGTGCCGCCTCCTCGACCACACACGCCTCCTCCCGTATTTCTGCATAAGGACTTGGCGTCGTGCACTCATGTCATGGTGCGAAATGACACCATCCGAGCGGCACTCAGACCTCCATATACGGGCCCGCACAGAGTCATATCACGGCGTACCAACACGTTCGAAGTGCTCATTAACAGCACGCCTCAAACGGTATCCGTCTGCCGCCTCAAACCTGCATGGACTCTGGGAGAACTGCCCGATACCCCACCCAGTCAGACCCCATCCCCTGCTGCACCCACCTCGCATGAGGCATCTACCGACAGTCCATGGATGAGCGACGCCCATTCCCACACGTGTGACGTTCCCCACTCCCAGTCGTGTGACAGTGCTACAGGTGCGTGTGACATTCCTATGTAGAGTGATGCGTGTGATGACTTACCCTCCTACAGGCAGCCCCTCGCCTCTCCCCTGTTAGGATTCAGTGATGTATCAGGGACCAGCCCCAGAGCGTGTGATGTCACCGATGACGACTCGTGTGGAGATTCTGTCAACCCGTATCAGGAAGTGGTAGTGAATGTCAACACTGATCTTATTTGCAGCTCTAATGTGTTTTTTGTTATACAGCCGGGTAATGTGTACATCTTCTACGAACAAGCCAGCTTCCCCAGGGACAACTTAACTCACATTCATCTCCTCCAGTCTGTCCCCTTGCCTGTTGGTACTGACCCATCAACGGTCAAAGTCCTACGTACCGCCACAGGCATTCAGATCCGCTATCCTGGCCCCTCACAACCCACCATCCCCTCCCCAGATCCCTCAACTGCTGTACGAGGATTCACCCGGTCAGGCAGGACCATCCGCCCCCCTCGCTGGCTCGAAGACTTCAATTACTAACGTAATGTAATGTAAGGTATGGTATGGTTTCTGATTAAACACCCTCTCCCTCCCCCCTGGGTGTTCCCTTTACATGTATGCCCCAATATTTATGTTTGTGCTCCACACTCTAGGGGGGGGGGGGGGGGGGCTAATGTGGCGACTATCGACCAAGTCGCGGTTAATATCTTTGTTTTTGGCAAGCTCTTTGTTTAGTCTGTGGTCGCGCGCGAAAGTGTACGGACGTGTACCGAGAATTCAGAATGTAAACAACTGTATATGTGTGCTTACGAAAAATAAAAACAGTGTTTATTACATGTGGTGTAGCGTGCATCATTGAATTCGGCAACCCTAGTACGCTATACCCATATATTGTTTATAATATGTCGTTTATTTCTTGTGTTTCGTGGGTCAGATCACGCTGTTTACTGACTTATGTAGGTCTAGTGGATATGGCGATCCAATGAGAGGAACAATGTTTTGGACTATGTTGTATTCTAGACCCATATATTGTTTTATGAGCTGTACTCTCAGTTGTAGCATAGCTCAAAATCTACGTTAGGTTGGAAGGTGACAGTTTGGCTGCGAGTTGGCAAACCTAACTAATGTGCCGTGACGACCTTTACTGCATCCATGAGTCAAACCCCCATATTCCCACAAATTTATTGAGATTTTGTATGTTTAGAGACTTTAACGAGAACAATCTTGGTCCAAATCCCCTGTTCCCATGGAGGTCACGTTAGTTTGTCAGATTTTATTTTCTATTGTTTTTGTGACATCATCCAGCAGTTGTTTCCTAAAGTTTTTATCTACACCATTGATGGACAACATCAATCTATCAGTGTGCCAACTTGTTTTTAACTAATCACTATAATTACTTAATTCCTTGCATAAACCATTTACCTGTGATTGGGACTTGTGAGTGTGGTGAATATGACAAGTATTCTGTAAAGTCAGCTGAAACAAGATATGTTGTCAAGAAACTGCAGAATATATGCTCTTATGACAAATGCCACTTGATCTGCAGAATCTGTATACACAATTACAGAGGCACAAGTTTCAATTTTAAGATGTGCAGACATATCCATCCAGTAGTTGGTTTTTTTTCCCCTTCCTCTATCGAATTCTTCCAGATGTTGCACTTACCCTTGAAAACAATATAAAAGAATTCATTTCTGATGGTATAATTGAAACTATTATGTAATATCAATATTCTACTGATTCAGAAAAATTCTGTCATACAGATTGTGTTAGTGGTGTTACCTTGTGGTAGTGCATGGAAAGAAGAACTGCAAGATGCTGATGATCTAGTAAAAACGTTGACAAAAATGGCATCACTTGTTCCACAAGGGCAAAAGAATGCTGTGAACCTCATAACAAAAAAACTGAACACCTGAAGCCTCTGTGAAACACTAAAAAAAAACGAAAAAAACGAAAAAAACGAAGTTTTTAGAAACCTACCCTATAGAAATGAAGTTAATTTCAGACACATTTACGAGTATTGGAAGAACTGAACATTGTTTTTTGGAGTATGGGATTCGTATTGGAAAATGTAGCGCACTTATGACTATTTTTCTTTTTTCTATGGAGAAACTGAATATTTTTTCTATATTTGTTACATCAAATTTTTATAATTCCACTCCACAGAGCCTGCAGTGCTCTAGTGATTAATCCCATAATTATTCCATACTTTACAATGCACTAACTGAGTCAAATTGTTGGAAGAGGGAAAAAAGTTATAAAGTAATCATATTATGTATATGTATTGAGCCATACAATGATAAACCTGTACATAATCTGCTGATTTTCTGCAAGGATTGTTATTATTGTGTGCTTTCAAACAAGAATGTTTCTGAAACACCTGTGCATTTATCCCACATCTAAATGGGGTTGGCATTGTTAGGAACTGATTTGGCATGGTAAATGTAAAGGGTGTCTGTCACCACATTGCTGTCATCCCACCCCTCCAAACCCTTACCAGGAAGATGCATGTTCTCACTGTCTTTGTATTATCTTATCCATGTGAAAGTGTGTGTTTTATAAACATTTGTAAAGTGTGTAACTGAGGTGGAACTTTGGTACAAACCCAGTGTTAACCTAGTTGGATGTAGGAAATCACATTAAAAGTATATCCAGGTTGGCCAGGAGACCAGCCCTCAACATTAATCTGCTGGGTGGATTCGATCTGAGGCCTGCACACCTGCTCATACTAGAAGTAGCATTCTAACATACCTGGCTCTCCGTAGATGTTGATGTACTATGATGAGTATTATGTGTGGTTAAACCATCACGGAACAACGAAGCATTAGAGGAATGGCATTATTGTATACACAGAAGCGTAGTGTGTGTGTAAGCAATGTAAAAGACGAATGTACCATTACGGTGAAGTTGGGTAATTTTGGGGTGGATGAGTATCCCAAAGAGATTAGTAGAAGCAACTTTTGATGCTTGAGGAGGTTGATATCGACGGATCAATACGATGGTAGGCAACAGAAACCTCATAGCTCCATCTGTCTGTGAGAACTTGTGCTTCCTGTTACCACTGACTCCATAATCAAAGAAAGATTTGAAAGTGTATGGTTTTCTCTAATCAGTCAATAACTAGGCTTCTACTATACAACTACACACGTAGCAAGTTTCTGTATCACTTTATATTATTTTCTAAAAACCCGGTTTTGTTTCACCTGTAAAAGTTTAGAAAATGGCGTTATGACGTTTTCATTGTCTAACACTGATATGATGTCATCCTCAAGAAAGCCGTCAATGCATCTGCACTATATGCCAAGGTTTGTCACGAGAAAGACAGTGAATGGGAAGTCATGAAAACATTGTTATTAGAATACTCAGATTTATTTAACTTACATGGTCCATTGCCAGTATGCCGAAAACACAACATTGCATTTCAACAGGCGAAAAAATACACCAATCTACAAGAAGGCTTGCAGAATACCAAAGCAACTACAACTGCTGATAGATGAATTTATCCATTGGAACCAAGAAGTACAGATTCTCTTGTGTCTAACATTTCCTAAATGTATGCACAGTAGCAAATGCATCTCCAATGCCAAACATCACAGAAACATTTTTGACAATAGAACTCAGAAGGGGTTATCAGTAACTTGAAGTATTTCCAGAAGACAGGTCTAAAACAGTATTCACAAAACATTCAGTTCATACGACTGTTCCGGCATACCGGCATACCACTGGATGCTATTTGGATTAAAAAATGCTCCTGCTACATTCCAATGTTTGCTAGCTGGAGTACTTCATAGACTAACCAAAGATATGTACAATGTATCTTTTGACACAATAGTTTTTCAAGAAGATTGTGTCAATTGCTCAGATGAAGTGTTCATCATACTGGGATGCCATTCATTTAGCATTGAGAAATGTCGCTTGCTCAAACAAAAATTAATTCCCTCAGACATATTAACAGAAAAGAACGAGTAAGGGCTGATCAACATCTCATTATAGCCATGCATGTTTTTGCAAGATCACATACAATAAAACAGTTCCAATAACTTCTTGACTTGTGTAATTAGACTGTCAGAAAAAATTAGTGCACACTTTTAGAAATTTTCGTTTCACTCATGATTTGTTGTTGCAACAGTGGGACATGAAATGATTACATTTACAGATCACTACCACGAGCAGTTCTGAGGTACTAGGTATCGACCCATGCTGCAACACCCATATTAGCATACGGTGTAGCCTCCACTGGTGGCAATGCAGGCGCTGATTCTGGCATCCAGTCGATTGTACAGATGGCAAATACTGTCCTGCGATACGTTATTCCAAGCCTGCTCGACTTTTCATGTAGTTCTGTAAGAGTTGTTGCTTGACGAGTCACACAAGTCACTTCTCGTTCCATCATATCCCACACATGCTCGATTTGAGACTAGTCCAAAGATTGTGCTGGCCAGGGACATTGCTCCACATTCCACAGAGCACATTGGGCTTGACAAGTAGTGTATGGCTGAACACTACCCTGCTGGAACGACAATTCACGTTCCTGCTGAAAGAAGAGCAAAATAATGGGCCTAACAACATTTTGCATGTACTGAACACTGGTTAGCGGCCTCTTCAGGAAAACCAAAAGTGAACGAGAGTTGTAGCTTATCGCAACTCACACCTTAAGGCCTGGGGTGTGGCCAGTGTGTCATGGACAAAGGCACTCTATGAGATAGTGTTCACTAGGTCTATATCATAAGCGCAAGCTACCATGACTTGCATGCAGGCCGAATCTGCTTTCATTGCAGAAGACCATGGCGCGCCATTTCATCTTCTAACTGATCTGATAAGACCAGTTGAGCCGTGCACGTCAGTGTTGTGGTGAGAGTGCTGTAGGTATGTGTACCTGTGGTCCCACTGCTAACAACTGGTTAGCAACAGTTCGTGTTGACACATCTGGGCTCACAATCCCTCTTATCTGTGCTGTGGTAGCTGTGTGATCTGCCACTGCTGCCCTTAAAACACGACTACCCTGGTCGGCGTCTGTGCTGTGAAGATGTCCATAACCTCGTCCATGTGCATGAGAATATTCACATGACCATTGATATAACCACTGGCACCAGCATCATTGCACAACTGACACAGTTATGTGGCGATTCTCCGAGAGGGCCATCCTGCCACTCGTAAGGCCACTATCTGACCCGTTTCAAACTGGCTCAGTTGGCTGTTGGAAGCACAAGTGCATCTCTGTGGCATGGCTACCTGTTTGCTTCCCACACACCACATTGATCTGACTGGCGGTGAACATTTCCTATTAAAGGGTAGATGTAGATGGCGCTCTGATAGCTGTGCCATTATTCTATCTATTGGTGGATGACACTGAAGCCATCATCAGTACAGCTACCATCCCACAGATGGCACATGCCGTCATTGGATCAAAATCGATGTAGTCTTTCCAGATGTACTAATTTTTCGCAGTGTGTTACAGGTAGTAGGTAAGAGTCAAGCAAAATGAACAAAGGAAATTTTTTGCAGTGTATTACCGTAAGTTTGTAAAGGAATTTGCTGAAATTGCACAACCATTAACCCATCTACTTTGGCAGGGAGTTAAGTGTCCATGGAGGCCAGAACATCAGCTAGCATTTCAGAAATTGGTGGAAAAACGGATATCAGATCCCATGTTAGTATTTCGTGATTTTGAAAAGAAATTAATACTTTATTGCAATGCTAGTAACAGCACATTAGGTTGCGTTCTGAGTCAGAGTTGCAATGGAAAGGAACATCCAGTAGAATATGCGTATAGACAGTTGAACAAGGCTGATCAAAATTACTCAACAACTGGAAAACGTATGTTGGTAGCAATGAATGATTTTTTTTAAATTTTCGCTCTTATTTGTATGGCCAGAAATTTAAACTGATAACAGATCTGATGCGTCCTTTAAACTGTCGTAAAACATAAAAAATCCTTTAAGTTGATTAACAAGGTGGCACTCAAACTGAGTGAGTCTGACTGTGAAGTTTTTCACAAGCCAGAAGTAAAACATACCAACATAAATGAAGTAGAAAAGTAGCTGTGTTACAGGCAGTAAGTAAGAGTGAAGCAAAATGGACACAGGTAAAGGCAGGTGACAAGGAATGTAAACTGTTTAAAATGCAGTCTTTGTAACGCAAGAGGGCTTACCGTGCAGGTCCATGAGGTGTGGTCCACACATCATGGTTAATGTAATGCTCAGAACTGAATCATTACAATAGGCATAAGACCATATATTATCAGGTCATGGGGGTAGGAGGACAACTGATAAATGAGTTGCTGCAAGAGTTTGTCGGAAAACATGGCATAATAATGTAGAACAGTATGTCAAAAACTGCATCCAGTGTGCACAAAGGGCAGAGTTAAGCCATCGAAAAATATAGTTACAGAGGTTACCATAAACTGAAGAACATGTTCAAATGGTAGTACTTGACGTGTTAGGACCTTTCAACAGAACTCCAGCTGACAACAAAAGCGCTCTGGGGCGAAGAAAACGACACACCATGAAGAAATTATCCGAATGGGAGAGAAATCGGTAGATGTGATATACATGTACAGATAAACAAATTGGATAATTTTTCAACAGAAACTGCTTCACAAATTGAGCAAGCCAATAACTCATTGGTCCACTTCTGATCTTCATGCAGCACTTATTCAGCTTGGCATTGATTGATAGAGTTGTTAGATGTCCTCCTGAAGAGTATCATGTCAAACGCTTTCCAGTTGGCATGTCAGATTATTAAAATCCCAACCTACATGGAGGATCCTGCCCATAATTTTCATAATGTTCTCAACTGGACACAGCATTAAAAGAAGCGTACAAACATTCGTTGTGCGCAGACAGGCATATCTTGCTGAAATGTAAGCTGTAAAGGGCAATGAAAAAGGACATAGAATATCATCGATGTGCCACTGTACTGTAAAGGTGCAACCTACGGGGTCATGCTCTGAGAAGAAATGGTAACTCAGACCATCACTCACCTTGTCAGACCATATGGCAAGCAATAGTCAGGTTGGTATCCCACTGCTGTCCAGGAGGTCTCCAGACACTTCTTCACTGGTCAATGGGCCTCAGTTCGAAGAGGGACTGATCATTGAAGATAATTTTACTCCAGTCAAAAAGATTCCACGTTGAAGACATGTCTCGAAATGTCCCAGACAGTGGAAGGATACCAACATGCCTTTCACCCACAATACAGCGCGACATTTTGTTGCACTTCGTGGTAAGCCATCCTGGGCTTAAAATTTAGCAAGATAATGCCTGCCTGCCACACGATGAGAGTTTCTACTGCTTGTCTTTGTGTTTGCCAAACCCCACCTTGGCTAGCAAGTTCGCTGGACCCAACCCAAACTGAGGATTTTTGGAGCATGATGGGCAGGGCCCTCCAATCATCTCGGGGTTCTGACGATCTAACACGCCAGTTGGACAGAATGTGGCACAATATCCTTCAGTAGGACATCCAAGAATTCTATCATTTAAAGCCAAGCCGAATAACTGTTGACTAAGGTGCCAAAGGTAGGGCAACATGTTATTGACTTGCTCAGCTTGTGAAGCTCTTTTCTTAAGCAGATCATCCAATTTTTCTGAAACCGTAATGATTTGCTTGTCTATGCATGTTCATCCACAAGTGAAATGATGAACAGGAAGAGTTCTCTACATAGTATCGAAAATGCTAAACCATTGCTTGAATTGACAACGTGAAGACTAAGATACCTATGTAAGTTTTGTAGTTAGCACATATAATTATAAAGTTCACATAGGGACAGGTCTCTCACCAGGATAACATGTGCCAACATTATGGCTTTGGCAAACCAGGAGCATACAGGGCAGCATGCAAAAAACTACCGCACTACAGGACATGGCAAAGGGTACTGCTCGCAAATGCTTACAGCCAAAAGGGTGAAACAAAAAAAGTTCTTAATGAAATAACAAAGACCATACCAGGTCGTCAAAACGCTTTCACTGGTGAATGTAAAACTACAACTACGATTAAGACATAGGTAGTCCATGTCAGCAGAGTGAGGCCATTTAGAGTGATTGACACATTACCGCAGGTTCCTTCACCATTACCAGAAAAGGAGAAGTTGCCTGTGAAAGGAAGAGATTCACATAATGTACCACACGAAATTACATATAAGGAAAACGAAGGGGAGTCTGCATTTTATATACTTCAGGTGCACATGGGTTACATTGGTATTATGTAAGGGTAATTACGTTAACATTATTTTTCATTTTCTTGTCTTTGATTCTGTAGCTATACAATGGCCTGAAGGAGGCAAAGGCTTGATGGTAATTCCTTTTCTGTTAGGTGGTGTACCAATGATGATGTGCAGAATCAGAGGAGGTATGATTCGGAACCAGCTTCTAAACGCTGGGATTTTGTTCTAAAGACAACCAGATGTGCTACTCACAGATCACAAATGGATATTTAAGTTGAAGTACAACATTTGGGACTTAAGGAACGAATTCAGAAGACAGAACATGCACATAGTGTTGTACATAGGGGAATTGAAAGAAGGGCTATTAGCAGAAGTGCAAAACGAGTATAGACAGTTGAAGTTTTTCCTATGAGAAGTTAAGCGCTCAGTTGCAGCAGTTGACAGATACTCCTGTGATCACTAGTACAGAAGAAAAGAGGATGGTTAGAAGCAAGTGGGAAGATGTTAAAAACGGTGTTTTGAACAGTAGACAGCGATGCTGTAGCTAGCTTGAACGACATGGTAGAAATCGCACGGGAGATGGCAGAAGACACAAACGCAACAGCGGGTTGGTGCATGACAAAACTAGCAAACATGGAACAAGGATTAATGAATATTACCAAAACAGTGTGAGAGTTAACTATAGAATTACAGCAGCAGACACGGATGCCCACAACACTCATTTAAAGGAAATACAAAGTCATCTAAGTGCAATTAATGGAAGGATGGTAGTAGCGAAGTTATTGCAAACATTATACAGAGGGCCGAGTGCGGACATATCTGCATGAAGTCAAAATAGCTGTTGGGAACCTGGAAGTGTCCACGACGCTAGTAAAACCTTTTTAGAGTTCAATCACTTATTCTCAGTATTTACAAGTTGCTGTTCTTCCACACCAGCCTCAGTTGTTGCTCACTCAGCTACATATTGGATTCTAGCAACTCAGCTGTTGCACGTGCAGTAGAAAATGTCAGTGATCCTGGCGCTACAGTGATTTGCCAGCGAACAGGCACAGCCATTGATCAACACAACGTGTTCTCAGGCTGGCTGCTGGAGTGTTCTTGGTCCTACTCCAAATTCTATGTTGCCTCTTGTGTAGTTGGTTGATCTGCTCTCCTACCAGCTGGGGTGTCTGGTAAACAGGAAAATGTACCCTAAGAGGCTCTGTTGCTGGCTTCTGTGTTGAGGTTCAGTGCGAGCAGCACCCTTCTATGTGGTGATTTCGATAGACAATCAGTTCCACCATCAGTAGATGGAAATGGCGAGCAGCATGAAGTTCATCAGCTGAAGGGCATCATATTGAGTACATCTTCGACAAGTTCATAGACTGTGCTGATGCATCTAGGGCATAGATTCAGTACAGTATCCTAATCATGGAACTGAGTGATATTACTGTGAATGCCATCGATTCCAGTGATCAACTCATGACGAGAGCTGGAGTATTTCCACCAACCAATACGAAACTGGGCAGGACATGTTAATCGTTGTTGTACCCATGGTGGCAACCGGAAAGTGAAATTGTCTCCCTTCTATCTCACATATAGTTCCATTAATTAATAGTCAACTGTCCCACATGACTGGTTTTTGGTCTGTATCACTGTTGTTGGACAGATAACAACATTTTCTCTAACATAATCTTTTAATTCTGCTACAGATGTAGTGATACACGCTAACTAAAACTAGGAACTACTAAAACGCAATGTGTTTGTATCTGTAACCATTCCCCAAATGGGTTGATTAAATTCTTTATATCCTCATTATCTGCTGTTCCAAACAAAATAATTTAATAGTTTCACTTCTGCATCTAACTGACATATTTTTTAGCATATTAGGTACCATTTCTGTTAATTGTTTTAAGTTAGTTCTTAATTTTCCATACAAGGTATTGAATACCTGTGAGAAAAGGTATTACTGTCAACCCCTCCCTCCTTTACACAACTAAATAGATATAGAACGTGATAAACAAGGACATTTGAGACTAACCCAAGTAACTAACGGATATCATATGTGCATTTTACAAGCAATTTTTGCTATTTCCTAGACTTACAGTCATAGGGTGCATTTCTCTGATTTTCCTTTTTCCTTGGCAATTCTTTTTCTGCAACAGTTTAAGGAGACTTTGGCAATGTATCAGTCTCATTTCTAAATTGTTTGACTCTACTTACATGGACTGTAGAAAGTCAAGTCGACAGCTGAAATTTTACCTCGACTGACAAATTCATTTCGATATGTTGTTGTTGTTGTGGTCTTCAGTCCTGAGACTGGTTTGAAGCAGCTCTCCATGCTACTCTATCCTGTGCAAGCTTCTTCATCTGTACTGCAACACACATCCTTCTGAAACTGCTTAGTGTATTCATCTCTTGGTCTCCCTCTACGATTTTTACCCTCCACGCTGCCCTCCAATACTAAATTGGTGATCCCTTGATGCCTCAACACATGTCCTACCAACCGATCCCTTCTTCTACTCAAGTTGTGCCACAAACTTCTCTTCTCCCCAATCCTATTCAATACTGCCTCATTACTTATGTGATCTAACCATCTAATCTTCAGCATTCTTCTGTAGCACCACATTTCCAAAGCTTCTATTCTCTTCTTGTCCAAACTATTTATCGTACATGTTTCACTTCCATACAGGGCTACACTCCATACAAATACTTTCAGAAATTACTTCCTGACACTTAAATCTATACTCGAAGTTAACAAATTTCTCTTCTTCAGAAACGCTTTCCTTGCCATTGCCAGTCTACATTTTATATCCTCTCTACTTCGACGATGATAAGTTATTTTGCTCCCCAAATAGCAAAACTCCTTTACTACGTTGTCTCTTTTCCTAATCTAATTCCCTCAGCATCACCCGACTTAATTCGACTACATTCCATTATCCTTGTTTTGCTTTTGTTGATGTTCATCTTATACCGTCCTTTCAATACACTATCCATTCCATTCAACTGCTCTTCCAAGTCCTTTGCTGTCTCTGACAGAATTACAATGTCATCGGCGAACCTCAAAGTTTTTATTTCATCTCCATGGATTTTAATACCTACTCCGAATTTTTCTTTTGTTTCCTTCACTGCTTGCTCAATATACAGATTGAATAACATCGGGGAGAGACTACAACCCTGTCTCACTCCCTTCCCAACCACTGCTTCCCTTTCATACCCCTCGACTCTCATAAATGCCATCTGGTTTCTGTACAAATTGTAATTAGCCTTTCGCTACCTGTATTTTACCCCTGCCACCTTCAGAATTTGAAAGAGTGTATTCTAGTCAACATTGTCAAAAGCTTTCTCTAAGTCTACAAATGCTAGAAACGTAGGTTTGCCTTTCCTTAATCTAGCTTCTAAGGTAAGTCGTAGGGTCAGTATTGCCTCACGTGTTCCAACATTTCTACGGAATCCAAACTGATCTTCCCCAAGGTCGGCTTCTACTAGTTTTTCCATTCGTCTGTAAAGAATCCGAATTAGTATTTTGCAGCCGTGACTCATTAAACTGATAGTTCGGTAATTTTCACATTTGTCAACACCTGATTTCTTTGGGATTGGATTTATTATATTCTTCTTGAAGTCTGACAGTATTTCGCCTGTTTCATACATCTTGCTCACCAGATGGTAGAGTTTTGTCAGGACTGGCTCTCCCAAGGCTGTCAGTAGTTCTAATGCAATGTTGTCTACTCCCGGGGCCTTGTTTCGACTCAGGTCTTTCAGTGCTCTGTCAAACTCTTCACGCAGTATCAAATCTCCCATTTCATCTTCATCAACGTCCTCTTCCATTTCCATAATATTGTCCTCAAGTACATCGCCCTTGTATAGACCCTCTATGTACTCCTTCCACCTTTCTGCTTTCCCTTCTTTGCTTAGAACTGGGTTTCCATCTGAGCTTTTGATATTCATACAAGTGGTTCTCTTTTCTCTGCAGGTCTCTTTAATTTTCCTGTAGGCTGTATCTATCTTACACCTAGTGAGATAAGCCTCTACATCCTTACATTTGTCCTCTAGCCATGCCTGCTTAGCCATTTTGCACTTCCTGTCGATCTCATTTTTGAGACGTTTGTATTCCTATTTGTCTGCTTCATTTACTGTATTTTTATATTTTCTCCTTTCATCAATTAAATTCAGTATTTCTTCTGTCACCCAAGGATTTCTGCTAGCCCTCGTCTTTTTACCTGCTTGATCCTCAGCTGCCTTCACTACTTTATTCCTCAAAGCTACCCATTCTTCTTCTACTGTATTTCTTTCCCCCGTTCCTGTCAATTGTTCCCTTATGCTCTCCCTGAAACTCTGTACAACCTCTGGTTTAGTCAGTTTATCCAGGTCCCATCTCCTTAAATTCCCACCTTTTTGCAGTTTCTTCAGTTTTAATCTACAGGTCATAACCAATAGATTGTGGTCAGAATCCACATCTGCCCCTGGAAATGTCTTACAATTTAAAACCTGGTTCCTAAATCTCTGTCTTACCATTACATAATCTATTTGATACCTTTCAGTATCTACAGGGTTCTTCCATGTATACAACCTTCTTTCATGATTCTTGAACCAAGTGTTAGCTATGATTAATTTGTGCTCTGTGCAAAATTCTACCAGGCAGCTTCCTCTTTCATTTCTTACCCCCAATCCATATTCACCTACTACGTTTCCTTCTCTCCCTTTTCCTACTGCCGAATTCCAGTCACCCATGACTATTATATTTTCGCCTCCCTTCACAATCTGAATAATTTATTTTATTTCATCATACATTTCTTCAATTTCTTCGTCATCTGCAGAGCTAGTTGCATATAAACTTGTACTACTGTAGTAGGCGTGGGCTTCGTATCTATCTTGGCCACAATAATGCATTCACTATGCTGTTTGTAGTATTTTCGATATGTGGATTAGATATTAGTACCCACTGCCCTATTCTGTATTGTGGCACCTAATTCGTCCACTGCCCAATCCCTTCTTGCTTCTTCAAAGCTTTTGTGCTGGCATCCTTTACACTTTGCTAAATTTCTTTAGATTTCATTGAATAATTTGTCAGCGGTTCCCCTGTGGACCCAGTTTACATTTAACTACATGAAACGGTGATGGCATTTTCCACTGATATATTAACTCGTATGGTAAAAGGCCAGTTCCAGTATGAACTTTCGAATTATATGCAATGACTATGAAACTTAAATACCCATCCCAATCTGAATGCTGTGCATTTACAGTTAACTTTTTCTTTGAGTCCATTCATTCGAGGATATAACAGGCTCGTATGTAGCTTCCTAATTTTCAGTAAGTGACTTAACTGTTTCATTAGCTCTGATACAAAGTTAGTTTCACAGTCGATAGGAATGATTTCTGGCACGCCAGATTTCAGTAACTAGTTGTTTGCCTTGGCATGTGCTACCATATTCGCCTTCTGATTTAAGATGGCTACCATAACTAAATATCGTGAAAAATGACCTAACACTTTAGGGGCATATTTGTTACTCTTCTATTAAAAGGTCCTAAAACATCCAAGTCAGGCACAGAAAATGATTTGTCAGCTTCTGGTAGTATCTGAAACTGAACTTTCTGATGATTCCAATCTGCTCTCTGTGCATATGGAATGCAGTTTCTTGCATATTGTTCTCCATCACTGTGATGCATTTTCCACCAAAATCTTTCAACAATCTTCAGTTGTTCTTTTCTTTCCATGACATGATAAGACATGGGCGTGTGCTTGACACAATACTTCCATTCTCCCCGAGCGAGGAGGCGCAGTGGCTAGCACACTGGACTCGCATTCGGGAGGACGATGGTTCAATCCTGCGTCCGGCCATCCTGATTTAGGTTTTCCGTGATTTCCCTAAATCGCTCCAGGCATATGCTGGGATGGTTCCTGTGAAAGGGCACAGCCGACTTCCTTCCCCGTCCTTCCCTAATCCGATGAGCCCAATGACCTCGCTGTCTGGTCTCCTTCCCCAAACAACCAACCAATTAACTTCCATTCTCAGTGCTGAAGGAACTACAATGCAAGGTCAACAAGCCTTCTTACATTTCAAACTTAGGCTGTGTTTGAAATAATTTACACTCAATGTCAGTTGATTGCGCGTTTATCGAATCCACCTGGTCTCCACCTCTCACTTGCAGAACTACTGCCTTTCTGCTTAGGATATCAGCTTTCATATGTTTGACTTACTTCACAGTCAAACTCACTTAATTTTAACATCCATCACGCTAATCTTGATGGATCTTTCAACCCTAATAACCATTTTAAAGATGTGTAGTCTGTAATGAAACCAATGGCCTTGCCACAATGGTACCACCAGTTCTCATTAGATCGCTGAAGTTAAGCACTGTCGGGTTGGTCTAGCACTTGGGTGGGTGACCATTCAGTCTGCCAAGCGCTGTTGGCAAACAGGGCCCACTCAGCCCTTGTGAGGCAAACTGAGGAGCTACTTAATTGAGAAGTAGCAGCTCCGGTCTCGTAAACTGACATACGACTGGGAGAATGGTGTGCTGAGCACATGTGCCTCCATATCTGCATCTAGTGAGGCCTATGGATTGAGGATGACACGGCGGCCGAACGGTGCTGTGTGGCCTTCATAACCTGTTCAGGCGGAATAGAAAGTGTTCTGTAAGCACTCTGAATTTCCTTCTGTATAAATAGCAACGAAATTAAAAGAGTCCATAAGAAACTGCTAACATATCTTTTTCAGTTGTTGAATAATTAATTTCAGCCTTGACGATTTGCTTGATGCTTCGATTACCCCATGATCCATTGAAATCCTCATCCTCGAGTATCCCTAAACTCACTGTAATTAATTATTTTTGGAGATTCACTTCATCTATCACAAATTTATCAAAGCTTACCAGAATCACCATTTCCCTATTAACTTTGGTTATGTGTGCAACATTTCTTCATGTAGAAAAATTCATTTCATGTAATACGTCATTTTTCTGTAGTGACTCAACCACACACAATCTTTGCAGCGGCACATCAGCATCTACAGATAACGAAACCAACCTCCCCCTACCAGTAGGTACTTCGTCACATGTAATTATGTTTAATATATATACGCAGTTTAGTTCTTGACACCTTAGCAACCGATGTACTGTGTGACACTGAAACATTTAGAGCTATTGGCCTCACCTGAAACAAGTTTCCACCAAGTTCAACTGTGCACTGTGCAAGATTAATTTTTGCATGATTCCTATACCGTTAGTCAAGTCCAAGAATTGTGGAATTCCCTTGTCCCACATTTGGCAACACTTCCATATGCATACGAAACCAATTGTTTCAACCCTAAAAACGAGCTGTGTTGTTCCCAATGATACCAAACCATTATTTTCCACTCCACGTGATTTATACCTTGGCGTCCCTAATCTCCTCTAGACCCATGGATCTAGACTAATCACAGACACATATGTACCGATATCGACTAAAAATTTACATTCCTTACCATTTACAAAGCACATCAAACTGCACTCCATCTCTGAATTAGTGTTTGTAGTACACTGACTTGCTGGGAACGTTTCCCAAAGGATGAAACACCCGCATTTAAGTTAAACATTTTCCGTTGCTCATTTCCATTACCTTGCTTTCAATTTCCACACTGCATTTACTTATTTGTTTAATTGCACATCAAGTTTCGTAGGACCAAATTGAGGAGCAAATCTCCAAGGTCATGGAATATGTCAGTACATGAAATTACAACATAAAAGTAGTAACAGATAAAAATAAAATGTTTATGAACTTGAAAAAAGTCAAGCCATAAGTTTAAGTAAACGCAATCAATAATACAACAAGAATCAGCTTAAGGTTTCAAGGAACTCCTCGACAGAATAGAAGGAGTGACCCATGAGGAAACTCTTCAGTTTCTATTTGAAAGCGCGTGGATTACAGCTAAGATTTTTTAATTTGAGCGGTAGCTTATTGAAAATGGATGCAGCAGTATACTGCACACCTTTCTGCACAAGAGTTAAGGAAGTCCGATCCAAATGCAGGTTTGATTTGTGCCGAGTGTTAACTAAGCGAAAGCTGATTATTCTAGGGAATAAGCTAATATTGTTAACAGGAAATGACAGTAAGGAATATATATATATATATATATATATATATATATATATATATATATATATATATATATATATATTGAGAGGCCAGTGTCAAAATACCCAGACTCATGAACAGGGGTCGACAAGAGGTTCGTGAACCTACACCACTTATTGCCCAAACCGCCAGTTTCTGAGCCAAAAATATCCTTTTAGAATGGGAAGAGTTACCCCAAAATATAATACCATGTGACACCTCTCAACCTGCAAGATCCGGAAAATGACAGAAGGTGGGATTATTTATAGTTGGGAGCTCCAAAGTTAGGCGCATTATGGGGCCCCTTAGGGACGTGGCTGCAAAGTTGGGAAAGAAAACCAATGTGCACTTCTTGTGCATACCAGATGGAGTCATTCCAGATGTGGAACGGGTCCTCCTGGATGCCATGAAGAGCACAGGGTGCAGCCAACTTGAAAACTCAAAAAACAAATCTAAAGCTATATGGGAAGTTATAAAAAATCAAACAACAAGTGAAACTAAACAATATAAAAATGTAAACTTATGTTATGAAGGACAAATGATTTCTTGCCCAACAGAAATTGCAGGGACCTTCAACAAATATTTTGCAAATGTAAGTGAACAGTTGGTGAGTGGACTGGAAGAACACAACAAAATATCACCTCCAACATGCAATAGTGTGAGAAATGTGTCTACATCTCTGTTCCTTTCACCCACAAATTCTGAAGAAATTTTATCAGTTATAAAAACCTTGAAAACAGGCTACTCATGTGGAATTGATGGAATACCAGATGCAATTATTAAAAAATGCTGTCTTGCCTTAGCTGAACCCTTGACACATTTGTGCAACAGCTCACTGGCATCAGGAACCTTCCCTTCATGCTTAAAAACAGCGAAGCTGAAACCACTGTTCAAAAAAGGAAATCCAGAATGTGTTTCAAATTATAGACCAATAGCCCTACTGCCTGTATTTTCTAAAATTTTAGAAAAAGTTTTTTATAAGAGATTGTCTGATTTCCTAAATAAAAATAAGATTCTCTCTCCTTCACAGCATGGCTTCAGGAAAGGCTATTCAACTGAAAGTGCAATATTTGAATTTCTTAATGAAATCTATACTAAACTGGATGCAGGTGAGTTTGTGACAGGCATATGTCTTGATTTATCTAAAGCTTTTGACGTCATTGACCATAGTACCCTACTGCAGAAGCTTGACCAGTTAGGAATTAGAGGTATATCCAATGAGTGGCTCAAGACATACCTATGTGGTCGCAAACAGGTGGTTGAAGTGCAATATACTGACCATAACAAAATCAGCTACTACTATTCAGGATATGAAAATGTGAAATATGGTGTCCCTCAAGGATCAGTATTAGGACCCATTCTGTTTCTCCTCTATGTCAACGATCTTATGTACAACAAGTATTGCCAAACTACCCTCCAATTTGCAGACGATACAAGCTTCCTTATTAGTGGTAAAACAGAAGAAAAACTAAAAGACTCCGCTATCCAAACAATGAACAGTGTAGAACAGTGGTTCAGCTACAACAAGCTAATTATAAACAAAGAAAAGACAGTAGCACTGAATTTCTATAATGTAAAAGGAAGACACCACCCAAACATAGAAATAGAACTTAGGGACAGAGTTCTTGAAAGTGTTGACAGCACTAAATTTCTGGGACTCTGGCTACAGAACAACACAAAATGGGCGGTACATATTGAATATTTGCAAAGAAAACTAAGCAAAACCTGTTACATGATACGGATCTTAAAAACTTGTTGCAGCAAAGCCAGCCTGTTAAATGTATACTACTCCTATGTGCATTCTGTAATTAAATATGGCATAATCTTCTGGGGCAATACAACAACAAATATTAAACTTTTCAGGATGCAAAAGAGAATACTAAGAATTATTGAAGGGGTAAACAATACGAAATCGTGCAGACCCATATTCAAAAAACTGTCAGTTCTTCCTCTTCCTTGCATTTTTATCTATGAAACATCAGTTTTCATCAAACAATATATCAATAGACACCCAGATATCTTATTAAAAAATGAAGATATACATGCACACAATACAAGGCAAAAATCTGACCTTCATGTGAAACGGGTAAGAACATCACTGTGCCAAAAAGGCACACTACATACTGGGATTAAGATTTTCAATAATCTACCTAAACATATTAAATCAATAGGTAAACTCTGTAGTTTTAAGGCTGAAGTAAAGGCATATTTAATTGATCATTGCTTTTACAGTCTGACAGAATATATAAAAGCCAAACAACAAAAATAATGATGCATTATTAATATTCTAATTTGTATGCTGCCTGTAATGTTTGTTGTATTTATGAATCTGTGCTAAATTACTTCAATATCTAGTCCTTAGGATTGCAATACAAACTGTATTTTATCTTGTAAATACCTAACCATGTCCAATATCCTTGTATATATTCTATACATATAGGATTTGAAGGACTAAATAAAATAAATAAGTGGTTGCTCACCTCGGTACCAATGATGGGTGTCACTTTGGATCAGAAGAGATTCTCTTTGGTTCAAGGGGCTAACAGAAGTTGTAAATGCTGCCAGTCTTGCTCGCAAGATGAAAGCAGAGCTGACCATTTGCAGTATAGTCGACAGGAGCGATTGCGGACCTCTGGTACAGAATCGAGTGGAGGTTCTGAATCAGAGGCTCAGACAGTTCTGTGACCGTGTAGGCTGCAGATTCCTCGACTTGCGCCAAAGGGTGGTTGGGTTTCGGGTTCCGCTGAATAGATCAGGTGTCCACTATACGCAGGAGGCGGCTACACGGGTAGCATGGGCTGTGTGGGGTAGACTGGGCGGTTTTTTAGGTTAGAGGGTCTTGGGAAAATACTAGAAGGGCTTTAGCCACAAAGGGTGGAGGCCGAACACGGGAAGAATGTAGATACAGGAACCATCGGTATTACAGTTGTAAACTGTCGTAGCTGCGTTGGGAAAGTACCAGAGCTCCAAGCGCTAATAGAAAGCACTGATGCTCAAATCGTTATAGGCACTGAAAGCTGACTAAAGCCAGAGATAAGCTCAGCTGAAATTTTTGCGAAGAACCTAACGGTGTTCCGAAAGAATGGCTAAACACGGTTGCCAGTGGTGTGTTTATTGCTGTTAGAAGTAGTTTATCTTGTGAAATTGAAGTAGATAGGTCCTGTGAGTTAGTATGGGCAGAGGTCATTGTTGGCAACCGGAATAAAATAATAATTGGATCCTTTTACCGACCTCCCAATTCAAATGATACAGTTGCTGAAAGGTTCAAAGGAAACTTGAGTTTGATTTCAAACACGTAACTGACTCATATGATTATAGTTGGTACTGACTTTAATTTACCCTCAATATGTTGGCGAAAATATATGTTTAATTTCGGAGGTACGCATAAAACATCACCCGAAATTGTGCTAAACGCATTCTCAGAAAATTATTTCAAGCAGTTAGTTCTTGAGCCCACGTGAATAATAAACAGTTGTGAAAACACACTTGACCTCTTAGCAACAAATAATCCTGAGTTAATAACGAGCATCAAAACCGATACAGGGATTAGTGAACACAGGGTTGTCGTGGAGAGATTGAATATTGTAACCCCCAAAACCTCCTAAAATAAATGAAAAATATACCTATTCAAAAAAGCACATAAAAATTCACTTGACGCCTTCCTGAGAGATAATCTCCACTCCTTCCAAATTAATAAGTGTAGACCAGATGTGGCTTGGATTCAGAGAAATAGTATCGGCAGCAATTGAGAGATTTATACCACATAAAATAACAAACGCGGAGCTGATCCTCCTTAGTACACAAAACGACTCAGAACACTGTTGCAGAATCGACGAAACAAACATAACAAATTTAAACAGACTCAAAATCCCATAGATAGGCGATCTTTCACAGAAGCTCGAATTTTAGCGCGGACTTCAATGCGAGATGCTTATAACAGTTTCCACAACGAAACTTTGTCTCGAAACCTGGCAGAAAATCCAAAGAGATCCTGGTCGTATGTAAAGTATGTTAGCGGCAAGAAACAATCAACGCCTTCTCTGCATGATAGCAATGGAGATACTATCGAAGACAGTCTGCCAAAGCAGAGTTACTAAAGACAGCCTCCCGAAATGCCTTCACAAAAGAAGACGAAGTAAATATTCCAGAATTCGAATCAAGAACAGCTACCAACATGAGTAACGTAGAAATAAATATCCTCGGAGTAGTGAAGCAAATTAAATCACTTAATAAAAGTAAGCCTTCTGGTCCAGATTGCACGCCAATTAGGTTCCTTTCAGAGTATGCTGATGCCTTAATTCCATACTTGGCAATCATATACAACCGTTCACTCGACGAAAGATCCGTACCCAAAGACTGGAAAGTTGCACAGGTCACACCAATGTTCAAGAAAGGTAGAAGGAATAATCCACTTAATTACAGGCCCATATCATTAACGTCGATATACAGCAGGATTCTGGAACATATATTGTGTTCGAACATTATGAATTACCTCGAAGAAAACGGTCTGTTGATACACAGTCAACATGGGTTTAGAAAACATCGTTCCTGTGAAACACAACTAGCTCTTTATTCACATGAAGCGTTGAGTGCTATTGACAAGGGATTTCAGATATATTCCGTATTTCTGAATTTCGGGAAGGCTTTTGACACTGAACCACACAAGCAGCTTGTAGTGAAACTGCATGCTTATGGAATATCGTCTCAGCTGTGCGACTGGATTTGTGATTTCCTGTTAGAGAGGTCACATTTCGTAGTAACTCATGGAAAGTCATCGAGTGAAACAGAAGTGATTTCTGGCGTTCCCCAAGGTAGTGTTATAGGCCCTTTGCTGTTCTTTATCTATATAAACGATCTGGGAGACAACCTGAGCAGCCGTTTTAGGTTGTGTGGAGACGACGCTGTCGTTTATCGACCAATAAAGTCATCATAAGATCAAAACAAATTGCAAAAGGATTTAGAAAAGATATCTGAATGGGGCGAAAATTGGCAGTTGGCCCTAAATAACGAAAAGTGTGATGTCATCCACAATAGTGCTAAAAGGAATGCGTTAAACTTCGGTTACACGATAAATCAGTCAAATATAAAGGCCGTAAATTTAACTAAATACCTAGGAATTAGAATTACGAACAACTTAAATTGGAAGGAACACACAGAAAATGTTTTGAGGAAGGCTAACCGAAGACTGCGTTTTATTGGCAGGACACTTAGAAAATGTAACAGATCTACTAAAGAGACTGCCTAGACTACACTTGTCCGTCCTCTTTTAGAATACTGCTGGATGGTGTGGGATCCTTATCAAATAGTACTGACAGAGTACATCGAAAAAGTTCAAAGAAAGGCAGCACGTTTTGCATTATCGCGAAATATGGGAGAGAGTGTCACTGAAATAATACAGGATTTGGGCTGGACATCATTAAAAGAAAGGCGTTTAACGTTGCGACGGGATCTTCTTACGAAATTCCAATCACCAACTTTCTCCTCCAAATGCGAAAATATTTTGTTGACACCAACCTACATAGGGAGAAACGATCACCACGATAAAATAAGGGAAATCAGAGCTCCTATGGAAAGATAGAGGTGTTCGGTCTTTCCGCGCGCTATACGAAATTGGAATAACAGAAAATTGTGAAGGTGGTCCGATGAACCCTCTGCCAGGCACTTAAATGTGATTCGCAGAATATCCATGTAGATGTAGATGTAGATGTAGAAGCGAATGAAAATAAGCAAAGTAGACAAATTTTTGTGTCGAACGATCACTCATCTCAGATACCATTCGAAAAGTAAAAATGGCAATATTGAGTCTTTGAACAAGATCCTGAACGTGGACTTTCCATGACAGTTACTATCTATCCGAACACCAAGAATTTTCACTAATCATATGCCCATTCTGTGAAATTAAAACGTCAGGTTTTGTTGAATTGTGTTAGAAACTGTAAAAACTGAATCTTACTGTGATTTGGTGTTAGTTTATTTTCTACAAACCATGAACTTAGGTCATGAACTGCACTATTTGAAACCAGGCCAATGTTGCACACCACATACTCTACTACCAAGCTAGTGTTGCCACATCTGCGACATTGCACTGCGCCTTCGAATGTCCTTTCTTCCCACAACAATAAAAGTTCTTTCCAAAATAAAAATTCGTTTATCATTGCATGTGTGTGTAGCAATATCTTTTTCCTGCAAATGTGTGGACACATGCAGTGCCGTAGTCAAATCCTCTGGATTTTCTTCGTGAAAACTCCGCAGGAATTCCTTACAAGAACACATCGAGAAATCTATTTTCTGCCTCCCTGGCTGTGATGTGATCCGCTTCTGGATTCCCTATCAACTCATACGTTTGCGTAATTGTCTTATGGATTCTGCCTGAAAAACTCTCCACTTTCTCATTTAACTTCTGCGTCAACCCATTCAACTTTCATACATTAAATGTATTCGCAGCTGTGAATAGTGACAACCATGAGCTGTAAAATGGAATGACGACAATGAAAATTTGTGCCGGACTGGGACTTGAACCTGGATCTCCTGCTTATCGCGAGCGGTCGCCTTACCACTTGGCTACCCGTGCGCGACTTACGGCAAGAACCAAACTTCCATATGCCATCAACCATACACCTACGACATGGACTCATACATCCATTGTGTATATTCCCGTACAGGTCATACATTGTACTTGAAGTCGCTCGCTCAATATCGGCAGAGAAATACGATATTGCAGTTTTCAGGATGAGATTTCCACACTGCAGCGGAGTGTACAATGATACGAAACTTCCTGACAGATTAAGAACTGTGTGCCGGACGGAGACTCGAACTCGGAAAAAAATTGGAAGTTACTCTAAGGACAACACACACACACACACCCATGCCCAAGGGAGAACTCGAACCTACGACGGGGGTCGAACTCGGGACCTTTGCCTTTTGTGGGCAAGTGCTCTACCAACTACTCACGCACGATTCACGACCTGTCCTCATAGCTTTACTTCTGGCAGTACCTCGTCTCCTACTTCACAGAAGCTCTCCTGCGAACCTAGAGCACTTGCCCGCGAAAGGCAAAGGTCCTAAGTTCGAGTCTCAGCCCAGCAAACAGTTTTAATCTGTCACGAAATTTCAAGTTTCTTACGATATTGCAGTGCCTGTGTTATTCTGATTACAACGCAATGTCATACATCATACATTCAAGTTTTCTATAAAAAAACCTAGCACTATTCAACTAATAGTATCTCTCACACAAACTTTCTCCTAATTCTTTAAATGTACTTCCCTTGCTCATTGTTTCCTGTAAGATGTAAATGGGCCATTCACAGTGTAACTTCATCTGATCAATTTCTCATTCTGGCTGCAGCCAGTACACCATTAATGAATACCGTTATGTCTTCAGTGTTTTGCCAGAGAAGGGTGTGGCTAGGTTAGCTACTGAAGGATCTACTCGAAAATGGGGCACTGCTGCTGGCGAAATCAAGTCACTTGAACCTGAGTGTGGCTCTTGCACAGTCTGCAAACCATTGATTGTTTGCGAAGATGTAACTGTTGTTGAGAATTTTCCTGTAACAGTTGTGACATTTGCTCAGGCAGAACGATTGTAATATCACCGATAGTAGCTGACCTTGTGCCTAGTACTTTTGCAATTTACCACTAACTTATATTTATACTGAAAATATGTGCTTCCAACAGAGCATATACCACACAAGTAAAATACATCTTACAACATACAAGTCTAGACTCAAATAATTCCTTCGCCCAGTGACACTCACTACACTATTGTGCTGCATGACCATTCTGTCTACAAATAGAACAAGTTACTGGTGCAAACTTAGTGCACTGTTCACTAGAACTCATTAAATTACAAATAATACATCTCACTAGTACCAATTATGTCTCTTTATAATTTCTTCTGAATTTTGGTAAACCAACAGATTCCATGGGCTTCAC
Organism: Schistocerca nitens; assembly: GCF_023898315.1. Lineage (NCBI taxonomy): Eukaryota > Metazoa > Arthropoda > Insecta > Orthoptera > Acrididae > Schistocerca > Schistocerca nitens. The sequence continues at coordinate 614,690,085 of NC_064614.1, read as the reverse complement.
AAAGTATTCTTTAGACATAGCACGCCCATCTACACATCTAAACTCTGTCACATCACAACCAAAGAAACAGAAAAATGTCTTTTGTGCTTACTGCATTGCAGTTACTGCTGTGATGCGTGAACGTCAGTGATGCAGACAGCAGCCTCTGAATTCCAAGCGTTGGAGTCAAACACTTCTGATGCCATATCCTCTGATGATGGAGTGTATGCTTATGCCACCAGTTTACAGATGGCCAAGGGGAGACACCTGTGTGTGGAGCCAGGATATCTATTGGTAACATGTCAAGCATCAAAGACACTAGTAGAACATTATTAGAGTTCAGTTATTTATTCTCAATGTTTAGAAGTCGTAACTCATCCACACCAGCCTCAGCTGTTGCTCATTCAGCTGTGTGTTGGATTCTAGCTGATATTTATGTAGTCAGTTCTGTGGCTGCACTACGCTGGCGCCACGATGGATTGTCAGCGAGTAGCCACAGCCATTGCCAAGAGTGAAGATGTCTCAAGCTGGCTGCTGGAATGTCCTCAGACCCATGTGTGATGTACCTGGTGTTGGCAGTCGTGGTCAGCTGATCTCCTCCCTAGCTGTTCAGCACCTGGAGCTGCCCGGGCATTGAACAGGAACATTGACCGTAAGAGGTCCTGTTGCCGGCTTCTGCAGTGAGGTTCAGTGCCGCCAGCAGCCTCCTGTGTGGTGATTTTGGAAGACAATTAGTTCCTCCATCAGTAGATGGTAAGTGGCGAGTAGCATGAAGTGGAGTACATCTTTGGCTATTTTATAGACTGTGCTGGAGCATCTAGGATATAGGTTTTCTACAGAAACATAATCATGCAATCGAGTGCTACCATTGTAAATTCCATGGATCCCAATGAATAACCCATGATGAGAGCTGGAGTATTTAAAGGGAGCTGGCAGGAGATTATGAAATAAGGCTCATTTCATAATGATTGCATGTCTCCTCTTTATACTGCAAGTTTCACTTAACAGGGTGTTAACTGCTGTGTCAATTCCTCACTGTGTGCTATTGCGAGAGAGATGGAGTTTCAACTTATGAGCTAACCAATATGCTTGCCTCACTTCCGTCCCAGTCTCCTTTCTGTTGAATGTGTATCCATACTTTGCAGGTAGTGTTGTAATGCATCCACGATTTGACCCACTTGCAACATACGGGCTCACTTTCTCCTTCCACCTCAGTCTCTGGCATGACTTAAGTTTGCCTGTGGTTGTATAATTTCTTCTAATTTTTATCTATTACTATTCTGTGCCATAGCAATTAGCAAACAATTTGGGTGATGCAGGGCTCGAAATTGAAATGCTGCAAGAAGCAGTTCTTCTTGCCACCCATGGAGGACGACACTGCTAACCTCACAGAAATTGCATACAAGTTTACAACAAGCACAGAGGAATTTTCCCACAGGGTTACAGTATGCCGTGCCTGTAACAGAATAATATATTGCCATATAACCTTGTTTTATCATATATTTACTGTTAAAGTTAGTACTAATAGATCTAGTTTATATATCACCATATAAGTTCTGGTACTAGGCATAAATGAATGATATCAATGTTTTAAGACATGTCCACGTGCTATTAAGTGGGACACCATCAATAAATGGATATAAGTCTCTACATGAAGTGTTATTGGCCTCAAGATGCAAAGACGCTCATGGACTGATGTCCATAGTAGATCAAAATAACTGTATCAGAGAGAGTTACCATTTGTCCAGTCAGAGTAGTTGAGACTAACAAACAGGCATGTGAAACAATACTATTTCTTGGGAGAATGCAAGCCATAGATTTAAAAGGGAAGTACTAGCCCCACAGCCATATTTCCAGAAAATTAGTGGCCGATGGATTGACTCCATATTTTCACCAGAAACAATGATTATCAACTGCTATAGAAATGGAAAATCGACACAGATGGCAAAATTAGAACTGTAAAATACGGATTACTAATCAAAGAACGAAGTGTGACATAGCTGGAGTAGTAGCGCAAAGCAGGAACGACACCACTCTGCATTGTTGCCAAAATTATTCAAGATGGCGAACCAAAGATGGCAGCCATCCATGTAGTAACATTGCGGTGGCATCATAGTGGTAAGTTCAAATTTTGGTGGGAAAATAGGTCAGTTGGGCTACCTCCACTAACCTAACCAACTCTCCTCCCCTCACCTCACCCCTCCCCTCTCCCCCATCTGGAAATTGGCAGGAAAAGGACCCACTTTGTGCTGTGCTTTTGGATAGAATGGACATAAGTATTTATTTTGCATGCATTGTTTATGTAAACAACTTGAGTTGTCATAGGCAGTAGCTCCATCCAGTGTGTTCAACATGAGGTCCACAGTGCCACTGATCTGGTTCACAACATCGCCACCAGACAGCACTGTCGTCCTTCCCCCAGTGCAAGCATCCATGTGTACCATTGAGAAAATGCTGGTGATGAACAGGGATGAATTTAATACATGTACTACATGCAAGCACACAGCTGAGGACTGTATCCATAGCCTCCTTCACAATGAGTGGAAAGAAAAGATAATGGACAAGTGTGTGGTGAATACTTTTCAAAAAATAATGGCAATGCAGCTCGATGGGGTAAACATGCATTTCAGTATTCACACAGATGGATGCTTGTGGTGGAACTGCCCACCTTTTTTTGAAATTACCTAACACACGACATCAACTTTTCCCTAATCCACATGAGCCATAAGTATTCACCTTGAGTGTTGGAGACCAACTGACCTAGTTCACAACACCGCCGCCAGAGTGCGCTGTCGGCCCCTCACCACCCCACCTCCTGTGACATAGTCCAAGATGGCGGTCCAGAAACAAGGATGGGAACCAATAGGAACCCTGAATCCAGTCACGTGTTACGTTTCTGCCAATAGGTTGGCAGTATTTGGTGGCATCACTGGAGGGGGGTATGAGGTAGGCTCAGCAACTGTGCGACCTCAGTCTTGCTCATTTTGCCAGCAACGGTAGCATCTAAGGAAAAAGAAAAGAAGAACCATTAAGCATGAATACAGTCGCAATCCAGCATAGCCCTGCAGAACAGGAAGAAACTGAAAAGTGACTATGCCATATCACATCTTTGTCTGTAGTTAGCCTTATTATTATTATTATTTCTTTACTTTCTCAGACGTTAAGTCTGGTTGAGAATGGAAAGTGACGCGGACCTTGATCAAGCGTCACTTCCTATTAACTGTACGGTATGTGTTATATTGCATTTAGGAACTTTCGGGTAATTGAACATGTATCAATAATTACGGATTTCTGTAGTTGTATATATGTGTTTGGATGTAGCTGTATTGCATTGATGTACTGGTGGATATTGTGTGGTATGACTCCTGTAGTTGATACTATAATTGGTATGATGTCAACTTTATCCTGATGCCACATGTCTTTGACTTCCTCAGCCAGTTGGATGTATTTTTCAATTTTTTCTCCTGTTTTCTTTTGTATATTTGTTGTATTGGGTATGGATATTTCGATTAGTTGTGTTAATTTCTTCTTTTTATTGGTGAGTATGATGTCAGGTTTGTTATGTGGGGTTGTTTTATCTGTTATAATGGTTCTGGTCCAGAATAATTTGTATTCATCATTCTCCAGTACATTTTGTGGTGCATACTTGTATGTAGGAACTTCTTGTTTTGAAAGTTTATGTTGTAAGGCAAGCTGTTGATGTATTATTTTTGCGACATTGTCATGTCTTCTGGGGTATTCTGTATTTGCTAGTATTGTACATCCGCTTGTGATGTGATCTACTGTTTCTATTTGTTGTTTACAAAGTCTGCATTTATCTGTTGTGGTATTGGGATCTTTAATAATATGCTTGCTGTAATACCTGGTGTTTATTGTTTGATCCTGTATTGCAATCATGAATCCTTCTGTCTCACTGTATATATTGCCTTTTCTTAGCCATGTGTTGGATGCGTCTTGATCGATGTGTGGCTGTGTTAGATGATACGGGTGCTTGCCATGAAGTGTTTTCTTTTTCCAATTTACTTTCTTCGTATCTGTTGATGTTATGTGGTCTAAAGGGTTGTAGAGGTGGTTATGAAATTGTAGTGGTGTAGCCGATGTATTTATATGAGTGATTGCTTTGTGTATTTTGCTAGTTTCTGCTCGTTCTATAAAGAATTTTCTTAAATTGTCTACCTGTCCATAATGTAGGTTTTTTATATCGATAAATCCCCTTCCTCCTTCCTTTCTGCTTAATGTGAATCTTTCTGTTGCTGAATGTATGTGATGTATTCTATATTTATGGCATTGTGATCGTGTAAGTGTATTGAGTGCTTCTAGGTCTGTGTTACTCCATTTCACTACTCCAAATGAGTAGGTCAATATTGGTATGACATAAGTATTTATAGCTTTGGTCTTGTTTCTTGCTGTCAATTCTGTTTTCAGTATTTTTGTTAGTCTTTGTCTATATTTTTCTTTTAGTTCTTCTTTAATATTTGTATTATCTATTCCTATTTTTTGTCTGTATCCTAGATATTTATATTATTATTATTATTATTATTATTGGTTGTTTTCGCATGTTGGTCCATATGTAATGCCTCCTCCTCTTTGTTATGCAGTAGCCCTCAACACGTCCAAGCCTGCAGGGACAAGTGCCAACATGTCGATCTCTGCCGTGTCCGGAGCTGCAACAGCCACAGCTACCATATTGTCCAGACCTGCACTGACCTCTGGACTTGTGGCAACAACAATCTTCAGCATGTCTGAATCTGTAGCGACCACATGGGATCCTGTAGCACACACAGGCCACTTGCTGGAGCAGGACACGGAGCAGTTGCTGTCTGTCCCACTCATTGATTTGTGCCATGAGGACACGTGGTCTGCTCGAAGTACATCAAATGCTGCTGGTGGTCCTAAACAACAGTAAGATGGAGGAATGTAGTGGTCACCGACACATGACACATCCCAGCAGAACATCCCTGTGCTAGTGCAGACACAGAGTGCAGATGCTATGGATAAGAAGGTATCAAGCATACCTATGATGTTTAGTTCCACTTACAATTTAATTGCGAGTGGAACGAAATGTATAAATGTGGGTATCGAAGGACATCATGATTGGGGCTTGCATGTGAGAAAATAAATGGAAAATGCATCAAAGAGGGCTAAAGTGCCTGTTTCTGAGTCGACTGGGACGAAATATGTCATGCACGGCGCTATATCGATCAGCAGAAGACTGCAGAGTATTATTGAACTCGCCCCCCCCCCCCCCCCCGAGACATTTGCCTTACTGGTGTGGCACTATCTACTAATAAACAGTGTATGATGACTCACCACTATGTGTGAAATTGGGTGACAATATTTTGTGTTTGTCTATGGCATGCCTCAGTTATGAACTTATATGATCTGCATACTGTCTTGCATTGGAGAGGCTGAGTTGTTACTTGTGGAGAGGCGAGTTGTTAGTTGCCAAGCATAGATTCCGCATACAATGATGTTATAAACTTTCACCATGTGCGTAGTGTACATGTTAATGATTTGAAGCAGTACCATTGTTTACACATGAATGCAGAACCAAAAGAAAAACCATTTAAATGTGTGTGTGAAAAACTCAAATATTGTGAGGTACCCATTGGCCTGAAGGCGATGCGCCCGAAATTTATTGCATATCAAAAAGCTTTGTTTGGGGAATTCTGTACAGGTGAGAAGAAGAAGATAAAGAAAGAGTCAGATGATTTTTTTAAATGCTGCATCTGATGTGTGGTACTTAAATAAAAAACGTATGTATATATAATTATAGTCCGAGTATTACACAAGTATCATTATGTGCAGGTGGCGACTATCAGGAGGCATGGTAGATGGATGGTGTGTCAGGAGGCACTCACTCAATTTGCCACTTGCCGGTTCCTCCTGGAAGAGGTGGTGGTTGTAACCTGTGTATGCCAGTAGGCACAGTAAAAGAAGAGAGACTTTTAACCATTTATTTCTGCAAATACATCTTATCGATGCTATGGCAGTCCTCTGCCGCTGCTTGTCCAGGTGCCTGGTAGCTACTCAGGAAGTGGATGCTGCATCTCCAGCCTCCGCACTCGAAGAAGATGGCGCATGCTTATGTGGCTTACACACACTGGCCAAGGAGGTCCTTGATCCCCTCCCGTACCTGTGGCTCATCTCTGCTCTCTGAAGCCGAGCAGTTCTAGGCGCTACAGTCTGGAACCGCGTGACCACTACGGTCGCAGCTTCGAATCCTGCTCGGGCGTGGATGAGTTTGATGTCCTTAGGTTAGTTAGGTTTAAGTAGTTCTAAGTTCTAGGGGACTCATGACCTCAGAAGTTAAGTCCCATAGTGCTCAGAGCCATTTGCTCTCTGAACCGCGATGATATTGTCATCTGGTCGAGAAGTGCACCGACCCTGGCCTGTCTCGTGCAGGTAGGCCCCGTGGCTCCGCTGAAGTGTCAGGAATGCTAGTGTCCTGGCTCAAGACGACATGGAAGACCTCCAGGTCAGAAGGGTTGGAAGCTGTCAGCAGCGCCAAACTCGTGACCGGTGCTTACTGAGAGGAAGACATCTCTCCAGTGGCTGTTGGCAGTGTTGAGTATTAGCAGGAAATCTGCAACAGACTTATACCCAGCATTAACTGTGTCAGAGAATCGAGTATGTGCATCCTGTACGCCATCGATCCTTCTGTGCAACTCCCTTTTGAACTCAAATGCTGGAGTATTTATAGTGTGAAATATCAGCTGGTGTTGACCCACTGTCACTTGTAATGGCCACATAGGCTTTCCTAATACGAATGTGTCAGCGATTCATATCGTGCCATATTTGCTTAATACACTTGTTATTCCAACAGACTTGTCCATAACAATATTCAGTACGACTCTTCATGTTAGCGATGTGGCTTCACATAACAAGGTGACGTGATACTTCTCAATCGAATTGCTTTACTAAGCTGCCGCTGATACTAGCTACCCAATTTGTGCAAAGCGGTGATGTCCTACTTTCCACCTGACCTGTAATGTGATGAAACATAGCCATTTTGTTTCATGCTTGTTGACACTCCCACAAGGAATACAAAGTGAACGAGGTATCGCAGTTATGAAATTCTGCGGACAGCTGACTGATACAAGTTGGCACATAACTCCCCCCCCCCCCCCCCCCCCATTACAAAAATTCAACTCGAATTTCAAGAATCAGCAAGAATTCTCACTCGTATAAATTATGGTGCCATTTGCACACCTGGCTAGCCGTGCAGTCTAACACGCTGCTTCCCAAGTGGAAAGGTGTACCAGTTCCCGACACGGATCCACCCGGCAGATTAGTGTCGAGGTCCTGTGTACCGGCCAGCCTGTGGATGGTTTTTAAGGCGGTTTTCCATCTGCCTCGGTGAATGTGGACTGGTTCACCTTATTCTGTCTCAGTTACTCTGTGTCAGCAATTGCTGCGTGAACAGTCTCCACATATGCATAGACCATAATTACTCTACCATGCAAACGTTTGGGTTTACACTCATCTGGTATGAAACGTTCCTGGGGGGGGGGGGGGGGTTTCCACTGGGCCCAAACCCACACGATAACCCTGGGTTCGGTGTGGGGTGGCGGTGGTGTAGGTGGATTGCTGTGGCCTATTGTGGGGTTGTGAACCACTAGGGCTACGGCAGGATGAAACCTCTCCATCGTTTCTAGATCCCTGGTTCAATACACACATAACATTACCATTTACAAAATCTTTACCAATTTTGCCCTTATACTTCACTTACTGTCTACCCCGTCTGGTGTAATCCATTCCAGAGAAATCTCGTGCGTAGGTTTACATTTTGCTTGTGTTGTTCCATGCCTCAGGAAAAGATAAACTACACAAATGATTGCCTGTATTGCGGTTATACTAGTGGCTGTTACACTAATGGTAATTGTACTTTGCTTCTGTTTACAATTTTTATTTATTTTGATCCTCTGAATCATACATTGTACGGAAATGCACATCATGATATAGGACAGGTCATTTGATACATATTAGGCATTTATAGGAAGTAGTACATGTCTATGAACCTATAAAATGATTACATATATATCCTGTAACATCTGATCCATGGGAACTTGTCCATTCCTCTCGTCAGTCAATTTATCTAAACTATGAAGTACTGTAGTGTCTAGAATATAATTTAGGAAAGAAATATTCTGACTAGGTAAAATGCTGGTTGAATTCTCTGGCCAATACAACATTGGCTGATCACAATTGATTACTGTAGTAACCATGATGGTTACTGGCAGATGAAAGTCTTCCCCTGCTGTGTCACAATTCGTTCCATTAACCCATAACCCACTAAGCTGTAATTTTATTTCATCATACCTGAAAAAACTTTGTTCTCATAACAGTTCATGACTACTGTTTGCAGTTTGTACACAGAATGCATTCAGTTATTCCCAAATCTTTGAAAATAAGTTTGTAGCTTCATAATAACGTTTTTACAACCTGGTGTATTCATGTTCCCCAAAAATAATTGTAATTCACATGACCACTTGTCTGTCTGCACCACCTATGTAGGACAAATAGTAATCGTCTCACCTATACATTCATCATGATGTTTTACTGCCATAACCATGTTTCTCTCTCGCTGTTCCGATACTAGTAATACTTCTTTAACAGAAAATTTAACCCATTTATCAATAAGACTCCATCTGATAGGATATGCATAAACAGTATAATAATTAAATCAGGACTTAAAGCTAGTTACTGGAGATTATACATTGATTAACACCCTTGCTTTGTCAGAATAATCTTTAACAATTGAAACATGATAATAAAATGCTATGTTTTTCTTTGTTACTGGAACAATATGCTGAAGATCTAATGGAAATTTTGTTTCTGCTTGTCGCAAGCCCAGCAAAAATGCTTCTGGTGCTAGTAGCGTAGTGCTTAATTCTCTATGGGTAACGTGGTGGATAGCTTCCTGAATCCTTCCCACCTCTACTCTCGTGTCGTTCGAGCTGTTTGCTAGTCCTCACATTAACCTAGCCATATGATTTTGCGTGATACCCAAAGCCTTATTCAAGGTAATCTTTATATCACTAGCATACTGCTCCAACTCAACTGTTACTCCGCGCATAACCTTAGTTACATTTAGCAATCTCTGTTCCATACCAGCAATTTGTGTTGTATACCAATCCACTACTGTAGCTGTTTGTCTTTCCATGTCCTGCACGTGATTTATAGTGGTATTCGAACTCAAAATATCATCGCTATCTGCTGTGCCAAACACAGTTTTCAACAGTTTACTTCCTGCATTTAACCATCGTCTCTTCCTTCGTACCAACGAATACTGAATCATGCTATCTATTTCATACAACTGCTCCTTCAGTTTATCATACGAGAACTTAAGTTCCAGATACTCGCCCTGAATATCCTTTGACATATTATCCCGTTCTGCTTCACCCGATGTATTCAGAAACATAATCTGTAAATTCCTCACTTCATTCCTTACCTTCCACATGTCAAAGGTCAGTCTCAGCGACCATTGGTGATTCTTGAGCACCACATCCGGTTGTTGCGCAAACAAAATCCCGTTTTCCAATGGTTGATTGACAAATCCATAACATCGTCCTGCACAATACAACCCACGTAGGCGTCATCTTCGCCATCACCTAAAGAAAATAGTCTACATACAAACCCTTTCCATTCTGGAGAGTAACAAAAACAAAAATACAAATACAATGCAAAACCCTATGCAAACATAAACAAAGCAGAAATTCTACAATTACACCTGTGGTTTGTATCCACACTACTTATTCCTTGATCTTGATCGATAAGGTATATCCCCAAAACCTCTGATTAACATTCCATTTTTTATTCTGCGTACACAGTACTTGAGGTAAAGAATCTACTGCTCCCTGAAAAGGTTTAATTCTACCCACATGCACTACTGAAATTTGTCCTGTTAACTTCAACTTCACATTTACTGGTGATGTTACTTCAATCACTTGGCAAGGACCCTGAAGCTTCATTAAAAATTTCTTGGTCTTACCCTTCGGAATGTACAGGTTCACAAGTAATACCAACCGACCTATTTGTTTCTGTGGCAACTTCCTCCTACTCAGCCCTACTCGTTCTTGACGTTCCAATCCTTTTGTGTTCGCATTCTTGACTTCCTGCCAAACACCCCTTAATGTCCTAGCAAATACCTTAACATTTACTCCGTCTTTCCCTAATTTTGGTTGAATTACATCGAATGGAGATAGCATTTTACGTTCATACACGACTGCAAAGGCGATAATCCTGTCCCTGTATGAGTCTTTGTGCTGTGCGCACAAACGACGAAATCTACACTATGTGATCAAAAGTATCCAGACACCCCCAAAAACATACTTTTTCATATTGGGTGCATTGTGCTGCCACCTACTGCCAGGTACTCCACATCAGCAACATCAGTAGTAAGAGAGCAGAATGGGGCACTCTGCGGAACACAAGGACTTCGAACGTGAACAGGTGATTGGATACATACAGCACAAAAGCGTACAGGCCAACCTCGTCTGTTGACTGACAGAGACCGCCCACAGTCATAATGTATAATAGGCAGACCATCATATGGGAATTCTAAACTGCATTAGGATCCACTCCAGGTTCTATGACAGTTAGGTGGGAGGTGAGAAACTTGGAATTCGTGTTCGAGCAGCTGCTCATAAGCCACATATCACACAGGTAAATGCTAAATGATGATTCACATGGTGTAAGGAACATAAACATTGAGCGACTGAACAGTGGAAAAACATGTGGATTGATGAATCATGGTACACAATGTGGTGATCCGATGGGAATGTGTGGGTATGGCGACTGCCCAGTGAACATCATCTGGCTGTGTGCGTAGCGCCAACAGTAAAATTCGAAGATGGTGATGTTATGGTGTGGTCATGTTTTTCAAGGAGTGGACTTGCGCCCCTTGTTGTTTTGCGTGGCACTATCATAGCACAGGCCTACGTTGATGTTTTAAGCACCTTCTTGCTTCCCACTGTTGAAGAGCAATTCGGGGATGGCGACTGCATCTTTCGGCACAGTCGAGCACCTGTTCATAATGCATGGCCTGTGGTGGAGTGGTTACATGACAGTAACGTCCCTGCAATGGATTGGCCTCCACAGAGTCCTGACCTGAATCCTATTACAGAACTCCTTTGGGATGTTTTGGAATGCCGACTTTGTGCCAGCCCTCACTGACTGACATCAAAACCTCTCGTCAGTGCAGTACTCTGTGAAGAATGGGCTGCCATTCCCCAAGAAACCTTCCAGCACCTGACTGAACGTATGCCTGTGAGAGTGGAAGCTGTCATCGAGGCTAAGGGTGGGCCAACACCATATTGATGGAGGGCGCCATGAAGTCATTTTCAGCCAGGTGTCCGGATACTCTTGATCACATAGTATACAGTAACATTTTCTCTGACAAATAATACTCAGTATTTTGCAAAGCAATAAAAAGTCCAAAATGCAACTACACTCCTGGAAATGGAAAAGAGAACACATTGACACCGGTGTGTCAGACCCACCATACTTGCTCCGGACACTGCGAGAGGGCTGTACAAGCAATGATCACACGCACGGCACAGCGGACACACCAGGAACCGTGGTGTTGGCCGTCGAATGGTGCTAGCTGCGCAGCATTTGTGCACAGCCGCCGTCAGTGTCAGCCAGTTTGCCGTGGCATACGGAGCTCCATCGCAGTCTTTAACACTGGTAGCATGCCGCGACAGCGTGGATGTGAACCGTATGTGCAGTTGACGGACTTTGAGCGAGGGCGTATAGTGGGCATGCGGGAGGCCGGGTGGACGTACGCCGAATTGCTCAACACGTGGGGCGTGAGGTCTCCACAGTACATCGATGTTGTCGCCAGTGGTCGGCGGAAGGTGCACGTGCCCGTCGACCTGGGACCGGACCGCAGCGACGCACGGATGCACGCCAAGACCGTAGGATCCTACGCAGTGCCGTAGGGGACCGCACCGCCACTTCCCAGCAAATTAGGGACACTGTTGCTCCTGGGGTATCGGCGAGGACCATTCGCAACAGTCTCCATGAAGCTGGGCTACGGTCCTGCACACCGTTAGGCCGTCTTCCGCTCACGCCCCAACATCGTGCAGCCCGCCTCCAGTGGTGTCGCGACAGGCGTGAATGGAGGGACGAATGGAGACGTGTCGTCTTCAGCGATGAGAGTCGCTTCTGCCTTGGTGCCAATGATGGTCGTATGCGTGTTTGCGCCGTGCAGGTGAGTGCCACAATCAGGACTGCATACGACCGAGGCACACAGGGCCAACACCCGGCATCATGGTGTGGGGAGCGATCTCCTACACTGGCCGTACACCACTGGTGATCGTCGAGGGGACACTGAATAGTGCACGGTACATCCAAACCGTCATCGAACCCATCGTTCTACCATTCCTAGACCGGCAAGGGAACTTGCTGTTCCAACAGGACAATGCACGTCTGCATGTATCCCGTGCCACCCAACGTGCTCTAGAAGGTGTAAGTCAACTACCCTGGCCAGCAAGATCTCCGGGTCTGTCCCCCATTGAGCATGTTTGGGACTGGATGAAGCGTCGTCTCACGCAGTCTGCACGTCCAGCACGAACGCTGGTCCAACTGAGGCGCCAGGTGGAAATGGCATGGCAAGCCGTTCCACAGGACTACATCCAGCATCTCTACGATCGTCTCCATGGGAGAATAGCAGCCTGCATTGCTGCGAAAGGTGGATATACACTGTACTAGTGCCGGCATTGTGCATGCTCTGTTGCCTGTGTCTATGTGCCTGTGGTTCTGTCAGTGTGATCATGTGATG